>NW_028227268.1:47457500-48057500 GCF_978045245.1 Mus caroli
GGCTTCGAACTCAGAAATCCGCCTGCCTCTGCCTCCCAAGTGCTGGGGCTAAAGGCATGCGCCACCATGCCCGTCTCACCTTTGGTTTTTCAAGACAGGGTTTCTCTGTGTAGCTCTGACTGACCTTTCTGGGACTTGCTCTGTGAATCAGGCTCACTTCAAGGCTGGCCTCAAACTCAGACATCCACCTGTCTTTGCCTCCGGAGTTCTGGGATTAAAAGCATGTGACACGGGCTGGTGAGATGGCTCAGTGGGTAAGAGCACCCGACTGCTCTTCCGAAGGTCCGGAGTTCAAATCCCAGCAACCACATGGTGGCTCACAACCATCCGTAACGAGATCTGACTCCCTCTTCTGGAGTGTCTGAAGACAGCTACAGTGTACTTACATATAAATAAATAAATCTTAAAAAAAAAAAAAGCACGTGACACTACTGCCCAACTGTTAATCTTATGGATTTTATGTATGAGTGCTCTGTCTGAATGTATGTCTCCATATCAGAAGAGAACATCAGATCCCATTACAGATGGTTGTGAGAGCTGTCATGTAAGTGCTGAGAACTGAACTCTGGATCTCTGGAAGAACAGCCGGTGTTCGGTGTTCTTTACCACTGAGCCATTCTTCCCTAGTCCTTAAGTAAAGAGGGAACAGTGGATAAAGGCACTTGCTCCCAAGCCTCAGGCCTGGATTTCAACCCCAGGATCCAGTGGTAAATGGACAAGGCTGACTGCCACAAATTGTCATGACTTCCACTTGTGTGCCATGGCATATGTGGCCGAGTGTGCGCGTACACGTACATAAAATACATAAATGTTAAAACAAAACAAAAATGTAAGGGGTAAGGGAAAGAAAGGAAAGGTGGATTCTAAGAACTGAGAGAAGCCACCGGAAGATGGTAACACATCGGATTGTTATGGTCAGATTGTCTTTCCTAATACCACAACTGCCGTGAGGAGACTGGAGACAAGAAACCAAAAAACACCAATTAGGAGTCTCCTGCCATGTTCCGAGCAGGAGCTGCAGTCTGGGCTTAAGCAGGCAGTTGCAGGGGATGTGCACAGAAGGAGGTGGACGATGCCGATGGTCGCGGCATGAGTCAGTAAGCACCCCACAGGAGCAACTAGATCCCTCTCTGTCCTAGATTTGGACACTTCTATTAATGTGGTCAAAAATTATAGATGCTTTTTGGGGGGAGAAGGCACATCAAACTTTCTGACTCACTGTGCTCCCAGGCAAGTGCTTCCTCATCATAATAACTCTTACTGGGACAAGAAGTCTCTTCTGCAAGCCAGGGAACAGGCAGGAAGAGCCTGGAGCGCAAGCCAAGGCTTCCTTGCAGATTCGAGAAATGAGTTCAGAGACATTGCATACAAAGCTAAGTCCAGAGAACCTGGAAAGGGTTTATTTTAAAAAGGACAAGGTGGTCATTGGCCATGCTGCCGGGTACCTCTTCCTCTAGTCTAATGAGTCCTGTCTTTCCCCTCACCCCATTATCTCTTTCCCTTCCTTCCTTCCTTCCTTCCTTCCTTCCTTCCTTCCTTCCTTCCTTCCTTCCTTCCTTCCTGAGACAGGGTCTCACTATGTAGCCCTAGCTGAACTGGAACTCACAGAGACTGACATACCTCTGCCACCTAAATGCTGGGATTAAAGGTATATACCACTTTTCCCAAATATTTTTTTAAGGTTTACTTTTAGGTATATGTGCTTTACCTGCATGCATGTCTGCCCATCAGGTGCAGGCCTGGTGCCATTAGAGGGCGCCCTCACATGAGGGGGTCATCAGATTCCTTGGAACTGGTACTACAGATGGTAGTGAGCCACCAGGTGGGTGATGGGAACTGAACCCAGCTCCTCTAAAAGAACAGCAAGCTACAGATGTGTTCGTGCTCACCTTTACTCCGGGAACTTGGGAGGTGGAGGCAGGTGGATCTCTGAGTTCAAGGCCAGCCTGGTCTACATACTGAGTTCCAGAACAGCCAGGGATATGTAGAGAGACCCTGTCTCAGAAAGATAAAAGTGTTCTTAACCACTGAGCCATCTCTCCAGTGGTCCTCCCTTTAAAAATGTGATTATATGAACGGTTCCATATAATGAACGGTACATCATGTGTGTGCCTGGTGCCCTCAGAGGCCAGAAGATCCCCTAAAACTGGAGTTAGAGGCGATTATGAGCTGCCATGTGAGTGCTGGGAACTGAACCTGGGACCTCTGCAAGAACAACAAGTGGTCTTAATCCCCCACTCCTTTCTCAAAGATGGGGTTCTCTGTAGTCCAGGCTTTTCTGAAACTCAATGTAATCTCAAAGAGCTTTGAGCTCATGACAATTCTCCTGCATCAGTCTTCTGAGTACTGTAATGGTTATAGACATAGGCTAACTCAACAGACTTATGCTAATGAACTTCTAAGATTCAAAAAAGGAGAAACAAGTAACTCTTGAGAGGTAGATAAAAGGTCAAGGTTATTATTGGCTACATACCAAGTTCAAGGCCAGCCTGGGCAACATAAGACCCTAGTAGGGCTGGTGAGATGGCTCAGTGGGTAAGAGCACCCGACTGCTCTTCCGAAGGTCCAGAGTTCAAATCCCAGCAACCACATGGTGGCTCGCAACCATCCGTAACGAGATCTGGCGCCCTCTTCTGGAGTGTCTGAAGACAGCTACAGTGTACTTAACATATAATAAATAAATAAATCTTTAAAAAAAAAAAAAAAGACCCTAGTAGAAAACAAACAAATATAGAACAAAAACAACAAAACAAAACAAGACCTTCAGGTTCAAGAAGTGGCTCACAGGTTCAGAGCATAAACTTCCAGAGGACTAGAGTTTGACACTCTGATTCTCTGCACTCATATCACATGACTCACAACTATCCAGGACTCCAGCTCCAGGAGATACAATGCCTCTGACTCCTGTAGGCACCTGTGCTCACATGAAAATCCACACACAGACCTATAATTAAAAATAGTAAGCCGGGCGTGGTGGTGCACGCCTTTAATCCCAGCACTTGGGAGGCAGAGGCAGGCGGATTTCTGAGTTCGAGGCCAGCCTGGGCCTACAGAGTGAGTTCCAGGACAGCCACGACTACACAGAGAAACCCTGTCTCGAAAAACCAAAAAAAAAAAAAAAAAAGTAAAACTAGCCGGGCGTTATTTCAAATCACTGCCATATTTAGTGGAGAAGTCTATACGACCAGTTACAAGTTCTGGGGATAATATTAAACCTCTTAATATTCAGAATAAAAGAAATGGAGAGGAAGAGGAAGAGATGGGCAGGGTTAGAGACAGGAGCATCTGAGATAACAGCTCACTCAGTAGGCCAGACTGGCTTCAGACTCAGCTGTCCCCCTGCCTCCACCTTCCAAATGCTGAGCCTTTCTGCCTGGTTTCAGATACTCTTCTGAGTCACAATGCTTCCAAAGGTGGGCCTTTTGATCTGTCACACTGTTACTCTGTCTTGTTTTCTGTCACATTGTTACTGTCTTGCTTTCTGTCACACTGTTACTCTGTCTTGCTTGCTGTCACACTGTTACTCTGTCTTGCTTGCTCAAGTGGCTCTGAGCTGTGTCGCCAGGAATGGTGCCCTGAGCCCCCCATTCTCGTTCCTTGTGCAGACAGAACTCCCTCCTTGTGACATGCAGCCACAATGGAGCAAGGGGCAGACTGCATTTGAGAAGAAAGTTCCTCTCTAAGTTCCAAGAGTGCCGACCCGTGTGGGCTTTGGATGCCTGACCTTGGCCAATTAGTCCCTTGCTCAGTGTAACCAACCGAGTCACAGATTCAATTGGATCTGCAAACATTTATCGAGCACCCCAGTGCCAGCTGATTTCTGTCTGCTCTGTGAGTGCAATGAAGCTCGTCTCTGCAGATTGGAATTATTTGTATTTCAAGGCAAAAAAAGAGGTAAGTTTTAAGTACCTTTAAGGGGCAGTAATGGATGCCTTGGGCAGGGCGGGCGGGGCATGGGCTGAGGCGGAGGGCGAGAGGGCTGGGAAATGACCTATGAGTCAGGGTAGCACAACCTGGCTGAACACAGACACGAGAAAGTGGACAGAGAAGCCAGATAAAGCCTGAGCACTTTTCTCTCCCTTAAGTCCCCCACCACTTTCTTTTTAAACAGAAAAAAAAAATGCATTCACATAGAAAAAAATTAACACAAAAGGATACCCAGTGAAAAGTAAGTCTCCTTTCGTCTCTCAGACCTCCAGTCCCCAGGACCTTTCTTCAGAGGCATCCCACTGCTAACTGTTTCTTTTGTGTCTTTCCAGAAAACGTCTATCACGTACAAGCAAATCTTTCTCTTTTAAAACCCAAATGTTATCACAGTGTATTAGCACTGCTTCTGCACTCGGCAGTACAGCTTGGCACTCAGCCCGCAGCAGAGCAGACTCACCCATTCCTTGGATCGCAGAATTCCAGTGTTCAGGGTGCTACATTTCTTACCAATCAGTCCTCCCGCTGATGGGTGTTTAGCCTGTTTCCCCGTGCCTGATATTATGAGTGGCGGTGGTATCCCTCATACTTTCTTATTCAAATCTCTGCTCACTGGCTTGAGGGTGTCCAGGAGACAAGCTCCCGGGTGAGGGCCTGCTACATTGAGAAGGCTCCAGCTGTGAACACCTGGGAAGTTCTCTTAGAGACGTCTCTCCAAGACAAGTCTCAACTCCCTTCCTTGCATGCTCAGTTCCCGAGTGACATGTGACCACATCACAGCAAAGGAAGAGAATCCTTTTCTGAATTTAGAGAGTCAATTTGTGTAGTGGGGGTCCCGCTAGGGCTATCAGTCTGTAGCATCCTCAAGTTGTGGGCTAAGAGCAAAGAGAGAGATCAAAGTTTAATGATGCAATCAATGCCTGGCTTATCGCACATGCTCCATCAGCTCGGGCTTCATCAGGTACTATTATTGCCATCGTGATGCAGGGAGAGCCCCACCTTGCCAATGGCAGAGAAAGCTCCTGGTGTGGGTCTGGTCCGTGCATCAAGTTGCTTTAAAGGCACCGAACTGGGAGCCCCCTCAGCTCTTGGAACCGGACGAGAGCTGAGACAGGCAGTTCCCACTTATCATGGCTTGGCATCTGGAACTCCCAGGCCTTTGCCAGTACCTAATAAACACCATACTTCATGCTTTGCCGCTGTCACCCACGCATCCCCTGATGCCCGCTGACAATGGCTGCCACTGCACACAGTCAGCATTTCACTTTTTATGACCTGGTTTGTTTTGTTTGTTTTTTTTTTTCCTTAAGAGAATTCAGCCTGAATGATGTCACTGTGACATAATAAAACCACAGTTTCGAGTTAGAGGTGAGGGTAAACATATAAAAATTATATAAAAAAGCTGGGTGGTGGTGGTGGCGGCACATGCCTTTAATCCCAGCACTTGGGAGGCAGAGGCAGGCGGATCTCTGAGTTCGAGGCCAGCCTGGTCTACAGAGTGAGTTCCAGGACAGCCAGGGCTATACAGAGAAACCCTGTCTCGAAAAACAAAAATTATATAAAAAATTAACCTGAATATGGTAGTCTAATCGCAGCACTAGGGAAACAGAGATATGAGACTGTCTCAATGAATCCGTGAATAATAAATGCACTGTCTTCATTTTGGGGGTCAATCAAACCTGAGTTCAAATCCTGGGCCTGACATAACTCTCCAACCTTGGGAAGTCACTTAGCTCCCTTCAGTATTAATTCTATCACCTGTGAAATGGGCTAACAGCCTGTTCTAGGGATAGAGTAAAGAGTCAGAAGGATAATGAATTAATTATTTAAGAAATTTTTAATAGATGGGCCTTACTCCAAAAATGACCTCAGTCAGCCGCCGTAATGTATGTAGAGAGCCTGGCACATAGCAGCGACTCCATAAAGCTTCACTCTCCTTCCGCTGCTCTCCTGTGGAGAGTGGTCGCTTCCAGAACAGAGTCCCCATCTCAAGGGAAACACTCTTAGAACTCCCATGGGAGGAACCTGGCCCAACTCTTTAGGGTTCCATCTCATTTTGAGTCCAAACAATTTTATTTTTAATCCCAACAACACATGCAGCTCACATTCTGAAAATCCCTCATCCCCTTTATGTACAACACAGCTTCAAATTACTTTTGGCCTTTTCCAAAAAAAAAAAAAAAAAATCAAACCCACCCTCAAAGGTCAAGGATTCGACAGTCAGTGCTATAAGAGGAAAACGCTAAAAATTTGAGGCAGTGTTAGAGTCAACTTTTCTGAGGAAGCATGGCAGAACTGAAAGAAAAGCCCACATGTGCACGTCCATGCCCACATGAATACACACTCGTGCACACACATGCACATATAAACATACACTCAACATACACACATAGATACAGATTCACACTCTCACACATGCATATATACACAAACATGCATATACACACAAAATACACATACACAGACTTACACACATATACACACATAAATATTGTCACCCAAGTACATTCACACATATACACACAAACACAAATACAGGCAGCCAGGCTTGGTGGCGCATGTTTTTAATCCCAGCACTCAGGAGGCAAAGGCAAGCAGATCTCTGAGTTTAAGGCCAGCCTGGTCTACAGATCTAATTCCAGGACAGTCAGAGCTACACAAAGAAACCTTGTCTCAAACAAAGCTCCACATACAGGCACACATACATACACACAAACACACACACATACACTCCCTCCCCCTTAAGCCAGCCCATTCCTTGAGACATTTGCATTGGGCCTTCTCAACGGGCAACTATACCTCAGCACTCATCAGTCCATGGCCTGAGTCTAGTCCTTAGCCTCAGGAGTAAGAGCAGAGTCTGTTAGGTCTGAGCGCTATGGGCTCCAGTGGAATTCTCAGATAGTAGGCTCAAGGACAACATGCCCAGAGGAAAGTGGTGGCCAGAGATGGAAGATCGAGTGGCTATCCCTCCTTTTATGAGAATGGTCAGAAAGGAGTTTGGAGTTTTGGGATCAAAGATGGATGGACGTTGGGAATAGAGTGGGGGTCTCCTCTGTGCCTGATTCCACTGTTTTCACTGAGAACTGCTGTTTTGTCTGGCTGACTTCAAATCCCAGAGTTTAAGTGATTCTCCTGCCTCAGCCTCCCAGTTTTATAATGGTGGGTGTGATAACAGGACCTGAAATGCTCCCGCAGAGGTAACTGACCCAGTCAGGGAGCAAGTGGCCTTACCTCAGAATGCCCAAGGGCCCATCCCACCATCCCAGATACCTTGGGATCTTGTTTTCTTCCAGCCTCAATCTGGGAGAAGTTCCTGACCCTACCTAACTTCTTAAAACAAACAAAACAAAACAAAACAAAACAAAAACCAAACCAAACCAAACCAAAACTTGGCTTCCCTGAGGCCAAGTAAAGATATCCCAGACTCCGAAATCATCCAGGCTGGATTTAATCCTGAGCTCAACCAGATATGGTGGCACGTACCTGTAATCCTAGGTCCTGGGTAGAGGCAGGAGGATTGGGAGTTCAAGGTCAGCCAGCTGGCTTTAAGGCTATCCTGAGCTATAGGAGACCCTGCCTAAAAACAAAACAAAATCACGGCCGCCATCAATAGAAACAACCCCCAGTTCAGGGACCTCAGATTGCATAAGGAGACCCTGTGCTGCTGGGCGTATCACATTGTCAATCTAGGGATTAGAGAGAGGGGGACAGTGGTGTCCAGCTAGCTCTCCCCCTTCCTCCACCTTCATCGTGTCTGGGACACTAGCTCATAGGATGACACCACCCCCATTCTGGGCGGGTCTTCGGTACAAGCCCAAGGTGCATCTCCAAGGTGAGTCCAGATCTGGCCAATTTGACAATGAAGTTGAACCATGACATACGGATGGAAGAATTTGATGTAGGTACCCCACCCCCCCAAAGAAGGCTCAGCACACAAAAGCACTGGCTGCACAAGCCCAACAAGCAGAGTTTGATGCCTGGAGCACTTGGGAAGATGAGAGAACCAACTCCATAAAGCTATCCATCGGTCACCCCAACGAGTGCTACGTGGCAGGCACCCCACCCCCATCACGCACACATACAAAAAAAAAAAAATAAGATAAACATTTAAAGATGGCAGCCAACATTCCCAAGGCATGTGACTCTACTGTTCCTGAAGGAAGCCTGACAGCCACTCCTCCAAGCTTGCAGGGACAGAGGGAGCCCCGGAGCTTGACAGCAGTAGAGCTTTTATCTCGAAGGCAGCAGGTATAAAGGGAACCAGCTACTGGGAGGACCTAGAACTGGCTCTTGGGGACAAGACCTTTGGCCTTCCCTCACTCTTCCCCCTGCAGCACATGGGTGGGTGAGGGGCTCTGACTGCTGCAGGTCCCACCTGTGGGAAGGAAATAAAACACAATGGAACTCCCAGCCCTGGGTGCTGAGGAATCCCCATGTGTACTAAGGTCCCTCTCTAGGAATGCTTGCTGTAAGATCCAGTCGGCTCCAGACAAGTCCTTATCCTTGGCTAATTGGTTCACATCGATTGACCTTACAAGTGGGTCTAATGTATGACTGGTAAGAGTCGGCCTGCGTGCCAGGCAACCCATGCGGTGGTTAACTAGCTGCCATTCAAGCAACTGAACGAGGCGCATGAACCCGAATTTCTCAGAACGCCTCTGATGGGTTTCATGGTCACATCTCCATCAGTGGTCTGAAATATCTGCCGGGACAACGGTCCCGTTTAAAGGTCACAGGTCCTCTGAGACTGTGGAGATAATAGTGTAGATTCCTTGGGGAGGCAGAGTGAGTGCTCAGCCTGTGACAAGAAGTCTCCTAGCTCTGTGCTGGCTCAGGCAGTCACAGGCAGAGGGGCTGAGTCCCAGGGCAGGCAGGGGGGCAGGCAGACAACCTTCCCGGCACTCCTGTGAGCTGGCTGGCTTCCACTTGCCTTCTGCTCCATCTACCCCTCAGCTGTTTTCCCAGGAAAGCCAGAGTCAGCCTCATCCAACCTATCTCTGTGGCTGGGGTGCTTCTCCTTCCACATGGGAGCTGATGTTCAGTCTCCTTGTTATCAGTCTCTGAAGTGGAAACCCGTTACAGACACCAGAACATTCTGAAAAAATCTTGCTGGAGTATGGGGAACAGCGGCTCTCCCCAGTGTTGCCCCTGGGGAAGACTGGCAGGTAGCCAGGAATGCCTCCCAGACCCCCCCAGGGGGTCCGACAGCCACCCCCAGCTTTTCTAGGTCTGTTAATAAGCCTTAGCTAAGACCCTGAGCCCCCTCCTCAGGCTTGATCCTTGCTGCTTCGCCTTATCAGCTGGGCTTTTCACAAGCACTTAAATTCATGAGAGAAGAGAAAAAGTGAAATCAGATAGAAATGCAGGTCTGTTGGCTGTTTTCTCCAATGAAATAGCTCTGAGTAAACAGACGACGCCTTTGATGAAATCCCAGCAGGCTTAAACAATAAAGCTGGTTACAAACTCAATCTGGCGGAGATATCAGATCTGAAATTGTTTCAAAAAAACATGTCAACATTTTCTAATGCTCCTGGAAAGGGGGAAAAAAAAGATTTCCTGGACTGCCCACCATGGGGTTTGGGTCAGGGAGACAGAACAGTGGCCACCTCAGTTTTGGTCTCTGCTCAGACCCCCATGGGTGGTGCACCAAGAGCAGGCTGTTTCTGGCTGGACCCCTTCACCTGCTGGAGTATAAACGGTCATTTACAGGTGCCCCAGCCAGGCACCAGCCTTCCTCCTGGTTACCATTAAACCACCCCCCACCAACCCGTGCCCTTCTCTTTTTTTTTTTTTTTTTGGTTTTTCGAGACAGGGTTTCTCTGTGTAGCCCTGGCTGTCCTGGCACTCACTTTGTAGACCAGGCTGGCCTCGAACTCAGAAATCCGCCTGCCTCTGCCTCCCGAGTGCTGGGATTAAAGGCGTGCACCACCACGCCCGGCTCCGTGCCCTTCTCTTAACTCTCCGCCTTCATTTCTCTGCCCACCCCTCCTGCCAGCGGAAGCTTTTATAAAAGGGGAAATCAGACATGTCATTCCTTTGCTTGAAATCTCTGCCATCACACAGCACTTAGTACAAAATGCAAACTCCTCCCTCAGCCTACAAGATCCTTGGATCCTACTACTTCCTCCTGCTCCCTGCATTCAACCTTGCAGGCCCTTCCTCCCAGTCCTGGAGCAGGCCAGTTTTGTCCCTGCCCCTGGGCCTTTGCACCTGCTCTAAAATTTGTTGGGGATGATTTAACCCAACCCACAGTCATCCTGCCCACCTCAGCTAAAGTTCTTTCCCTAGCCAAGCACAGTATCAAATTACAACCACTAGCTGAAATCATCTTTTGGGTTTAGTTATCAATCCTCTTCTTCGAAATGCAATCTGTCTGCAACTAGGGCCTGGGTGTTTCTAGGCTGGCAGCTAGTGGCTCAGCGCACAGTAGGTGTTCAGAGATTGCTATGTAAATAGAGCAGCAAAGACGTCATCAGCTCCCTTAGGTATCCTCTGAGCCAGTACAGTGTAACTAGAAGCCAGGAAACCCACAGGCTTCATTTCTCTCTAGGGGTCTCTCTGCCTGCCCTGCCTCCCCCACCCTTAGCCCCAGGCGTTAGGCCTGAAAAGTCAGGTCCGGTCTTGGGGCACAAGCTCAGGCAAGAGCCAGGCACAGGACTCCCTACTCCCTCATCCACCCCCCCCCCCCCCCACACACACACACAACCGGCTTGCTCACATTTGGCCTCTAAGCAGGGGTGCAGCCAGTGAGGGACTCACCGCCCCTCCCATCGACCTTCTTGGAAAAGCGAGTATGCGGGTGTGCATAGAGTAGGCTCCCTAATCCGGTGTTTGGGGTGGATAGCGATGCTACCCCGAGGGCACAGGGAGTCCCACCCCCACCCCCACCCCGCCCCAGGCCGCGATCGATCCCTGCCGTTCCCGGCCTCATTACCGCGGAGAGCAGCCCGGGCTGGCAGAGGAGCCAGACGGCTGTGGAGGGGGCGGGGAGGCCTCTTTGGCTCCCTGGCCCGGATTAAATATTTACTATGTTTTGTTTGGCCTTTGGGGGAGGGGCAGGGAGGGCTGTCGCATCGATCTGTAGCTGCCGGGCCGGGCAAAGGGCGAGGGCGATGCCAGGCCCCGTGCCCAGAAGCGATGCTCCTGAAGTGGCAGCCCCCCTACCCCCAGGCCACCAGCCGCGCTGACAGATCTGGGTTGCTGAGCTACTTGGTCACTGGGAGCCTCAGCAGGCACTAGAATCCGAAGTCCCATCCCAGTTCCTGCGCCCCTACCCAGCTCAGGACATGCTAAGCCACCTCACAAGCTGGTTAACAGCAGCCTGGACGGTGTCACGCTCCCCTTTTTACAGATGTGGACTAGGCACATGCTGTGCGACCTCCAGGGATCTGGTCACCAAGGTCGCCCTGGCACTTTCCTATCCGAGGCAGCGAGGCAGCGCTGCGAGTTTGCCCTGGTGCGCTTTGCCCCACTAGGCCGGGTTTGCAGCAGAGAAATGGAAAGGGGAGTGTCCTTGTTCCCACCGGGCTCTGTGAGTGCGCTAAAAACACCTGCTGGGTGTGTACTCAGGCTCCCAGGGGCCCTTTACTATCTTCCCCTCCTTCTCTCCCCCCCCCCCCCATCCAGTCAACACTTGGCATTCGAAAGAGAACCCAAGCCTCACTGGGTGCAGTCAGCACTGGGTGGAAAGACCGAACACCCTGCAAAACAGTGGGCAGCACATTAGGCCCAACCTTGGCCCCATCTCTACACACACACACACACACACACACACACACACACAGAGGAGTGGCTGCACCATCCCGTGATGTGATGTGTATCCATTTAGATATACATGCCTGTAGTTAACACTGTAGTCCTAATACTCAGAAGACAGAAGCAGAAGGATTGGGAGTTTTATCTAGACCTTGTCTCAAAGCCAAAAGCCAAGAAACCTGTTCATAATCAGAATTGCCCTATTCCATCTCTATGTCTCTATGCATATATGGAAGGACACAGCATTACATATAAACCCTGCAATGGTACACACAGACACACACACCTCCTTCCCCATCCTTTTCTTATACACTTGTACACATATACACACCCATGCACTGACATGTGTACCCCTACCACATCCCTATACATGCCATGTATCTACAACACCACACACACACACACACACACACACACACACTTGCGCACAGTGACTGCGGGCGGCTGGGGAAGAGCTGCAGCCTCCAGCCCTGCTCCTATTTAAAGAGAAGCATTGCTGGAAAAGGAACAAAAGCAAAGCCAGCTATAAATAGCCACCTCCCTCCTGCTTTTCCTGCCCTCAGGCCGAGCCTTGCCTCTTCTCTCCAGCCTTGGGCCCAGAGTAGCCAGGGCAGGCCTGGAGGTAAAAGGGGGGGGGGCAGCAGGGGCCCCAGAGGCAACTTGGCCAACCACTGAGCAATGGACCAGACCAAGGGTTTAGGACCTCGGTAGGTGCAGGGCCACAGCTCTAGGCCACCTGCAGCCAACCCAGGGTGCCTAAGCCCAGCACAGGGGGAGGGAGGCTGTGGCCAGGGCTGCTGCATCAGCAGAACTGTAAGGCTGCCAGCTGCTGGTGGGAAGGCAGGAGCCAAGCAGAGGCACTGCTGCCCTGGTGCCGCCTTCCTGGCCAGGCCAGACCTTTCCTTGGTTAGGTTCCTACGAGACTCCTGAGAGCGACTCTGGGTTCTTGTCAGAAGATGGAGTGGGGCTGGGCATGGTAGTGTATGTCTGTAATCCTAGTATTTGGATGGAGAACTGTCATGAGTCACAGGGTGGGGGTGGGTATAAGCATACCTGTAATTTCAACACTTGGGGTTCCTAGCACCCACATGGTGTCTCACAACCATCCATAACCCCAGTTCCAGAGGATCTGGTGCCACCTTCTGACCTCTAAGGGCACCAGGCACACACGTTGTGTACATACATACATAGATGCAGACAAAACATTCAAACATAAAATAAAATTCATCACTTGAGACGTGAGACTGGCTGGAGATGAGGTGTTCAAAGCCAGCCTTGGCTACATAGTGAGTCTGAACGAGAACCTGTCTGAAAACCAAAAAAAAAAAAGTAACATGGGCACAAGAAAGAGTGCCAGAACCAGATGTGGTGGCTCAGCCTTTAAATCCAGCACACCCGAGGAGGCAGAAACAGATGGGCCTGCAAGTTCGAGGCCAGTCTGGTCTACACTGTGAGTGCCGGCTCGTTAAGGCTACCCTGTAAGACCTTGTCTAAAGGAAAAGAAAGAAAGTCAGGCCAGGAGGGTGAGATATACTTCTGCCAGTCTTAGGGAACTTCTAAACTTCTACACCTTCTAAACTCAACCCCCTCTTGGAGGGCTGTTAAGAATGAAGTCAAGCAAGGCCAACGCAGGCCCTTGGGAGCTCTGGTGGGTTGTGGATGGGGGAGACGACAGACTGCCCTCTATATCTATATCCATTAAAACAGTAATAGTTCATTTACTCAGCGTTACCATGTGCCAGGCACTGGGCTGTCTTCTCCATGCTTGATCCTCTGTGAGGCTGGTTCTGTTTATCTTTCCATTTTATAGATAAGAAGACAGAATCAGAGGCCTATTCTCAGGGCACACAGATTTCCAAAACGCTGAACCAGGGTGACAAAGCGCAACTGCAGCAGAGACCAGAGTGGTTTTCCTAGCTAGGTCCTGCCGGGTCCTAAGGGGATCTAGCTCTCAGGCTAGCCCTCAGGTACCAATGGAAACTTCGGCTGCACTGTTGCTACTTCCAGCTTAGCCCAGGCTAGGAAGGCTGCAGGGAGGGAGCACTACAGGGGTCCTCCTTCCCCACTGTGCTCCTTCCCCAAGACCTGTGGTCTCCATCCACACCCCCAACCCCCAGTCCCTGGTTTCCTGAGGGGCCTCTCCACGCCAGGCCTGGGGGGAGGGGAGGAGAGCGTGCAGGCAGACCTACTTTCAAGGCTTTAATCCTTTTTTGCTTAAAGGATTTTTTTTTTCTTTTTTTTTTTGGCTTGGGGAAGACTTGGTCTGATCAGAGGAGAGACGCAGGGAGCTGACAAGCTCGGAGGATGGGGGTAGGGAGGAGAAAGAAATACATATTTATTACCCTCAATTATTAAAAAACAGATAGTACCAGATCTTAGGTCCTGGTAGACACCAGCAGCATTTGTTCAAGGACCATTTTTCTTTCCTTTTTCTTTTTTTTTTGTTAATTCTGTCGAGATGGTAATGCAGTTTGCTTATTAGTAAGAACATCCGGCCAGTCCCAGTGGGGCGGAGAGGTCACTGCAGTGAGGCACACAGGACCAGTGACCTCGGAGCGCCCATATTCCTGGTATAGGGAAGGCACAGGCTTCAACTCAGCAAAGAGAGAGGGTAGCACAGGAGGGGATCTGTGCCCTCATTTTGGTGTCCCCAGTGCTCTCTGGGACAAACCCTCCACAGTAAACAGCCTTCCCACAGGGTAGCTCTTCTTTTTTAAGGGGTGACAAGAGACAAATCAATGGCTCCCAGCTTAGAAGGCGATAGCTCTCCACCCAAGCTGCAGAGAGCTTCACTGGGGAGCACTGACAGCTCTTAGGACACACCTTTCTCCTTCAGAAATCTATTTCCCTGCTAAGAAGGCAGGCACAAGCTCAAAGATGTGAGCGCCCCCCATAAGGGACCTGAAGCCCAGTGAGGCAGCCTGATCCTGGAGGCTAGCAGGCTCTTTGTTGTGGATCCTATAGCAAGATGGATGGAGAGCAAGGCAGGCCCTGCAAAATGAAGAGGAAAAAAACAGCAGGAGAAGGAAGCACAGAGAGAGGAGCTGGGCTTACCACACACAGTAGGGCCTCAGTACAGGGCTTCTGAATCATTCAAAGGTAATACAAAGAACAGCACCAAGGTTACACGGATTCCCAACAGGCAGGGGCATTAACCTATGTTTTTATTTCAATTTGCTTGAGCCTGTCTAGTGTAACATAGGCTGGTCTTGAACTTGCTTTGTAGCCAAACCTAGTTTTGAAATCCGGATCCTCCTGCCTCCACAACACAACCGAGTACTGAGCCCCTGAGAGTTAAAAGCATTTGGTCACGGTTAGACCAGTGGTAAGTTTCTGGTTCCACAGTGTTTCTACTCTGTCTGCTTAGCCTAATCTGCAGAGGCTACAAGGGGAACTTAGCAGGCCAGTCATAAGGCCCAGAGGAGCCAGGCAGTAAGCTCTGTCCGCTTCACAGCCACAAGACCAAGGTGCAAGGCTGGAGCTGAGTTTGCTTTTCTGATCATGGTCCTGCTTTCTGAGAGAAGAGACAGATGAGAAGTCAGAGTGGGCAGCGGTTGGTAGAAGTGGTTGGTAGCTAGGCCCCACCCCCACCTTGTGGCTTCCTGGCCAATAAACAGTCCGAGGATGTGTCCACAACATCTCCGCATCCCTAATGGACAGGGCAGAGTTCAGATCATCAGGATGAAAAGACTCATTCCAAACAGCTATACCCTCCATGCTAGGTAGCCCATCTGTGCTGGCCCTGAGATTCCAGTCATGGCTACACTCAAGTCTCAGCTTTGGATGACAGGCAGTTAAACTTCAAAGAGCTGCCAGGGGTGGGCAGGAGGAAGACAATGCAGGAATTCTCCGGGGAAGGAAGTTACTGCTGCTACTATTCACATTGATGACTGTGTTCACAGAGTGCCTATTCTGGGTCAGGCCACAGCAAAGTGCCGAGAGCTTTGTCTGAGACATCTTCTTTACTCTTTTTAACTCCATGAGGTGGGTACTACTACAGCCCCATTTCGTGGATGGAAGGAACTCAAGTTCAAGAAATAAAAGTAACTCCCAGGATTTGAGTCTGGGTCTGCCCAGATCCCAGTGTTTAATCACTAAACCCACCCCCACCCCCAGGTGGCAGGCTTGGCCCTCCCAAACCTTCCTGTGGTGGAGAGAAAGCTTCAGCTAAGGGTCAGCCACTAGCAAACCAAGCCAGGGAGGCGAGGCTCTGCAGAGAGAAGTTGGTGATGAGGCATTGGAGAGGAGGGTGTATTGCCAATTGGTTCGAATATTCTTTGGGATCCATTGGCCAACTATGATCTTTTCCTTAAGATTTATTTTATTTTATGGGTGAGTCTTTTGCCTGTGGTATGTATGTGCATCATGGGAATGTCCAGTGTTCAAAGAGGGCCATAAAAGGCCACCCCCTAGAACTAGAGTCACAGGCAGTTGTGAGCTGAGTTGGGGACCAAACTCAGGTTCT
Source organism: Mus caroli (assembly GCF_978045245.1). Lineage (NCBI taxonomy): Eukaryota > Metazoa > Chordata > Mammalia > Rodentia > Muridae > Mus > Mus caroli. Next base: position 47,473,648 of record NW_028227268.1, read on the forward strand.
CTGGAAGAGGAGCAAGTGCTTTTAACCATTGAACCATCCCCCTAGCCCTGAAGCCAACTATTTTCAATGCTGTGTGACAGTGGGAAAATCATTCTAACTCTCTGAGCCTGCTTCCTCAGTTGAGGGATCAGACTGCTTTAGCATCAAATTTCAAAGAATTTACAATCCCCCCCTCCTGGCCATGTATCCAAGATGACCTTGAACTTGCTATGTAGTGAAGGATTATCTGAACTTCTGATCCTATTACCTCTACTTGCCAAGAGCTGGGATGAAAGGCACATGTGAAGCTAACTCTAGGGCACACCTCAGGACCTTACGCTTGCCAGGCCAGTACTCTAGCAACTGAACTACACCCTCAGTCAAGGAATCTAAAAATCCTCCATCAACTCCCTCAGCACGAGTCAGGAGCAAGAGGCATATTCCTCTTCATCCCTATCCTCAAAACTCGTCTATAGTCACAAACCACCCAGCATCAAAGAAAACACATGCCTCTGTAAATCTGCCTCTTGGGTTCCCCAGCAACAACCTTGTTCACTCAGTGCTAAGGGCATGTTCACAGTACAGACACACACACACACACACACACACACACACACACACACACACACACTGAGAGAGAGAGAGAGAGAGAGAGACAGAGACAGAGAGAGACAGAGAGAGAGAAAGAGAGACCTCCTTTCTGATTCTTGCTTTAGGTTGTAACTGGATGCTCATGAGTCACAATGGATGTCTCTCCTCACCTCCCATGATGGCTTCCACCCACCCAGTTTCCTACAAGACCTCACCTCTTTTCTCAATAAGCACAGAGCCAAATCTGTCAGCTGTTAGCCATAATGTGGATTCTAAAGAGGACTTTGCATGGCATATCATAGAGCCTTCACAAGAATTACCTCCAAACAAACAAACAAACAAAAAACCAAGCCAGGCGGTGGTGGCACATGCCTTTAATCCCAGCACTTGGGAGGCAGAGGCAGGCAGATCTCTGAGTTCGAGGCCAGCCTGGTCTACAGAGTGAGTTCCAGGACAGCCAGGGCTACACAGAGAAACCCTGTCTCAAAAAAAACAAAAAAAAAAAAACAAAAAAACAAACAAACAAAAAAAAAACCCAAGAATTATTACCTCGACTTTGGCCAATTGTGGTGGGGCACACCTTTAATCCTAGCACTCGAGGCAGAGACAAGAGGGTTTCTCTGAGTTTAAGGCCAGTCTGTTCGATATAGTGAGTTCTATATCGAGGCCTGCCAGGACTAGAGAGTAGAACCATGTCTGGGGTAACTGGGCTAAGTGGACACAGTGGCAGAGGCCTGGGGTCTCTGCCACTCTCAGAAAGCAGAAGAATCATCAGAGTCCAGGCATTCCAGGCCAACCTGGGCCTGGGCTACATAATGAAACTCCTGAAAAAGAAAGGTGCTCAGGATGGGACTAGGGAAGCCAGGACACATTTATAGGCTGGAGGAAGGAACAGCTGGAGTAGGCACCAACCCCCCCCCCCACACACACACACACACACAGCCGGCTGCGCTTCTGTGAACTCCTTGGGTTGTGAGATTTCAGTGATTTTTTTTCCTTTTGAAAGCCTGTGGTTTTCTACCATAGGTGTATAGACTATTTGGCAAGTTTAAAAAAAAAAAAAAAGGCTCTGTGGCTGTTGAGCTGACCAACCCCCCTCCTCCTTGATAATTAAGGTTCTGCAATAATAAAGTCCTGCCAATCTACCTGACCACTAATCTGCCACCACCGATTTGCCACTGGTGACACAGACAGCAGGGACTGCTTAGGCCGCTCACCCAGCCCTTCCAGCTTCTCCAACCTCTTCTTCAAAGGCTCCTTGTCTCAAAGTCCAGCCAGGTGAGCTGGAGAGGAGGAACTCCTCCAGACCCCGCTACCTGCCCTCCTCCCAACCCCCTCCCCCAAGGAATTGAAACCACCTGCCCTGACACCCGCAGCTTCACTTCCCTTCTCTCCAGCCATGGCTTCTCCCTAACAGGGCGTTTCCCCCATCAGGCTGAGTTTCCTGGGAGCAGGGACTCCACTTAGACGACCACCTGCTCCCTTCTGTACCACAGTTAAATTCAGTTACCCAGGAAATGACAGGAGGTGATGCCAGTGGCAGAGTATTGGCTTAGCGTTCCGGGGGGGGGGGGGGCGCTTGGGTTTGATCCCTGGCATGGCCCAAACCAAAACCAAACAAAGCTAAGTAGGAAATGATGACAACAGACTGTAGGCCTAGCTAACACCGATGGTCAATAGAGACAGAAGGCCGGGCTGGGAGGCAGCAGGCGAACAGACAAGACTGCATAGGAACTCAGCTCCATGCATGTGCTTTGCAGTATAAAAGAAGGGCAGTGGAACCCAACCCTTGACCACGTCTCGGACCATTGCTGGGGCCACAGAAATAGCCAAGAAACAAATCTAATGCTGGTGTGGAAGGGGCTCAGCAGACCCACCAAACCTTCCCCACTCCATCATGACAGATGCCTTGGTCTCTGAGGTTGGGATGGAGCCCCAAGCCCTTGTCCCCTCCAGGGGAATGTGAAGCTAACTCTAGGGCACACCTCAGAACGTTGGTCCTTCTCCAATCCCAAGAGCAGTCAGCTAAACCAACAGGCACACCTGTGCCTCGGGTCCTTTGTACTTCTCGGTAGGGAGACCTCTTCCCAGGCTGAAGTGGCTCTGATCACCTACAGAGCTCCCGCTTTCCCTCTGCTTAGGCCCCAGTTCCAATATCGCCTTATCAGAAAGGCTTCACAGCCAATCTCTCTAAATCAAAAGCTCTCTGGTTACCTTCTATCCTTTAATTAACTCTGCAGATTTTCTGCTAAGCACTTGGCCTTACTGGAGAAGATTATAATCAGTGGTTTATCACCCACTTCCCCACCCCCAACTATAGTGTATGCTGCATAAAAGCAGGGGACTTGGTTTAGTCATTGCATCATCCCCTGCCCAGAGAGCAATAGGCCACCAGTCAACAGCTACTACACCCAGCCAGGTACAGTCCCAGCCAGGTACAGTGGCTTATGTAATCACAGCATTTGGGAGATAGACACAGGAGGACTGTAGTGAGTTCAAAGCCATCCTGGGCTACAGAGTAATTTTTGAAGCTAGTCTGAATTACAGAGACTGACCATGCCTCAAAACAAAAACTAAAATCCCAACAATCGTTAACATCCATCTTTGTGAAATGGCAGAGGACCGCCCACCCCCCCCCCATCTTGCCTCACCCTGTGAAGAGAAAAATCTGAAGGTAGTCATAACACATTTACATGCCCTGGCTGGCTCCATCCGCGGCTCTCTTCTGGTAAATACAACTGGTAACACTAAGACCAGAGCGTGAAGCAGTGCATTGTGGGAGGGGAAGCAGAAAGGCCGACTTAAAGAGTAAACCTTATCAAGCCATGGGCAAGATGACAATCCAGGGATGTCAAAAGCAGGGTAAAGGAGATGGAGCTGGTTGGGCAGGGGAGAGGCCAGGAGGGGAACTGCAGAGAGGCTGTGTGAGCCATCTCCTTCCTGGGGGCTTGGGAAAGCACGATCCTGCAACGTTCGTCCATTTCCCAACAAGTGTTGATTCTGCAATCAAATGTGTCCTCTAGGCAGACTCACTGGCCCACCAGGGGCAGTAGGCCAATTATAGGAAGAAGAAAACCACCACCACCTGCAGCCAGCCCCTGGCCAGCCTCTGCCCACCACCCGATTGGGTGATAAAATGTACCCCTCAGCAGCCTCCCTCTGTCTGACCCTGTGCAGGGCTGCCCGCCTCTCTTCCTCTGCTTGGATCTTCTATTGAAACCACAGGCCTGGGCAACAACCCCGAGGCCTCCTGTGAGCAGAGGAGAGGATCAGTTCAAAGGAGCAAGTCATTTTCACAGACGGGAGAGAAGACAGAAAAGGAGCAGCCTCTCACCCCAGGCACCTCCTGCGCTCAGCTTCGGTTAGCAGTCTCACCTCCTCGAGTTCGGTCCAGCCTCATTTAAACAGTTCAGATCTCGGAAGCCCAGAGTGCCCGCCAGAGATTTTCACTGGCCACAGAATCAATCAATAGTGCAAATTTTGTTCCAAAAAAAAAAAAAAATCTTCCAAATCCAAGCCTAAACTTTTTGGAGTGAGAGTGTGTGTGTCATGTGTAACAGACGCCCATGAGACAAACACACACCCCTGCTTTGTCCAGCAATGGAGCTGGTTTTGGTCAGCCCTGGAGCAGGTTGAAAGCGCCTGGACATTAATACCTCTCCAGAACCCTTGGTTGGCTCCTGACTGCTTGGGGGGTGGCATATAAATCCGGCAGGCTTCTCTGATTTCTTCTCAGGGTGAGGTAAAGGAGATGTATGCTTTTTTAGACGGTACCCCAAAGTTTCCGCGGTGAGTTTAAGTTCTGGCTAGCCACAGTGGGGAACTGTGTAAATAAGGTGTTGTTTTGGCTCCTTGCCTTCATTCTGTCAGCTCACCACTTGGTCCTGGCATTTCTCAGGGTCACTTCCCACATAAGCTACCTGCTTGAATCCTTGCTGCCTGTACTTCTAGGAAAAACCTGTGGGTGACTTTTTATGTGGGGTACAGAGAAGTCATGGTGGCTCGCCTCCACTTGAACAGACATTGGTTGAGCCTGGACAAGCTGCCCTTGTGGGGCAGACAGTAGGGTCCTGAGTGAGTTTAAAAGGACAGCGGGGAAGGTGGCAGCCAGCATTCTCACGGAACTGACCCTGACCATCGGGAAGAGACAATAGAAAAGTCACTGCTACAAATTAGGGGGTAGAAGCCAGTACAGGGAGATGCAGGCACCCTTCTCAAGTCCAGGAATGAGTTCCCAGGAGGCAGGCAGGGGGTCAGTGCCATCTACAGAACAGGAGTGCAGGGGAAAACAGCAGCAAGAAGTAATCTAGGCAGATTTATTTGTGCAAATCCTTAGAGGTGAGGAAGATGGAGAATCAGTAGGATGGAGAATCATTGAGTAGACCCGGAGCTAAGAGTTCAAAGTAGGGAGAGGGGAGAGGAAGCCTCAGTGTGGGTAGACGGAGGTGGGAGGCCTTGACAGCCAGGCTAGGAAGTCTGGGCCATCCCCTGAAGGAGAAAACCACTGAGGGGTTTTAAGCAAGTGAGTGACAGGCATCACATGGTACCCCATAAATATGTACAATCTTAATGTGTCTATGAAAAAAATAAACTAGCAAGAGTGAGGAGAGCACATATCACTGTGGAATCCTGCCACAGTGAAAAGCCCACAGTGGGTCAAGGCAGTGGAGGAGGCAGAGGTGCAGCTGGGCTGGGCTGGAGGCTAGGACAGTAGCAGAGGAGGAGGATTATGAAGGGACCTCAGGACCCAACTCCAGGATGGCCCTGGGGAGGAGGCAGGGTCGTGCATCACCCGGGACTTCCAGTTCTTAGGAAGTGGTACATGGGAAAAGATGGTGCTGGATGCCAAGACATGTGTGTGTGTGTGTGTGTGTGTGTGTGTGTGTGTGTGTGTGTATGCTTGCTGAGAGACAGGGGCGGGGCAAATATAGCTCCAGGGATGCAAGATTTTGAGGTACCAGGGGGGCAACTTTTGGGGACATCAGAGGGTTAGTTGACTGGTGGCTGTGGGCCATCAAAAGCAGCGTATGTATTCTTTGACAGGCAGATGGAGTGGTCAGAAAGCCCTTCAGAGCAGCGAGGAGGGAGGCGCTTCCCAGGGAAGTGCCTTAGTGAAGAATGGCAAAGAAGATGAAGCTGGGAGGATCAAGCTGAGAAGCAGCACAGCAGCAAGAAGTGACCAGGAGAGACCCAGGAAGTGGCCATGATGGAAGTCAGGGGAGATAGGACAGCCAACAGAGTCAAGGGTCACAGTGACAAAGTGAGAAGTCTAGCTTGGGGAATGATGGGGGCGTGGGAACATGAAGGCTGCTGGTACAGATAACCCCTCCCAGGACACCAGGATGGGGGGAGCCAGAGGCAAGTTATCATAGGGTGCAAACTGAAACACAGGAAACAGGCCCCTCCCTGCAGAGCCTGCTCTCAAGCCTCATGCTCCAAGGAGAAGGAATGTTCTCCCTATTAGCATACTAGTGGCTGTCCAGTGTGCAGAGCCTTGCTAGGAGAGATCCTAGCAGATCCACAAACCTCTAAACTGGAGAAGCAGGCAGGGAGGCAGGGCCGTGGAAGGAGAAGGTTCCTCCCTTAGCTGTGGCAAGGACCCCACTCTTGTGTTGTGTATTCCTGACTCTGACACTGAGGAACATTGATGACACTGTTCTACTGCTGAAAAGCATCCTGAAGACTATCATATTAGAAGTGGGTAAACTGAGGCTTAAAGAGGAAGAGATATGCCCAGGGTCCTGGTGACTCAGTCACAGAGATAGACCCTTACTCAGTCCCAGGACACCAACTCAGGTTCTTCTTCGCATGATTCCACAGTTCCCAGAAAGAAAAGCGGTGTCACTCAGGCCAAGGCCAGGGTTGCCAGAGGGCTGCAATCAGCTTGTGGGGAGAAAGAGACAGGAAGACAGGAAAATAAACACACACTGTGTGGCATGCGGCCCATGACGAGAGTTGGCAGGTCAGCGACTCTGCCTGCAGTGTGAGCAGAGCATCACTCCTCCAGCATCCAGGCTGTCCCCACACTGGCCACTAAGTGACCTCCTCAGGCTCCATCTCCCCTGAGACTGGCCAGCTTCAGTCCCTGGCCCGTCTCACCACATGTTCCTTCTTTCCCTCAGCCTGCCCAGACAAGTCCATGAATAGAACATTAAAGGAAAAACCTTCTAACAGAAAAGCAGCTCCCTGGTAGGAGTCGCCCCACTAAATGTCAAACGCAGAGCAAGGCTTCCTGCCTTGTGTGCTTCTTGCTAATGGAGGCACCTTGGCCTCCATATCCCATCATCCAATCGCCCTATAAATAAATCATCGTAAGAAGAATGCCAATTTCCCCCCAAGGGCCTCATGAATCTCTCTCCATAAGCCTATGTAAAGGCCTCCTTCACAATCAGCCGGTCACGAGCCCAGAGAGAGCCCTGATCATCAGGAGGCAGATGCCACTTATATACCATCTCCATGGCTTGCGAGTTTGGAGCCCAGCTTTTCTACTGACTCAAGGAAGACTTTTGCTCTGCTTCCTGTAGACTAATAAAATTGTCACCATGATGCTCGCACCCTCTGGAAAAAAGCCAGTAAGCTGACAAGAGGCTCTGTCTCTGGGGGCTGCAGTGGCTCTGTCCCCTGGCAGGAGAGCAGTGAGTCGTGCCCACCCACACCCTTAGAGGGTGAGCCACACACCCACTCACCAAGCTTTGTCCCCAACATGTGGCACACAACCACACTAGCCCACCCACTCCTAGGCCCCCCAAATGAGTGTCTCACCATCCTGCCGTGGCGTCGAGCCATGCTAGTGGATGGGAGCGTGGGTGCCAACATCTGCGCCAGTGCACTTGGGGTGTGCTGCTTTGCAACAGCCGACATGAAAGCTCCGGGAGCCTGTTGAATGCTCACCAGGTGTGTGCACGCTTACACTTGCTCACGTGCACACACATACACACACTTATAGGCACTGCATTGTTCCAACCCTCTTACTGTGCCAACACAGGAGCCCCCGGAGTAACTCTCATGAATCCGATAGATGGGGCTGTTTGCAGTTACATCTCCAGACTTCACTGACTGATGTGGCAGTAACCACAGGCTCAGAAGTGCCCATTGTATCTGTTAGGTCAGATGCCTCTTGAGTGGAGGGAAGCCTCCCCTCTGAAGAGGGATTTTGCTCTTCCACACCTCAAGATTCAGATTGACTGACTCTACCTTGCATCGTGTGGGACTATGCTGTGACTGGAAAGGTACAGATAGACCCATCCCTGAGTCCTAAGGTGCATTCCTGGCTGGTAGGCTATGGCAAGAGAAAAGCCAGTACAGGTGGAATCATTTGTCTCAACCAGCCTATCAGCTGCCACCTACCCTGACCTGCATGGTGCTCTAGAGATCACCCACCCACCAGTGTGGGTGTGGCTGTGTTGCTCAGTCCTGTTAGCCTGGGGGGAAGAGAACGGCCTCTGAGGAGGGCTGAGAGTATATGACCAGCTCAAATAAGCCATGGACTTGGGCTTTTCTCAGGAATTTGATGCAGGCAGGAGAGCTCCTGGCCTTCGGTCCCATGTGTGCTGGCAATAAAGACCCCAGAGCAAGAGCAAGGGGAAGAGATGTGTCCCCAAGACTCAGAGGGGGACATCAAGTAGAAGATACAAGAGACAGTGGTTCAAGGCTCTGGACTCCAGCCAAGAAACTTTCTGGGGGAAACTACCAGGCACAAATGACTCATCAGCACCCCACAAAACAAATGTCATAGAAATCAAGACAGATGGGCATGTGAGCCCGTGGAGCTTAGGGGTTGAGAGGGCGAGAAGAGTGTGGGCTCTTCGCAGAGGCTTGGACCAAGCCAGATACAGCGGGAGGCTAGCTGGGAGGCTCGGACCCAAGGACCACATGAATCTCCCTGTGCTTCCGTTTTTCTTTGTTTTCTTATTTTAATTATGTGTCCGCGTGTGGGAGTGTGTGTATTTCGTACGGGTGTCCACAGAGGCCAGAGGATGTCAGATTCCCTGAAGCTGGAGAGCTACAGGTGGCTGTGAGCTCCCTAATGGGGGTGCTGAGAACTGAGCTCCGGTCCTCTGCAAAAGCAGCAGTAAGCACTCTCAGCGGCAGAATCACCTCAGCCCAGCTTCCTCATCTTTAAAGTGAGAATGATTGTTCTTGGGTCTTGCTGCAGATGGCATAATGACAGGAATGTAGCTTAGCCCACAGTTAAGTGTTAAGCAGGTATGAACAGCTTTTGCTAATGGGAGGGCACCGACTGGCACAAGCGGAGCTGTCCCCTGCTGTCCATCTCCTGATGGCATGAGTCCCTCCCCAGCTCTCTCCTTCAAGTGTGCCTGACCCAGTCGTGCCTCCTCACGCAGCTCATCAATACCCAAGAAGGCACCTGCACAGAAGGGGCTCTAGCCTGAGAGGTCCCTCCCTCCCTCCCTCCCTCCCTGCAATCCATGACTCACCTTTTCTGTCTGTTTCAGTTTTCCCTCCCATATTGCTGGTGATAGACCCAGTGTCTTGTACATAGTACTAGACAAATGCTCTACTACTGAGCCACTTCCCCAATGTGCTCCTTCTCTCTCTCTCTCTCTCTCTCTCTCTCTCTCTCTCTCTCTCTCTCTCTCTGTATGATGTGTATGTGTCTTACTGTATAGTCCATACTGGCCCTTAACTCTTCAATCCTCCTGCATCAGCCTCCTAGGTGCCAGATTATAGCCATGTGCCACCATACCCAGCTAGCTCCCTGACTCCCTTCTACCCAGAGTAGCCTGGCCATCACACTCTGATGAAAGGGCTGCTTCCGGCACTCAGTGCTGAGGTCCTGCCTCCTGCTGTCCCTGGAGACTCTGTTCCAGTTTGCCAGCTATTTTGCTTCCTTGGCCATCTGTTCCCTCCCTGTCATCTCCTCTCTGCTTTAACCTTAGCCACTACTTCACTGCAGATGGTACCACACAGACCCATTCTTGACATCCTTCATGGTGCCTGCTCCCTCCTTCTCAGCTCATTGGCACAAATGGCTCTGTCCTTTCTCGGGTCCCATCCAAAGATGTGTCTAGAGCTTGGAGGTGGACTTACCCCACAGATTCCCATTATTTGTGCCCTATCTGTTGGCAACCCTACCCCAGGTTAGGAGGCCCAACCCCTTACCCTTCCCTTCCCTGCCTTTTCCTAATGAGACTTCCTCTTATCAGACTTAGCCAAGAACATCTCCTGGCCCTAAACACACATCCGCTATGGTTCCCTACCAGGCGGGTAGTTGTGCTGAGTCCTCTGAAGGGCTGGGGGCTAGCAGGTGGAACAGAGCCCAGATGATCTGGGGCTCTTTCCTATAATGAAGGAACAGTACTCATGTTGGGAATTTGGGTCCTAAACAATTTCCATATAGAAAGCAGACCTATAGGTTCAGTATCAAGGAATTGACTCCAAGCTGTTATGAGAAGAACTGGATCAAACACTGTCTACCTCGTCCAGGCTCACTTCTGTCCTTTCCTCCCGTCTCTCTGGGTATGGTGGCACTTGCCTTTGACTGGGGCAAGGAGGTTTCTGTGAGTTCAAGGTCAGCCTGTTGTACAAAGAGAGCTCCAGAACAGCCAGGGCTACACAGTGAGATCCTGCCTCAAAACAACACAATACAACACAAAACAAAAACTGTCCACCTTCCTTCCAGCTACAGACCCGCCTCCCCGACTTCAGAGACCCGCCTCCTTGTCCTCAGAGACCCGCCTCGCTGACCTCAGAGACCCGCCTTCCTGACCTCAGAGAACCGCCTCCCTGACCTCAGAGACCCGCCTCCCTGACCTCAGAGACCCGCCTCCCCGACCTCAGAGACCCGCCTCCCGGACCTCAGAGACCCGCCTCCCTTACTTCATTTAGCAGCTCCTTCTCCTTTTCCTCTCTTCTAGAGTGCCCCTAAAATAACTCCTTTTAGCTTTTCTTTTCTGGAGTAAGGACCAGGAGCTATGAGGAGAGAGGCACAGTCCCCGGCAGGCCAATTATGAAGGAAGAATTTTGGTGAAGTTGGTTGCACCAGGCTGCATCCCTAGATTGAGATGAAACAGGTTGGGGACATTGAAATTCTGATTCCGTGCCTAGATTTGGATTAAAAAGGCCAACTCTCTCAGTTCTCGCTAGAAAAGAGCTCGTATGTCTCCTCCACGTCTTTCCCCCTGCAGAAAAGAGCGTCTTGGTCATCCATGCTGTCCATTTTCTCTCTCCATTGGGGCTAAGAAAACCCAAGTTGCCACAGTCCTGGGTCCTCAGTGTTCTCAGAGAGACGCAGACACAGATGAGCACCTCCTTGGGGAGACTCTCACATCACCAAGGGAACTCTGTGGAATCCGCCAGCCACCTGACAGCACCGCACTCTGCCGCTCTCCCCCCACCCAACCCCCACAGTGGAGCAGCTCACTGAGCTACCCAGCCAGCCCATCTGGGTATGGACACCAGGAGAACACAATGCATCTTACTGGGTTGCAGGTCTTAATCTAGCACTTACTGAATTATTTAGGGATGGCATTAACTTATAAATGAGTGTGTTTGACTGATTTTGTGGTTGATGTACAGATAAATCCTAATGAAAGACAACTACACGATTTTAAATTATTAATTAGACTGCCACTTAACAAAGCTTATTTGGCACTCTATTTCCTTGCTTAACAAGACAAAAACTTTAAGGAAAGGGCTCTGTATTAGCCCAGAGGCTCTTGATTTGCATTCTGTTTTTATCGCTCTAAAAATGAAAACCATAGATCCTGACCTTAAGCAGGCAACTCTGGCACAGCAAAGCCCCCAGCAGGCCGCTCTTCCTTCCTGGAGAATGCTGGATGGCTCGGGGCCTTGCTTGCCCTGATGCCTCTCATCTCTCTTGACCAGAGGCTTGCTTTTTATATCTCAGGTTCTGTCAGGGTAGGCTATGAGCTGGAAACACTGGCACAGCAGCCGCCGAAGCCTTCAGCACTGTAGGCAGCTAGATTTCACTCCAGAGGTGGTGGCCAGTGGAGTCCGTTTATTAAGAGATAAAGGTATCTCCCCCAGACCCCCAAAAGATCTCACAGGGATAGCTTTACTAGGACAATCAGAAATCAGATCGATGACTCTCATGGTCTGGGGCTTATTTGTTCCCTCTTCTCTAGGAGAGTCCCTTTTTCTTCTTCCTTCAATCCCCCCACCTTCCAAATCATACATAAACCACTAAACTCACTCTAGTCTAGGATCCCTGCATCAGCTAGGCAACTATCTCTCAAACCAACCTATAAACCTAGCTGTTTGGAGCTTTTGGGGACAAATCTACAAACAGAAACTTCAATGGCCACCTCCCGTGGCCTTAGCCTGAGGCATGTTTTGGCTTCGGGCACACAAAGAATCTGAGCTTCCTCCACATGTGTGCAGAAAAGACAAATCCAGGGATCGGATCAGCGCCCCAAAGAGGAAATTGACCAGGAAAGGACCAAATCAAAAGTCATTTGCTCACACAGTGTCCCAGGAGCAGGCTCCAGGCCACCCACGCCCCGCCCAGCCTTGGCAAGGACTTCTCTGCTCTGTTTCCCTCAAGCCAACCCAGGTGTGAACCTCAATTGATGGAATCTCTCTAGTCAACCTCATCTGTGCTGGGAGAAAGAGCCCAAAGCCTCCAGTGGCCATCTCTCGAGCAGGGACAGGATCCTTCTCCCGGGGAGCATCCCCCCAGAATGCACTGGGCTTGTCTAGAGCTGGGCTTCTGGCTAGCAAGGATACCAAAGAGCTATTGGAGACTGCTGGAGCCTCCCTGGGCACCTAAGCCATATAAATAAAGTGTGTGGGCTGCTTTGTGGCTCATTCTTAACTGTAAACTGCCAAAAGACAAAAGACCAAAAGGGAAATGAGATGTCATTCTTCCCCATTATCTCCATCACAGACCTACAGCCCAGACATGGCAGCCTTTTCAAAATTGTCTGGGAAGCTTTCCCCGCTAGAGCGAGTCTACATGGTCCATGCCCAGGCTTCTCAGACTCCACTGTCTCCAGCTCAGTAAAAATCACCTTCCCTGTGCAGACACACTGGCCTGCACTCCAGCACTGCTGAGTGGCTGAAGTGACTTTCCGTGTCTTTCTGTAGGAAAAGGAACTGGGGTGTTAAACAGTAAAGCGGTTCTTCTAACTACTGCAGAGACTTGCCCCACACCACAACGAAAGAGAGGCAATGTGTCGTCCCTCCCCCCCCCCCCATCTTCGTACTGCACCGACCCACGTGGAGGGCACAAGTCACACACAAGTTTGTGATTGTTCTTACATGGTGAGGCAGCCAAACCTCCGCGGTTGCCTGAGGCTGGACCACCACTCAGCCTTTTCGACTCATAACGAAGGCGTGGCTTTTCACCCACCTGTCTGACCTGCTTATCTGGGTCTCTCATCTCCCGGTATCTGCTTCTCTCCGCCCATCTCAGGGCTTCGCTCCCCCCACCTCTGCCACCACCCCCTGCCCGCTTTCTCCTTCCCCATCCTGCTGTGAGGTCAGAATCCTGTGCTTACGACACCTCGGTCTGTTGCCATGGAAACAGGGGCGGATTAAGGCTGGAGCGCAGGGATCAGGCCCCTCCGCTACCTGAGCTCCCGCCTCAGCTGGTTCCCGCAGGGCGGGAGCAGCTAGCATCAGGCACCAAGGCTCAGCAGCCGCCCGGCCGAGGCAAGGGACAGGGGAATCCCAGCGGGGCGCCACAGCTAGCACACTGGGACCTCAGAGCAAAGAGACACGCAGAGGAGGGGAGCAGAGGGTAACGGGTCTGCGAGCTCACGTGTGGTCACCTGCCCTTTCTGGGCCGGAGGGACAGCACCTAGAACCGCAACCACGTGGGGGCGCGGCAGGACTTCCCCGGCACCCGCGCCAACTTTGCTCCGCTCCTGCTGCCGGGGAGTCTGGGCGAGGTGGTCACCGAGCCAGCGCCCGTTAAGTTGAACCTGGCTCTGGCCGCGCGCACTGCCAGCATGGCCTTAGCGGTTGCGTCCCTCTGATCCAGGCATTAGGAAAGTTTAAGGAACCGGACTTCTGGCACTTGACACTCCCCACCCTCGGTCGCTAAATGCTCAGGACTGGTCCCCGGGGATAAGGGCAGGATGCTGGGAAGATGCCTGCGTTCCGGCGCGCCTCCGGAGTTAGGAACGGTGGTGAACGCCGGGGCCGCGCAGTGACTGACCGCTGCCTGCACCCAAGCGCGGGTTGTACTCAGTGCTGAAGCAGCAGAAGCAGGGGCGGGTGCCCGCGCAGGGGATGGAGCCTGCAAGTGCAAAACTTTATAATGGAGAGGCAAAGGTCCCAGGAGGCCAGCTCCCTTTTTATCAAAGGTTTCACACTCTGGTCTCTGAACCCTCAAGACAGATCCCTGAGGCCTTGGCCACTCGATCCATGAACAAACCCCGTGTCTCGCAACAGGCCACCAACGGGAGCTCAGCTCCAGCAGCAGGCGCACGGCGGGTGCCTGTGACAAAAGCCAGCCACCTAGTAGGGGGCTGCTTCCGGGACCCATTTCCCTGGCGTTCGACGGCTCCCGGGGCTTGTTGCTCGGCCCGGTTTCATGTAACTCCAACTTGCCCCTGAGGTTCCAACTCACCTTTGCGAAGCATGTTGGCCGCGGGGCCGCCGCTCCGAGGTCGGCCTAGGCGCGCTCCCTCCTGGGGTCCAGATTCAAATCCCTGGGCGCCAGCTGCAGCTAATCCGAGAGCGTCGAGGCGGAGGCAAACCGGGAATCCGCTTGTGCCCGGCGGCCCGGTCCCGCAGGGGCATGGTGAGCCCAAACCCGGCGCCCAGGGCACCGGCGCCTGCTAGCAACCGCGGCGCTGCCAACCAACGCGGTGCGCTCGCTCAGCCCCGGGGCGAGTGGCTTGCTCCGCCGAGCTGGCGGCCTGATTCTGCCGCCCCAAACACTTTGCAGGCGGTTTTGAGGGGGGACGCCGCCCCCTGGCCGGCCAGCCGATGTCCCCTCTTCCCCGCCCCCTCGGGCAGCGGCTGCTGCAAAAGGGCGCTCGCACGCACAGCCCAGCTCCGGGAAAGCGCCCGGCGCGCGTTTGCAGGACCGAGCGATCCGCCGAGCGGGGCGCCTCCCTTCCTCCCCCCGGCTTCCCCCACCTCTCTTCCTCCTCCCTCCCTCCCTCCCTCGCTCTTCAGCTCCCTCCCTCCCGCTCCGTTCCCCGCCCCCGCTCACGGAGCGCCTCCCATACAAAATTTATGAAAGTGCTCTCAGCTCGCGGTGCGGAGCGCCGTCCTATTCCCAGGGCAGCGGCGCTCAGCCGTGCGGCGCCGCCTTCCAAGGTGTTTTCGCTGCACCTGCCCCCGGGGACGATCCTCGGCCCGCGTCCGTCCAAGTACCTGCCCCAGTCATCCGCGGGTCGTCCGGCCACTGTAATCGCCCTCCCCAGCCCCGCAGGCTTCTCCGAGCACGTACCCGCAGCCCAGCCCCCGCCTGTTTGCCCTTCGCTGCTGGAGGTCATCAAGAGAAGCGGCTGGAACCGTGTACCGGCCCTGAACCCCGATGACAAGTCCGACACCCTTGCCCCGTCTCCTCCCTGACCCGCATCCCTTCCTCCCTGTGAGGCTCGACGGCTCTTCCCGGCCCAGAACTGCTCCGGCGACATAGCTTTCCCCCACCCCGCCCGCCCATCCAGAGTCCCAAGACACTGTTCTTTGGGGGTGGGGGGGAGATGTGCGGGACAGCTAACATTTGGGGATGTCCAGTTGGAAATCGTATAAAGAACTATGGGAGTTCAGGTGGGCTATCTCTGGCTGGAAGGCCTCCGGTCCCCTTTAGTCCTATACAGACCCCGCCCATGAGAGGATTCTCCAAACAGGGAGGAGGTACCGCCTGGAAAGCCGGTCGGTCCTACAAGGGACCTTTGGGCCAAGTGTGGAGAAGGTTCAAGCCAGCAGAGATCCTAGGTGGAGGCCGGCACCCCCTACTGGCCCGGGATAAGAAGGACTCCCTAAGAGGAAAAAGACTGGGCCAGGTCACTCGTTGAACATTTTAAGAGTTGTATGTATTACATTATGTGGAAATTCAGCCAGTGAAAAAGAGAAGGTCCCTGTCCTCGAGTTTATACTCTAATAGGACCAAAAGAGAAAAGTTCAGATGATGGAAGTATCTGGAAGAAAGACAAAGAGGGTGTTGCTCTGGAGCTGATCCGGAATGCGAGTGGGGTGGAAGTGGAAGTGGAGCTGATGTGACAGCTGCCATCTAACCAGAGATCTAAGTTCTCTGTGGAGAAAACTTGGAGGGGTGATCAGAAGTCAGAAGCAAGGCCATTATCATTGGTACGAATACAGATAATCAGAACCCTAAGGTCCCGCGCCCCTGGTTTGAGCTGAGTGTGAGGGAGAATCAGATCTGATTCTCCCTCAGAAAGTCTGGGTTCAACAGGTGGAGAGGAGACGACACCTGGAAAGACTGCACAAATGTTTGAAGTAACCTTATTTAGAACATTCTTCAGCTTGGTCCTTCTAGGGTTGGGAACACAAAGAGAGATATTCCTTAGTTCCTGCCAGCTGCAGGAACCCGCACTGCCTGAACCCTGGCAAACTAAACTCTAGGACAGAGCTGTGGAGACACTCCATAAAAGTAAGGCCCAGAGAGGCTAGCTGACTTGCTCAACAGCATCCAGTAATCAGTACTAAACTGTGGGCCGGGATGAGGGCTTTGCTATTCACTTTCCCACCTTCCCGTGCCGCCTCCCCATGAACCCCTTGCCCCATCGACTCCAATGTATTGGGCAGACTTGGGCGGTGTGAGTGTGAGAAGCAGTTATTTTGGGATTTAGGAGGGCTGGATGTTGACTTGGAGTCCAGCCAGGGAATGGGGGTGGCTGTTGGTGGGTGTTGTGGTGTAATGGGGGAGGGGGTTACATTGAGCCCGCCTTCTCATCAGGCAGTAATTACTCAGACTGCTGAGTAACTCAGGAAGGAGGACCCTCACCGTGGACAGATGGAAGTGTCCTCAGCCCAAGCTGATTGACAGTTACCACTGTCCTGCTCGGCAAGGTCTTAGGGACACAGTCATGATGGTTTTTACACTGCAGCCTTCATCCTGTATCATCTGGTTTCCAAAGTGGGGCAGGGCTGCTCACATGTGACAGAAGCTATACAGCAATGTTAGGAGACAGTGCATACCTCTGATCAGGTAAAGGTCCCAGGAGATGAGAGGGCTGCTGGGGAGAAGCCATTGGGCCATTGGCACCAATCTTTCCACTATAGAACTTGAAGCTAAACTAGAACAGAAGGTGTCCACAGACAGACTAGGCTTTGGTATGCTGAGGTGGCAGAGTGGGCTCCAGAATGCACTGAGGGGTAGAGATGTCTAGAGAGGCTGGGAGACACAGGAAGCCCAGGCTGGACTCTTAAGGTGAACCGATGATGAGCACACTCTGGGTCAAGCTATATCCGTCTTAAGAGTTGCAGAGACTGAAGGGGCATTGACCCTTTCCATTGCTTCCCTTGGCTGCTCACTCCCAGTCTGCCTTCCTCTCTCCTCTGAGCAGCCTCCCAGGCAAGGCCGGTACCTGGCTGCTTGTTTTTACATCTCTCAGCACCTTAATTAGGGGTTTCCAAGCAGGGAGGGCCTCCAGGGGAGCCTGAGGCCACAGAGCTGTCTTAAAGGGACAGCTGTGCTCGCCACTGCAGAGAGAGGAGGATGGGAGTAGGGGTTCAGAGTGCTGGTGACCGTGCTGCAGAAGGCTGAGGGTAAGCCCGGCAGGTGCTTTGTTCTGCCAAAGGTCAAGGCTGTCTTGCTGACTGCTCTGCCTTCTCTTTGGGGTCCCAGGAGTGCTGTCCACTGATCGGGAAAAAGGCTATAGCCTGAAGGACAGACTAGAGAGGGCAAGACGCAGGAGGTTTAGTGAATTGAGGCCTTAGGCTGCCCTATCCTTCCAAGAAAGCCTTTTCAGTTTCCAGCTTTTCCCTTGAGTACCGGCTTCCTCCGTGTCGACCCTTTACACTCTGGGTACATAGAAATTCACACTAAGCTCTCAGCTTGGTAGCTGGGCTGGTAGGCGTTAAGGCTCCATCTTGCTGGGACAGCAGAGGTCTCTGAGGTAGAGAATGTGCCCATGTGAGCTGACGGACTACACTTTACAAGGAAAGAAACGGGGAGCAACAGGAAGGCCTGGTAGGTCGCAGAACTCCTTTAGGCACACTCATCTGGGAGTAACAGCTTTGAACTAGGTTAGAGAAGAGCGTGAGAGCAAGGGGGACCACTAGGGGACGCAGAGAGGCTTGAGAGTCCAGACCTTTTGTACCAACCGGTGCCCATTGTAGCACCGCCCTCTTCTCCTTTTAGTCACCGCCCTGCTAGAATCTCCGCCCTCGGCTCGGCGGCTCGGCGGTCGATTGTGCTACCTGCGCTCTCCGCGCTCTTCCAACGCTGTCTTTTTGTTCCCCACGTGGGCTCTTGGGTGATGGCGGCGCTGGTTGTGTCCGAGACTGCGGAGCCAGGAAGCCGAGTCGGCCCTGGCAGAGGTGGGTGCAGCAACGCTGTGACCTCCAGACCTCGCATCTCTGGTGGGACCCCCAGGTCAGGGACAGGGCGGGAGGTGACACCTTTCCCCTTGAGACCGGAGAGTTGTCATGCTGTTAAAACTTCTGAGCTCTCATCACCAGACCCAGGGACCCTGGGACTGCCCCTCCTGGGAGTTTTTCCACAAGGCGAAACCACGCCCTATCCCAGCTAGCAGAGCCGGAAAAGTGAAGGTACAGGACAGATCCGACGGAAGGGAAGGGACCACGGTGCGCTTCCTTTTAAGGTGGACTCGGAGGATATACTTTTATTTATGCGAAGAGGAGTTTGGTGTCCTTTACCAGTAATTGCCAGCCTTGTGCTAGATGTAGGGACTAGAGTATTACCCTGACCCTGATCTCTACTCAACTGGAGGGGCGGGGGAATACAAATTCAAACCTGACAACCTTGATAAAAGGGGGCGGGGGGTGCCTACTGCTCTCCGTACTAGCACCTGCTGTGCCCAAAAGCCCACAAGAGATTGGACCTGGCCGAAGAGATTCTGTAGGGAAGCTGACAAGCCCACGCTCATTGTCCAAGGCCATGAAACTGACCCAGCGCTCTAACAGTGGTAATATTCAAACGCGATGTCAGAGCCCCAGCCTTCCAGGCTATGGAGTTCAACACACCCTTCTACCACAGTAGAGAAAAGCACAGATCTGGAAGGATCCCTCCCATTCAGAGGGGCCCTAGCAAGTAGTTCTGGTACATAATACAGGTTCTGAGGTATGGGATGACTAAACTTGTCTTTTCCAAACTTTTTGGCTCCTAGAGTGGGAAGTTCAGGATAAGACCTTGCTGAAGAGCCTCGGTTTTTGTTTTGTTTTGTTGTTTTGAGACAGGGTTTCTCTGTGTAGCTCTGCCTTTCCTGGAACTCACTCTGTAGACCAGGCTGGCCTTGAACTCAGAAATCCGCCTGCCTCTACTTCCCAAGTGCTGGGATTAAAGGTGTGGGCCACCAATGCCCGACTCAGTTTTTTTTTTTTTCAAACCAAAAAAAAATGAATTAGAAAAAAATTAACATTCATTTATTTTACATTATGTGTCACAGTGCTTGTGGAAGTCATAGAGTAATTAGTGGAGGGAGTTTTTTCCATGTGGATGGATGCACAGGGTTGGAGCTTAGGTCCTGAGTCTTGGCACCTTCACCCATTAAGCTATCCCTCTGGTTTCAGTATTTTTTTTTCTGTTCAAGGGCTTATTTGTATATCTCTGCTCAGGCTAGAGTGTTAACTCCTAAGGTGTAAGCTGTTTGTCCACTGGCACACTGAAGTGTGTTCTTTCTGGCCTTCCTAGGATGAACATAAGAACTAAGGACCAGGGGACTTACTTGTTTGTTTTAGTATTTATGTGTGTGTGACACCTGTGTGTGTACTAGAAGCTGTTGGAAGAGTGTATCCGATTCCTCGGGAGCTGGAGTTACACCCAATGTGGGTGCTGGAAATCAGGCTCTGGCTCTCTAGAAAAGGAGCAAGTTCTACAGGACTGAACTGCTCCACCACCAATTGTGGCTGTATTGAGACAGGGTCTCAAACATGGTGGCCTAG
Organism: Mus caroli; assembly: GCF_978045245.1. NCBI lineage: Eukaryota > Metazoa > Chordata > Mammalia > Rodentia > Muridae > Mus > Mus caroli. Next base: position 47,493,250 of record NW_028227268.1, read on the forward strand.
ACATCCACCATGACCACCACCAAAATGTCAAAATTACACGTACACACACACACGTACACACACGTACACACATGCATGCATGCACTCTCACTGACGTGGCACACACACAGTGGGGGTTGAACCCAGAGCCTTGTCCATGCTAAGCAAGTAGTCTGTGCTATATCTTTACTTTTCACTTTGATACAGTCTTATTGTACCATGCCCGACTAAATTGTGTATATGTGTGTGACTCTGTGTGTCTGAGCATGTTTGTGTGTGTGTGTGTGTGTGTGTGTGTGTGTGTGTATAGAAGCCAGAGGTTTATGTCAGCTATCTTGTTCTCCACTTTTTTAAGTTTTAAAGCCAGGCATGGTGGTATATCTTTAATTCCAGCACTCAGGAGGCAAAGGCCTATCTGGTCTATATAGTGAGTTCCAGGCCAACCAGAGCTACACAGAGAGAACTTGTCTTTAAGAAAAAAATAAACACTTGGTAGGAGGTGTTTGTGTCTGTCTGTAAGTCTGTGTGTGCATGTGTGCACCCACTTGCATGTGTGTGTGTCCTCCTGTGTGCGTGCATGCCTGTGTGGTGACACGTGTGGAAACCATGAGTCCCTTTATCATATGGATTCAGGGGATTGAACTCAGGTCCTCAGGCTCCAAGGCAGGCACCTGTACCCCTAGTCCTCTTTCCAGTCCTCCATTTTCTTTTTAAGACTGACTTTTTGTGTGTTTCCGTGCATGCACATGTGTGTGCAAGTGCCTGGTATTCGATCCCCTGTAGCTGGAGGTGCAGGTTGCTGTCAGTGACAAGTGCTTGTAATGATGAGCCGTCTCTCTAGCACCCCACCTTAATTTCTTAATTCAGTCTGTCACTGAAACTGGAGCTCATTGCATGGGTGCTGGAGATCTGAACTTAGGTCCTCATGCTTGTGTGACAAGCACTTTTACCTTTTCTTTCTTCACCTCCGATTTTTGTGGGGGATTTTTTTTCTTTTTCTTTTTTTTTTTCTTTTTTTTTTTTTCCATCTCATTATGAGGCTCTGAGTGGCCTGAAAATCACTATGTAGACCTGGTTAGCCTCAAACTCAGATTTTTTTTTTAAAGCTTTAAGCCGGGCGGTGGTGGTGCACATCTTTGATCCCAGCACTCGGGAGGCAGAGGCAGGCAGATTTCTGAGTTCCAGGCCAGCCTGGTCTACAAAGTGAGTTCCAGGACAGCCAGGGCTACACAGAGAAACCCTGTCTCAAAAAACCAAACCCCCCTTCCCCCCAAAAAGCTTTATGTCTATCAGTGTTCTGTTTGTGTGTATGCCTGTGGACAGAAGAGGGTATCAGATCCCATTATAGATGGTTGTCAGCCACTATGTAGGTTTTGCAAATTGAATTCAGCATCTCTGGAAGAGCAGCCAGTGAGTGCTCTTAACTGCTGAGCCATCTCCCCAGCCTAGATTTTTTGGGAGGAGGGGAGAACAAGGTCTTGTTGACTTTACTGGTCTTGACATCTTGATCCTTCTGCCTCAGCTTCTTGAATGCTGGGATCATAGATGCACATACCATGCCTGGCTTTATTATTCTTTTAAATGAGGAGAGGGACAAAAGTATAGATTAAGCAACTTTGGCCAAATCAGTGGGACTTGAGTTGTATGACTCCTTTGCTTTTTAGTCTTTTTTTGTGTCATCTCTAGTCCTGAGGGGTGAGTCATACCCCCATTTATGACTGCTAGTAACCTCACAGCATAGAAATTCATCATGCAGATTTCCCCCCTTGTTTATGGGCTGTCTCTCTCTCTGTAGGATGAATTCAGTTAGGGCAAAAGCTGGGTGGATATCCTTTGTGTGTGGAATCTGGGCCTTCAATTTAGAGTTAACAGATTAAGTGGCTCTGGCTGCCTGTGGTCTAGAGCAGATGCAAACTCAGGCCTTAATGTTTTTTCTAGGTCGCATCTCTCGGGGGCGACTGGCCAATCAGATCCCCCCTGAGATCCTGAACAACCCCCAGTTACAGGCTGCTGTCCAAGTTCTGCCTTCTAACTACAACTTTGAGATCCCCAAGACCATCTGGAGAATCCAACAGGCCCAGGCCAAGAAGGGTGAGCCCTCAAAGGGTGGAGCTGTGACAAGGTTGGAAAGGTTGCCTGCCCAGGCGTGGGGCTAGTCCTGTCCCAGGCTCCTCTAGCTCTCTGCCTTTCATCTGTTTGTCTTGCAGTGGCCTTACAAATGCCAGAAGGCCTCCTCCTCTTTGCCTGCACTATTGTGGATATCTTGGAAAGGTGAGGCTTGGGCACTGGAGAGCAAGCTGAGCCCTTGCACAGTATAGATATGTCTGTTGGCATAATTTTTCTCTCCTGGACCACTGGATAAACCCTAAGCCTCCTCCTGGACCACTGGCTAAACCCTAACCCTGCCAGCATGTTATATACACACAAAAGGGAAAAACTCAAAACAAAATTCCCAGGTTGTTGTGAACTTGGCTTGTCCATTTCCCTTCCCTTATATAGTCTGAGCAAGGGCAAAGGAGTTAATTTCTGTTTCTAGGCCAGAGCAGATGGTAGCATCTGGGAGGAACCTAAAAAAGCTAACCCTAAATGGGTGAGGGTCTGGCTGTCAAGGGTTGGGGCAGAGTAGAGGGATGAGAGGCTGGGGAGTTGAAGAGGGTGCATCTTTCTCAGTTTGGGTGGGAGTAGGTGGGTGGCAGAGGTGAGAGATGCCTAAGTTTCTTCATGACAATGAACCATTGCTGGGGGGGGGGGGGAGCAGTGCTCAGCCATCTGGAGCCAGCATGAGCGCAGGGAGGGGGAATGCAGAAAGGGGAGGTCATCTCGTGCTGGGAACCTCCTACTTCCCTGCTGCTGCCCTCACCCTTCTCCCTCCCCACCACCACAGACCCACTTCCCTGCTCCCACCCTCTTGCCCCTTGGGGATGCTCTCTGGGGCTCAGGCCAATTTGCATACATTTTAATCTATAAAAAATTAAGTGCTCTGGCTGACTCAGAGCCTGGGCTGCATTCTAAGGAGCTGAATAATCTGCTTCTGTGCACAGCCTGATTTGGGGAAGGGGGTGGAGGAGGGGGCAGACTGGCAGTGGTTCAGCTTCCCCGCCCCCCACTGCACCCCAGAGGAAGAATGGGGGGCCCAGCCACAGAGCCAGCATCTATGCCCAGGTACGGTGTCTTCCAAGGAGAGCTAAGCCTCCTTCCTGCTCTGGCCCAGCGGTGATTTTGGGGGTGCAGGGTCTTTCCTACCACCCTGTCCCCCAGTGATTCAGTCCTGGCAGCAGATCTCAAAACAATGTGCTGTCCAGAGCCCACTCTTCCTGATTGCATGAGGAGTGTGGGCAGCACCATGTGCTGTGGGGGAGCTGCGCATGGGTCCTCCCAATCCTGGGCACCCATGGCCTTACCTCTGGGTGGGGAGCTGGTGGGGTCTGGGCAAGGGGAGACCATGCCTCCACGTACATCCACGCCTCCACAAACAATAATGGCAGAGTTTGTGAGGGGGGATCTTTACATGCCCTGGGTAGGGTAAGTCACAGTCTCAGGGGTCTGTCTGGACTATTCACATGCACTTCGGAGGGCTGGGGGTCTTGCAGTCTAAGGCTGGACAGGGTGCTGCAGACATATCCTCACATAGCAACTGTTCCAGGAGCTGCTGCCAGGGCTGAGGGAGGTGGCAGATGCACCCCTCCTACTCTTGGTTGGCAGCTGCCAAGTCAAGATCTGGGTCCTGAAACACCTCCAAAGTGAGGACTGTCTCCCATCTCAAACTGTGTCTCTGTTCCACTGTTCCCCAACCCCACCCCTACAGGTTCACAGAGGCTGAGGTGATGGTGATGGGTGATGTCACCTATGGGGCTTGCTGTGTGGATGACTTCACTGCAAGGGCCTTGGGAGTTGACTTCCTGGTGCACTATGGTCACAGCTGTCTAGGTATGGTGGGCTGGGACACCAGAATACTGGCAGGGAGGCAGGCTGCAGGCTGGTCTTCTCTACTGTGTGTTTTCCTTGTTGTACTTGCAAGCACACAGTCCCTCCTGGTTCCCAGGGTGGCCTTGGTCTTTCTGCTTTGCAGTTTGCCCTTTCCTTTGGATTTGGCTGCCTTGGGAATCATGTCTGCATGTTTGATGTTTTTGTTTGTTTGGGTTGGGTTGGATTTTGAGACAGTCTAACTCTCTAGCCCAGGGAGGCCTGGAACCTAACAGCTGCGCTCCTGTTTCAGCCTCCCAGCTGCTGGCTTATATAGGTGTGGGTAAGCACACCCAGCAGATACAGGTGTGTGAAAGGCTGTTACTGGGAGAACAGGCTGGGTACCCAGCTAAAATGAGAATGGAGATCCTCCCCTCTCCCGTAATCCCTCGCAGAATGAAGCCAATGCCCTGGCCAGGATCCTCGCTCCTCCTGCCTTTCAGAACACTTGTTTTGAACTCTTCTCTGTAGTCCCCATGGACACCTCTGTTCAAGACTTCCGAGTCTTGTATGTCTTCGTGGATATCCGGATAGACACTGCCCACCTTCTGGACTCGGTCCGCCTCACCTTTACCCCAGGCAGCTCACTTGCTCTGGTTAGCACCATTCAGTTTGTGTCAACCTTACAGGTAAGTAGATCAGCTAGCATTGTGCGGGGTGGAGAAGCTACTCCAGGGTAGTAGAGGGCTGCTCCTGGCTCCCGTGCCTGGTGCTCTGGGTTGTTCCTCTGGCCCTGACTTTCTCCCAGATTCCTTTCCTTCATTATCAATACAGGCAGCTGCACAGGAGCTGAAAGCTGATTATCACATCAGTGTCCCACAGTGCAAGCCCCTGTCCCCTGGGGAGATCCTAGGCTGCACATCCCCTCGGCTACCCAAGGAAGTGGAAGCTGTTGTGTAAGTGAAACATGGGGGCCAGTTTGTAGAGACATTCAAAAGATGTATCCTCAGGGAAAGAGGCTAGTCTAAAGTTCTGAACCTGTGTGCTCAAGGTCACCTTGGAAGATGGGGCGTATGTGGGGACCACACTTCAAGTTTACTTGCACTCTCCAGCTGTCCATCCTTCATCCAGAAAGCCGTGCTGAGGGTGGAGACAGAACTCAGAGGGCCTGATGGGGGGATCAGGGTGGGTAGAAATGGAGAGAATGTAATTGGAGAAGATGGATGGGCACGCCCAGGCTGCAGCCCCATTAATTTAGCATCCGGACAGCTAACAAGCAGGAGCAGCGTGTCTCCTGCCGCCTAATTATTTTAGGTAATGGAAATGCTTAATGTTGTGTGAATGCAGCCAGCCTCATAGCCGACAGCTTCTTCGGCTGGGACTGGGGATGGGAGTCCTTTTCTAGCTAGTGGCAAGAAGGGAAGGAGGGGCACTGTGATTCAGCCCCACCACTGGCAGCTTTGGAGACTGGTCCCACAGGTTTGGCTATACCCACATAGGATACTCCTGCCCTTAGGCCCACACATAGGACTTCCACAGCCCAGGCCTGGCAGCCCTGCTCCCTGAGGGCCATGCCCCATGTACTTGTGCCAGCATAATGGATACCCATCCTCTGAGGCCTCAAGGTGCATGTTGAGGGAGGTTGAGTGTTGGCCTCCATTATGCTCTCCAAGAGAGAAAGAAGCAGATGCTATGGATGTCTTATCTTATAGGCCTTGGACTCTGCAGGTCCTATGACAGTACTGTGAGTGAGGGTATCTCTGAGGGTATGTTCTGTGTGGCCTGGTGGTAAAACCTGGTAACCAATCTCAAATACATGGCTTGATAGCTTTTGAGCTTTGAGCAAGTGGGTTTTGTCTTACTTTGTAGCCTCTGCTGTTCTGGAACTCACTGTATATAGCCCAGGCTGGCCTCAACTTCATAGATATTCCCTTGTCTCTGCCTCTCAACTGCTGGGATTAAAGACATGAGCCAATATGCCTAGCTTGAGCAATGTATTAAAGTCTTTGAAACTTGGGTTTACCTCCTGTAAGATGGCAATAGCATAGGTGTTTTAGGGCTTACTTTAGATCTGGAACTCAGAAAGTATAACTTTGTATTGTATCAGTGCTGGGTATGGTCCAAGAATAGCCAGTGTGTACCCTGGAACCTCTTCTACAGCCTATATAACATAGATTTTTTAAATTTTATATCTTTATTTTTATTTGTTCATTTTGGATTTCCTAGACAGGGTTTCCCTGTGTAGCCCTGGCCATCCTAGAGTTCATCTGTAGACCAGGCTGGCCTCAGATTCAGAGACCCACCTCCATCTTCTGTGAGATACCACCACTCTTTATTGCATGAATGTTTTGCCTTCATGTATGTCTGCCTGGTACATTTTGGAGGTCAGAAAAGTGCATCATATTCTCTAGAAAAGGAGTTACGAGTGGCTGTGAGCCACTGTGTAGGTGCTGGGAATTAAACCCAGGTCCTCTGAAAGAGCAACCAGTGCTCTTAACTGCGCAGACATCTTAAACACAACTTCTATGTCTGTGTTGAGCTGAATAAAAGAGAAACTCTCCCTCAGCTTTCGAATTGTGCTCTTGAGCCCAGGTGGCCTTTGGCCTTGGCACTTGCCATGGAAGCTGCTGCATCACACAGCTGTCTCCTAGACATGTCTGTCCAGTCCTTGCTGGACATACAAGAGGCCTGAAGAGATGAACTGACATCAATCTCCCTGACTCAGCAGCATAGGTAGCTGAGAACTCAGTCTCCGGACCTGTAAGCCAGGGCACCCCCTTTGCTATTCCATTACTGCACTTACACACTCTTCCCGCCCTGCAGGTATCTTGGAGATGGCCGCTTTCATCTGGAGTCTGTCATGATTGCCAACCCTAATATACCTGCTTACCGGTATGGGCTGGGGAGGGCTGACCATGTATGGCAGGATGAGAGCCTCTGCCCTGGAGGCCCTCATTAGGCTGAACTACCCCTTCATTCCCTGGTCACTAAATGACTGAAGCACATCTGGAATTTAGACCCAGGACTGCTGTTGCCTACCTGGGAGTCACCCCTAAGCTCTTAAAACACTCCCTTGCTCTTGCCTGCCCTAGCTGGAGGGCTGATCTCTATGGTTACTGATCTCAGTAATAATCCTTGTTTCCAACTAGGGCCAGATTTCCTAAATCCCTCTTTAGTTCCTGTGTCAGGGAACTACTTAGCTGACTCTGGGCTGTCACCATGATCCTGACAACTTTTCCAGGTATGACCCATATGGCAAAGTCCTATCCAGAGAATACTATGACCATCAGCGCATGCAGGCCACTCGCCAGGAAGCCATTGCTGCTGCACGCTCAGCCAAATCCTGGGGCCTTATTCTGGGAACCTTGGGCCGCCAGGGCAGTCCCAAGATCCTGGAGGTGAGAGGCCTGGGCATCAGGAGGAGGGGCTGACAGGAAAGTAGCTGGAGAAACCAGTAGGCTGAGGTGTCTAGCTTTGGCCACTTCATCTCAGAAGCTCCTGCTTGGCCTCCCTCTCTCGGCAGCACTTGGAATCTCAGCTCAGAAACTTGGGACTTCCTTTCGTGAGGCTGCTGCTCTCTGAGATCTTCCCCAGCAAGCTCAGTCTACTTCCTGGGGTGGATGTGTGAGTTTCCCCACCTTACCCATGTATGGTGACCAGCTAACGGGAGCTTAGAAACCAGGTTCTGGCCAGCACAGATCAAGAACTTATCTAGCACGGGCCACCCTTGACCATGGGCCGCCTGCATTGTCTAGCCATCAAAGTCTGGTGGGAACGAGTGTAAGAGCGCTCGCTGTGTACAAACCTTGGTTCTAGATGGGTAGTTACAACTGAACTGTCCCCAGAAGTTGGCTTATGGAGTGAAGGGCTGATGACCGTTTGTTTGATTCCATTAAGGTGGATTTTTTTTTTCTTTTGCATGTGTGTTAGTTTGTGTGAAGCTTTGGTATCCACCCCACCCCACCCCACCCTTTCTTTTTTCCCCCTGAAGCAGGATTGGCAATCCACCTCTCGTAGTGCTGGAGTACAAGTGTATATCATATACCACACACACATACTTTTGCCTCTTATTTTAGATGGTTGTGAGCTACTATGTGGGTGTTGGGACTTGAACTTGAATCCTCTGCAAGAGCAGCCAGCTCCCTCAACCACTAAGCTGTGTGTCCAGCTCCACTTTTGCTTTTAGTGCAATGGTTTTGGGAGTTAAGGTCAAGTTCAGGGCAATCATAGTTACCTCCCCAACAGTATATAGTCGGATCAGTACATCCTGTTGACAAGTGGACATACTGAGATACTGAGACACCGTTATGTTCTTCAGTGTGGTACCCCAGAGAGAGGTGGCCTTCATGTCACATCTTCACTGACTTACCTCCCTAGGTGGGTGCAGGTGGCATGTCCACGCCTCTCCATTGACTGGGGTTCAGCCTTTCCCAAGCCACTGCTGACACCCTACGAGGTAACAACCACATTTTGAAAATCTTTGTATTTCCTGTTGAGGGAGGGTTGTGAGATGGCTGGCATGGGTAAGCAGCACTTAGGGTCGAGCCACCATCTTGCTGTGTAGTTTTTGTTTATATTTAAGAGTTGCTGGTCTCAGTTTACAGATTGCTGGGAGACGTGAGCCAGCACACCTGACTCGCTGTATAGCTGCGAGTCTCTTCACCTCACACTCCCTTTCTGAAGAATAATGATAATACACACCCTTCATAGACCCTGGTCAAATTTGCTAATGCAGGGACAAAAAAAAAAAGTGTATCATTGTCTTTTCTCCCCTAGGCAGCTGTGGCCCTGAAGGACATTTCTTGGCAGCAACCCTACCCCATGGACTTCTACTCTGGCAGCTCCTTAGGGCCATGGACAGTGAACCACGGTCGGGACCGAGCACCCCGGGGTCTCTGCCAGCCTGCATCTGACAAGGTAGCCAACTTTAAGCAGGGCTGAGAGGCAGCCTACAGGCGCAGCCTTGGCGTGACGTGGTCCACGGCCGCCGCCCTGAGGACAGCGGGGGAAATGCAAGGGAGCCGGGTGGAGGTCACAGTGGAGAGACTTGAATCTGTCGGCTACCTCAGGTGCAGCAAGGGTCCAGAGGCGGCTCTCCAGCCCCAGCCTGTGAGGGTTGCAGCTGCGCAGACCAGAAGGCTACTTCGCAGGCTCCCTGAGAGGGCGAGCAGCAGGTATTTGCAGCCACGCCCCACCTTTTTGTTTTAGGAGGGCCCCGCCCTCTCTGAGCCCCGCCTTAAGGGTGTTCCCCTCACGGGCCCTGCCCCCTTGCCGGTTCTACTTCCGCTTGGGAAGGCCTGCTTCCGGTCGGTCTGCAGTATGGCCGCACGGCAGACCTTGCGAGTGCTGTGTCTAGCCGGCTTCCGGCAGAGTGAGCGGGGTTTCCGTGAGAAGACCGGAGCGCTGAGGAAGGCGCTGCGGGGTCGGGCTGAGCTCGTGTGCCTCAGCGGACCTCACCCGGTCCCCGAGGCAGCGGCTCCCGAGGGTTCGGGGCCAGACTCGGGTGAGACATTCTGGACCCCATCGCACACCTGGACCTCAGTTCTCACCTAACGCCTTTAACTCCGGCTCTAGTCTGAGCTCCCAGGCTTCCTCCTTTATCTGTGTCCAGGCCATTCCAGGTTCCCTCCCGCCCTCCAAGTCCCTGGCTGCGCTTTCCCAAGCTCTGCCTTCTTCCTCTCACCATCTCTAATCCTGGGCCTGTGCTTTTCTCCCATCTGCTTCTAGGGCCCTGTTCTCCGGAGGAGCAGCCTCGAGGCTGGTGGTTTTCTGAAGAGGAAGCCGATGTTTTCTCTGCTCTGGAAGAGTCCACAGTGTGCAGGGGTCTGCAGGAGGCCCTGGAAACTGTGGCACGGGCCCTTGACACGCTGGGGCCCTTTGATGGACTTCTTGGCTTCAGCCAGGGGGCTGCACTAGCAGCTTATGTGTGTGTCTTGGGCCAGGCAGGCGATCCTCGCTTCCCCTTGCCAAGATTTATCATACTTGTGTCGGGGTTCTGTCCCCGAGGCCTTAAGGAACCCATCTTGCAGAGCCCCATGTCACTGCCTTCACTTCATGTCTTTGGGGATACTGATCGAGTCATCCCTTCTCAGGAGAGTATGCAATTGGCTAGCCGATTCCTTGGAGCCGTCACCCTTACCCACTCCGGTGGTCACTTCATTCCAGCAGCTGCATCCCAGCGTCAGGCCTACCTTAAGTTCTTGGACCAGTTTGCAGAATGAAGGATCGACAAATGTCTCCGCATTGCTCCCACTTTGTCCAGCAGCCCTCCCCTGTGTACTCCTCACCATGGCTCCTTAAGACAACTGTCAGTTCTCAGGACACACATAAGTCCAGAGAGCCTGTAAGAAGACAGTGGTGGGCAGGCAGGGGCTGGCACCCCTGTGACGGACAGACAATAAAGCGACGCTTTAGATGTTGAATGACTTTCTTCTGCTGCCCATACCCTGGGGCAACACCAAACCAAAGCTGTGAGCCCCAAGAACACATTTTTGGTGGAAGTCATTTATTGTTTTGTATCTTTAAATTCGGCTTATTGTGTGTATGGGTGCAGACTTGTGGAGGTCAGAGGATAAGTGCAGGGACTTTATTCTCTCAACCAAGTGGGTTCTTTCTGAGCTCTGATCATTTGGCAAGTCATGCCTTTACCTGCTGAGCCATGTCACCATCCTTTTGTGGAAGTTTAAGTCCCAGACGGAAGAAGCTAGATATCTTGGTGACTTAGAAAGTTTTACATTTGAGGAGTTTGGGGAAAGAAAACACTTGGCAAGGCTCTGCTTGGCTCCATCTGCTTTTAGGTTTCCTACATCCTGGTCCCTGAGAATCGGGAGTTGGCTTTCTTTTGGTCCCTGGCTTGGCCATTGTTTTCTCTTCCATAACTGTTCCATCCCCCTCTGAACTCTGAGCTTGAAGACTTGGGTAGTACCGTATGTTGGATAGAGGCCAAAGACAGCACAGAGTAAACTGCCTTTTCCTAATGAACCCATCTGCAGGGTTTCTGAGATTACTGCTATTCATAATTGATGATGCTAATTATTGATATGTTGAGAAAGCCAAAGCTTAAGTAGCCTGCCCAGCTTAACCTCTTGCCATTTTTCTTCTCACTTCCAGTGCCCAATCTTGCCACACACGTAGCCACGCTGCTTTCTGACTGCTGCCTCTGAAAGACAGTTTTTCTAAGATCTCATAAGGTACCTACCTAGTCCCACACCACAATATCTTCTAGGGAGCTTAGTCACTGAGCAGGAGTTGGAGTTGGCCAGTTACTCCCAAGACATTCTTGTAACAGTCACTTTAAAGATACCCAGAGTTACATGTTCTTGACACACAAGTGTTTGAAGGTATACATCAGAGAAATGGTCCTGTGCTTAAGGACATGGGCTGCTTTTTCAAAGGACCTCGGTTCGGGCTCCAGCATCCATATTGTAGCTCACAATGTAGCTCTTAGTTCCAGAGGCTCTAGTCCCACGTCCCAGGGATGCACATGGTATGTGTTTAAAAGTCAATAACCTAATGGCCATGTTGGTACATGCAGGCAGAGGTAGAGGACAGTCTAGTCTACAAAGAGAATTCAAAAAAACAACCAGTTAGTGGTGGCACATGCCTTTCATCCCAGCACTGGCAGAGACAGGCAGATCTCTGAGACTGAGGTTATCCTAATCTACAGATGGAGTTCCAGAACTGACAGGGCTGCACAGGAACACTTTCTGTAACTTTTGTTAGATGACCAAGGCAGAGCCTTGCCATGTATATTCTCTTCCCCCGAACTCCACTTACATAAAAAGTCTAACTCAGTTACAAAGGCCTCTGGCTTCTTTAGGGCTTAAGATTTCCACCAAAAGACAGATGGCTCAGCAGGTTAAAGGCATTGACTGCTAACACATGCCATCTCATACACACTAAACATTTTAAAATTTCACAAAAGGATAGACTGGAATTATACCCCAAAGTCCCATGTACTGCTTTGAGATCCCCTTTTAACAGCTTGGGTGGGGAATTGGTCTCTGTGCCTTGTTCTTGCCTTACAGCGATTGCTTCCTTGACAAAAGGAGATTGAACAGATGGAATTTTATAAACCCCATTGGCTTTGGTCTATTAGTAAGTAGTCTTTGCTTTTCTGTAACTAATTGATGGGTCTGCAAGTTAGTACTCAGACCCACTGGCAGTCATAGGCAGCCCCCTGTGTCAGCTCCAAGCTCGGGGACAGGATGACCTGTACTTGGTAGCCCTATAAGTAAAGGCAAAGGTTCATGTGATGGGTCTTTAGGCCCTGGCTCTACCAGGAAAGAGGGAGGAGAGGGTTCAAGTGGAGCTGTACCAGGTGGAACAGAAAGAAGTGCTCATGTTTGAAGTAAAGATCCCTCCCAAGGATCAGAACAGTTCAGATTCCCAGCAAGTGGAGAGTTTCTTCCCACCATGTGGAATGGACGTCAACGCTACCATATGCACATCCTAGGGGCCACCTACACAAGGAACACTTGTTAAACCTGGAGTTCCTAGAGAAAACTATAGACCTACTTGTCTGCCCCTGGTCATTCCTGATGTAGCTATTTGCAAACTACAGCCTTGGGTAGAATTTTAAGTCTCTGGTAAATATATGGTATTAGGAAAGAGCCTCTAGTGGGACTCAAAACCCTCTGGGGAGAAAAGCCCCCCCTCCCCCCCCAGGAATCGATGCTCTAACATTAATGTACAGCCCAGGCAGATAAGGTCCAGAGGTAGAAATAACATTTATTAAGAATTAACTATACCAATCCCAGCACTCGGGAGGCAGAGGCAGGCGGATTTCCGAGTTCGAGGCCAGCCTGGTCTACAAAGTGAGTTCCAGGACAGCCAGGGCTATACAGAGAAACCCTGTCTCAAAAAAAAAAAAAAAAAAAAAGAATTAACTATACCGGACAATGAGACAAATAGAAGCCTGTCATCTAACTTATTTTTTGAGACGGGGGTCCCACGGTAGTTCCGGCCATCCTTGAACTCACAGAAATCCACTTATCTCTGTCTCCCAAGATCTGGTATTCAGAGCATGCTCTACCATAGCCTAACTCATTTATTTTTGGTGCTAGGATCAAACCCAGGACCTTAGGCATGCTAAGCACAGACCTACTACAGCGCTCTATGCCCAGCACCCCTGCTCCCCCCATTGTCTAATTTCATGAAAAAGTACTGTCATTAACCTAATAACTGAGTCTTACAATTGAGGAAACAGGCACAGAAAGGCTAAGTACCTTACTCAAAATTGGATGATTCAGAATCAAAAGCCCCATATTCTTGTCTGTTGTCATCACCCCTCCCCCCCCTTGTTTTGAGACACAAATCTCATATTTATTGTCCAGGCTCCTGAGCAACTGGGACTGCAGGTATACACTGCAGCTCCTGGTTTTGGTTGGTCTTTCTGCTGTCCGGTAAAGAGCAAGCAAAAACTACCACTCTCTATAGGCTAAATGCCCAGCCTGGACTTCTGCTTTCTAATGTGTAAAGTTGGGAAGGAAGGTATGGAAGGTAGAAATGTTTTCTAGGACAACGAACACTCAAAGCATTAGCATTACATAGTCAACCTTCTAACCACATCTTCTGATGGGTTCCATCTGCAAAGGTTTGTCCTCTTTTCTTTCTTTCTTTCTGTTTGTTTTTGTTTTTCGAGACGACAGGGTTTCTCTGTATAGCCCTGGCTGTCCTGGAACTCACTTTGTAAACCAGGCTGGCCTCAAACTCAAATCCGCCTGTCTCTGCCTCCTGAGTGCTGGGAATAAAGGCGTGCGCCACCACCGCCCAGCTGTCCTCTTTTCAAATTATCCCTGCTATTTGTTTTCTGCATCTTGATTACACCCAGGATTTCTAAATCCTGCTCTGCGGAAGACAGTACCCTATCAGAGTCTCTCAACAGCCCTAGCCACAGAGTATCTACGTGCAGTCTCTGTGGTTGTACTCCTTTTGGGGGTACGTTTGAAGATCTCAAGTTGGGATGCATTACTTACAGACCAGTTGAGGGAAGACTGCTGGCTGATACCTTCAGACAATGCATTAGGGACCAGGTGAACTTCACTAGCTTGCCAGCTTCTTGCTGTGTTAAGGACCCTTTTAATGATGGCTCAGGAGAAAGTTGGGGGACAGAGTTATGGCTCTAGCAGGAAAGGGATTCTTTGCCCTTTCCCCTCTGCCTGCTCACCTAGGGTTTTCTGGAAGAAAGGTGTGATAAAACTTCCTTCTCCTCCCCCTTCAGCTCTCTGCGGGCAAAAATGACTTCTTCCTTCTCATAGGACTCCTGATCGGTTCACCACTCATAAGAATCCTTATCGCAGAACCACCCATTTTCTCGCCACCTTAGGCAGCAATACCTCGACTAGGAAGACAGGAGAGTCACTGAGGAGGATGTTCAGACACTCCGTGGGTCTTGCTTCTGCACCCGAGGTAGATGCGCAGCAGCCTGAAAGGCCGCCTCTCTGAGCCCACCTCTTGCCACCTCCGCAGACACATCGGATGTTGCGTCGCCGCCCCGCCTCCTCTTGCTCTGTATCTGCCCAAACCCAGGCTGGCAGAACTCGGGAGTGGTGGGGAGCGTGGGCGTGCTGCGGGGCGACCATGGCTGTAGACTGTTACCTCCGGTTCCCACAGTAACAATCGAAAGCCACGGTTGCCCTGGAGACGCGGGGGCGGGGCTTGCAGGCTGACGTCAGCACAGCGGGCGGCGGGGGTGGCGCGAGTGTCTGCAGGGCCTGCGCCCACCGCAACCCACGGGGACCTTGAACAGGCGTGCCCGAGGGAGGCGCTTGCACTGCATCAGCACCGCGGACAGCGGCGCAGGGAGGCACGGAAAGGCCGGGGGTCGGCGGTCCTGGGGCGGGGCCAGGCGTCGGTGGCCGTGACTGGAGACTGTTACTGAGGGCGGCCCGGGCAGTAAGCAGTCTAGAGCCAAGGTGCCGGCGCGCTGCCCGGGCGGGGATATCCCGTCGCCCGCAGTTGAGAGTGCTGCTGCTTCTCAGGCCCCCCCCCCTCAGCCCAAGCGCGCGCGGCCAGACACGCGACCGTGACGTCAGAGTCCTGTGACGTCAAAGATGTCCCAGCGGGGAGGCATTTCCGGCGGTGGGGAGCGGTGGGGGTAGGGCGGGGCGGCCTGATCGAAGCCCCGCCCCCGCCTGGTCCTGAGAGGACAGCTCCGCTTGCAGAGGCGGGAAGTCCTGAGCTCAGTGGGACAGTCCGGTGGGACGGGACGGGCGGGACCGGACAGGGAAGGGGCGTGTGTGCAGCATGCGAGACGGGGGTCCCGAGAGAGCCGCAGGGCCGAGGTGTGCGTCTTGTCTGTCGTGGGCGCCCTGGCTCAGTCAGTCGGGGCCATCTAGGCTGAGTCACCGCTCTGCGGACAGGGGAGAAATGAGGGGGCGCGTCTCCTGAGACTCCAGCACCTTCTCCCCACTTTCTTGAAAGGATGGCGCAGGAGCTGCTCAGCCTCGGGAAATGGGGTTGGGGGCTCGGCTCTCCGCTTGATGTTTCTCCAGAGTGTCTGCGTCTGCATTTGGGTGCCGGCAGGTGCTGCATAGGGTTGGGTCAGCCGCCGGCCCCTGGTTCACCAAGCTGAAAGGAACCTTCGTCCCTCCCACTCTGTCCCCCATCCTCACTCCGGAGTCCCCCTCCAACCCGCCGCCCCTCCGGTCCCCTCCTCGCCCTCCCATGGCGTCCGCGCATCTGCCCATCTCCGACTGTCGGTGGTCCTTACCTGTCGGGCCGCGTCGCACCAGTGCCGGCTTGCCTCCCGCAGCCCGGCCGGCGCCGCCGCTTTTATAGGCGCGCGTAGTACTCGTGCGGCGGCTCATTCATGCGGCCGCGGCTCCTACACACTGACGCGCTGCCGACGTCAGCAGAGAATTTAGGAAACGGGAAAAGAGGCTATTTATAGTGGCAAGCGGGGAGGGGGGGCGTAGGGGAGGACGGGACGAAGCGACAGGGAGTTGGAGCGGGAGGAGGGTGCGCACGCGGAAGCAGGGTTGGGTATGGGGAGTACGTAACCCCAGGCTTGGCCTCCAAGGGGTTAACTTTCCGGAACTGCAGGCGACGGGCTGGGGGAGAATAGTGCAGGGAGGGTGAGGCCCCGTTCTGTGTTTATTCACTCTCCCCTTCCGGGGCTTTGCGAGTCTTAGGATCACAGTTCTTTTCTCCTGGACCGCAGGGGTCCTCCCTTGGCAGCCCCAAGCCACACTGCTCATTCCCTAGACCCTAAAGTCCTATGACGCCAGAAGACGCCCCGCGATGGTATCACTCTCATTTGGCCACTGTGGTATCCTCGCTCTCTCCTGGTGTGTTTGTGTGTTGGGGGGGGGGTGAGGCAAGGAAATGAAACTGGGCCGGTTTAGGAGGGGAGTAGAGTGTACCTCGGACTTTGACATATAGGAGCTGGTGAAAGAGGGGTGGAGAAGCCTGGGAGTTTTGGAAGGCTTCCTGACTGGGCCACAGGAGGAAAGGTACCGGTCAGATGGTCGAAACCGCAGGGAAGATCAGGGAGTCTAAGGAGAGTGGTCTGGATTTTAGAAATGAGCATAAGATCATCTGTAAGAGTTTGGAAAATCCCTGTACAGAGTATCCACAAAAGGAAGGGCTAGCCTGACAAGTACTGGAGAGCCAACTTGGCAGTGCCCCGGGGGCACGAGGGGGCCACCTCAGTGGGGTGGAATAGGCATAGGCAGAGCCTGTAAGAGAGGGAATGAGACTAAGGGGGCTCAACAGCTTGGCAGAGGGGGTGTGTGGCTGGGACTCCTTTCTAAAGGAGTCAGAATAGACTAAAGGCAAATATGATATGGTCCTCCAAAACAGCCCGATTCTGTCTCTGGGCTCTAAATGGGGTCGTCATGCGTTCGCGGAGAGGAGGAAGCTGCACCAGGATGACCAGAGGAGCTCAGGAAGAAGGGGAAAGCAAAGTTAAGAGGAGGGGCATGGTGGTGCTCATCCTTGCACGTGGGAAGTAGACACCTTTGTGAGTTCGAGGCTAACCATAGACTTGAGACTGTGGTGGTGGTGGTGGTGGGGCGTGGAGGAGGAGGAGAGGAGAGGAGAGGAGAGGAGAGGAGAGGAGAGGAGAGGAGAGGAGAGGAGAGGAGAGGAGAGGAGAGGAGAGGGGAGGGGAGGGGAGGGGAGGGGAGGAGAGGAGAGGAGAGGGGAAGGGAAGGGAGGGGAGGGGAAGGGAAGGGAGGGGGAGTACACAGAGAAACTTGGGCAGAATTATGTGGCTGGCCCCATAACGATACAACAAGGGCTTGAGTCGGTGGAGAGGGATAGAACAAGAAGGAACTGAAGACCCAGCCGACCTCCTATGGGTCAACCAGCGGATAAACTCCATTGTGTAAAACACATACAGAGCCTTCTCTCCAGACTCGCACGATCTAACCCCATTAAAAGGAGAAAACATTTAAAACAGAGACATTAGAGACACCCTTGCTTGTGGGAGAACTCAGAGTTGTCAAAACTCATCCCTAAGAGCACTTCTGGGGAGCCTTCTTATCCTCAAACGCTCCGTTACACTTCCGCTTCAGTCCCAAGGCGTATCCCTCGACAGAGATACCAAGGTACCTCTTCACTTCTCCTAGAGCTCAGAAATTGTGGAGTCCACCGTGGGACTGCAGTGCTTGTCTTGTATGGACACTATACGGAGATACAAAGTAGTAAGTGGATTAGATGGAGACGGAGCACACCGCCGCGGAAATCTGGTGAGCCTTGAAGACTCTTCGGACCAGAAGCCTAGGCCAGGCACAGAAGTCTCCTGCCAAAGAAACGCAGCCTCTAGGGGGCGCCCAATACCTTGGTGTCTCACTGGTACAGCTAGAGGCCCGGCCGGCGGCCCCGGGCGAGTGACTCAGCCACTACCTCAAGCGGGGGAGTGGGGGCTCGAGGACAGCGTGGGGTGCGGCGAGCGCAGCCCCCACCCGCCCTGCGCCCCGCGCGGTTGCTAAGCTCTCCAAGGCCTCTGAGAGATGAGATCCCGGGAACCTCATTGGTTACCATAGTAACTCTGAGCCCCAGCCTCTCCGGCTTGGCCACGGAGGATGGCGCAGCCAATAAGAAGCTGTGGGCGGTTTGGGGGGACCCCCCCTATAGTGTGGGCGGGGGTCAGGAGGTGCGGGGAAGAGGCGGAGCGTGGGCCACGGAGGCGCGGTGCTTGCAACGGTGGTTATGCCTCCGCCCCGCTATGCAGGGACATTTCCGGTGAGCACCCATGAGCTGGTGCACGGTCCCTCCCTCCTAAAAGAGGAGTCGCCAACAGGAATCGAGCTCTCCCTCGTGTGGCGTGTAGGATCTTTTTTTGAGGGGGTCTCAAGCCGCCCGTTCTCGTGATATCTCTTGAATGGTCTCTCACTAATGGTGTATTGGGGGGGGGGGCAAACTAAGATCCCTCAAAACTGCTTAGATGGGGGATTGAGGACTTGAGTGGCACGTCGCAAGGGGTCTCTGTCCAACTATTTCCAATGGAGGGCTCTAGGGTCCTTCTGGAGATCCGCAAGTTCGGGGGGGGGCTCTTTGGTAGGACCTCTACCCCGTTTCAGGTAGTAGCCTCCGCAGTAGCCCAAGAAGTTGGGGCTCCGGGAGGGGGTGGGCGGTCTGTGTAAACATGGCGCGCCCTCGAGTGTCACTGCTTGGACAGAGTTTGAGTGTGGACGGTTTATGATGTACATACTGGTAACATGTGTCTGAGGGAGAGTTGGAATGTCTCTACTGAGTCTAAGTGAATAATGGTGTTCAGAAATGTCTAATAAAAGCTGCCCCACTCCTGCTCCGAACGTATCTACCTTCATTTCACTTAGGATTTCTAAACTCGCCCTCTCACAGAATACTGTCCTTAGTGTTCCACCCCAACCCCTTTTCTAAGATAGGGTCTCAGGTAGTAGAGACTGACCTTGAACTCCGGGTCCTCTTGCTTCCAACTCCTGGGTGCTAGGATGATAACAAGAATGCGCCACCACCCCTGGCTTAAGAGTTCCTCATTTGAAGACAGAACCTTTTTTTTTTTCCGAATTGGCGCGATATAACATATAAATATGTACTCGGGAGCACTCAGCACAAAACCCCAAGGTTTATGGGACTCCCAGGTCCGATATCTGGGGTCTCCAGGTGGGCACATCTGGAAGCGCGTGAACCTGCAAGATCTGCTCAGCTCCGCATCTGCAAGCCTCTTGGCCCAGGTGTGCGCCAGAGGTCGCAGCCCAGCCGCACACAGTCCCCGCGTGGCCGCGAGGTGGCGCCATGGCCGCGGCAGCGTCTGCCGGTTCGGGCCGCTCCAGATAAGAGTGTGCGGAAAGCGCGGAGGGGCTGAGACGCGACCAGGACGCGGGGAGGACGGACCGGCAAGACAGACCGACCGGGGGCCCGGCGGGCGGAGGGCAGCGCACTGCAGCCACGTCCCCCCCTGGATCCGCCGGCAGCCGGGCCCGGGGCTTCCGACATGCCCCCCAGGTGGGTCCTCGAGTTGGCGACAGGGAAGGGCAAGGGACCCGGGACAGTCTGGTCCTCGTGCGCCGGCTACCTCGGGAGCATCCTCAGGCGTGGGCGCCCGGGTCGCGGCTGGCGTTTGGGGCTCTAAGTGTCTTCCCTAGAGGACTCCGGACGGCTGGGCCGCTGCTCGGCGCCGGGTTCACGGCGGGGTCAGCGGCCCGGGGCCGGCTCTGCCCGCACATGGGCTGGGGAGGAGAGGGGAAGGCAAGGGGAGCCGGCGGGCGGGGCTGGCAGGGGCGCTGCCCTGGCACAGCTCGGCGCCTGGCAGCGGGACGGGTGGGGCGCAGGCTAGGAGCTGCCACCGCCTCAGGGAGGGAAGCCGGGTTGGGCGGCCGCCGCAGGTAACGGGCCGGCGAGGCCCTGCGGGCCAGGCGGGGAACAGGGGCGGGCGTGCTCGCCGGAGGGCAGGGCGGCTTTAGATTTGGTGTGGGTCCCCACGGCCACCAGGCTGCTGAAATTGGGGGCCCAGAGGAGGAACTGGGGGCCGGGGAGGGGGGCTGGGGCCGGCGCGCTCCTCCCGCCCTGTCTGAAGTTGGGAAAGTTTTCCCCGAAGTTTGAGGCGGCAGAGTTTCGGGGGAGACGGGGCGGAGGGGAGCTGGGGAAGAGATGTGGAGCCGAGGCCCCGGCTGGGTCCAGAACGCGGGTGGGGCGCAGGCCAGGGTCAGGGCCGCAGCCGGCTGTGCGCCGTGCCCGCCCGGGGCGCTGCCCCCTCCCTCCCCTGGGAGCTGCGTGGCTCCCCCCTCCCCCCCACCTGCTTCCTGCCTCAGCCTCCTGCCCCGATATAACGCCCTCCCCGCGCCGGGGCCCGGCCTTCGCGCTCTGCCCGCCACCGCAGCCACTGTCTCCGCTCCCCGGGCCCGGCCGGCCGGCCCTAACGAAGGCCTGACAGCCCCCGGCCAGGGCGGTGCCTCGATGGGCATCTTGCTCCCGTCTTCCTTATCACTTCCCCTAACCGGGGCAACTTCTTTCGAGGCGGGAGGCGCTTCTAACTCGGCTCCTTGTCTCCCCACTTGGGCAAACTTCTCGGCCCTGAATGACTTTTCCTGAAGCGGACATTTTACTTAAATCGGGTAATTGTCTCCGAAAGGGTCATTTCGTCCTAAACAGATCTGTCCCTGGAAGTTCCCAGGACCCAGCCCGAGTGCCCAGGAGCATCTGGGGCTGGGACAGATAGGCTAACCTGGCCTACTCTCCATCCGCAGCCTTTCTCCTCCTGCTCCTTCTGTCTGGGGCCGGCGGGCCTAGGCTTCCACACCCGGAGGCCGCTGATCCTCCTCGGCTACTGTTCAGGCCGTGGTGCTCCATGCCCCTGATCAGCTGAGGGGAAGGGGAAGCGGAGGGTTGGGTACAAGAAAGAGTCCAGGGCACCGTACTGCGTAGCTCTTACCCAGCTGGTGTGTGTCTCCCGCAGGAGAGTGTGCTGGGCAGACGATGCTGGACACGATGGAGGCGCCTGGCCATTCGAGGCAGCTACTGCTGCAGCTCAACAATCAGCGCACCAAGGGCTTCTTGTGCGACGTGATCATCGTGGTGCAGAATGCCCTCTTCCGCGCGCACAAGAACGTGCTGGCGGCCAGCAGCGCCTACCTCAAGTCCCTGGTGGTGCATGACAACCTGCTAAACCTGGACCATGACATGGTGAGCCCGGCCGTGTTCCGCCTGGTGCTGGACTTCATCTACACCGGCCGCCTGACCGACAGTGTTGAGGCCGCAGCAGCAGCAGCGGTGGCCCCGGGCGCCGAGCCGAGCCTGGGCGCTGTGCTGGCTGCTGCCAGCTACCTGCAGATCCCTGACCTCGTGGCTCTGTGCAAGAAGCGTCTCAAACGCCACGGCAAGTACTGCCACCTGCGGGGAGGAGGCAGCGGCGGCGGCGGCTACGCTCCTTACGGGCGGCCCGGCCGGGGCTTGAGGGCTGCCACGCCCGTCATCCAGGCTTGCTACTCGTCCCCGGCGGGGCCACCGCCGCCGCCTGCCGCCGAGCCGCCGTCGGGTCCCGATGCAGCCGTCAACACCCACTGCGCCGAGCTATATGCTTCGGGCCCGGGCCCAACAGCCTCACTCTGCGCCCCGGAGCGTCGCTGCTCCCCGCTTTGCGGCTTGGATCTGTCCAAGAAGAGCCCGCCAGGTTCCTCGGTCCCCGAGCGACCGCTGAGTGAGCGCGAACTGCCTCCACGCCCGGACAGCCCTCCCGGTGCGGGGCCCGCAGTCTACAAGGAGCCATCGCTCGCCCTGCCCCCGCTGCCGCCTTTGCCCTTCCAAAAGCTGGAGGAGGCCGTACCGACTCCAGACCCGTTTCGAGGAAGCAGTGGCAGTCCGGGACCCGAGCCCCCCGGCCGCCCCGACGGCTCCAGCCTCCTCTACCGCTGGATGAAGCACGAGCCAGGCCTGGGTAGTTATGGCGATGAACTGGTCCGGGATCGAGGCTCCCCGGGTGAGCGCCTGGAGGAGCGCGGTGGGGATCCTGCCGCCTCACCCGGGGGCCCCCCGCTCGGCCTGGTACCCCCGCCACGCTATCCCGGGAGCCTGGACGGGCCAGGCACAGGAGCCGACGGCGACGACTATAAGAGCAGCAGCGAAGAGACCGGTAGCAGCGAGGACCCCAGCCCACCCGGCGGCCACCTGGAGGGTTACCCATGCCCGCACTTGGCTTATGGTGAGCCTGAGAGCTTTGGTGACAACCTGTACGTGTGCATCCCATGTGGCAAAGGCTTCCCCAGCTCGGAACAGCTGAATGCACACGTGGAGGCTCACGTAGAGGAAGAAGAGGCGTTATATGGCAGGGCAGAGGCTGCTGAGGTGGCTGCTGGGGCCGCCGGCCTTGGGCCCCCCTTTGGTGGCGGTGGGGACAAGGTCACTGGGGCGCCGGGCGGCCTAGGAGAGCTGCTGCGGCCATACCGCTGCGCGTCCTGCGACAAGAGCTACAAGGACCCGGCCACGCTGAGGCAGCACGAGAAGACACACTGGCTGACAAGGCCCTATCCGTGTACCATCTGCGGAAAGAAGTTCACGCAACGCGGAACCATGACACGCCATATGCGCAGCCACTTGGGCCTGAAGCCCTTTGCGTGCGACGCGTGCGGCATGCGCTTCACCCGCCAGTATCGCCTCACGGAGCACATGCGCATCCACTCTGGAGAGAAGCCCTACGAGTGCCAGGTGTGTGGTGGCAAGTTTGCTCAACAGCGCAACCTCATCAGCCATATGAAGATGCACGCTGTAGGTGGCGCGGCCGGCGCGGCCGGGGCGCTGGCTGGCCTGGGGGGACTACCTGGCGTCCCTGGCCCCGACGGCAAGGGCAAGCTCGACTTCCCTGAGGGTGTCTTTGCTGTGGCCCGCCTCACAGCTGAACAGCTGAGTCTGAAGCAGCAGGACAAGGCAGCTGCTGCCGAGCTGCTGGCGCAGACCACGCACTTCCTGCACGACCCCAAGGTGGCGCTCGAGAGCCTCTACCCGCTGGCTAAATTCACTGCTGAGCTAGGACTCAGCCCAGATAAGGCGGCAGAGGTGCTGAGCCAGGGCGCGCACCTGGCTGCAGGACCGGACAGCCGGACCATCGACCGTTTCTCTCCCACCTAGAGCGTCCCTCCTAGGTGCGCCGGGCGCTGCCTGACAGCCCGGGGACAACTGGTAGCAGCGGCAGCGCCGCAGTGGTGGCCCCACCTTTCTACACCTCACCTGGCCTCACTGTTTAGTGCCTTAGCCTGGGGAAGTCAGTGGGGGAAAACCCCGGGACGGGGGTGGGATAGGGGAAGGGAGATTTATATTTTTGATATCAGCTTTGACCAAAGGAGAACCCTGCCTCTCCCTGTGGCTCATCGGCCCCCTCCCCCGGCTCCGTGCTGCTCTTGGGGGGGAAGGATGCCATTATTCGGACGCTCTCAGCCCTACCTCCGGCCCTTGCGACCACACCCATTCTCACTGTGAATCTCCCTGCTGGGGTCGGAGCATTGGGCACAGTTGGAGAGAGGGGAGGGGACTGAGCCGGCCGGAGGGCCTCCCCGTCCCCTGCTCCTGCCCAGCCCGGGACTGATAATGTGAAGTTCCTCATTTTGCACAAGTGGCACTAGCCCCAGGGCCAGCCCTTCCTTTCCTCACCACCAGGGTGGGCAGCTCTGGCGCCAGGGATGACAACCCTGACCCATCTGTCTCCGCTTCCCGAGGTGTCCCCTCCTCTTCCTGGGGCCCCCGGACCATATATTTATTGCATGCGCCCTAGGTGACCCCCTATCCCGAGCCCAACTTTAGCTGGGCTGGAGAGAGGTCTCCTTCCTTGGTTCCCGTTCTGTCCCTTTGTATATTTTCTACTCTGTACACAGGCTCTTCCAGAGCCGCTTCCATTTTCTATACTCAACCAAACAGCAATAAAGCAGTAACCAAGGTCCCTATAATCCTGTGGCTCTCTTCTGCCTCTGCACCACGGTGGGTGGCAGGGCCCCAACATAGGTGTACAGGCCCAAACCAGCCGCCCCTCCCCAGTTCCAAAAAATAGACCAGCAGAGGTCAATTATATTTCATAACTAAAAATTTATTAAGGAAACAAAACCGGGGTTCCAAATGGGACAGAGAGAAGAAAGGTATTCTTCCCATTTCCAATCCCCCCATCCCCAGCCAATGACCCTCACAGCCAGAGGAGGGGACCTCAAAGGAAGTAGCCTGCCTGGGCCTTACAATCAAGAGAGCTTCTGAGCTGAGTCCTGGGCACTGTCCTGGGCTCTCCTGCACAGCCCTCTCCTGGGCCTGAGAAGGGCAGAGCACCCTTGGTGAAGCACTGCTCCTCCTAAGGTGGGTTGTGTGTGATCCTATCAAGAGTCACCCCTGCTTAGCCTGAGACAGCCTTCTCAATCCTTCTCTACCTCTGTGCTAGACTGAAGGAATTCATTCCTGGTAGGGAGCCTCCAAGTGAGGTTGTAAACAGAGAGGCAGCAAAAAAACAAAAACAAAAAACCTAAAAGAACCAAAACCCTCAAAGGCTAAAGGGTCCCATGTCCCCTCTTCTGGGTAAAGACGTACAGTGACAAAGCCAGAAACGGGCTCAACACCCGGCACCTCTACCTTGGGGTTCAGCTCCCCCAGCTTGGAGGCTTCTCAGAGGTGTGAGGGGTTGGGAAGGAAGGACAGCTGGGAAGGCTTTATTTGGTTCCTGTCACAGGTGGTAGGGTAAGATTCAGAACGAGAAGTCCCACGAGGAGCCGAGGTGAGGAAGTTTAGGGTTGGGGTGATGAAAGGGGCCAACTAGAAAGGGAAGGCAGGCAAAGAAGAGTCTGAGGAAATTTCCCCAAGAGGGTACTGCAGTGAAAGGAAGGCCAAGGATGGGAACATGTGCTGGTGGAGGGCCACTC
Source organism: Mus caroli (assembly GCF_978045245.1). Lineage (NCBI taxonomy): Eukaryota > Metazoa > Chordata > Mammalia > Rodentia > Muridae > Mus > Mus caroli. Next base: position 47,517,945 of record NW_028227268.1, read on the forward strand.
TGGACGCACGGGCCCAAGACCACATGGCCCTTCCCTTAGGCCCATGACTGCCCAAAAGGAAAACAAGGGCAAAGTGCAAGATGTGGACAGGAAGAGAAGCATGTGCACATGTGCTGTGTGAGTGCGTGCGTGAGGGCGTGCGTGTGCGTTGAAGGGCTGGGGCTGCTGTTGCTGTTATAGACAGAAGTCAGCATGGGTCCATAGGGCATCTAGGCCTCAGGGAGATGGAGACACCTGGGCACTCTTCTTGACAGCCAAAGCCTCTCAGACATTCAGGACAGAGACTGCAGACTGAGGGGTTGATCAGTTTCCTTGCATCTGATGGAAACTTTAGAATCTCTGCCCCTTACCACTACAGAGTGGCTGGGTCCTCCGGGTGAGTAGGCCTCCTTCCAGCCCTGGGACCAGACAGAGGGAAAAAGGGTGGGAGCTTGGTGGCCTATTCGGCTTGTCCACCTGTTGTCACTGTAGCCAGTCACCTCCCTGCTAAATCTTGGCAGCCCAGGAGGGTCCCAGCAGCTTCCGCCTGACCCTTGGGAGGGCTCTGTGAGGAGCGGCTCCCCCACAGCACGGCCACGGCGTGAGGTTGGAAGAGGATGGTTTATTGTCTGGGTGGATTGGTAGCTCAGGCGCGTGGACATCTTCCGTGTTACACTGGGCGCCTGGTGGCCTCTCAGGAATGGTTCCATGGGGGTGGGCCCCAGTGTGGTCCCCTCAGCCCACCTGGGCCCACGTAAGGAAGGCTGGGATGTCCCTCACAGGCACATTCCTTGTCAGTGCCTTTACACGAAGGTTCCGATCATCGGTCAGCAACACCACCTCCCGTAACAGGCGGATTGGCTCCTCTGTTGGCACAGAAATCAGATGGGCTCAGCTGAGGATAGAAGTGTCAAATACTATCTCCTGTCTTGGGGAGAATGTGGTCGTGGAGGGGCAAGTTCTTTCCAGGCTCATAGCACCATTCCCCTGATGCTTAGAGGGTCAAGCTAGGTAGGAGCTGTGCTGGGGCTATGAACTCCTCACACGGGACTCTTGTGCCTGAGAGTACTCAAACTGCAGGCCTGTCTTCCAAAGTCTCAGAACTAATGGGAAGCAGAGTCCTAACTACACCCCTGGCCCTGATTCCTACGAACTGCCCTCACCCTTTAGAAGTCTCTCCTTCTAAAGGTGGGATGTGTGTGTCAATGTTCTATGTATCCAAAGGTTAAAAAATACAAAGGTGAATAGAAAGTAGGAACAGATCTTACGAATGTGGGGGAAGGGGTTAGCTCTGGGGTGCTCTCAGGAGAGGCTTGCTAAATGGGCCTGTGGCTATGGTCAAGGATCTATTAAAAGAGTGATCTGTGAGCATCTATCAGTACACAGGGTAATGAGCAGCAGAGAGGACTGTCCTGCAGCTGCCTCATGCTCCGTGTAGCTCTGTGCCTTCTTGAGTTCCTTACGCACTTTTGTAAATACACTCACGTACATAGGCTAGCTTCCTCCGGTAACACTGACATCACGTTAGCCACCCCTTCTTTACTCATATTTTATATACTTCCAACATTTTTCTATACCAGTACAGATAGCCTTCATCTTTTTAGATATTTCTTACAGCAGATATTTTTCCTGTGTCTGACTAATGTACAGGAGAAAACTTAAAATGGGGCCCAGGAATCACTCAAGGGACACTCTAGGCCCTGGGCATGACTGCTTGGGTGGCAGGTCTATCTCTCAGCCCTGCCCTGGCATTTCCTAGTGGAGGTCTGGCAGAAAGCAAAGGCACAGGAAATGTCCTGTGGTGTTTGGGGACGGCTAGGATGGCGGGCTGGGGGATTGCAAACATCCATGTCTGACCTGAGTAATGCTGGCCTTGCCAGCTCCAGGCAGGGAGGCTGAGAGTTGGCTTTCAGCCTAGGGAAGAATCTGGGGATGAAGAGGGAGAGGCTCAGGGGGCTGATGGTGGTGAGGAAAGGGAGAAAGAGGACGACAGACAGGGCTGTGTGTAGAGGGTGAAGAACACGCCTCGTGATTAAGGGAGGTCTAAGAGCCTTCCCTCTGTTGCCTGGGCCTGGAATGTGAGTGTGTGGTGGGGTAGTGGTGTGGGGTGCTACATGGGGTTCCCAGCTGTTGTCTGAGTCTGTCTGCAACTCCACCATTCCTGCTCTGGGCTTCACACCAGAAGAGTCCTAGGCCTTAGGTCAGCCAACAAAGGCCCAGCATTGCTGGCAGGGGTCTGCAGGGGTTTCTGTGGATACTTTGAGACATTTTTAACAATAAACATCCTCTGTTTTGACACTGGTAACTTCACTTTGTTAGAAACCAGAGACTGTCATCTTGTCAGGCCCCATCCGCCATAATCCACATGATTTTAAAATTCAACATCGTTTACACATAAACATTTGGTGACGGTTTCTCTGTGAATCTGACAAGTTAATCTGCTAAGAATTCACACTGACAAATGGGGTTTGATTACACTGGCCGTTGCTGATGTAATTTTGATAGGGGCGGTCCCCATGATGGCAGTGGGACTCTGTTTGGGAGTAATTCTGGGGGTGGCGGGACAAGTTCAGATGCATCTAGGCTAAGAACAGAGCTCTGGTGGCTGAGGAGTACTGGAACCACGCGTCTCCACAAGACCTTTGCAACCTTGCTTCCCTCTTAGAAGGAACGTGTCTAGAGCTTGTGCTCTAGGATAGGGCACAAGCTCCTCTGTCTGCCTCAGCCAGGATTCTAATTTGTCAGTTGAACATTCTAGGTCTGGTCCTCAGGGAGAGGATATGTGCTGCACTCCTGACTGCCCCTGGTATAGAAATACCAGCACACGCGAGGGCTGTGCTAAGCAATGAAAGAAACCGGGAGAGGCCAGCAAGCCAAGATGGAGGGCATGGATACAGGGAGGCAGAGGGTCACACAAAGAAAGTCATGAGGCTACATAGGTCCACAGAGACCCACTGATATTACTAGATCAGCACATGACTTAGAGCTAGGAAGGGGTAGGGTTCCTTTCCACAAAAAGACATGTCAGCGTCTTGGGAATCAGTAGCTCCTACATGTCACTGGCCCTGTGGTCCTGTGTGCAGGGCATTCACGGCTGAGGTGGTCAGACACTTGAGAGTTTTAGGCTGACCCAGAAATGGGATTCTGCTCACCAAAACCGTTTAAAACTCAGATACAAGCTCAGTCTTTAAAACTCTCTCCCACCTCCAGTTCCAGCTAGCCTGTAAAATGCTACCGCTCACTGCAATAGAGATCAGGAAGAAAGGCCTATTCTTTTTTTTTTTTTTTTTTTTTTTTTTTGGTTTTTCGAGACAGGGTTTCTCTGTATAGCTCTGGCTGTCCTGGAACTCACTCTGTAGACCAGGCTGGCCTCGAACTCAGAAATCCGCCTGCCTCTGCCTCCCGAGTGCTGGGATTAAAGGCGTGCGCCACCACGCCCGGCGAAAGGCCTATTCTTGACTTGGGAGAACCTCCACTGCAGGTCTGATACAGGTTGATGTTCAAGAAATACCCTGATATGGGTAGGGAGGTGAACATGGCCTAAGGAAAAAAAGTGTGCCCACTAGAGGTTCTCTACTGCTCAGGGCTGCAGAAAGCTGGACGCAGGAGACCATGGCCTGAACAAGCTATACTGAATCATAAAGACATTCTTGCTGTCAAAGGAACTCACCCAAGAAAGGAAATAGATGCAGACTGAGTGGGAAAGCTTGCAGCCTAGAGCAGGGTTTCCTGGGCTAGAGAGGCTCATTCCTAGTTGGCTCTAGATGATATAACATTCTTTAGGGCCAGGGAAGCTTTGATAGTAGGCCTAACCTCTGGGAAGGTGAACAAGATGGTCTCAGGCTTGTATAGGCTTGTATAGACTTATCAGGCCAAAGTCAGCAGAGACTCTTCTTAGGGACTGTGGATGGGTAGGAGAAAGCAGGGCAGAGGGATGGATGGCTCAAGGAGAGGCCAGGCTGTACCTTTGCTGGTGGGCATGTAATCCTTAGCCTTGTCTTTGCAGTAGTGCAGGCAGCAAGAGAGGATCAAGTCATCGTTGTTACCCTGGAGAAAGACAGTGTGAAAAGCACCACTGGGCAGGAGGGGGCGCCATGCAGAGGCAGAGGTACTTCCAGGGCTATGTCCTAGAGTCCTATTCAGACATGCTTTGGCTCTGCTTGGCTGAGTCTGTCTTCAGTGATTCAGAGAGCAAGGAACTCTCCCCTCCTGGGCCTTGATGGTGACTACCCTTTAGCTGCCCAGGTTCAAAGGGCTTCTTTTACTTCTTCCTTTTGGGAACACCTTCTCCCCCACCCCCCAAGACAGGGTTTCTCTGTGTAGCCCTGGCTGTCCTAGAACTAGCTCTGTAGATCAGGCAAGCCTTGAGCTCACAGAGATCCACCTGCCTCTGCCTCCCATGAGTTCTGGGATTAAAGGTGTGTGCTATCACTACCCAGCTCAGGAACATTTCTAATAATGGACTTCTCTCTGGGGGGTCTCACCAGCTGTCCAGTAATGTCCTCACTTCGGAAGGCGATAGATTCGAGTTCATTGCCGCGGCTGGTCAAGGCCCGCAGGCAGGAGTCCCGACTCTCAAATCTCCGTTCGAGGAACTCAATGGATTTTCGGGCCTTTTCTTGCACCACACGGGCATAGCCCCCAGCCCGGTGGTCTGTCTCCTGCCCTTTGGCGAGGCCATCCAGCTCATTGATCACTGATGGGACAGAGATTATAATGAGCAATTATGCCTGTCTGCATCCTCTGCTCTCTGCCCAATTCCTTTCTCAGGCAGGCCTCTTCACAGACAACAGAGGCCACCTTTCCACATGAGTTTTCCAATGAATCTGGTAGGGTAGATACTTGTGGGTATGAGAGGGGATCTAAGAATAGCTCCTTTCTGCCTCTTCCTCTGAGCCCCATCTTCCTCCCAGGGGGAATTTATAGGATTTTCTGGAGCTGGCATTCCTTACAGTATAGATCAATGAAAACATAGGAGCACAAGGTGAGTGAGGTGCTCTTCCTCAGCTACTCGGGTCTGAGCCGTAGCAGTCTAAAAGGAGGCAGGGTTCTACTGCCCTGTCTGGCAGAGTACAGGGAAGCCACACGGAAGAAGGACAGCCACACTGAGTTGCAAGGGCCCTGGTATTTCGTAAAACCATAACCTTGGCACACATTACTTCCTTGAATCTACGTGTGTGTGTGTGTGTGTGTGTGTGTGTGTGTGTGTGTGTGTGTGCGCGCGCGCGCGTGCACGCGCCTGTCTGCTTGTCTATGTGTCTGGGACATGGCTTCATTTTCTGGTGAAGATTCTTTCCAAAATTCCAGCCAAAAGCCTGAGGTCAAGTGGGAAATATGCACTCCTTGGGGGCTTAGAGAGAGTTTGGGGTCTGAGGCCTCTCCTTAGTGCAATGATTCATGGCTCGGGGAGTCGGCATGAGCATGCTGTTCCATGGTGAGCCTGGCACTCATTGTCTGGGTATTCAGAAACATTTTCTGGAAAGGGCCCATATGGGAACACACACACACACACACACACACACACACACACGCAGACAGACACACCCCCATGCTTTTAGCACCACGAAGCTGAAAGGTCCAGATAATGTGTAGCAGTGGTGTATGGTGTATGGTGTATGGTACAGCAAACAGAACATCAAACAGGAAAAACTGGTATTCTATCCCCAAATCTGCTTTCCTGCTTCCAAACTAAACAGGCTTCAAAGGGGACGCTTGTTTGTGCTTCTGCACCAGGCGGGACTTCTCAATGCTGGGGTCAGACCTAAAGAGCACAGAGCAGGTTAAAGAGCACAAGACACAAGCAGGGAAGGCTTTCCACTTAACCCTTTGTTGTTCTGGCCAGAAAGCAGGAGTCCACCAAGGAAAGTATGAGTGAACAGGAGCTCTGCTTACATCCTTGAAATACAGGGATCTGCCCAGCTGATACAGGGTCAGAGGGTCTGGTCTGTGTGGCTGCAGTACAGCGGTCAGTTCTAGTACCCTTAGGCTCACTATATTCTGAAATTTAGCATTTATCCCTTTCCTACCAAATCTAAATTTCTTTATCAAACTTAAGCTCTTTAGGGCCAAGGGCCGCAGATCTGACTTTTCACTGTAATTATTAGGAACAAAGAGACTAAGCACACATGAGGAGCACGGGCATAGGAAGGCAGAAGAGGAATGTTCTCATTCCCAGGAAGCCTCCTTGAGACACCAGTGCGCTTTCTCAGTTATACCAAGTACAGACCATCTAACAAAAGCGACCAATCGACTTTCTTTTTCCTAACTAAAAGCCTCCTAGGAGGAAGGTGCAGTGCTATGGCCTGTAAGTCAGTTCACTCAGAAGGGCAGTGGAAAGCTCAGGGCACTGTGTGGCTCTGGTGTACTCGGCCTTATGACAGAAGCTGCTCTTCTTTTGAAGTGGAGCAAACCTTCCCTTAGGTCTAAGGGCTTGGGTTTAAGAGCTTCTGTCCAGGCCACATGGGGAGGGGGAAGGAAGACAGGGAGGGAGGAGGACTGCTTCAGTGCCAACATTCTCAGGTGGTGCTAACGTGCTTCCCACAACCCCCCAGGGTTCTACAGGCTCTGCAGGGGCGGATGTTTCCTGCCCTTTGTTTCCACCCCCATCTGGCACTAAGACACTTGGGACTGGGAGGGAAGGCCCAATGGAACATCTTGGCATGGATGTCAGAGGTGGCCTGTCAGGCAGACTGCCAGTCTAGTGCCTTTTTCAGAGAATAGTGTTCTCGAACTTACTTCAAATGGCTGCTGGCAGAGAGATACTAAAGATCCTTGTCTTTGCAATCCTCGTACACACCCCTTTCCCCCATAGGACAGCATCAGCTGCAGTAGCTACATTAGCTGTATTTGACAGGTACTCAGAGATCAAAGCACAACCAGAGGCTGACCTACCATTCAGCTTAAGAACTAGGGGTACCCAGTAATCTCCCATGAGCACTCAGCTAGGAAAAGCAGGCTTGCTGGACTTCAAGATGCTAACCAGTACCAATGGCCCAAGTGGTAGGAACTGAAAGGCATGAGCCAAAGGTCTTGCTCTAAAGGGTTCCTGTCAGTCTGGCCTTAGGATGACATTGGCCAGAAGAATGTTACCTCGAACCAACAGAATGATCATGAAAAGCTACAAGACAATCAGACCAAAGGCATCTAACCACTTCAAAATCCTCCCAGCCTCCCTGCCAGACCACCCAGCAGCACTGCCGTTATCTGCCAGGGCTGAGTGTTTACCAATAACGGGAACCAGCTTTGCTGTTTTACTGCAAGCTTTATAAGGAAAAAACAAGGGCTGGGCTCATGCAGCCGCTGGTTGCTGGGACACAGGAGTCCATTTGCTCAAGCAGTTTAAGCCATGGATCAGCCATAATAATTTGAACTACTCTGATTATTAAACAATTTTCCTTGCCCCACGCATTCTCTGCAAATCCTGTCTTACACATGCACAGCCAGGTCAGTCTGCCTGGCTCTGGGCATGTGTGGAGGGGGCTGCTGTGCATGTGTAGGGTTGCTCTGTCCTCCCACCCAGCTCACCGATGAGGGGCACCACCAGGATGTACTTCCTGCTCTCCAGCAGCCGAGCCAGACTGGCCAGGTGGTCAATGAAGCCGTTGGTATCTGGTACGAGGAACAAGGGTCTGATCTCCAGCTCCATCTGCCTCATCTGACTCTGGTCTTCCAAAACAGCCTACAGGGACACAGAATATGAGGGAGCAAGAGAGTGAGCAGGGAGAGGGAGCACTGATGAGCCAGGCCCCTGACTCACCAGTGTGTAAGCATCCTGCCCCCACACATCTCTTCCCCCTCCAGAGGCACAGTCACCCCTTAGGCCTGAGGGACAGACCTTCAGGCTGAGCTAAGCAGTATAATCAACATCCACACAGACCAAATGGCCCAGGCCTGAAGTCTCACTAACCGTTAGTTGTGAGAAAGGAAACTGATGCTATTAAAAATATGTTTCTGAGAGGATCATAAAGGTAAGAAGGGAGCAAGTAACTAGGCCAGGAAAGGAGAGTCACATATCACACAGGCAGCACTTACAGGGTAGTTCTCAATCCGGACACTTGAATACTCAGATCAGAGTCCTCCCTTCCCCTCCCTCCTTCCCTCCTTATCCCTGTCTAAAATGAGACAGGGTCTCATAAGCTGGCCCAGACTCATACTTGGTTCTATGAAGTACTGAGTATCAAATCCAGGGCTTCAGTACGTTAGCACTCTACCTACAACCCTAGAATTTGTGATTCCAACTCATTTCATTGTGCATTTCAACCACCACCTACTCCAACCCTAATGAAATTAACATAAAATCTGAATTTTAAAGTGTTGGAATTAAAGTTCCAACACTCAGAAAGAGGAAACACTCATTTCTGTGAGTTCCAGACTAGCCAGAACTACATAGTGAGATCCTGTCTTTAAAAAAAAGAAGAACTGGGCTGGTGAGATGGCTCAGTGGTTGGGAGCGCCGACTGCTCTTCCAAAGGTCCCAAGTTCAAGTCCCAGCAACCACATGGTGGCTCACAACCATCGGTATCTGAGGACAGCTATAGTGTACTTACATATAATAAATAAATAAATCTTTAAAAAAAAATGAACTGACAAGATTTGACTCCTACAAATATACATGTACACTCATACAATGTAAAAAATATTTTAAAAAACTTGGTATTAGCAGAATGCTACTTACCATTTTCTACAGCAGAAATCCATAAAGAAGTTATGACCCAGCCCACAGAGAACAACAATCAGGTCATAACTATACCACCTGTCCTTGCTTTGCATAGCATTTCCTAAATGTAGGTTTTTTGTTTTGTTTTTTTTTTTAAAGATTTATTTATTTATTATATGTAAGTACACTGTAGCTGTCTTCAGACACTCCAGAAGAGGGCGCCATATCTTGTTACGGATGGTTGTGAGCCACCATGTGGTTGCTGGGACTTGAACTCTGGACCTTCGGAAGAGCAGTCGGGTGCTCTTACCCACTGAGCCATCTCACCAGCCCTTGTTTTTTTTTTTTTTAAACACGAGAAACTTCAGGGTTTCTGTAAATAGTTGTGGCTGTCCTGGAACTTGGTATGTACATAGGCTGGCCTTGAACTCACAGAGATTTGCCTGCCTCCACCTTCTGCTGAGATTAAAGGCATACCACCCCCAGCTTTTTTGCTCTACTTTCAACTCTTTACCACAAAAACTCTGAACAACAAACACTGTCCTGCCATCATTTTCCCTTTGGCATCAGGGCTTTTTGTCTTAGGCGCTTCAGGAAAGTCCTCTAGGATATTAAGGATTTCATAATTGTGCTGTATCCCCGTACAAACTGAAACGCCATAATGAAAATTCAAAGCACTCCACCTCATATTATTCAACAGTTACCCCAATGACCACCAGCAGGTCTGTGTACCAACCTCTGTCAGCCCCAGAAGCCCACAAGCCAGGGACTATCTGTGCTATAGGCTTTTCCATTTCTGTGGAATTCTGTGAACATCTGCAGCACCCAGTGTCTTCTGGTCTGGCAGTCTTACATGGGTAGCAGTGACCTGATGGGACAGGTTTAGGGTATATCTGTCTCTACAGAGTATATTTATTATTGTGCTATTTCCTCTGGGGATCATAGCCAGAAAGCAAGTTGACTGGCTGAATTTATCTGCTCTGGCAGACTATGTAGGGAGCTAGCCAGTACCAAGGGGAATCCAGAAAAGCAGGTGGGTCAGTCTCAGTCCCCTCACTCCCTCTTATGGTCTTCTGAAACATAGCAACCACAAGGAAACAGACCCAGAAACAGCACAGAGGAAGTGTATGTGCGTGCCAACTGAGATGGGGCCCACGGTGCTGGGCCTGGCCACCAACAGTTAGCAAGAAGGTTGCTTAGGCTTCACTAGGGTGACAGTAAAACTGAAAGGGCATGCCTTCAAAGGATGGGGGTGGCTTCTCGGTGACCTACCAGAGACCTTTCCCTATGAGTAAGTTGTTGCTGCCACTGCCACCACAGTTGGTGAAGACACAGGCCACGGGACAGTGGCAGCATGAGAAGTTTTGGCCAAGAGGCCCTGTCTGCTGAAACCCTCCAACTGTTCTCACTTCACAAGGGGAAAGTGTCAGCCACCTTCCCAGGGGCTTTCAGTCACTGTCATTCCCAGAGAACTGGCAAAAGGACAATAACACACATTCTACTAATCTTGGTGGGGCATTGAGAAGAACAGGAAAATGTCCTGCTCAGGTCCAGCAAATACTCTGCTGCTCTTTATGCCGAGAAGTAGCTCCCCCCCCCCCCCCGCCCCAACCCCCCTGGCTTCTGTCCTCCATACAAATCGACCAGAATGCTCTTCCTGAAGCCCTGTTCAAATATGGTTTTTTTTTTTTGTGGGAGAGAGGACATAACAAGTTCTGCCACATGACTGGTAGATGACAGGAGACATGAGCACCTATAGTGACAGGAGCCCTAGTCTTAATTAAGGAAGCACCACCTCTCTCTCTTACGTCTGTTTTCCTACTTAGAGAAATGACATGCAGTCCTGGTTAGACTTCCATTAAGAAAGCTGATAACTAGTGTTTCACCTTGGATGAACAATGGATTCCTAAGGCCAGGCTCATGCCACCTTATATGCTAGTGGTAAGTCAGACAGCCAAGGCAGGCTGGGGAGCAGCCTGGCGTTTGAAGACAGGATAGAGGTAAAACCTAGAGTAAGGTTTGGGGAAGCTTTATTTCCTTGGGTACCTACAGCTATGGTCTGTGGCCAGAAAGGTGAACTGGCCATAGCCTCTCAAAGAGGTAGCAGATGGTTCCCTGGGAATGGGACAGGGCCAAGCTGCGTGTGGTGGTCAGAGCTGGGCTGCCCTCATCCGGTCCCAGGGACGCCTGCAGACAACTTCCCCTAACCTGGCTCTGCCCAGTGAGTCACCACACAACTGCTTCCTGTTCCCCACATGCCCTCATGGAGTCTCAGGAGATTAGACAAAGTTGCTGTCTCTTCTTTTGGGGTGCCAGTGGGCTTAGCAGGTAAGGGGATTAATACCTGGGTCACAAGATTAGTTCAGTAGCAATAAAAAGAATGACAGCTCAAGAAGAGCTTAGGAGTCAGGCTTTCTGTGATGGGTGTCTGTGTTTCCGGCCCTTTCTGAGTGGCGCTGTGTGTGTTTAGCATTTGCCCTCCCAACTTTTCCAGATTTTACCCGTCAGATTCCTGGCAGCTGTGCACGGCGCCTGTGCCGGCCGTCACGTCCCATTCTGATCTCTGGGTCGCACGGTGAGAGAAGGACACAGGATGCGCAGGGAGTGAAAAAGTGATGTAGATGGGGAGAGTGCCAAGTCCCCACTCACAGCCATGGGACGCTCAGGGAGAAGGGGAAGCATGCTGCTGTGGAGTTCAGAGGCCGGTAGTGTCATTTATTTTTGTTTGTATGAGTAAAAAGCTGCAAAAGCCTCTGGTGGGAGTGAGGGGGGAAACTGTAATGCTAAGATTCAGACAGATCAGCCCTGGCCTGGACTCAAATGTACTGACCCGGAAGGAGAGTTCCACAGGAGCCCTCCACTGTAGCTCAGCCTGGGCCGCCCTGGGAAAGTGTAGGCACTCCTAGGGCAGAGCGGTGGGAGGTGGGACACAGGAGCACCAGGGGCTCATGATCATCCTCAGCAAGACCTTGTCTCAAAAAAACAAAACCAAACCCGAAAATAAGCAAACACACAAGCAAGCACAAAAAAGACTTAAAAATAAAGAAAAAGAGTAGATACTCCAAATCAGACTTGCAGCAATGAGGACCATCAAGTGTGCAAGAGAGAAATAACTCCAGTTTAGGAAAAGTGCTAAGTGTCCAGTTATCTCTGAGCAACAGGAGCAAACTGACAGACAACTGGGAAAGAGACATGGTATGCAGTAGCTGAGGTAGCTGATGGGTTTTGTCTCTAGGAAGGTTCTTTTACAAGTTAAAGGAGATGATTTTACAATGCCAACCCACTGAAAACAGAGACACAAAATTACACAGACAGACAAAAATGCAATGCAATTGGCTGACACAGATGGTGCACAGCAGGTCATGAAACAGGGCCACCACACCAAGTAGAGGCTTTAAATCTTTCTTCTGCTTAGAAGATCCATACACAGTGTGGTTGCTTCCTTCCCTTCAAAGGGGATGGACTCACACAGGATCTGTATTCCCTATTACTCTGAGACAGTAATATCATTACCACAAATGAGAGGTTTTATAACATGGCAAACTTTCACAATCACCTTGCATGTCACGGAGTACCTAACGTTGTGCCTGACACAAATTAGTAATGACAATGACAGTTTCTACTCTCTCTTGTACAACTCTTACATTCTGTGCATCTGAGTGGGCATCACAGACATCAGGAACTAGAAATAGGAAGGAGGGGGGGGGAACAGGACTATTTACTGCTTTTTAAGAACTTATTTATTATTTGTAATCATGCGTGTGTATACATGTGTGTGCACATGTGTGTAGGTACCTACGGGGGCCACAGGTGTTGGGGCTGCTGGCGGTTGTGAGCCTATGGTTGCTGGAACTGAACATGGATACTCTGAAAGTACAGTTATATGATCTTAACTGCTGAGCCATCTCTCTAGTCCCAGGAGTATTAATTTTTATTGTGAGACTAACAGCAGCTAGGTACAGATCTATGCAATCTCAACTTACCTGGGAGACTCAGTCAAGAGGATCACTTGAATTCACCCATGAGTTTGAGGCCAGACTGGACAGCAGATTGGAACTCTCTCATTTTTGGTGCACATGTTAGATATGTGAGTTTAGGGATACATGTGCCCAAGCATTCATATACAAAGGCTACAGCAAGACATCCAGGTATCTTTCTCCATGGTTTCCCACTTTGTCAGATACAGGGTCTCTCTAAAGTGGAAACTTGGTGTTTCAGGAAGGCTAGCTGACTAGAGGACTTCCAGGGTTCACCTGATCTGCCCTTCCCCTCACGCTAGGTTTACAGGCATTTTGTAGACATGTTCTGCTTTTTATGTGGATGCTGGGAACTCTAACTCAGTATGCTTGAGGAGTGAGTGCTGTACCCAGTGAGGAAGCTCCCCAGGCCCAACCAACCTTGTCTTTTAAGAGAAAAATGATATTTCTCATTTTCATTAGTTGTTAATTTTCTTGTTTTGTTCTTTTTGATATAGGACTTTTTTTGTGTAGCCTTGGGTGTCCTGGAACTCCCTCTATACACCAGGCTGGTCTGGAATTCAAGATATTCATCTACTTCTGCCTCCCAAATGCTGGGATTAAAAGCCTGCAGTCACCACCACCACATGGCTTGAGCAATACTTTAAAAAAAAAAAAAAAAGAATTTATTTATTTTACATATATGAATGTTCTACCTCCATGCCAGAAGAGGGCATCAGAACTCATTCTAGATGATTATAATCCACCATGTGGTTGCTGGGAATTGAACTCAGGACCTCTGGAAGAACCTATGGTGCTATTAACTGCTGAGTCATCTCTACAGTCTCTTAATTGCTGAACAATCTTTATTTATTTTTTGATAGGGCTTCATTATATTGCTCAAGTTTGCCTCATCCATATGATCTCTCACCTCAGCTCCCTGAGTAGTGGGAATTATAAGCACACAACTGTACCTATTTCTCAAAACTACATGACTTGTAAATGAAAGAAAAGGGAGAAGACAAAAAGTAAAAGCGGCAAGATGGTCACTGCAGAAACCAAGGGAGCAGACAGAGCGTGGGCTGCTGAGAGCTTCCCCTGAGAAGGTCTTAAGAGAACCTTTTCTGGATGTCCAAAGGCATCACAGTAATGAGCAGATGCTTAAGCCAGGTGTGGTACATGCTCACAATCCCAGCATGGGGAACGGGAAAGAATATATGAGGACTGTCTTGAGCTTGAGGCTAGTCTGTCTCAGAAAACAAAAACACGCCGGGCGTGGTGGCGCACGCCTTTAATCCCAGCACTTGGGAGGCAGAGGCAGGCGGATTTCTGAGTTCGAGGCCAGCCTGGTCTACAAAGTGAGTTCTAGGACAGCCAAGGCTATACAGAAAAACCCTGTCTCGAAAAACCAAAAAAAAAAAAAAAAAAGAAAACAAAAACACAAGTAAGAAACCAAAGAGAAAAAAGCACATTTGCTTTAAAAAAATTACAATGACTTTTGCTTGCACCCTCCCCAAGTGACAGGATTTCTGCAAGATATAGTGGCCCACATCTTTAATCCCAGCACTCAAGTGCAGAGACAGGCTATGCAAATCCAAGGCCAGCCTGGACTATACAGCAAGTTCTAGCCTACACAAGGCTACATACTGAGACCCTGTTTACAAACAAACAAACAAACAAACAGTTCCTCTGTTGCTTAGGCTGGTTGTGAAATCTTGAACTCAAGTTATTGTCCCACTTGAGCCTCAGAAGAGCTGGGATTACAGGTACATTAGGACTTAAGATAGGGCTCTAGGGCCTAACTATCACAGGAGCTCAATGAACTCAATCACATAGTCTGTCTCATCCACTAGATAATACTTTCAGGAAAACCCAGATGAGTTAAAAAAGTTTTAAATGAAAATTTGTACTATGCATAAATTGTCTGCCTGCAAGTATGGGCTGTGTACCACGTGCTTGTGCAGAGTCCATGAAGGCTATCACAGGGTGTCAAATCCTCTGGGACTGGAGTTATAAACAATTATGAGATGCCATGGGGGTGCTGGGAATAGGTGCTTTCCTCTAGAAAAGCAGCCAGTTCTCTTAACTGTTGAACTATTGCTCTAGATCCCGAAAGTTAAAAAGTAACTCTTGATCTGAGAAAGCTTAGAAAGGAGTACATACTCTCTTTCATGAAGAATGAAGGGCTAAGCATAACACTTCTGAGCTTGCTACGAGCATCAATCTAAAAGGTGTTTCAGTCCAAAGGCTTGACCATTCTGGGATCCAGGGGTAAGACAGAACCCTGTGGATGCAGTGGGAGCCAACGAGGCAGTGGCGGCTGGAGTCATTTAGAGGTAGGTCTAGCGCCATGGTACACAGAGAGGCTGGGGCAGCCTGGGCGGTGCCCGGCTCTGTGGACTGATGTGCTTTCCATCAAAGGTGAACGTGCCCCTGGAGTGGTAGCATACCAGCCCCCACAATGTCTCCGACAGCTAGGAGCCAGGGTTGAGTGTCTGCCTTCCGCTAGCTTCCTTCCATACAGGTGTGTGTGTGTGTGTGTGTGTATGGGGGGGGGGGTTGTTCTGTGTATACCCCATTGTTCCACAATGCCCCCCCAACCCCGTCCCAGGCTGGGTGGCAGTGTGAATGGACTGTGGCTATATTTAGAGTGAAACTCCTGGGGCTCCCACAAAGGAGTGACTACATCTTCAGGAGGGTGGGTGGGTGGGAAGGGGACAGTGGAGTGAAGCTATTTTCAGAACACATGTCATTGCTGGCTACAGAGCAAGACTGTGGCCATAATGCAGAGGGAAACAATAGCTGTGGCCAGAGGAAGAGCCTGTTATGTTTCAGGTGGGATGTTTGCAACTGCTCAGGAAACCTGACCTCGCCCAACAGCAGCACAAATCACAGGAGAGCCTCATGGAGTCAGGGGAGGAGACAGGAGATTTACAGGGCCAGGACAGTATGAGGTACCAACAGGCCATGCCTCCTGAGTGCCTGGAGGAGGATTTTTAGTGACTGTTTGGGTCTGGGTGCTTGGTTAGAAATGAAACCCTTCTGAACAACTTCCCAGAGAAATCATGGACTCTGGACCTCTCCCATGAATGGCAATACAAATAAAAACACAGGTAGAAAGCAGTGAGGTAGACAGGACCAATAGATACAGTAGGAAGCACCATCTTAGGCAACAAGGCAAGGCCTGGGCTATGCCAGAGCGTGTGGTCTCAAAGCCCTGGGTGGGTGGACTTGGCACCCCTCACATCTAGGGGCCTAGCTGGGCTCTGCAGTTCCAGCTGCACAGGCCCTGAGAACTCCCCACACCCCTTTTCTGACCTCTAGTCGGCCCCACTCACCAGCCTCTGTGCAGTCCCGGAAGCAGGGAGGGACAGGCTGCAGAAGGAGGCCAGGCCTCACCTCCCCCATCTCCACAGATGAGCCTGAGGCCCAAGGGTCTATGTAGGAGCAGGGAAGTGGAGGTGTGGCTCCAGCCCCAGATCTCACTTGGACTTTATAGCCATCCTGGGGCAAGGGGGCTTTTGTTCAACCCCATCTTCATATCCCCTTCCCCAAACATGTGTGGTTCCTGTTTTGCTGCATCTGTAAAAGGCGCTGGGAGCTGGGGACCTGCCTTACACCTCTCGGTTAACACCCTAGAGACTGATGGGAGTTCAGAGCAGTGTAATTTACAGCCCATCTCTCCAATCTTAATTCACTGGATGCTCCTTTCTTCCTTATTGTATTAGTGTGACCCAGGTACCTGCCAACAATAATGGTCTTTCTAGCTAGGAGCCTCTCCCCTACTCCCAGGACAATTTATACCTTTTCCTTGGGATTTTCCCCCTTAAATTAAACAAAAAGAGGAAAAATAGAGAAGGTTAACACGGGTTTGAAGCACTGAGGCCCCGTGGTTCTGGGCAGGGAGCCAATGGCCTGAGGGCACACACATGTGTGTGCTCTCCCAGAAGGGCCTTCACCGGCCCTGTTTTACAGCTACCTCGGCACAGACTCCAGGGTTCACGCATATGGCCAGACAGATGTGTCTGGCTTACGTTCAAGGCTGGAAAATGAAGAATTATGGAAGTGAAGGGCCCCGGGCATTAAAGAGAAGGGGGAGGTAAAAGGGGGAATTTTTCCTCTGCTGAGAAATCCTCCTGTGGCTATGGGGCTGGAGGAAGGAGGTTGACAGGAGGCAGGGCCGCCAACAGCAATGCATGTGGGGCCTGTTCTTAAAGGGGCCACAGCATCCTCCTCTGAACAGATCTGAGGGACACAGATAGTCAGTGGCCCTACAGTTAGGCCTTATATTGGGCCTCCAGTTATCAGGACTGCTTATTGCTTGCATGGCCAACCTGGACAGTGTACTCTGGCAGAAGATGGAGCTGCTATGGCATGTGTTCTCACAGCATTCTTTTCCCATCTCAGGAGGGTCTATGTAGCCCAACCTACATACTTCAAAATCATTGTACAGTCCAGCTCTGGCCTTGAACTTATAACCTTCCTGCCTAAGCCTCTTGAGCTTCAATATATATGGTATTACCCAGGCTTGTTTGTATCTCATCTTTTAAAAATAATTTTCTATCTATCTATCTACCTACCTATCATGTGTGGTGGAGGGAGTAGGCGCATGTGTCATAGCATGTATCATAGGACAACTTTCAGGAGTCAGTTCTCTCCTTCTTACATATGGGTCCTTGAACTCAGATTATCAAACCTGGTGGGTGGTCAGTGCCTTTACCTGCTAAGCCATCTTGCTAGCTCTGTACTTGATCTTTTTTGTTTTTTGAGACAAGATTTCACTATGTAGCTCTGTATGTCTTGGAATTTGCTATGCAGACTAAGCTGGTCTCAGACTTACAGATATCTGCCTGCTTCTGCCTCCCGAGTGCTGGAATTAAAGGCATTTGTCACCATACCCAGTTAATACTTGATCTTTTAAAAGACCTCATTAACATGCCAAATCATTTGTTCAATAATAGATTCTCATAGGGCAGTTGTAGGCATACACCTTTAAGTCAAGTTCTCAGTGGAGATAGGTAGAGACAGATGGATCTCTGAGTTCAAGGCCAGTTTGGCCTACAGAGTGAGTTCCAGGACAGCCAGGGCTACACAAAGAAACCCTGTCTCAAAACAAAAAACAAAAAACAAGCAAGCAAGCAAGCAAAAGAATAAACAAACAAAAGAATAGTTTCTATACTGTATGGCCTGCTGTGAAATGTCACCTCCCCCTGTCCTTCGACCCCCAAGGTTTGTACAACCCAGCCATTAGGAGAGTCAATGCGCAGATCCTTGCTAAACTGAACTGAGAACATGGTCCCAGATTCCTAGGAATTCATGGTACTGTGGGGGGAAAAGGCCCACAAATAACTGTAATGTGAGACATGATAGCAGTCCTACAAATGAGATATAAATCAACTCTGCAGGAACCCTAGAGCACAGAGACAAATTCCTCCTGGGAGAAATCAGGGAAGGCTTCACTGGGGAGATGGAGTTTCATTGGGGAATTCAGGGAAAATAGAATTTCAACAGGTAACAGGAAATGTGGAACAAAAAAGAGTCCTTTGGATTGAGAGACAGACTCAACAAAGATCTAAAAGTGGGAAAGGGCAGAGCGTAAGGCAGTGAGTAGAGAGGAAGGTTATTGTCACTGTCACTGTCTGGGCAGGATTCTTGATGGCTGGACAGACACTTTATACACTCGTCCTAAGGACGCACAGCAACTATGAGGCAGGTGCTGTGCTGAGTTTACTTTACAGACTTAGAAACAGGAGCACAGAAGTTGACCACTTTGCCCAGTGTCCAATTGTTAGCTAATAATGGCTCACAGGGAGTATGTTAATAGGGAAAGCATACTTGGAGTAGATCAGAAGCCTAAGGTGTTATTAGAAGGAATTAAGCTTTATTTCACTAGTCAAGCTAGGCGGTGATAATTTCTGAGCAGAGGAATGGCTCTCTATGGGATTGTGGGTTCATGGTATGAGTGAACCTGGTGGCCAGACTGTGTACTATGTAAGCCCAGGAGGGGCCGTTCCCAGATTATAAAGTCAGTGGCACTCTCTGGAGCTATACAATGCAGAAGCCTAGTTGTTATGGTTCAACATGTCCCTGAACTAGGGTGGAGTGCAGTGATAGCTAGAAGGAGAGGAAGGGTGAAGGAACAGACAGGACAGGATAAGAAATCAGACAGCAGGGTTTGTAAAAGGCCATAGTAGAATTTAAAATGATGTTCTACTTGCTATCATCAAAAAAGTCAACCAAAAATTTCTGTTAACTACCAATTCAGCTTGCTAGACTAAAAGACAACTGGAAGGATGGAGGAGTTAAAAAATAGTTGTAGAAGTCTGGGAAAGTAGCTTTGAGTAGCAGAGAAGACAACAGCGTACTTACTGTGTGAATGGTAGTCTGGAGGAGACAGGCATAAAACCAAAGCTATAAAGAAGTTAACTATAATGGGGACTCGGGTTTTCTTTGTTTTTGTTTTTTTGTTTGTTTGTTTTTAGAGTGGGTTTCATGTAGCTCAGGCTAGCTTTGAACTTGCTTTGTAGCTGAGGATGGCTTTGAAATTTTACCTAGTGCTGGGATTACAGGCTTTACACCACCATGCACAGCAGGACCAAGTTTGGTAAAAACAGGTCCTGGGTAATTCTGGCAGTAGTTTCATATACATTCCCCCCCCCCGCGTACCCCCCACCCCACCCCCTGGTAGTACTTTCTTTAACAGCTGGACTGAATGTCAGGATGTGGAGGTAAGGACTTGAGATGGGACTTTTGTGAGGACTGATGGCGAGAAAAAAAAGGGCAGGAAAAAAAACATGAAGATGATGCTGTTCTTTGGGCCACAAAGAGGTTTACAGTCAGACTCATGAGAGGTTTGTGCAGGCAGCCACATTACAAAAGACAGGCATGTAGAGGTATTGCATGCTGGATCCTAGTAGCAGTAGGACATGGGTATGTCTAAAAGACCAATTCCAACCGTTAGCATTGCTCTCCTGGGCCATGGGATGAGACTAATATCAGACAAAGGGAATACTTGTAGGCTAAGAACTTTTGTGGAAGTGTCTCGTGTAAGTCTCTGGTTATAATAAAAGGGAAATACTACCAACCCACTTTGTAGATGAAGAAATAGGCTCTTTAAAGTTAAATAATTTGCTTAGTGCTTTAAGACTAGATAAGTGTCAAAACTTGAATTATATCAAATTTGCTTGGCTTTCTGCACTAAACCATATGTTCAAGAGGAGAACAACATGCCAGGAATGGTAATACCTGCCTTTGGAGGCACTTTGGATGCAGAGGCAAGTGAACTCCATGAATTTAAGGCCATCCTGGTATATATAGTGAGTTCCGTTCCAGGCCAGTCAAGGCTACACAGACCTTGTCTCAAAATAGAGAGGGGGAGGTATTGGAGGGTGGGGGTGGGGTGAGTGGTATGAAAAAGGAATGGATGGGAAAGAGAGGGGTAGGAGGGAGATGAGAGGAACATATGAAGACAGACCTAAAGATACACATGCCTAGAGAGAGGCCTAAAGACACATGCTTAGAGAGGCAGAGAGTGAGGCTCAATGCTCCTCATGTACAGAGTCTATAAAGGGAGCTTAACTTGCTTGGAGAAATAAGTACTTAGTATAAGGAAACATATCTTGGACAGCCAAAGAGAAAAACTTGCTGGAAATGAAGGTTTGGGCTTCCAAGAGGACTGACAGTGAGGTAACTGTGAAGATCTACCTGGGAAGATATGGAGAGTACTCTGCCCAAAGTGAGTTCTCCCAATATCTTGGCAACCCAGATAAGTAGCCTGTCGCTATGGCATTCTAATCCCACAAGAAGGAGTGTGTTCCATGAATACCTACATATGGTGAAAGATATGAGTCCCTTAAATTGTATCAACGACTGCATGTGTGGTGTTAACAGAGTTTCACAGGAAAAGTGCTGCCCTGCACTGCCTTAGAACTCACACCCTGACTGTAACAACAGGGTCCTCTGCCACTTCTGCTCACACCATTCTATGCCCTGCATAGCCACACCCTCATGCACAGCCACATTCCTCAGTGGGGATCAGCTTCTCCAGTGAGGCTTTACCTGGATCTTTTCCTGGCGACGCTGCTGCTCAGCTATCTTCCTTGCTAGAGCCAGCTTCTTGGCCCGAAGTTCCCTGATGTCATCCTCACCCCCACTGCCTTCAGCCTCTGAATCTTCCTCAAAGTCTTCAATCACCACATCTTCTTCCTTGGGATAAAGACACAGACAAGGAGAACAAAGAGATCATGAGCCATGGTATTTAGCCTGGAGTGTGTTGGTAGGAGCAGTGACTCTTCCCACCTCGCCCACCCCCCCGAAACTGTACCTACATGCTAGAGCTTTTCTTACACACTCATATCTATGTTACTTATAATCAATATATTCACATGCATGCATGCTTGTGTTCACAGTCCTTGTTCTCCCTTGCACACATTCAACACAAACTTTGGACCTGGTTTCATTTTGAAATTACAAATGACTCAAAGAGTAAACAATAGAGGAACTTGAACTGCTCAATTTAAATCTAATTCGTGCTAATAATCTGATAGGAATCAACTCTGGCCAACATCTGGGAGTTAGGCAAGGAAGTTCCCTTGCCCCAGACAGTATCAAGAGCAGATGCTGTAGCTCTACAGACTTTACCCTGATTTCCTTTTAAGACCACAGCCTGGTAGTGTGGAGACTTCTGGGCCCCATTAAAAGATTCACATAACATGGCCTTGCTCAGCTGCCCTCCAAGGGCCTAGGCAGAGTAAGTAGGAGGTGGCTGGCTGGCTTATGGAGCCTTCTTGCCAGGCTGATGGAGCCTTCCCCAGGGATGGCACTTCCTCACTGCAGACTCAGTTCTCAGCAGCCACTGCTCCCGGGTGGTCCCAGCTCCACTCCTCACTCTCTCACTTTTGGCCTTGGTCAGGAGAGAACATACAGCTGCCTGAGAGGATGGGGCTAGTAGGGGAGTGATTCCACAGGAGAAGGAAGATTCTTGTAATTCTAACAGAATGATGACTACACTGACAGCTACTAGCTACTCAGGGCTTTTTATGGGCTGTGTACCCAGCTATGTGTTTTTCATACATTAACTCTTTTAATTCTCACAATGGCCTGCACAATAGCTATTACCATCTGCATTTTATAAATAAGGGGGTTAGAATAAAATAGCCTGTTCAGTCACAGAGGTGGCAGGAAGCAGAGCAGGTATTCAAATTCAAGTGAGTCTGACTCCTGTGTCTGCTCTAACCAATCACAACGAACAAAACTGCAGGACTGGGGTTCTGAATTGAGAGAGCAAGCCCAGACACAGCCCTTGGTAGCTCAGCTTTATCAGGCCTGGACCTATTTAGATAGACTAGTCTTGGGAGATGGCAGGTAAGGATAAAATAACTGTAACTGTCCTGAGAGGTCCTAGGGGGTTTAAGGTGCTGTCCACAAGCATCACTTACTTATCAATATCTGGCTATGAGGAGGAAGAAAAATTCACATTTATTTTGTTGCTCACAGGGTCAGCCTGGACAAGAGCAAGTGCAACAAGATGCTTGTTGGCTCACGGAGGAAGATTCGTGTCCTTGCCTGCTCTGACCAGGGATGGATAGTTAGTTAGCATTGGTTTGGAGTGAACAGGACTGAGGTCAAAGGAGGGTCAGAGAAGCTTGTCTGAGGTTTGTTCAGCTCTCATAGCAAACAAGGAAGTGCAGGGTTATGAAATTACACAGAACAGGGTAAGTAGGATTTCCCAGGGACCACTAACATAAAAGAACCCAGGAGACTCGTGGGAAAAGGAAGAAGTGGGCAGCCTGGTGTGGGTCACGAACCTTTGCCTGGTCAGTAAGCCTCAGAAGGAGAGTACAACCAGATCAGGCACCAGAGGTAGCCCACCCCTTCTAGGGTGGGAGGACAACCTCTTTGCCTAGCCATGCTTGTGGTGCCAGTCCTAGATGTTCAGAGGCATCTCTTATAACCATGCTGGAGAGCTGGCTTTGCTCATCCTCCACTGCCTACTTTTTTAGTCTTTTAGTATGCGAGAGATAAAGGAGATGTTTAGACAGGGCCTGTTTCCCACACTGTCTAGAGCTGCAGGAGCACTGTTCTGCTTGCTAAAGTTGGACACCCCAATGGCTCTGGTAACTCCACTCTCTCCTTCCATGCTGACAGCTCATTCTTTCCCTTTATTCTCTGCCCAGGTTTCATCTAGAGAGTCTGGAATCATGGGCTTAGCTATAGCCCTGGAACCACCTCTGTCCTGGAAGCTGAGTCCTGTGTCATCAGGCATGGGGTGGAGTTCTCCAGCTATCCTAACGAAGCCTGGCCAAGACTGCTTCTCTGAGGACTCTGTTCCAAAGGTGGCCACTCTATCACTGCCTGAGATCCTAAACGACAGCTTCCAGCTGACATCTGGCTTCCTTGGCCTGTTGCTGATTTCATCCTTGTACCCCACCCTGCTCCACCGGGCGCTTGAGACTGCTGTGGGCCAAATGACTGTGTTGGCCTATGGGTGACCTGGCCTCTGGCTAGAATTGCTTCCGTCCCTTCCCTCCATCCTTGTTTCTTTCTATCTAGGACCCTCATCTTTAATACTATGGAGTAAAGAGAAGAAAAGAGCCAACCTTCAGGCAAAAGTGAGACATGTATACTCCCAGACAGTTACCCACACCCAGATAAGCAGCAAGGAGGCTGCCATATGTACATATGCTCCATTTCTACCACACAGTCACAATGACGCTCAGTCCACAGGCCTCAGGGGTGTGGACAGCAATATTCATTTCAACTGACAAACTGGGCACATACAGATGATCAGCAGAGATCATCCTAGAAAGACATAGATGCACAACAGGGGAACTGCTAAGGAGATCAGCAGGGATACAGGGGTGGGTACATAGGCAAACATGCTTGTGCACGCGGGTGTGTACACACACACACACACACACACACACACACACGCTTGCCTCTTTCTCTCTCTCTCTCTCTCTCTCTCTCTCACACACACACATACACACACACAGGCGCGCGCGCGCACACACACACACACAGGCATGAGCAATGGAGGGAGGGAGGGAGGGAGGGAGGGAGAAAGACTGGAGTGAAGCAAGGGCTACAGGAACAATCAAGGGCAAACAAACAAGAGGAGAATTCCTTAATCACATCAGGATGTGCAGGAGGGAGGGAGTAAGAGAGAGCGAGAGCAGGCTGGGGGAGGGGTGATTTTCCACACGGGGCCAGCAATGTCAGCTCTTCCTGTACGTGAGCTGGAGGCTGGAGTTCAGGTCTGTGCTGTGCTGAGCTCCGCACATCTATAAACTTGATCCTTAGCCTGAACCCTAACACCCCTCACTCTACTCTATTTCCTAAGCCTCCAGAGCTGAATATTATTAAACTCTTTCCTCCAATGCAACATTAAAAAGAAGCATCTGGAACTCGTAGATGGAGGCACTGGGGTGGACTGGCAGGAGGGGCACCAGCAGAGTGCACTCTTGAGAGGTTGCTGTCACCTCAACACACACTGAACTCAGTGAGAGGTTATAAATCATCTCAAGGGGAAGCTCCAGCCTGGGCATCAGGGCACGGGGGAAGGGGAGCTTTCCCTCTGCCATAGCAGGCTCTTCCCGAATAGTACCTCATCTTCCAGTTGTTTTCCCTCTTGGCTTCCCATTTCCTTTCCCATGGTGTCTGGGACGGGTGCCACTGACACATATTTTCCACCCTTGAATGCCAGCAGAGGCTCTTCTTGTCCACAAAGGGCTTCCAGAAAATACTTCAGCACTGTGACCCTTTTGCAGTCAGCTGCAATAACCTACAGGGCGAGAGGGAGAGAAGAAAAACAGCATTTTCTGAGAGGGAGGATGAAGACGAGAGACATTGTTAGCTGCAGGGCACATGAGAATTGTGTCAAAGTTACTGGGGAGGGAGGTAGTATGAGCAACAAGAGTGTATGGAGGAAAGCAAGGACCAAGGTCTTCTGAAGGAAGGAAGTCACCAGGGCCTTGCTTTAGGTCATCCCTGGGGCAGCAGACACCTCAGGATCAATGCCAGGTGCCCTCAGGGCTTGTACTTTTCTTTTATTAAAGTCCTATTATGAAAAACAAAACCCAGAAAATAATTTCTTTTAAGTTTGGAATATAAGTAAGAGGACGAGGAATGCACGGCAGCAGGTTGGCTGCCACAAAGCCCTGCTTTCTAGCACTCCTGACACCCCTGGCACCCTGTTCCCAGACTCCCTCCAGGGCAGTCTGCAGACTGAAAGATAAGCTTTCTTGCCTGTTTCATCTTAGCTAAGTCATTCTAAACTTCTCTGGATGGTTCCTGCCTCACCTGAGAACTGGGCAGGAAATTATCAGGCTGAGAGGATGGGACAGAGCAGGCGAGTTCACCAAAGCTCTGCCCTCCACAGCTCACACTAGTTGCTCCAATGTTGCTACAGCAGCACATATACAGTGCTGATTTAGCTGTTATATGAAGTATTATCCTGATCAGCTGTCAGGTCTGTCAGGGTCTCAGATGATGTGTCCTCAGTCACCTAGACTGGAATCCTCTCCACAAGACCACATATGTGCATGCCATCACCTCTATCTGTGCCCATGTTTGCATTGTCCTCTTCCTTGCTATCTGTACCATTCTCTTATTCACTGGATTCTGGGGCCCTATCATGACTACTGACTGGATGGTTGTCAACAAGGAGGTCCCTGCTTGATGTGCATCTAAGAAGCAGAGGGCATTTTCTACACCATATTGGCCAGATATGACACAGAGCAGCCCTTTCATCCTCAGTGATCCAAGACATGTTAAATGACCAAGACTCATTGTAAATTTTTATTTTACGTGCATGGGTGTTTTGCCTGCATGTATGTTTGTGTACCATCAATATGCCTGGTGCACAAGGAATCCAGAACATATCATCAGATCCCCTGGAACTGGAGTTACAGATGGTTGTGAGCTGCCACGTGCTTGCTGGGAATGGAACCCAGGTTTTCTGGAAGAGCAGCTAATGTTCTTACCTGATAAGTCATATCTCTAGCCCTACCCCATCACCCTCAGAGCCACTTTCCAGCCTCATTTCTGACTGTGAAGGGCACGTGAAGGACTGATGTGAAGGGCTCATCATTCCACTGTTGCACAGCTAACTCCTCCATGCAGAAGGCAAGCCCTCTAGTGCCAAAGATCACATCTTGTATTTCCCTAGCAAGGTGCTGTAAGAAGCAAGTGACACACTACAGGCGCATGGAAAAGACTGGTAGGTGGAGAGAAACTCACTAGGACCACAGGAACAGATGATACAGGATGAGCCACATCTTCTAAGACAAGGTGCAACGAGTCACCACTCTGCCAGGTGGCTAGCCAGGGAGAGTGCATACACACCAGACATCTGTGCCACAATTTCACTCTCTGCCATCTTTTACCCTGCCCAGATGGTACTTACCTATGGCTATTGCCACCAGAAGGTAAAATATTAGGCTAAGTATCTGACCACCACCGTCTAAGAGGCTTCCCTGAAGAGGCTTAGAGCCTC
Organism: Mus caroli; assembly: GCF_978045245.1. Classification (NCBI taxonomy): domain Eukaryota; kingdom Metazoa; phylum Chordata; class Mammalia; order Rodentia; family Muridae; genus Mus; species Mus caroli. The sequence continues at coordinate 47,544,031 of NW_028227268.1, forward strand.
TAGAGCTTAAGGGGACTGTTCCTGGATCCCTGAAGGGGTAAGGACAGGTAGCCTTGGGTCCATCCTGTGTATTCAAGCATGTGATGAGGAAGGTTAGAAATACAGAAGCAGGGGCTAAAAGGCATTAAAGAACAGAGCTGAAATGAGTAATAGCCTGGCAGGCAGCACGCACAGTGGCCTCCCTGCATCCCCAGTCTCTCACTTGCAGAGGAAACTTCTGCATTTCCACAAGACTGCCAGTTTCCTCTCTGTGGTCTAATTTTAACCACCTTGTCGTTACAGTGTGTGTCAGCCACCTGACCCCACTATGACCTCTGACCTTATGCCCCAGCTACTGCTCGCACTATAGAGAATTATGTAATGGATCCAGGACTTTCCTTTTTGGCATGAGACTGCTGCCACTGAATGGGTGGGGGGAAGAGGAAAAGGAGTAAGGAGAGGAGAGAGGATTTTGCAATGGTCCTTGGCTCACCTGGATGGTGAAAGGGCTACAGGAGCCCCAGTTCAATCTATAGCAGAAACCTGCACAGGAGAAGACAGTGTCTCATGGTTATATGTTTGGGCAAGTAGGAAGAAACACCGTTGTCATTAAGGCAGGCCCTGGGTGAGTACATGGCTCAGGAAGCAGTGTGATTCCTGGCCAAGAGGGAGAAAGGCCACATGTGTGGACGTGGGACTCCTGGAGGTGGGGATTTCCAGGGCACAGCAGGAGCCTGGGGTGCAGACATCCTGAGCCTGCCTGCAGCACATCCTTAGAGGTTCAGTGGGAACTATCATGAAGAAAGACAAGGAACTCCCACCCTGCTCCAGTTTTCATATGCACACCTTTTAGAATGAACCCAGTTTCCCTGAGTTTTGTCTGCTATTGGTCATTCATTCTTGCCTTTCAGAGGAATGTCACTTACTGTGATTGGTAAAAGAGTTCTGCTTCACCGGGATATCTAAGAGGTCCAAAAAGGACTCTGTTTACATAGACAATTCACCCAGACTTTGTCTTCTCTTCATTGTAGTCCAACCAGCAGGGAGACCGACCAACTAAGGCTGGATGCAGTATTCTTAAGTTTCTAAAATACAGTGTGGCAGTGAGAAATGAATTCAAGGTATTTAGTAAACTGGGACTATGACAGGCATAATGTATAGGGCTTGCTCAAAGACACATGGAAGCCTGTTTCCAGCTTGTTGGGCTGGTTGTGAGAGTATTCTGCCATGGGGTGAGAGGAATAAGCCTGGTGGAGAGAAAAACATAGCTCTCTTGACTCTGGGGTTCTACAGGAGGCTCTTGGAATATTCTCCCATACAAAGGGGCTCTAGGAGTTGAGTCAGAGAGGGACAAAACAACAGTTTAATATGGTCAGGGATATATCAAAATAGAGAAAGACAGGCTGGAGATGGCTCAGCAGTTAAGAGCACTGACTGCTCTTCCAAAGGTCCTGAGTTCAAATCCCAGCAACCACATGGTGGCTCACAACCATCTGTAATGGAATCAGATGCCCTCTTCTGGTGTGTCTGAAGACAGCTACAGTATACTCTTCATGCATATGTATGTGTGTATACATCTATACATATACATACATATAATCAATATTTAAAAAAGGATGGAGAACGACTTTCAAACCAACTCCTTTAAGAAGCAAACTCCAGGGCTGGTGAGATGGCTCAGTGGGTAAGAGCACCCGACTGCTCTTCCGAAGGTCCGGAGTTCAAATCCCAGCAACCACATGGTGGCTCACAACCATCCGCAACGAGATCTGGCGCCCTCTTCTGGAGTGTCTGAAGACAGCTACAGTGTACTTACATATAATAAATAAATCTTTAAAAAAAAAAAAAAAAGAAGAAGTATCATTATAAAAAAAAAAAAAAAAAAAAAAAAAAAAAAGAAGCAAACTCCAAGATGATCTCCACTTAGCAGTAAAGTCTCTGGGGTTAAAGGGGTTATATATTCTCTGGAAAGGAGAGAATACCTATGAAATTTATGATGTAATGTTCACAGTAACCCCTTCACGACCATATTTTTCCATTTTGTATCAATTTCTAAGGCAGAGGATGTAAATGGTAGTATGCCCACTGCCTTTTTGGCAAACTCTTCTTGTTTCTGAGTCCCTTTGGGTTATTACAACAGCTCTGGACTGTGAAGGGCTGCTAGACTTTGAACCTTCTTGGTGTGCCTTTGCAGGGGCAGTCCTTGCCCTGGAGGATACTGTGTAGCCAACTGCCAAGAACTCCAGGGTTAATGAACAAAATGTCTCACATGAATCATTCCCGCTTTTAGCAGAAAAGGGGGGCTTGATCAGGAAGAGCTCAAAGAAAAGCACCCTAAGAAAGCCCAGTTCTGTCTCTGTGAAGGTCATCTGAAGCAGCTCCCCATCAGCAGCAGGAACAAAACCCTAAGCTTCAGGGCTTGAGCTATCAATCAGCTCATCAGGTCCACATACAGAACCAAGCAGAAAGGAAAACTGAAAGCTTGATGTGGAGAGGTGATTATGTGCCTGTTCTGTCCCAGCTCAGTCCCTTAGAGAGAGATAATGTGAGCAGGTAATGAGGTAGGGGCAGGGGCTAAGAGGCAGGTTCTGAGAAAAGCAGAAGAAACCTTTAGACCGACCATATGAGGGTTGGTCTACTGTCTAGGTTGTCTTAGGTGGGGAGGTAGACAATCAAGAACGGTGAAAACTGAGCAGAGGCCAACAGAGGAACAGAAAAACTGATGCCACTTTATGGAAGGTGGGAACAGCAAGAGAGAAAGGGGATCAAGCACCAGGCATCATAGACTGATGTAAGCTGAGTACACCTCACAGCAGCCCCGGGGAAGGGAGAAACCCTGGGCCAGCCAGGAAACAGGAGGAAGGGCTGGAATGCTGACAGGCCTCTAGAGCAGACTTCGAAGAAGAGGTTCAGTGCGCACCACAGCTAGTTACTTTGCAACATTTCTTTCACTAAACACTAAATGTTTCGTTTAGGGGAATCAGAACTTGCACCACCAGCCCCAATCCCTCCCCCCCCCAAAGTCCAGCTTGCTACTGCTCCTCTGGTTAAAGAGAGAGAGAGCCAGGCGTGGTGGCACATGCCTTTAATCCCAGCACTCGGGAGGCAGAGGCAGGTGGATTTCTGAGTTCGAGGCCAGCCTGGTCTACAAAGTGAGTTCCAGGACAGCCAGGGCTATACAGAGAAACCCTGTCTCGAAAAACAAAACAAAACAAAAAAAAAAAAAGAGAGAGAGAGAGAGAGAGAGAGAGAGAGAGAGAGAGAGAGAGAAAATTACATGGGGTTTCCCCCTGCAAACTCAAGTTTACAGGTTGTTTTTCTTGTTTCTCTAAATGGAGCCAATTATTCTCACATTTGTTGAAACCTTCAATCAAGCTTTATAGCTTGTTAATTTTACAAAATGTCCTTAGAGCAAATAAGATGCAGACAGGAAAAGTGAAGTCTTGCTGAGATTATTAAGAAGCCTTAAAATAGACTCCAAATCTACCACCAAGGCTGGTAAAATATAGGCGGCTTGGCTGGCTTCTGAGGTCAATTAGCAATGGGTTAATTATCATCTTTAATGAGCCAAGGCTACAGGATTGGCTACAAGAAAATGAACTCACATTAATGTGTTTTCAAAAAGCAGGGACTGTAGCAATGTGAAACTCACCCTTACTAGAGACCAAGGGTGGAAAGCACTTCTGTAGCAGCCAAGGGTGGGTCAGCTTGAGAGGGGTCTGCCAATGAAAATTCAGACAGAAGAAATAAAGAATCCCACACAGGGAATCCTCTGGAGCTGGGAGGACAGAGGAAATGGTTTATTCACATTCCTAGGGGGAGGGGCTTCCTGGCAAGGAGCAGACTCTTAGAGGCAGGAGGGAAACTGGCCACAGGATACACAATCACTCTGAAGACAGTTTAGGACCAGAAGATACAGACTCATAGCCTGAGTCAGAACAAACAGGTATAAAATGGAGAGAGGGTCAGGGGTCAGTGAAATGAGAGAAGAAGCTGCACTTGAGCTGAGTGACCAAGATGAGATGGAGAAAAAGCATGAGTCCTGTACCGGATAACATCTCTGATGACTTGGGGCATACAGTGTCCGAGGGATCCACTGAAGCAGCCTCCCTTTCCTGATCACTGCCACAACAACAGCTTCGTCTCTATGCAGTATGCTAAGCATAGGCCACTTTTTGGCTACCTCTGATTCCAATACCTAGATCTGTTTCAAGATCCTTCAGCTGACCTGTGTAGGCTAAAGAAGGGGTCGATAAGACAAGACAAAGTGCTAAGAGCACTGGTCAACCCACAGGATTCTTTGACCTGGCTCCCATCCCTGTTTCTTCAGAGATGGCAACAGAATTGTCAGCAATCAGCAGGCACAGATGCCTGTTCTCCACACCCATGCTTACCACATGCGCACATACATGCACGCTGCAGGTCTCCTAAAGGCTGACAGGTGAGAAGTGGAAAACAGTTGGGTAGGAGTACTTCATAGCAATAAGGTTACTGATGATGCTAAAAGGTATGGGAACCTGACCACTGGAAAAGAGGTCCTAACAGCTACTTCTTAGCTGTGCCTCCAAGGACAAGTTCATTTCTCCAAGTCTCTGTTTGCTCAAGTTGTTTCTGAGGCGTAGAAGGTATAATGCAGTGCAAACATTTCAAGGTGCCTGGCCCAGATGTAGATGAGCACTTGTTATTGTTTTTCTTCCTCTCTGCTTCACCCTTTTCAGAGGGGTCTTACACTACTGAGAGGTTTAGAAGCCAGGCTCAGGCAAGGCAGAGACAAGGCTGGAGCATAGACCAGCATGCTCACCTGGCTATTGACACTGCTGTAGGTATTAACCTACAATTTAGGTGCTAGACTCAAGTCACTGAGCAGATCAGATGGAGAAGGCCTGGTCTCTCTTTAGCAGTCCTTTCTTCCTATTCACCAGAGACCTGGAGCTAATCAAGAGAATACATGCATTCTACAAGACTCTGGGGTGGACCTAAGGACCTTTGCAAGCATGCCACTAGTAATATGAACTATCAGAAATAAAATCCTGCCTTAAATCAAAATCCTGGCCCCTTCATAGTGTAGATTTGCCTTAAATAAGGCTCAGTAAGACCCTGGCCCCAGGTATCCTGATAGAAAAATAATGATGAGAAACACCCTTTATGGAATTTTCAACCCACCTGAATTTCCTGATCTTTTCAGCTAGGAGCCTGATCTTCTCAGGGCAGAATACAGCTTGCTCTTCATGAACTGTTTCCTCAGGGAAAGAAAGTATTCTCTCCTCTCAGAGCTCTGAGCTCCGCTGTTCCAGGCAAGGTATACTCTGATCAGCTAGGGCACTGTCGACGGCAGGCTATAGGCAGCAGTAGCTTGGGCTACAGTCCAATCCTGTTTCCCCTGCAGAGCACTCCAGAGCAACCACCCACATTGGCAGGGGTTGCAGCGGAAACTGGCACTGCCAACACAAGCCTTTCAGGTCTGGCTGGCTTCAGTTGGTCTGAAACCTGGAACACAGGCGCTGGGCCCTCACTTACTGAACCAGCAGGGGAGGCTGCAAGCTTAGCCCCTGGGGATGAAAGTCTTCATCTGTCTTAATCTGTTTCCACACTGACTGTGAGTTCTGGGCTAAAATCACAGCATCTCAGGATCTAGTAGAGTGGTTCTCAACCTGTGGATTGTGGCCCCTTTGGGGGGGGGGTGTCAAACTACCCTTTCACAGGGGTTACCTAAGACCATCTGCATATCAGATATTTACACTATGATTCCTAACAGTAGCAAAACTATAGCTATGAAGTAGCAACAAAAATAATTTTATGGTTGAGGGGTCACTATAACACGAGGAACCGTATTAAGGGGTCACAGCGTTAGGAAGGTTGAGAACCACTGATACAGTTGCTCTGAGTGACATTCTTATTCTCCTTCCAGATAGCCATGCATAGGAGCTTGCCCTTTAAGTTTGTGTTCAGGCTCCTAAACCAAAACTGTCACTAGCTTTATTTATTTTGTGTGGGGAGAAAGTGTCCTTTGCAGCATTTGACAATACAAGCAACATTTAGTCATCAAATATTTATTAAGTACCTACTGTATATATAAGCATCATTGCAAGGTCCCTGGTCCAGTGGGGCTAAGAGTCACATTTATACTAGGTAGAACAAGAGATTTAATTACTTATAGCATTCTGGTAGGTAGAATTCTTAATCCTCTTTCCTCAAAAGAGGATATGATATATGCCTTATAGATACAGCGATCTAATACACTGATGCTTTATGCCTTTCAGGCTGATGGGTCATGAAAAAGCTAGGAGAGAGACCTCCCTTAGCTATAAAACAAATTCTAACCTCTCACTGCTTCCCTCTTCTGTGCATTCGTGAGTCCCACACAGATCACCACTGCTGTACTTCTAGTACTTCCTAACCCTTGACTCCAGGCTCCAGGCAATGACCCCTCCCTCTACCGCCATTTGCTCCGCTGTGACTTGGCAAATTTTACAGTTGATTCTCCAGGCTATAATGACTTTGCCTTTATGTAATCACTTCATCCCTTCATTTTCCTTTAAGCTTGGTAAAAGTAACTTCCTTCATTCCTTCCCTACTCCTTCCTTCCTCTCCTCACTTTGAGATAGTTTTACTATGTAATACAATTTGGTCTTATGTTCATGATTCTCCTGGCTCAGTCTCTGAAGTACCTGCTTGATTTTAAAGTCTTTCTTCACAAGAATTCAATAGGACTGTATCTATCCTGCCCTGCTACTACCTATAAATCTTCCTGAAAGTCTTAGATCTCATGACAGGAGCTACGCTAGACATCCTGAGTTCCTTACACAGAACAAGGTAAACAACAACCTTGATTTCACATGCCTTTCATTGTAGCAGAGGTCCTACAGACATCTAATAGGTAGTGCTGTCCTTCACTGCCTACAGGCCAATGCTTCTTTCTCTTTTCTGGTCCTACTTATAATACTTTTTATTTTATTTTATTTTATTTTTTTTTTGTTTTTGGAGACGGGGTCTTTCTACATAGCCAGGCTGTCCTTGAACTCATAAAGATCCACTTGCCTTTACTTCCCCCGTGGTGGAATTAATGGCATATGCCACCACTGCGTGGCTGTTTTTTTTTTTTTTTTTTATTTTGTGTGTTTTTTTTTTCCTTTAATGTATTAACAGTAATTTTGCTACTGTTATAAACTGTATATAATGTTAATATCTGATGTGACTCCTATTAGGGTTGTGACCCACAGGTTGAGAACCACTGCTAAGGCTACCTGAAATTCACCACAGAGTCTCTGTTTTAGTGTATGTGTGTGGTTATATTCATAGTAGGCAGATCAAGAGAAAAATACATGCCTTGCTGTGCTATGTAAAGCACTCTGGAAGGCAGAATATAAGCCAAAAGACTATAAATATACTTTTTTATTCATAAGATTTAAATCAGAATTTTTATATCATTAATAAATAATTGTAAAATAAGTTGGCCTGACAGTAAAAGATTGATGTGTCACAGAGTGTTTAAATGTTCAGTGATTTTTTTAAAAAAAGATTTATTTATTTTCTTATTTTATGTATGTGAGTACACTCTCGCTGTCTTCAGTCACACCAGAAGAGGGTATCAGATCTCATTAGAGATGGTTGTGAGCCACCATGTGGTTGCCGGGAATTGAACTCAGAATCTCTGGAAGAGCAGTCAGTGCTCTTAACCACTGAGTCATCTCTCCAGCCCTCTCAGTGATATTTTTTTAAGGTGTCAAGTAAACTCAATTTAAAAAAAAAATTTATTTATTTTATGTATGTGAGTACACGGTAGCTGTACAGATGGTTATGAGCCTTCATGTGGTTGTTGGGAATTGAAATTTTAGGACCTCTGCTTACTCCAGTGGGCTCTGCTCACCCTACTCATTCAGGCCCAAAGGTTTATTTATTATTATACATAAGTACACTGTAGCTGGTTTCAGACATACCAGAAGAATCTCATTATGGGTGGTTGTGAGCCATGTGGTTGCTGGGATTTGAACTCAGGACTTTTGGAAGAAGCAGTCCATGCTATTACCCACTGAGCCATCTTGCCAGCCTGTAAAGTCACCTAATCTGCCTCTGCCTCCCAAGTGCCGGGAATAAAGGCATGAGTTTGAGGCCAGCCTGGTCTACAGAGTGAGTTCCAGGACAGCCAAGGCTACATACACAGAGAAACCCTGTCTCAAAAAAAAGTCAAATGTATGCTAAAGAGACAGTTCTGTGGTTGAGAGCACTTGCTGTTCTTACAGATCATCTAGGTTCAGTTTCTAACATGCACAACTATTTATAACTCCAGTTCTATGGAATCTAATTCTGATCAATTTCTCCAGGCACACAAGTGATGCATAAAAACATGTCCCATGAAACTCATACACACAAAATATATCTTAAAAAAAGGGAAAGTGTGTAAGCGCCACATATGTCCTGGACATAGAGCACAGAACAATTCCTACTTCTTCATTCTGACCTGGATATCTGAATTCTGTTTTGTGTGTGTGAGTGTGTGTGCATATGTGTGTATGTGTAGTGTGTGTGTCATGGCGCACATGAGTGGAGGTCAGAGGTCATTGGGAATGAGTCACTTCTCTCCTCCAGTCATGTGGTTCCTAGAGAGCAAACTCAGGTTGTCAGCCTTGGTGGCAGCTACCTTTACTTGGTGACAAGTATTTTTTGTTTTGTTTTCTTTTTTGAGACAGGGTTTCTCTGTATAGCCCTAGCTATCCTAGAACTCACTCTGTAGACCAGGCTGGTCTCAAATTCAAGAGATCCACTTGCCTCTGCCTTCCAAGTGCTGGGATTAAAGTGTATGCCACCACCAAGAGATGACAATTACTTTTTAGACAAGGCCTTGCTATGAAACATAGACCTCAAATTCTCTATCCTCCTGTCTCAGCTAATCCAGCATTAGAATTACATGTATGTACCACCACATCAACTTTAGTTCTCTCAACAGACTAGATTGAATTACTTTTGTTCTTTAAAAAATTGTCACAGCCGGGCGGTGGCGCACGCCTTTAATCCCAGCACTTGGGAGGCAGAAACAGGCGGATATCTGAGTTCAAGGCCAGCCTGGTCTACAAAGTGAGTTCCAGGACAGCCAGGGCTATGCAGAGAAACCCTATCTCGAAAAACAAAAAACAAAAAACAAACAAACAAACAAAAAAATTGTCTTTAAACTTTTTAAAAGCAAGTCATATAAGAGCTCATAGCAATCCATCTAAATTTTGAGTGCTGAAAGTAATGTGCCACCATATCTGGCCCCTTTAAAAATTATTTTCTGATTTCAGGACAGTCAGTTGTTAAGCTAACCAAGGTGGCCTTAAATCTGCTATCTTGTTGAAGGTCATAAACTTCCAATTCTCCTGCCTCAGTTTGAATAGCTGGGACAACAGGCATGCATTGCAGCATATCTGGCTTACTTTCATCATATTCTACTTCTACTATAGCTAGCTGACAATATTTTAGATGGAAATGTATCTAAAAAATTTAGATTTTTTAGAAAAATCTAATCTCTCTCAAGTTAACACCATCCATAAACTTGGCCTTACAGATACTTTTCAGTATTTCCCTCTCATTATGATGCCCTGATTATTTTCTCCTAAGATTCTTGAGGACATGTATGTGTATAAAGTAAAATCCACCTGCAGTATCTAACACAACCTGTGGGTGCTCTGGCAACATAGATGACTAATCATGGCAGGCAGGTGGCAGGCAGCCTTAGGATAATTCCACAAGTCATACAGGAGAGAGGGTGCCAGCCACACTGTACACACGTGCCCTAAGGTCACGAGGTACAGACTGCTGGCCTACGCAGAGGTGCTCTTCTGCTAGGCTGCTGCTTGTGGAGGAAGTGCAGTCTCAATGAGTGGCAGGCGTTCTCTGATAGGCAGCCCTGTAGGCTGTAAGGTTCTAATGTGAAAGAGCCCTCTCTGGGCACGTCTTACCTTGTCTTAACTGGAGGCTGCTGCTCCAGGGCAAGACATGACACACAATGCATTGAGATGAAAGGTGAGACTTAATGCTCTCCAGAGCACTTATGACAGGCATCTTTTCCCTCTTCCTTTTCAGTACTGGGATTGGGATTGGATTCGTGACCAGACACATGCAAAGTAACACATACCGCGTGCTCTGCTACTATGCTATATTCCTAGTGTTCACTGCTATGCGTTGAAAAGAAAGCCAACCAACCAACGGAACCCCATTACTATCTGAAGATACTCCATAACACATTTAAAAATATGGACAGAGAGCGGGGTGTGGTGGCACACGCCTTTAATCCCAGCACTTGGGAGGCAGAGGCAAGGCAGATTTCTGAGTTCGAGGCCAGCCTGGTCTACAAAGTGAGTTCCAGGACAGCCAGGGCTACACAGAGAAACCCTGTCTCAAAAGACCAAAAAAAAAAAAAAAAAAAAAAAAAAGACAGAAAAGTTTCCTGAGATTAGTGCTGAGATAGTAAGCCATTTTAAATTGGGTCAGTATTAAGTTCAGTCCTGATTCTAATTAGTATTCCTGAAGTTAACATCTTTGCACTTTTTTTTTTATTACGTATTTTCCTCAATTACATTTCCAATGCTATCCCAAAAGTCCCCCATACCCCCCCCCACTTCCCTACCCACCCATTCCCATTTTTTTGGCCCTGGTGTTCCCCTGTACTGAGGCATATAAAGTTTGTGTGTCCAATGGGCCTCTCTTTCCAGTGATGGCCGACTAGGCCATCTTTTGATACATATGCAGCTAGAGTCAAGAGCTCCGGGGTACTGGTTAGTTCATAATGTTGTTCCACCTATAGGGAATTTGCACTTTTTATGAACTGTATTTATCTTTTTATTTTATGTGTATGAGTGATTGGATGGCAGGTATATACCCACCACACATGTGCCTTGGTACCTGACAATGCTAGAAGAGAGCATTGGATCTCTTGGAATTGGAGATACAGATGGTTATGAATAGTCATATGGACCAAGTCAGGGTCTTCTGTAAGAATAGTAAGCACTCCTAGCTGCTGAGACATCTCTCCAAAGCCAGAATATGCACATGAAAACATTTATTTTTATTGCATATATGGCTATTTTTCCTGCATGTACACTTGCTATGTACACTAGGCTGGCTTTGAATTCAGAAAGATCTGCCTGTGTCTCCCAAATGCTGGGATTAAAGGTGTGCAACACCACCTGATTAATTTTATTTTCTATACACTGGTGTTTTGCTGACATGCATGTCTATGTGAGAGTGTTGGATCCCCAGGAACTGGAGTTACAGACAGCTGTGAGCTGCCATGAGCAAGCCAGGTTAAGAGCTAGTGCTTTTAACCACTGAGTTATCTCTCCAACCCCAGCTTATTTTACGTTTAATCACATATGTATAAGTGAGTGAAGGTATCCTCTAAGGCAGATATCCCGGAGTTGGAGTTAGAGGCAGTTGTGAGTCACCTCACATGGGTGTTGGAAACCAGACTTGGGTCCTCTGGAAGAGTAATACCCACTCTTGATCACTGAGTCATCTCTCTTCCTCCTTTTAAGAATACTTTAAAACATTATTTTCATCTTGTGTATGTATAGTGTATGTTTCTGCATATGGAGGTTAGAGTTGATATTTCATGTCTTCTATTGCACTTTTTCTTTTTCCCTAAAGGCAGGGTCTCCCTCTGAACACAGAGCTCAATGATTGGCTAGACTAGCTATTTAATGAGGTTTGGGCTCCATTTGTCTCTGTTCTGTCCCCCACACTAGGGTTATAGATATTTAAGTCATTTGGCTTTTATTTGGATGCTGAGGCTCTAAACTCAGGCTTTCATGTTTGTAAGGTAGGCACTTTACCAACTCAAACATCTTTCTACTTTTTTTTTTTTTTTAAAAGATTCATTTATTTAGCCGGGCGTGGTGGCGCATGCCTTTAATCCCAGCACGAGGGAGGCAGAGGCAGGCGGATTTCTGAGTTCGAGGCCAGCCTGGTCTACAAAGTGAGTTCCAGGACAGCCAGGGCTATACAGAGAAACCCTGTCTCGAGAAAAAAAAAAAAAAACCAAAAACCAAAAACCAAAAAAAAAAAAAAAAAAAAGATTCATTTATTTATTATATGTAAGTACACTGTAGCCGTCTTCAGACACTCCAGAAGAGGGCATCAGATTTTGTTACGGATGGTTGTGAGCCACCATGTGGTTGCTGGGATTTGAACTCAGGACCTTTGGAAGAGCAGTCAGCGCTCTTAACCACTGAGCCATCTCACCAGCCCCTTTCTACTTATTTTTAAAAACAAGGTCTCATATCCCAGTCTGGTTTTGAATTTGTTATATGGATCAAAGATGAATTCCCAAATGTTGAGATTATGTTTGTATGTGTCTGTGCATATGTGGGCACATGATTGTACACATGTGTATGGAGGCCAAAGGATACTGGTCATTTTCCTCAATGGCTTTTCATGTTATAGTGGTGTGTGTGTGTGTGTGTGTGTGTATGTACCCTTATAAAAGACATAGGATGGCTTCGGGCATCTTATTCCTTTGAAATGGGGTCCTTCACTGAGCCTTTTAGGCTGCCCCAGCAATCCTTCTGCTCTCTGCAGCTCTGGTTTTTCATATGTGTCATGGGGAATTCAAATAAGTCCTTATATTTGTGCAGCAAATGCTCTTACATACTATACAATCTCTCTACTCTCTCTAACTTAATTTTGGAAACTGGTCTTTCACTGAACAAAAAATGTACAGATTTAACTAGACTAGTTCAAAATTACTGTTTTAAAGGCTAGAAGGTTAGTGAAGCATGGTGGCTTACTCCTGTAATCCCAGATCTTGGAAGGCTGAGGCAGGAGAATCACTATGGATATGAAGCCATTCTAGACTCCATATTGAGACCATGTCTCAAAACAAAACCAACAACAAAATAATTAAATGAGGAAACAGAGGTTAGAAGATTATGTGAAAATAAACACAAAATTTTAGTCTTTCAAAATACAACTTTATTTAAGCTAAGGTGTATACGACCTTAAATTACTTTCTTCTTTTTATGGACTAGGAACGGAACCTAGACTTAAGTTATGGGAGGCAAAACCTTGCTTGGCACAGAGCTCCATGCCTAGCTCACACCTTAACTATTTTTCAATTTAATTTATTATTATTGTTGTGTATGAGGCCACAGTGTACATGTGGAGGGCAGAGGACAATGTACATGTGAAGTTTCAGAAGTCAGTTTCCTTCTTTCAAGTAGGATCTGGTAATTGAACTTGGTTATCAAGTTTTTGTCTCAAAGGTATTTATGGCTGGGCTTTTGTTCTCCCTTCTTCTCTCCATTCTCCCTCCTTCCCCCTCTCTTCCCCTCCCTCCTGTATCCTGTGCTAGTCTCCTGCATAGCTGAGATAACAGGTATGTACCACTGTATCCAGTTCATACTTTGTATTTTTCTTTTCTTTTTTTGTTCAAAAGTGTTGTATTTATCTTTTATTTTGTTTTGTTGTTTTACCTGCATGTTAGTCTGTGTGAGGGTGTGGGATCCCCTGGAACTAGAATTACAGAGCTGCCATGTGGGTGCTGGGAATTGAACCTGAGTCCTCTGGAAGGGCAGCTCCCTATACTTGGCAATTTTTATGGCACTTTTATGATCTTGGAAATCCTCAGCTACTCTGGCTAGCCAGCTTGCTCTGAGGACTCCCAGTCTCTGCTTTCTGAGCATGGAATTACTTGTGGGCGACCATGTCCACCTGGTATTCACATAAGTTCTGGGGAGCCAAACTCTAGTTTTCACACTAAACAACAAACACTTTAACCTCAGCCATCTCTCTAGCTCTTGTTGCAGCTTTCTTTTATTTTTCTTTTCTTTTTTTTTTTTTTTTGGTTTTTCGAGACAGGGTTTCTCTGTATAGCCCTGGCTGTCCTGGAACTCACTTTGTAGACCAGGCTGGCTTCGAACTCAGAAATCTGCCTGCCTCTGCCTCCCGAGTACTGGGATTAAAGGCATGAGCCACCACACCCGGCTCGAAGATTTCTTGAAGCATTAATTCCTGGTGCATTCCACTTGTGCAGCTGACATGTCAGAGGAGGTCTGGGGAAGACCACATCATACTCTATGAATCTAGGCAAATTACTAACCCTTGCCTGAGAAATGCTGATGGTGCCAAAGCTCTCTCCAGAACCCTTTACTAAAAAAGTCTGCTTCTGCCGTTAAGTGGTGGCGCACGCCTTTATTCCCAGCATTTGGGAGTTCGAGGCCAGCCTGGTCTACATACAGAGTGAGTTCCAGGACAGCCAGGGCTACACAGAGAAACCCTGTCTCAAAAAAACAACAACAACAAAAAAAAAACCAAAAACCAAAAACAAAACAAACAACCAACTCTGCTTCTTGTTCGTGGGCATAGTAGTTCTAAGCTGGAAAGAGAAACACTATGAGTTCAAGGCCAGCCTGGCCTTCAGAGTAAGACCTTGTCTCAAAAACCAACATAGGAGCTCAAAAGATGGCTTAGCAATTAAGAGCTCCTATTGCTCTTGCAGAGGTCCTGAGTCTGGTTCCTAACACTCACACTGGGCAGCTCAATACAAGACCAGGTCCTGGGGATCTGATGCTCTCTTTTGGTGTCTGTGGATACCTGCACTCACACGGTACATAGAAACTCACTCAGATACAACATATACACCTAAATTAAAAAAAAAAAATGGGGTGGAGAGATGGCTCAGCAGTTAACAACACTGTTGCTCTTCCAAATGATCCAGGTTCAATTTCCAGCACCCACATGGCAGCTCACAAATGTCTGTATTTTCAGTTCCAGGGGATCTGACACCCTCATACATACATACATACATACATACTTGCAGGCAAAACACCAATGCAAATAAATGATTGGGGCTGGAGAGATGACTCAGTGGTTAAGAGCACTCTTCCAGAGGACTCAAGTTTAATTCTCGGTATCCATAAGACACCTACACCCTTCTGTAACTCCTGTTCCAGGAAATCTGACAACTCCACACAGACATACATACAGTCAAAACACCAGTGTACATAAAATAAAAATAAATAATTTAAAATAAAATTCAAACTGGCAATTCGTAACTGTCTATACTTATATGGTCCAAAGTACTGTTATGATTTATGAACACAAGTAATTTAATCAAGCTAATTAACATGTCCACCATGTCAAAGCCATTTTCTTTCTTTGTTTTTTTCTTTTTCTTTTTTTTGGGTTTTTCGAGACAAGGTTTCTCTGTGTAGCCCTGGCTGTCCTGGAACTCACTCTGTAGACCAGGCTGGCTTCGAACTCAGAAATCCGCCTGCCTCTGCCTCCTGAGTGCTGGGATTAAAGGTGTGCGCCACCACGCCCGGCGCCATTTTCTTTCTTACAGTCAGAAGGTTTACATTCATTCTCTAGCACAACTGCACTACCACCCCACCTCTTCTGCCTCCACTCACGATATGTGGATTTCAAAAACAAAACCAAGAAAAACTCAATCAATTAACCCAAACTCCTGTGCTTCAAATTCCCCTTCCCTGAGGCTTTGTACCCTTTGGTCACCAACTTCCCATACTTCCCAGCCCCAGCCTGATAGCTGTAACCACTATTGTATTCTTTGCTTCTAGGAGTTCTGTCTCTTGTTGTTGTTTTAATGGTGCAAGGTTTGAATCTCTGGCCCTGTGTCTGCTAGACAAGTGGTCCATATCCCAGCTCATCTCTACTGTTTTATAGTCCATATGTGCATGAGACAATATGCAATGTCTTTCTGTGCCTGACTAATTTCATGTGTAAAGTTCTCCCATGCAGTTCTACCTTTGTAGAAATAGTAAATGAGAGCATTTTTTCTTTTCTTTTAAAGGCTGGATGATATTCTGCTATGTATGAACATCATGTGTACACACACAGAGGTCAGAGGTTGACTCTGGGTATCCTTCTCTACTGTGCTCCACCTAATGCTACATTTTCTTTATCCATCTACTGACGATTCTGTAACTTTGTATCTGTGAATAAAGCTGTAGTGAACATGGGAAGGAAGGCATCTTTTGAACAAACTGATTTTTAGACAGTTTGCTACTGAGTTTTGATGCTGGAACTCAGCTATTAGGGTATAGTGCCAAGAGCTAGGCTTGGTCCTCTGGCAGAATTAAAGGCTCACAATTTAAACTGATAGCAAGAGGCTGGAGATGTCTCTGGTGGAAAAAGATGGTTCAGATTCTTCTCATATCATAAGCTGCTAAAGAAGATGTGGAATGAAGGCAACATTAGCATAAAGTTTTTCTTTGGTCAGAACAGAAGAAGAAATGGCAGACCAGTGTATACAGCTGTAGAATGGAAACTTTCTACTGGTGTCAGCTGGCTTTCTATGAGGCTTGGAAAGACTTACACTTGTGTTTTAATCACCTGTTTAGTGTTCTGGAGACTTGTCAGTGGGCTCACTGAGCTTGCTGCAGCAGACAGAAGGGAGCTGCCGGCTCACACACTGTGTGCTGGGTGAGCTGTTTCTTTCCTGTGGCTGTCTCCAACATCCCCTAAACCCCACTCTGGGCCACAGAGAGTGTAAACCAAAGAGTCCACAGAGGCCTGGGTAGGCTTTTAGTCTAACTTCTCATCAGATCTGATATCAGGAGAGATCCTTTAAGAAGAGCAGAGATGCAAAGAGGCAAAGCAATCTCTGGCAACCGGTTCACATCTCCCCTGTATGTACCAGCAACACCTCTAAGCAGCAGAGAGGAAACAGGTTTGCCCTCCAGGACAACGATCATGGAGCTCTGAAAGCCTGGTACTGAATGTGAAGCTCGTCTACAGTGGAGGTTGAGGGGAGGGGTTAAGTGTAGCCAGCCAGCATTTTACCTCCCCTGCCTGCACTTTTCACTGGTCATACTTTCTTGGTGGTTGCAATATCCCAATTTACTGGGAATGCTGCGATGTAGGTAAAGTAGTGAGTGCAGCGGCTAAGCACTGTAAGTGCTTTTCTTTGATCATCACAGCAATCCCGGGAGGTCAGAAGAGGAAGCAGAATGGCGGAGGAAATGAACATGTACTCAGCTGGATTTGCACTCACTGGGTTGTCTTCCAGTACTACCACTATGCAGGCAAGAACACAAAGTAAATAAAGATCAAAAACTTCTCAGGGTACCTGGTTTGGTTTTGTCGTTCAGATTCTTTTTATTTTCCTAGACAAAATATGGTAAGACTTAGTTCACCAGACAGTGAGTTGCATGGATCTAAGAAATAGCTTAGCTTCATGCTAAGCTAAGGCCTAACACAGGTTTCTTCTTGAAGGTCTTTGCATAATACATCTGACCATGGCACATATTCTGGTCTCTGCCCTGTCATGCTAGCTTTCAAGAAGATCAGCTGCCAGCATGCTCTTTACTGGAGGACAGAGGGAGGGAGGGAGGGAGGGAGGGAGGGAGGGAGGGAGGGAGGGAGCACTCTGTTAACTAAGAGAGACCTTAACCATCAGCAGCCCACACTACCCTTTCTCTGGAGACTTCAGAGGAATCTACTTACAAAGGCTGTAGCTCAAAAGAGTGGAAAGGAAAAGAAACAGAGCCTCTGGAGGCCTCAAGTCCCACAGGAAAAACTAACTCAGTGAGGACAAAATTAAACGGACGTGTGATTCTAACAGAAGGAAGGAGAGTGGAGAAATGGGAAAGGTACACTTCTGCAGACCACTGCAGGCACGACAGAGGCTGCGTGTCAGAGACAGCAATAAGAAGATGATGACAGGGCACACAGAAAGCCTCCATGCTCATGCCAGAAGGGAAGAGTGAGATTCTGGGTCTTGTCTCTCCACAGGATTTCCAACAGGCATCCAGCCCCCAACCCCTCCCCTAGGGCGTGCTGACAGTTGGGAATACTGCCCTTCAAGGTTACACAGTCAGGGATCTAGACCTCTTAGGAGTTCATGAAGATGTTCAGTCAAGACTCAAACCACTAGCCCAAACTGCCATTTCCTGTTGGGTTTCTATGCCATAAAAAGTAGGGGAGAACTGCCAACTACAAAGAGCTCTCATTGTCTTCTGTGGAAAATGGAGCATGTGGTATAGCCAGTCCAGACTGACTTGTTAATCTAACTGAGAAGTAGCTGCTCGTTGCCATAGGCTTACAGTACTGAGGATCCCTCTCTCTGTTCTTCATCTCTTGCAAGCCCTCTGCTCCCAGTCTGTGGACTTCTAGGGAAGATGACAAAATCATCTTGAACCACCACAGCAAGAGCAGTCTCAGACTCTGGCAGCTTCTTCTGGACTCTACTTTATTGTGCTGTGTTCTTGAACAGCTCTGATGGAACAAGCCATCTGTGAGGGTTATTTAACTTGGAGCTGGAAGAGGGTGAGGATGTGGAAAAAATAAACCAGGCAGCCAAAGGATGGGGCCAGAGAGAGAAGGCAGGTGGCATGTTCATGGGACTGTGTGCCAAGGCTGAGTGGGGTGGGACTGCAGAAGGAATGGTGTGGAAAGGAGGCCAGCAAGAGAAAGGCAGGAACGCCCACATCATGGTCTCTTTTCCAAAGTGGGGTTGTGTTGCTGCAGGGCTGCAGACCCTGGCTCAGTTTCCGCCTCTAGGAAAATCCTGGGGTGCTGTGCCTGGGAGCACACCTGCTGTGCCTTCTGAAAAGTCACCCACACAGAGCTCACTTTTGTGCTAGGCTTGAATGTTAGACTCCAGAGTGTCTTTTAACAGGTTTGACAGCAAAGACACAGGCAATGGCAACATCAAATGGGGAAAGAGTGGAAATCATGGAAAGGATAGAATTACAGAAAACAGGAACTAGAATTTCATGATGATCTGGGAAGATACATGGGTCCTGTTGTCTGGCAGGATTGTAACAGCTTTTTAAGGAAAGACTGCTATTAAGGGAACCCCCAAAAGCTGTTATAATTCTAAATGAAATCTCTTCTCACATTAAAAACACATATTGAGAAAGACCTATATTTTTAAACCTAGACATCTCCACCTATTTTCTCATTTAATCCTTAATGAAATTTTATAGATTAACCACTGTCACCTTCATCTTTACTTTGGGGTAGGGTTTTCTTATGTAGCCAGGCTGGCCTGGAACTTAACTTACTCAAGGATGGTCTTGAGTAAACAAACAAACAAACAAACAAACAAACATCAGTTGTTTAATTGGGTTTTTGGCAAGAAACTCAGAACACCAAACTTGTGAGGAGTTGAGGAACACTTTGACCTTGGGCAGAATTTTCAAGTGCACAGCTTTCTCAGCAGCCTTGCAGTGCTATCATCTTGCATTTCACTCCGTCCGTGTCAAAGACCCCAGCTCCCTAGCCTCTGGGCTCCTTCAGTCTTGTCTTTCTGAAGGAAGCACCAGTGAAGGGTCTGGGGACGGTTTACTTTACAGACACCAGTTTCTGATGTTTTCTACACAGAGAAACTGCGGAGGGACAGACAAGTAGCAAGCCACTGCTCAGCTATGTTGGGAAGCTCATTTGGTGGTGCCCGATGAGGACACTCAGCAGCTTCCATGGAGCTCAACCTTGGTCCACTGCTGTTTCTTTATTCAGTCTGTGCTGTTGGCAGGTTGAGAGCAGGCTTTGTTATAGCAACCCATAATGAGTGGTGCATGTTCAATGTGAGAAGCACACAAGAAGGACACGCGCATCTCTAACTAAACATTTTCAGTGTCGGTTTGGTGCTACATACTGATAGGACAGAAAGAGTAAAACTCTAGCAGTCTGTATAGGGAACTCCTACACAGCCCGAGTTTTTAAAATCAACAAGACAGAACTAACAGCTGTCATGTAAGCTGAAGCCACTCTTGCTTCTAACAACACAGTCTAGACATTCAATGTGAGACCCTCTCACGATCTGGTGGCACTCCAGTTCCAATCAGCAGGTCAAACCCAAGCTGCTGAGTAATGTATAGCTGAAAAATACACTATACATTATAAAAATGCACACTATATCTTACCTTAGGTTTCTAGACCTTTTGTTCCTTAGCCCTGTGGCCAACTTCTGGTGTCTACTTTAGAGCCATTGCCATATGTGACTCATATGAGCTCTCTATTTAACCTTATGAATATACTTATATAAATGCCATATATTTATACACACATAATACATATACTTAACAGAGTCACAGAGATTATCAACATCATTTGTGAAGTACACGTCCTACTAAATGCTCCAGATCATCAGCAGTGAGGCTCTGGAGCACATCCAGAAAAACCTATCATGTTTATTGCAACAGAGGAGGACGGGTAAGACACCCTACTGAAGGCAGCAAAGAAAGCAGATAGGAGAAAGATGTGCTCAAATCCAAAGCCTAGGAGTGGTCAGCTGCAACAAACTCCTCAGCCAGGAAGGGTGTTAAAGGATCAAAGGCTGGGCATTGTATTTACATATCAGAAAAGCCTGTAACTAGTGTGTATGTGCTCCAGCCTGCATACTGCCTAGAAAGAGCTCCCATACCAATGGATTTTCAACCATTTCAAAAGCCAGAAACAGTGCATTTTTTTCCTGTGAAAATGAAAATTTAACTGTGTGTAAGTCAGGCATCTGTGCATCTGAAAGCTGTAGTGCCTGTCTCCTCAGGGACTACACAGTTTCCACAGCATAGAAAATACAGTGGTGGTGGTGGTGCATGCCTTTCATCCCAGCACTTAGGAGTCAGAGGAAGGCAGATCTCTGTGAGTTTGAGGTCAGCGGGTCTACCGAGTTCCAGGACAGCCCAGCTGTCAAAAAACTATACCCTACCCCATCCTCACCCCTCAAAAAAGGAAAAAATAAAGATATTTGAAGTGTTTCAGGCTGATTTCATAGTCCTAGGGTCTGCCACACGAGACCCTCTTTAGACCATACTCCCCAAGCACTCTAAAGCACTTCACTGAGTACATTTATTGAATGTGTGTTACACACCTGGTGTGCTATGACAGTTGCTATTTTAGGCACCAGGAACCCACCAGTGGACAAAACAATGTTCTTCTTTCATAGACTAAGAATCAAGTGTAGAGAGTGGTGGGACTTACTATAAGAAAGACAACACCGTGAGAACGTGCTAGCATCAATGTAAGATGGGCACGGAGAGGTTCTGAGATGAGATGCTATTGATCAGAATTGCACAAGTGAGCCACAGAGCAGAAAGGACCTCTGAGTGTCCTTTCTAGGCAGGTCACTGGAGTATCAGGAAGTCACACTGGTAGGTGCATACACGAAAGAAGGAAACGGTCTTTTCCAGCCTAGCTCTGTAAGAAGAGTCTATGCAGCTCACACACCCACCACGCAGCTTCTGGAAGGCTTCCATCACAGAGGAGAAGTCTATGTTGAATTTTAAGTTTGACCACAACTATTTAAACTTCCCTAGACCACAAATACAGCATCTTTTGTGGTTTTGCTGGCACCAAGTATATATTTACAAATCTCTATATGTCTGCCTGTTATTGAAAGTTCTTACAGAAGTGGCCATGTCTTTAGCTGAACCTTACCTCTCTCCACTGGTAGACAGAGCCCCAATCAGGGTGATCCTTGGGGAAAGGAGATGTCTTTACAGGTAACATTCAGGGCATTCTTAGTTACATTTTTATTACTGCATTTCTTTTTAAACGTTAGTAAAGAGTCCACTCCAAGTCCATGTATTTGTATTATAATGCAAAAATAAAAGTTATTTAAACTTTTTCCCACAAGAGTTGAGAATAAAACTTAAGAAAAAGGACAGGATCTTATTTTGTAGCCTAGGCTGGCCTTGAATTTGACACTTCCTGCTTTGGTCTCCTGAGTGTTAGGACTACAAATAGGAGCATCATGCCTTGTTAAGTAAACAAATCCTTACTTACACCAAAAAGCAACAAACAGGAAACAATAAGCAGGAAATATAAGGCATAATGAGCCTCAAACTTCTAAACTCCGCTTTATTCTCATACTAGTTCCTGACAATTATGACCCACATGAAAACTGAAAGAACATAGGAAACAGTCCCTGCTTTCCTGCTCAGCCTTTGACAAGCTGGCTTTGGCTCTATAAGACCATAAAATTCTCAAATTGTTCCTTGAGTTATTATTCCTAATTCCAGGGTCAGTTTCTCTTATATAGCTGCCAAAAGGGGCATGTGGTATTTTTATCAAATGAAGGCAACAGGTAGGTCATCTTAAACGGAGTGGAAAGCAATGGCCCCTACTTCACTTTAGGCATCTGTCTCTGTCCAGTTTTTCCTTTGTCTTCCTGAGCCTTTGAGCTTTTGTCCTCACTCATAGCCCACGTGCTCGTTTGTGTGTGTGTGTGTGTGTACCAAGTAACAAAATTCATATCCAACATAGAAAGACTTAAGGGAGACATCTTCATGAATCATTGGTTTTTTCCCTCCTGAGTTTTTGTTTGTTTGTTTTTTGAGACAGGGTTTCTCTGTGTGGCTCTGGATGTCCTGGAACTCACTTTGTAAACCAGGCTGGGCTTAAACTCAGAGATCCACCTGTCTCTGCCTCCTGAGTGCTGGGATTAAAGGTGTGCTCTACTATGCCTGGCTCATTTCCTTTCCTGAGTTTTAAGGGAGCATAGCAGATATGCTTGTTATAAAGTAACAAACCTATACATATAAATCCATATTAGGCAACTATGGGGGTGGCTCAGGGAATAGCAATTACTGTGTAAGAATGAGGACCAGAGTTCAAATTCCCAGCACTCATGGACATGCTGCAGATTCATGTAATTCAAGGACTCTGGATGGGAGGGTTAGGAGGGTTGTTGGAGCTTGTTGGCAAAGTGTTTTTAGGCCATACAAATACATTCTAAGTGAAATACCCATCTTAATAAAATGAGCAGCCACCATAAGATATTTAAACTGGAAACCTAGGAATTAATTTTTCTGCTTCTGACTTGGAAGAAGCTAAGGCACAACCTTTGGCCATCCAAAGTCACCAGATACTTTTGCCATGCTTCCCAAACTTGACTTCAAGTTTTTTTTTTTTTTTGGTTTTTCGAGACAGGGTTTTTCTGTGTAGCCCTGGCTGTCCTGGCACTCACTTTGTAGACCAGGCTGGCCTCGAACTCAGAAATCCGCCTGCCTCTGCTTCCCGAGTGCTGGGATTAAAGGCGTGCGCCACCATGCCCGGCTTGACTTCAAGTTTTTAATGTGAGGTGGCTGATGGTAAGTCAGTCCTACACCTGGACTGCCCCAAGATGGATCCTCAGTCTTTCTCCAAACACAGTTGATGATGAGATCATCAAGACAACCAGAGACAAGATAGGTCTGTAGAAGACTGTGGAACCATTCAGAACAGACAGGCTCAGACCGAGGGAGCACCTTCTGCCTTTTCCCTGATTACTGGGGCTCACAAGGTACCACTAGGAGAGGAGGAAAACAAGAGGAAAAACGTTAAATACTAAAAAGCAGACTTGTCTGCCTGTTTTTGTGAGAAAGGCTCTAGCTATGCAGCTTTGAATTCATGGTGCTCTTGCCTCAGCCTCCTGAGTGCTGAGATTTAAGCCTTGTAGGAGATATCACTTCTGATGAGATTGTCAACACTGCTGAACAGATTCAACACCGATCCATATCCAGAGAACTTTCTGGAATCATTGAAGAGAGTCTGGAGCCTGCCTATTCTAGGGGTGGCAATTTTGATGATATATTCCCTGTCCTTAACAAGCTGGGCATTAGGGAAGTGGGGGGGGTATGGGGGACTTTTGGGATAGCATTGGAAATGTAATTGAGGAAAATACGTAATAAAAAAAACATTTAAAATTAAAAAAAAAAAAAAAAATAACAAGCTGGGCATTCCATTACACACTGTTGATGCCATCAGGAGATTGGTGGTCATCAAATTATATATATAGATATGTAATATTTATCTATATATTATATATATCCATAAGCTTGTTTTCTTTTCTTTTTTTAAAGATAAATTTATTTTATGTATATGAGTACACTGTAGTTGTCTTCAGACACCAGAAGAGGGCGTCAGATCACATTGCAGATGGTAGTGAGCCACCATGTGATTGCTGGGAACTGAACTCAGGACCTTTGGAAGAACAGTCAGTGCTCTTAACCACTGAGCCATCTCTCCAACCCCCAGGGAAATATTTTACTAACAACAAAAAATAAAGAAATACCTCCCTCTTGTCCTGGGGGTGGAACTCAGGACATTTAAGCATTTTAGGCAAAGACTCTACCACTAAGCTACATCCATAGGAACCAGCACTGAGCTGTAATTAGAATGGTCCAATGCCTCTCCAACTTATCTCCCTTCCAGTTTTCTACTGAAATGTCTGATGAAAAGGTAGGTATACACCACAGGCAGGAATATGCTACAAGAGAAACTGCAGATGGAGATGGAATGAGGAAAAGAACCAGTAAGTGCAACCCACCAAAGGCTTGAGAAGAATGCTCATGAGGCCTTAGCAGCAGCAACCCCCTAATAAGACCCTTAGTTTGGAACAAGTAGGCTAAGAGCCAAGGTTATGCTGATAAAAAGAAGGCTGGATTATAACTCAGTAGTATATTTGAAAGAACCTATGCTCAGTTCCCAATACCACCCCTAAAACAAACAAACAAACAAACAAACAAACAAACAAAGAAAAAATGAGGCCTAACTAAACTAGGCTCTGCTACACAGATTGCAGAGTGGTTGCACACTGTCTCTGACTGGCTCCAATGTTTGAGAGTTTGAACTATACATCTTTGCAATCTTTATTATTTTATCTTATTTTTTCTAGTGGGTTTATAGAAGAATCTCTTTAATGTTTTTAGTGTGTGTGTTTTGAGTGCTTTCTACATGTCTGGGTGATGTCTGAAGCCAGAAGAGGAAGTTAGATATCCCCAGGAGCTGGAGTTACAAGCATTTAAGCCAACTGATGTGGGTGCTAGGAATCAAACGACTCTCTGGAGGACAACAGATGCCTTTAACCACTGAGCCATCTCCCCACCCCTGAAACTCGTGATTTAAACTTGCATTTCCCTGATGAATGGTGATAACTGAGTTCTCTCATGGTGCTGCAAGCCAAATCACTAATTCTCTGTGGTAAACCTGTTTCTGATTCCATGTTTTAACTTGAGTTGTCTTTTTCTTATTGGTTTGTATGTTTGCCTTTAAAAATTATCTTTTTTGTGGTTATGTTTGCTTTTGATTTTTGATACAGGGTCTCTGTGTATTCTTGACTATCCTGACTGTAGACCACACTGGTATGGAACTCACAGAGATCCTTCTGCCTCTGCCTCCCTCGTGCTGGGATTAAAGGCATGCACTACCACAGCCTGGCTTTTTCTTTCTTTTTTTAAAAATGCCCTTCCTGGGCTGGTGAGATGGCTCAGTGGGTAAGAGCACCCGACTGCTCTTCCGAAGGTCCAGAGTTCAAATCCCAGCAACCACATGGTGGCTCACAACCATCCGCAATGAGATCTGGCGCCCTCTTTTGGAGTGTCTGAAGACAGCGACAGTGTACTTACATATAATAAATAAATAAATCTTTAAAAAAAAAAAAATGCCCTTCCTAGCTGGGCGTGGTGGCGCATGCCTTTAATCCCAGCACGAGGGAGGCAGAGGCAGGCGGATTTCTGAGTTCGAGGCCAGCCTGGTCTACAGAATGAGTTCCAGGACAGCCAGAGCTATACAGAAAAACCCTGTCTCGGAAAAAAAAAAATGCCCTTCCTTTTACATTTTTATGATTTGAGTTTTAAGACAGGATCCAAGCTGGCCTTGGCCTTCTCAACCTTCTGCTTTGGCCTCTCAAGCAGCAACATCGCACTCCTGAGCTACAGTCCTTAGCCTGGCCTATGTATACTTTATGACCTTTTTCAAAGAAAAGAGCATATAGTTAACAAAGATATAAACAGAAAAGCGTTCATGGTGGCGTTATTCACAATAGGCCCTAAATGTTAATTCAAACAAATGTTCAACATAATAGTAGGATACTATTAAAATATTATACACCAATAAACAATGAATATTAACATTACATGCAATAAAAATGAATGAAACTCTCAGACTGTTGGATGAAAGAACAACTGTAAAGTACATGTACATTGTGATTCAACTAATATGCAGCCCAAACCCAGATACAACTAAGAGGCAGTGAATAAGGTAGAATAATGTTAAGAGAACCAATGAGAAGTGGCATAAAGGAACCCCCCCCCCCCGGATGTGAGACACATTTTGATCTTGATCATGGTAGCAGTTAGCATGAAGAGAATTATATAAAAGCTGAGGATACCAGGTGGTGGTGTTTACATGTAACCCCAAGAACTCAGGAACCCAGGGCAGAACTGCAGGAGTTTGAAGATAGCCTGGGCAGCACATACTATGAGTCAATCAACCAATCAAGCAATCAATTAACTGACTTTAAATTTACTATATTACTCTATGACAGTTATGGCTTCAATAAAAAAAGGTTAAAAATCAAACCGATTGCATTTCAATCTGTAGTAGGCAGTTATACAGAGAAAAACAAACAAACAAAAAAACCCTCAGGAAATGCAGCAAACAGCAGTTAACTAGAACAGGAAAACTGAATTAGTCAAATGATTTTTTGGAGCTTTTCCTACAGAAGGAAAAAAATAGAGATGAACATAATGAAGCAAATTTTTAAAAAGGGGGAATAGACATTTCTTCCATGTGACTGTACAAATGAGGCGTGTCAGGATTACAAAGGGAAGATGCTATTTGGAGGAGAGAAAGATGGCAAGAGCAATGGGAATCAAGAAGGTGATAGGACAGAGCTAAAAAGTGTGAAGTAATAGAAAGGTGACTCAGAAGAAACAGTCGCTAGTTCCTACTCTGGGCGCTAAGGAGAGAGAACCCATGCCACAACAGAGGCAGGCAGGTAGCACTGACTGACAATAGATGGGCTGCTCCAAGAGAAACCCAGGGTTCTGCAAAGTTCTAAATGTAGTACTGGGTTTGGTATGGCTTAGTTCAATCTGGTGTACTAGCACTAGAGAATGAATCTATACCTCCCCCCACAGCTCAGAGCAATAGAGCCACATGTCACTCTGAAAGTTTTGTTTGGATTGGAGATACCCTGGGGATCTGAAAACCACCCTGCAACAATGTCTAGCTAGGTTGGAAACAGTCAGGAGAGAGTGGGGTCAGATGATGACCATATGAGTTAAGTGCCATCTATGAAAGGCACAAGGGTACAGCTGTTGGTGCTCTACTCTCCATAGAAAGGAACGCACCCTAATGCCTGTGAGTGACTGCATCAATAGAGAACTCTGAGCTGGTATACAGGGGACTGCTTGGCCTCTAGAGCCATTGCTACAAGGGATAATGAGAGCACTGATCTCTCCTGGCAGAGATATGGTTTATTACTGGGTGGGGTCTAAAAGTGTCAGTGTTAAAACCAGCAGAGAACTGCCTGGTGCTCTTGGTTTTCCTCCCTTGGTGCAGAACTCAACGTTGTGTCTGACCCATGGAGTAGGGGCTTGGGGAGTTCACTGGGGCATACAAGTCACAACTGTTGCATGTTTATGAGCTCGGCTTGGCATGCTTACGATGGCTGAAGGATCCCGACTGTGGACTGTTGACACAGCCTCCTAGAAGGAGGGTGTGCGAGAATCAATGGACTCTAGCCTGCCCTTTGCAAGCCCTTTGCAAGTTTGCCCTAACTGCACAGGGTCTCAGGGAACAGTCAGAGGTTGGAGAAGGCTAGAAGGGGACTTGATGGCTTCTCATCTTGGTTGTCAACTTGACTATATCTGGAACCAACCAAACCCCAAGCAGCTAGGCATACCTGTGAGTGATCTGACTGGATCATTTGAAGTGAGACAACCACCCTAAATCTGGGTAAAATCTAATACAGGAACTCCATAATCAATGCTGGATGAAGATTTTTCCAGTGTTCTGGATGACCCTGCACCATAGAAGTATGCTGGGATTACAGGAGAATGCCACCACACTCAATTGTGTGCAGTGCTGGGGGTTCTGTGGCTGTTAGGCAATGACTACCAACAGAGCTACATTTTTTAAAAAGTAAAAGGTAATTTTTAAATAACATTTTATAGGTGTGGGTGGGTAAAAGCATACCAAAATATGTATGGCGGTCAGAGGACAACTTGTGGGAGTCAGTTCTCTTTACCCACTCAGTGGTCTTAGGGGTACGGCTCAGGTCCTGAAGTGCCTTTACCTGCTAAATCATCTTGTGGGCCCATGGTCTTTATTTTGTAGTCTGACTAAATCTTTTGTTTAAAACAAAATTTTAATTAGGTGTTGTCTCAATTTTATTTCACATTCTTTCCCTTTTCCATGCTTGGTGCTGATGGTTCATTTTCTCTGTCCTGAAAAGTACCAGAGGTGGAGCCCTCAAGACAAAGTTGCTGATAAATAGAGAAAGAATCCTAATAAATAATTGAAAGAGAAACCACTCCAAGAGATAGACAAACAGTGACACACAAGAAACATGAAAAAAAAAAAAATCTGTCACTGGCCTTGGGATCACCAAGCAGGCTTCCTGTCTCCAGTTCTCCAGTGCTGTTGTTACAAGCATGTGTCATCTTGTGGGCAGAGCGATCTCCCTAGGCCTAAATGTTGAGTTTTATAAATCAGTTTCTTTTTTAAAATTCAAAAGACTTTAAAAAAGATTAAGTGTGGGAAGGCGAAGTGTGGCTGAGCAGGTAAAAGAAAAGCCCTTGCTAAGCAAGCCTGCTGCCCTCAGTCTGACCCCTGGGACTCAGTTGGAAGTAAAGGATGACCTCTCGAGGGTTGTGACAGTGTGTGCAGTGTGGAGTGCCTGTGTCCGCACATACACAAAATAAAATTAAGGCAGTTTTAGTGTAGTTAATCATGCCCAGCAGGCCTGCTCTGTTCTACACGAGATGTTCCTGCTCTCTGCTTGCTCAAACTACACTGACTGCTTGAAAAAAAATAATAATTAAAAAAAAAATAAAAGACTAAGTGTTATTAGGGCACATTTAAAAAGATCTAATGTGGAAATAATTAAAGAAAAAAAACCCTGCAAGATAAAAATTGTTTAGAAAAGGATCAATAGAATAGTCCATTTTAAATGGGTTAGAATGCAGCCAAAGTACTAGTGATGGCATATTCAAAACCATAAAACCTAGACATACATAAACTAATAGAAAATGAACATGGAAGATGGATCACAAATAGGAAAAACAGTTTAAGGAAAAGGGAAGAAAAGAAAGAAAACAAAAATTAATGAATACTGATGTAAGGGAATGTTTTGAAAAAGTAAGATGCATGTTGCTATAAATTTAAGAAAAAGGAGAAATACAAATAAAATTAGGAATAAAAAGGGACTCTAACCAGCCATTCTTAACATTTTCGACTATGACATGATCTTACTATGTAGCCCACACTGGCTGGAAGTGCTATACTCTCCTGCCTTAGTATTCTGAGGACCAGGATTTCTGGGAGCACCATTCTAAACTGTCCTTATTTATTAGCTAAGAGATTCCAAAGTAGAAATATTAAAACAACAACAAAAACCTCCCAATGCTAGGTGAGGTGGTACACACCTTTAATCTCAGCACTCAGGGGGCAGAGGCAGGCAGATCGCTATAAGTTTGAGACTATTCTGGTCTATATATTGAATTTCAGGCCAGTCAAGGCTATAATAACAAAGACTTGACATCAGAATTAATAAACCTGTACTGGGGTTATCTACTTTAGTGGTAAAAGGTTGCCTAGCATGTAGAGGCCCTAGCGTTGTTCCTACCAGAGGATAGGAGAGAGCACTGGAGAAGAATGATGATCAGAGGCATCAGTATAATAACTGTTCATGGGAGGATGCCATGAAGAGACACAGTGTACACTAGCCTTAAAAAAAATAAACCAAGCCCCAAGATATAAAACCTAAGCCCTCGAAATGTCCAGTAATAAAGAAAGAATAAGGAAAAGGAAGTGAGAGCTGGCTCAGCAGTTACAAGCACTTGTTGCTCTTGCAGAAGACCCAGGTTCAGTTCTTAGCACCCATATGGTGCTTTCCAGCTCCCTGTAACTTTTATTTCAGGGGATCCAATGGCCTTTTCTGACCTCACTGGCTTCCTGCCTGCATGAGATACACATAAATACACTCAGGCATACATGTATACATAAATAAAAAAATTTTTTAAAGTTTTTCTATTTAAAACTGTTTTCCGAGTAGCCTTTGGTGAGTTACTTCAATTCATTTATTTATTCATTTAATTAACATTTAGGAATGGCAAGGATGAGATTTATGCTCTAAGTGCCTGGGATTAGAATTGTAAATAAAAATTTTAATAAATATCTTCACAAAGGGATAATAAATAAGGAAAATAAATGTTTTACCATTCAGTTGATGGCAAGTGCTAAGAATAAAAATTAACCCCAGTTCTTAAGAGCCAGTGTCTGTGAGAGCACTCAGGTAAGTCATCCCGGAAGTAACTCCTGGTAAGTTGACCTCTGATAGGTATCTGATGGAACTTAGAAAGCAGACCATGCAGTGGAATAACTGTGGATGGGACAGAGGACAGAAGTGCAACGGTCCAGCAGCATGAGCTGTCATGACTAAAGAGTAAGTAGGCCAGAGAGAACTGAGAAGCGGATGTGACCAGAGAGGAAGTAAGCCTGGGTAGGGACTTGGTATTCTTTCTCCTGAGTAATATGAAATCCTCTAAGCATATGGAGTAAAGGTGTTCAATGCTCTAATTTACATCTTAAGACATTACTCTGGCTGTAGTTTTGGGACTAGATTGAAGGGGGAAACAATGAGAACAAGGCTACAGAAGAAAATAGCCTTGCAGACCAGAGTGGATTCTGTATACACTTCAAAATCCAGTGAGAGTACTGTGCAAGGTTGACAGTAGGATGTGTAAGTCTAGGACACAGAAATAGAAACCTGTTCTCTGTTCTCATCAAGACGGAGTTCTGGTACCCAAATTAAAAAGAGCAAAGCAGAAAGAAAGATTACTTCCAGATATGGAAATGGATGCACCCTAAGTAAAGTAGCTTGAAGACTTTTAAAACACAATTATACCAACTCCCAGAAAATGACATTAGGAAAATGACAGACATTAAAGAAAACAAATGAGATAGCTGCTGGAAAGCCACACTGAACTCTCAAAGTGTATTTCTCTAAACCAAGAATCAATAAATTAACATAGAAAGATACTTTCTTAATATGCTAAATGTTGTCTCTAAAACAAGGCATTATGTCTGTGTTTAATATCCTAAAGCACTCTACCAAAATACAAGAATGACTATTAATATTATTTAACATAAAGTTTCAGATACATGGTTTAAAAAGAGAAAACTGGAC
Organism: Mus caroli; assembly: GCF_978045245.1. Lineage (NCBI taxonomy): Eukaryota > Metazoa > Chordata > Mammalia > Rodentia > Muridae > Mus > Mus caroli. The sequence goes on from NW_028227268.1 coordinate 47,575,124, forward strand.
AGACACAGTAGTGAAGACTCACAGTCCTAGAGTTCGGGGATTGATAGAAACAGGAAAATTTTTGAGTTCAAGAACAACATGAGCAACAGGGCTAGTTCTAGAACTTCCTGCACAACTTAGTGAGATACTGTTTCAAAAATCCAAAAAAGACCATAGCAGAGTGGTACACACTGTTAGTCCCAGCACTCATGGAGCAGAGGCCAGTTTGGTCTACATAGTGAGTTCCAGGCCAACCAGGGCTATATATTAAGACCTTGTCTCAAAACACTAAAAATAAATAATCCAAAAAAGAGCCTGCGTGTGACATCGCATGCCTTTAATTCCAGCATGCAGGTATCTATCTGCGATTTCAACCAGTCTGGTAGACATATCAAGTTCTAGACCAGGGTGACACAGTGAAACCTTGTCTTAAAAAAAGAAAATCTGCTGGGCGTGGTGGCACACGCCTTTTTTGTTTGTTTGTTTGTTTGTTTGTTTTCAAGACAGGGTTTCTCTGTGTAGTCCTGGCTGTCCTGGAACTCACTCTGTAGACCAGGCTGGCCTCGAACTGAGAAATTCACCTGCCTCTGCCTCCTGAGTGCTGGGATTAAAGGCGTGCACCACCACGCCTGGCGGCACATGCCTTTAATCCCAGCACTCGGGAGGCAGAGGCAGACAGATTTGAGTTCAAGGCCAGCCTGGTCTACAGAGTGAGTTCCAGGACAGCCAGGGCTACACAGAGAAACCCTGTCTTGAAAAAACAAAGAAAAAGAAAAAAAAAAAAAAGAAAAAGAAAATCCAAGAAGGAAAGAAAGAAAGAAAGAAAATGTTGTCAGTGTATGAAGTCAACATTCATAGAAAACCCACAAATCCAGAGAATAGCTAAAAAAATTAAAAGTTTGATGTGATAGCTGGTTTTAATAAATCACTTAGATTTTCCCAATTAAAAGTTCCATTCACTATAGTAAGAAAATTAATGAAAAATGTGACATAAAATATGAACATATGGATATACAAAGACCACTGTGTTCTAATAAGAAAATCTAATCTCTCCCTCCCTCTCTCTCTCTGGGGATCTGTGTGTTCACATGTGTCTGGAGGCTAGAGTTGAGGACAGGTGTCTTTTTCAACTGCTCTCAACTTTTTTTAGAGACAGGGTTTCTGTGTAACAGGAGCCCTGGCTGTCCTGCACTCCCTTCATGAACTAGGCTAGACTTGAACTCAGAGACTCACTTGCCTCTGCCTCCTGAATGCTGGGATTAATGGTGTATACCATGCCTGGCTTCTTTCCACCTTTTAAAATTAGTTAATTTCTATTTATGTATGTGTGCTCATGAGAACATATGCCACAGGTACCAGTGCTGAGGGCAGAGGAGGGTGCTGGGTGCCCTGGACTTGGCGTTACAGGCATCTGCGAGTCACTTGACATGGGTGCTGGCAAGTGAATTCAGGCTCCCCTCTGAAGAGCAGCAAGCACTATTAACCACTGAGCCATCTTTCTAGGCCTCACCTTATTCTTTTGAGATGGGGTTTGTCCAAAAAACCTAGAACTCACCAATTTGGCTAGATTAGCAACCCCTGGGAGCTTCCTGCTTCCACTCCTGCCGTCTACAATGGGATTACAGGAGTCTACTGCTATACCCAGCTTTTACATGAGTGCTGAGACTCAAACTTAGGTCCCCACGTTTGCACAATGAGCATTTTACCAACCAAGCCATCTCCCAAACTCCAAAGCTTTTCCATTTATTTATTTATTTATTTTTTATTTATTTATTTATGTACATTTTTAAAGTGGGGGTTACTGGGATAGAATTTAGGACCTCACATATGCTAGGCTCTATCACTGAGCTACAACCCCAACTTTCAAGTTTATATTTTTTCTAGGGAATGCAATTCCAACTGAAATGTACAAATGTATATTTGATAGATTTCTGGGTTACTTAGGTACATGTACTATTTGAACTCAGCAAAGATACACTTAATATTTATGCATTTCTTTGCAGTATATTTTGCTCTAAACGCTAAAAATACTGAATTCAACAATACTTGTGTACATGGAAGGATTAAGAAAAAAGTATACTAAGCTTGGTATAATGGCTCAAGTTTTTAGTTTAGCACTCCAGAGGCAGAGACAGGCAGATCTCTGTGAGTTTTAGGCCAACCTGGTCTACAGGTCAGCCAGGGCTATACAAGAAAATCCTGTGTTGAAAAACCAAAAAGAAAAAGAGAAAGTATCCTGATGACAAATACAGGGGGGGAGAAAAAAAAAAAGGATGGACAGAGGACTAATAACAGGTAAGGCAAAGGCAATGAAACTTGACAGAATATATGTGTCTAACTAAGCTTGCTAGAAAATTATTTCAAATTTGCTACATAATAAAATGTTGGAAAATCAATTATAGCATTAAAAATTGGACAACGACCAGATACACTGAGCATGGGTGGATTAGAAACAGAAAATCTGCCTCTATTCTTTTTTTTTTTTTTTAAAGATTTATTTATTTATTACATGTAAGTACACTGTAGCTGTCTTCAGACACTCCAGAAGAGGGCGCCAGATCTCGTTACGGATGGTTGTTAGCCACCATGTGGTTGCTGGGATTAGAACTCTGGACCTTCGGAAGAGCAGTCGGGTGCTCTTACCCACTGAGCCATCTCACCAGCCCTTTTTTTTTTTTTTTTTTTTTTTTTTTTTTTGAGACAGGGTATCCCCGTGTAGCCCTGGCTGTCCTGGAACTCTGTAGACCAGGCTGGCCTCGAACTCAGAAATCCATCTGCTACTGCCTCCCAAGTGCAGGGATTAAAGGCGTACGCCACCACGCCCAGCCCCTGCCTCTATTCTTACAACCTTCATTAAAACACCTCCAGGTTCACTAGTTGTCAAGGAAAACAGTATTAGAATGCTGGCTTTGTCATCTGGACGCAGCTGTCAGCTGCTGACTCCTAACCCTGTGGCTTCTGTTAATCTGTAGTCTAAAGGCTAGAGATACTGCACACCTGAGAGGTGAGTTCAGTGCCCTTGAGGCAGGACAAGACAACAGATACAAAATGGCTGAGGCAGAGGGTGGGGAGGGGCAACGTCAAAGCTAACTCAAATGGCAGTCACAGCTCAGGCTCCAGGAGTTCTGTATGTGGACATCAACCCCCATATATTAGCTAAAATCCCAGAGAAACTAGACAATTTTACCAGTGGGACCAGTCAGAGCACTTGAAAAGCATCCATTACACAATAAATGTTTATCTGGGCAGATAACCTGGCAGATAGCCTCACCCGGATCTTAGGCGACCTGAAACCACACAGCAGGATACTGAGCACAAACGATACTGAGCACAGACGGGGCCCTTCATTTTTGCCACATGGGGAGGAGGCAGAGATGGAAGGTGGTCCTGGCTTCTACCACAAGAGAGGCAGCAGGAAGCTATTCTCTGTAAGTGCCAGCTTTTTTTCCTACTGGGTGATGGCCAAAATCCCTGGCTTAAACACAGAGGGTGGGGATAGAGAAATCAAGTCAACCAACACTAAACAATGCCACCGCATAAAGCTGGCTGTTACACCACAGCCCTGAAGGTATGCGGAGTTCTGGCATGTTTAGCTGCTGCCACAGGAACCACATTGGCTGAGGACTTCCCCAGGCCTGGGTGGGTGGCTCATCACTGACTGTGGCCACACACACAGACTCAGTCGCCACCTCTATCAGTGGCAAACAGCTGCTGAGAAGGAAGAACAGACTCAGTGGTGCTGTGCACTGTATAGCAAATCACCCACATCAGGAGACCAGATAATATTCTCAAGAACTCAGGGAAGTACCAGTTAGAAAGCTGTGAGAGTAAAGGAGGCAGCTGGAAGGATTGGTCATGAGTTGATTGACAAGTGACTATTGGTCTGAAACATACTTACTCCCCAACTGAGGGACTGCATTTTGGCACTGGCTCTTCCTCCTACCTCTGATTCTGCTCACAGTCTTCTTGGAAGTGGAGCTGACAGGGAAACAACCCAGAATTGTCTAGAGGGAGAAGTTCCCCTCTCATTCAGCTGAGTACTGCTCTCAGCTCCTCCACAGAGGAGCATGGCAATAGTTTTAACAACGGTTTTCTGCTTGGAAACAGTACCAAAGTTAAGCCAGCAGAAAAATAAGGGTGTAGGTCTTGGATGGAGTCTATCTGTTGTTTTATTTTTTTGAGGTGGGTGTGCCAATCCATTTTTTAACTTTATTCACACTTATAGTTGCTTTATAATCATTTCCTGAGAACACAGTAGGAAGAGAGTGGTGTTTACTCACTCCACCCTCCATCTAAGTCTACCCCCAAACAACCCAAATATGTGACTTAAACCAAGAAGAGGCCATCCTCTTGCCTTTGGCAGCCCTGAAGGCCAGACATTACTAGCACTCCTGTGAACAGCTCAAGGCTCCACCCACAGCAGACTACACATGCTGAAACCCAAGAGGAGTATCATTCCAACACAATCACCCGGGAGGGGGGAGCTGAGTAGCTGGGGTGGAGTGGTTGGGACAATTGTAAGGTCTCACACCAGAACACCCAAGTGGTAGCATAGGCATTTTGGTAACATGGCGACAGATGAACTTCAGTGTGGGAAAAGCTAAATGCTATAATAAAAAAAGCTATCTCTGCATATGGAGAGAGAAGGGTGGGTTTACAGATGCTAGGGTGGGAAGGTGAAGTCATCTTTTAGGGACCTGACTAGCTGTCAGGCTAGTCTAATTCTGGGAATACATGGGACATTCATTTTCTTTATTTGTTCTGGATTTTGGTTTGTTTGTTTGTATGGAGACAGGGTCTCTCTGTGTAGCCCTGGCTGTCCTGGAACTTGTTATGTAGACCAGACTGGTCTCTAACTCAGAGATCCATCTACCTGTCTTCTGAATTGATTTGAGCCACCAAGCTGGATGACATTCAGTTTCTTTACAGGAGAAGCAGATGCATGTGGCTATGAGAGACAAAACACAGGAGTCCCACTACTGTCTAAACTGGAAGGAGGATTTCTTTGCAGCAGTTAGAAGAAAGCATAGGTGGAACACACAACAAACCCACTGCTTCTGGCTATCCAAGGCCTTTTGAAAGCACCTTCTTCCTGCTGTGTTTGATAGCCTTTGGGCATTGGTTAGTTTTCCTGTTTACTCTCTGGAGAACATGGGTAGTTCTCCCCTAGGAGTGGGACTTGCTTGGGCGAGGTGTGGTTGGGACACTGCTGTAAGACCTGGAAAGGGACAGCTCTTTCAAGCTACTGTTTATTACCTTTTGTGTGTGTGATGCTGGGACTGAACTGAGCCCAGGGCCTTGCATGCAAGGCAAATGCTCTGCTGCTGAGCTGCATACCTAGCCTTTTCTTTTTGTTGTTGCATTTTTTATTGCTTCTTTTTGAGACAGAGGCTTGAAACAGACTGGAAGACTTAATACTGTTAAGATGACAAATCTATCCAATGTAATCTATATTTTTAATTTAGCCTTACTCAAACCACAATGAATGCCACTCCAACCCTTAACAGAGAGGATTTCACTATGTAGACCTGCCTTAAAGTTATCACTGTGCTTATATGCAGATCAAGCTGGTTTTGAATCCTTGTCAATCCCTCTGCCTCAACCTTCTACATGCTAAGTATGACTAAAGGTAAGTCCCACCAGGCCTGGCTACAATGTCAGTGTTTACCAAAGAAAAACTGTATATTCTAAAGTTCATGTGTGATCTCAAGGGACCCCAAATAATCTTGAAAAATAACACAAGCTGGAGGCCGAAGCTTCCTAATTTTGAAATGGACTAGCTAGAGTAAACTACTATATATACTACCCGATGACGTATAAGCAGTGAAGCAGGGATCTCAGAGATAAACCCTCAGATGTATATGTATGGCCACTTTTAAAAAAAAGATTTATTTATTTATTTATTTACTTATTTATTTATTTATTATATGTAAGTACACTGTAGCTGTCTTCAGACACTCCAGAAGAGGGAGTCAGATCTCGTTATGGATGGTTGTGAGCCACCATGTGGTTGCTGGGATTTGAACTCCAGACCTTCGAAAGAGCAGTCAGGTGCTCTTACCCACTGAGCCATCTCACCAGCCCCCCCACTTTTTTTTTTTTTAAAGACAGGGTTACTCTGTGTATACCCTGCCTGCCCTAGAACTCATCCTGTAGACCAGGTTGGCCTAAAACCTAGAGATCTGCCTGCTTTTGCCTCCCTAATGCTGGAGTTAAAGGTGTGTGCCACCACTGTTGGCTTTAAAATGTAATTTTATATGAAAAGAGGCTAGAAAAAGCCATGAGCAACTTCTATAAAACATCAAGAAAAGAAGAGGACATTTGTCCTACTAGACTTTGTGTTGTATTAGACTTACTATGTAGCCCAGCCTGAATCTTCTTAGGAAGCCACTGGACTCACAATCTTCTTGCCCCAGACTTCTGACTGCTGGGGTTGTAGGTACAACAGTACACCACTTTGCTTGACTGCCCTACTGGTTTGAAAGACTTCAGAACTAGGATGGTGGCACTTATCAGTGAAATACAACTGAGAACTAAGAACTAACCCACATGTAGGACATCCAATTTACCAAACAATTCCAAATGAAACAGATATGAATGTATATAGTAAAACTTTTATTTCCTTTAGTTTTGGAGGGTGCTAGGGATGGAACACATTGCATATACTAGGCAAGCAAAGCACTTTACCACTGAACTGGCATCCTCAGTTGTTTTTGTTTTTGTTTTTTTAAAATAAGTACACTGTAGCTGTCTTTAGACACACCAGAAGAGGGCATCAGCTCTCATTACAGGTGGTTGTGAGCCATCATGTGGTTGCTGGGATTTGAACTCAGGACCTTTAGAAGAACAAGTTAGTGCTCTTACCCACTGAGCCATCTCACCAGCCCTGGCATTCTCAGTTAAAACTACAAGTTTTAGCAGACAAAAGTGCTTCCTTATAACTTCAGATCTGGTAAGGCTTCTTTTTGTCCCATATGAAACTATAGTTATCCTTGATAATATCTTAACCTAACAGCAAAGTGATTAAAGGGCACAGCACTGGAGAAACAGCTCAGTGGTTGAGAGCTCTGGCTGCCCTTGCAGAGAACCCAGGCTTGATTCTCAGCTCCCACATGGTTGATCACAAACATCTATACCTCTAGTACTAGGGACTCTAAAGCCCTCTTCTGACTTCTCTGGTACCAGCATACATGCGGTATACAGACATACATGTAGCCAAAATATTTATACACATAAAATTAAAACAGTAAAATTTAAAAACAAACCAAAAAAGATTTAAATGAATTAAAAAACAAAAAATCAAACCAGCCATTGTGGCTCGAGCCTGTAACCATGGAAGCCTGTAACTTGGAAGGTGGAGGAGGTGAGGGGTTCAGAGTTCACTCATCTTCAGTGACATAAAAAGTTAGAGGCCAGCCAGGGTTACTGGAGGCTCTATCTTAAAAACAAAAATAAAGCCAAACAAACAAACAAACACACACACACACACACAAATCAAACCCCAAACAACTACCACAACCAACCAAACAAAATAAAACACACCAACCAAAAAAAAAAAAAGGTCAGAAAGTGTAGAGCAGAGATAAACCATAAAATTATAGGCTTGGGCTTATCAGGGTAACTGTTTTTTTTCTATACAATATAAATTTAAACATATTTGCAATGACTATATTTCATTGGCCTTGTTTTAATTAAAATTGTCTTCTTAGGAGGGCAGTGGTGGCCCATGCATTTAATTCCAGGCCTTAGAAGGTAGATCTCTGTGAATTCAAGACCAGCTTAGTCTACAGGGCAAGTCCCAGGACAGCCAGGGCTATACACAGAAACCTTAGCTTGAAAAACAAGCAAACCAAACCAAATCAACCAATCAGCCAACCAACCAACCAACCAACCATTCCAAAAACCAGCCAAACAAACAATCCCTCTCACCAACAAAACAAAATTGTCTTCTCACAGAAATTTTCTAACATACTCAAACAGATGGACTGATAATAAACACAATTAATGAATGAATTTGTATTATTTTGTTTTGTTTTTGGCAGTACTGGGAATCAAATCTAGGAACTTGTATGTTAGACCAGTAATCTAACATTGGGCCAATATTCTCTATTTGAGGAACACTTCCCAATTTCTTTGAAACAAGGTCTCTCATTGGTCTGCAGCTCTATATGTAGAATGGACTGGCTGAGCAGGAAACCTCTTGTCTCTGGCTCTCCAGTGCTGTAATTGTAACCATGAGCCACCACTCCTACCCTTTACAAGTGCAAGGAACATGAGATTTCATGCATTTGTAGGTAGCAAGCTCTAACTGGGCATGGTCACTAAAAAAAGCTAAGAAATTCCTGATACACGTACTTACAACCTACCAACCCTCCTTTTTTCTCAGTACCCCTTCCTTCCCTTACTCATAGACACTGTTTCCTTATACTGCCCAAGCCAATCAAAAATTCCTAGGCCAAAATGTTATTTTTACCATTCCCAGGAAGTTGGGACTATAGGTGCCCACCACGATGTCTTTTTTTTTTTTTTTAAAGTGTGTGTGTGTACACATTTCATATATATGGGTATACGTACCGTGAAGTAAATGTGGAGGTCAGTTTTAAAAGACAGATGTATTATTTATGTGAGTATACTGCAGCTATCTTCAGACACACCAGAAGAGGGCACTGGATTCCATTATAGATGGTCGTGAGCCACCCTGTGGTTGCTAGGAATCAAACTGAGAACCTCTGGAAGACAAGTCAGTGGTCTTAACCACTGAGCCATTTCTCCAGCCCTGCATATGAATGTTTTGCTTGTTACACATCTGGTACCTGCAGAGGCCAGAAGAGGGTATTGTATCCACTAGACTAGATTTACTGGTGTTGTGAGTCACCATTTCAGTGCTGTCAACTGAACCTGGGATTTCTGGAGGCCTGTACTCAGCTGCTAAGGCATCTTTCCAGTCCCTCCACCTTGTTATTTGAGATATGATCTCTTACAGAACCTGGCACCCACCAATCTATCGACTGGCTGGGATCCTCTTGTCTCTGCCTCTCCAGTATTAGTATTGCAGGAGTATACACCATGGCCAGCTTTTATCTGTGTGTTCTAGAGCTTCAAACTCAGGTCCCTGAGCATGTACAGTAAACATTTTACTTATTGAGCTATTTCCCAATTCCCCACCTCTTAAATGAATGCACATATTAGTACAAATACATTCAAGTATTGCTGATAATGGTTAAAAATTATGTATCTGTAAGGGACAGATAATAATTATATATATTCATATAACTAGGCAATAATATATAAAATCAACGTGAGAAAGATGCAGAACTATACATGACAAATCTAAAAATTGTCAGACTCAGTATGAAGAGTAAAGCAAAGCAGAAGGACAGAAAGTGTGGCATGTAGATAGTATAAACAGGTAAAGGAATACACACTGTTTATGAATATATACATGTTAACTAGATGCACAGATGTAGTGAATTTATAATATTAATACTATTAGGAAAGGAAAAATACAAACAGTGGTAACAGAAAGCAGTTTTGACTTTATTTAGAAAGTATTATTTCTTTTAAAGCTAGGTAGAACCTAAGTGTTTATTGACTATTCTGTTTTTTTAAGGATCCTTTTCTGATGGACTACTGAAATTGCTCAGTGGGAAAAGGTAACTATATCCGTCAATCACTAGAGCCCAAGAACTGACTCCTGAAAATGAAGAGCCTCAGTAGATCCTAGTGGCTTTCCAAGGAGAGGAAGAGGGGTTTGAAAGATGTACTTTTCCAGAGGATCTGGCTTCAATTCCCTGGACCCACATGGCAGTTCACAACCATCTATAACTCCAGTCCCAGCAGATCTGATAGCTTTCTTTTGGTCTCGTTGGGTACTGCATGCACATGGTACATAAACAACATGCAGACAGAGCACTCATACATGTAATAAAAACAATGGACTAGAGAGATTGCTCAGTGATTAGAGCATGTGTCAGTAACCCTTTCACATAGGCTAGGTTGATTTTTTGGATCTATATAGCAGTTCACAACTATCTATAACTTCAGTTGCTAGGAAGGTCTAACACCCTCTTCTGACCACTATAGGCACCAGAAATATATGTGGTGCACAAATATATATACAATCAAAACATTCATACATATAAATGTATATAAATATTAAAAATTAAAATAAATTTAGTTAATAAAAATGAAAAATCTAAAACAAACAAACAAAAAACCCAAAGAAAACTCAACAACAACAAAAACCCCAACCTGGAAGTGGGAGAGTGCTCCCACACCTCCAGTGTGCACACACGAGATAGTCCCTGTTTCTTATGCTACTGTGAGATTTTGCCAGTAAGATCATCGTGAGATGTAGCCACTTAACTTGGGTCTCCAGACCTGTGAGCCAAAATTATCTTTCTTTTAAGATTACCTAGTTTCTTTTTCTTTTTTTCTTTTTTGTTTTTAGATGTGGTTTCTCTGTGTAGCCCTGGTTGTCCTCAACCTTGATCTGTAGACTAGGCTGGCCTCAAACTCAAAAATCTGCTTTTGCCTCCCCAGTGAATGTGTATGTGTGTAAATGTATGTCACATATGTGGAAGTGCCTCAGAAGGCTAGAAGCAAGTATCAGATCTCCCAGAGGTAGAATGACAGGCAGCTACGAGCCCTGTGTTGTTTGCTGGGAACTGAAGTTGGTCCCGTAGGAGAGCAGACTGTACTCTTAACCACTGAACCACCTAGCTCTCCAGCTTCAGGAAGGACTTATTTGGCTCATGTTTTCAGGATATAATTGTTGGCTCCACTGTGTGTAAAACTTAGTGAGGCACTGCACCATGGTGCAGATTATCTGCTTGCCTAATAGCAGCTGAAAAGCAAAGATGGGGTAGACAAGCAAGAAGCCTAGACAAGATACACCGTCCTTCAAAGACTTGTCCTTGTGACTGACTGACTTCCTCCAATCAGGTCTTAAGGTTCAACTGCCCATTCAGTATGAATTAAAAGAGGTGATTAAAGAGTGATTAAAAGAGTTTAAAAAATACCTCATCGAAGATCATGAAATCAATCACTTTGGAAAGATAATATCCAATATACTGGAATATTCACTAGTAACTTAATTAGCATCTATCATTTACTCTTTGATATCTATTGCTTCTGATGCTGACTCACTCCTAATGAACTGATTTTTGACATTCAAATCTCCTCTTCATATCTCTCCTCATAGCCTCCATGCAATTATTTACAAGTGTTATTTTTAATTAAGCAATACGAGGGTGGGAACTTGAGATAGTCCATCAGGTAAAGATGATTGCTGCTGAGCATGAGAACCTAGCTCAATACCTAGGACATACATGGCACAAGCGTGTCCTGTGACTTTTGCATGTGTACATGGCATACTGGCTCACAGGAATGGAGAGCAGTACAAGAAAATAAACAGAAAGCTAGCAAACAGACAGACAACACTGGCACAGAGGGCACAGCACTCGTCATGGAAACCTGATGGCCTCAGTTTGTTTCCTGGAACCTACATGTAGTCCGAGAGAGCTGACACCCCAAAATTGTCTTCTCTCTTCACAGTGCTACAATATGAAATGCATACATATATACTAGAATGATCAAATCTTTTTAACTAAGACATAAATAATACATCCTATTTTAACCACTCAATTTTTTTGTTTATTTTTGTTTTTCAAGAGAGGGTTTCTCTGTGTTCTTGGCCATTCTAGAACTGGAGAACATGCTGGCCTCAAACTCAGAGATATGCCTGCCTCTGTCTCTGAGTGTTGGAATTAAAGGTGTGTACTACCCCACTGCCAATCAAACTCTATTTGATTGTTTAAAAAATACTTTAGATTCATTTTTAAAAAATATTTATTTATTTATATGAGCACACTGTAGCTGTCTTCAGACACACCAGAAAAGGGCATCAGATCCTATTACAGATGGTTGTGAGCCACCATGTGGCTGCTGGGAATTGAACTCAGGACCTCTGAAAGAGCAGTCTGTGCTCTTAACTGCTGAGCCATCTCTCTAGCTCATGTTCTTAATTCTTGAACTGTCTCTCCAAACCTAATCATTCCAGTATATGTGTATGCATTTCATACTGTAGCACTGTGGAGAAGACAACTCTCCAGCCCCAAATTCATTCTTTTATAGAAGATGATTTGAAATATACACTGCTTTTAGTCACAGTGCTATGTGCAAGCCACCATGTGGCTTTCTGTCTTACTGAAATTGTGTGTGTGTGTGTAGATTAGCTGTTTGCCTCATAGCAGCTAAGAAGCACAGATGGGGTAGACAAGCAAGAAGCCTAGACAAGGTATAACACAGACACTGACACTCAAGACACACGCACACACACAAACATACACATTTATATATAACATGAAACCCAAGTAGAAGACAAAATACAATTTGCAAGAGTTGGATCTCTTTTCAGAAATCAAAATCATGTTGTCACGTCTACCAACAATCACCTGTCCAGCCATCTTGCAGGCTCCTTTCTGAGACTTTCTCTTGTACGTCCCTCAGCTCCTACTCTTAGTAACCAAGGCAACTCCTTGACTTTTATCACAAAGTAATGATGTCCCAAGAGAACTGGCAAGGAGGGACATTTTCAATACCTAAGCTTGACAGCACAGGCCTTCAACTCATGAGGTGATTGACTGACCACTTGAATGGGGCTACTATGATTAAAGAATTAAATTTTAAATTTCACTTGATTTTTGTTGTTTTCTAGTGGTGCTAGAGATGGAACTCAGGACCTAATAAGCTTTTTGGGGAAGGCAGGGGACAGGTCTCACTCTGTAGATCAGGCTAGCTTTGAACTCACAGAGATCCACCTGCCCCTGCCTCACAAATGCTGGAATCAAAGACCAGTTGACTTTATGCTTGCTAGGCAAGTGTTGTACCACTGTACTACATTCCCAGAATAATTAATTTTAAATAAACAAAATTGGTTAGTGATTATTATTGGTTACTCACAGTCAGCAACAGAGAAAGCATTAAGAAAGAGAAGCAAATTATATGTATGTCTTCATTCTTAGGTATCTCTTCTTTGAAATATTATAAGCCAAACTGCTTCTTTCTTGCCTATTCCTGATATGACACTAAGTCCTTGAAATTTATTTTTCTTGTTTAGAATCTGATGTACTTCTTTCCAAAGGAACAGACACATATGATCAACACTACTTTAAGAAAGCATCAGTATAACAGGATTTATGGACCACACTGAAAAATGCATTTAAAAAAAAGTCACTTAAGTTTTGAAAAGTCCAGCACCATTCTTGGCTGCTCACAAATTTCCTATGTAACTAAGGATCCTCCTGCCTTCCATATGCTGGGATTACTTTACAGCTGAATACTATAAAGGATAACTCAATGTTATCCTTTTTGATAAAGTACTATGTATCCAATACAAACTTTATGAGTCTTTTTAATTAAATAAGAAAGGAATTGTGTTCTACTTCTGGGAGATCAAATCTAAAAGAAATGGCTTAAATTATGTTAAGTGATCATGGGAGCTCCAGGGCATAGAAAATAAGGCTGTTTAAGTAAGTAACCCAGTCTAGGGTGCTCACATACACCTGTAATTCCAGCAGTTAGAAGACTGACACAGGAGGATCTTAAGTTCTGGGCTCTGCAGTGAGACCCGTCTCTCTCTCTCTGTCTTTCGGCCTCTGTCTCTGTCTCTGTCTCTGTCTTTCTCTCTCTCCTCCCCCGCCCACCAATAAAATAAGCTCCCCATTAACAAGGTAAGTTAGGCTTATGATGAAGGTAATTTGCATCCTAGGAAAGAACTGTTTCTTCTCAGCCAAATCTCAGGAAGTACACAAGATGGACATCTCTCACTAGTGGCTCAGTTTCATATGCTGGACAACTCTGGACACTGAATTAGAATCTGTATATTTAACTCAGGAGTGGCCATTAAACGCCACCCCCAGCACTCTGACTTTTTAAGACAGGATCTCATAAAGCTTTGAGGCTGGCCTTGAACTGATGATCTTGCTTCCACCTCCCAAGTACTGGAATTAATGAGATATGCTATAATTCTTGGCTGGGCTACTTCTTTCAGTTTTCTACTCTCAGACTGACAGACTGGTGGGCAAGATAAAAACTACTTCAGATGAGGTCACAGAAGTGGTGAGAACAGAAATGTTTTCTTGCTCAAAGGATAAATACCCTGACCTGACTGCTCTCTAGACTATCTTTTAGGTGCTCTTGGGAGCAAAAGTGTGATTCCTTCAAATGATGTGACTCCAAAAATTGATGTGACAGCACTTGCTGCAGATTTCCCTCAAAGACACATTAATTAGTATGACCTTTTTAAATGCAAATAGACTCACTCAGTATAGCTGTTGAGTTTCTTGGGTAAGCATTTGAAAGAAAAGGCAACACTCCCTCCTGACTGTGCCATGGCCTGTGACCAACCCTGATTGAAAAGGAAGGGCTAAAGAACACCTTAAAGAATGACCCCTCTGAGTTTAAAATTCCAAGGATTCGGAGGCAGAGGCAGGCGGATTTCTGAGTTCGAGGCCAGCCTGGTCTACAAAGTGAGTTCCAGGACAGCCAAGGCTATACAGAGAAACCCTGTCTCGAAAAACCAAAATAAATAAATAAATAAATTCCAAGGATTCGATTCAGATAGACTCTAGTAGAAAATGTAAGTCTTAATTAAGCTTTACAGAGTCTCTGCTGGTATCTGAACACAGTGATGAGTTTTGGTACAGTCCCACTACACACTGGCTTAGGTATTCACTGATTTTTATGGAGAATACAAAAGTCCCTTGTCCCTAAGTCAGCTATCCAGTGTCTTTCTTTTGGAATGTCTGTAAATCTTGTCACTCAGCTGCACCTCACTGTTTCTCACTCACATGTCTGATGAACAACCTGCAATACCAGACACTCAGGATGTCAATTCCAAGTCTCAGGGTCTCTGTTCACTTTTGTAAAGATCTTGGGACACAACAGGTAAATGCAGGAGGTATAGAATGAAAAAGATGGAATTTCAGAAGAGACTAATTAAAGGCTGGCAGTGGCTGAGATGAATAAAAACAGAATGGAAGCTTAGATGTTTTAAATATAAAGGCCAAGGAGACAAGAACTAGAAAGTCAGACATGCCTAGATTAGGGAACTTGTTCCCATCTACAGGAAGTTTATCCCTGACATCTAAATAGTCATGTTTTAAAATCAACAAGTTTGCCGGTTTTCAGCTGCCACTGACTGGAAACCCCAGTGGCTCTGGCCCACAGTACAGGTAATCTGTGCCCAGTCAGACTAGATGAAGACATGCAGCCGGAAGCCAGCCAGCCAGTTTCACCCCTCCCTACTTCAGGAGTCTGAGCAAAATGCTACCCTACTATGAGAGTAGTAGACTAGATGCTTTAACCCTAGCCACACAGGGCTGTACCACTGGCTCATCAAATTCTGAGAGTAAGTGGTCTAGGACTCAAGGGGATTCCCAGAATGAGAACGGAAACCTATGAGCAAGTTCAGTAAGACCTTTGGTACCCTCCAGCCTCTCCATGGCAGTTGCATATTCACGTCCACAGACACATATTTTTAAAATTTGATATAATTATCTCCTAGAAATTACTCTATGTAGCCTTCTGGGATCTAAAGCAATTAAGTGAAGATAAATTTCTTTCATGGAGCAAGCTGTCAAAGGATGAAGCAATTTCATTCCCCATTTGAAGTGGAAGCTTTGGGTCATGCATGGTTTATTTGAAACAATGCCATCACCTAAAGCTGCTGATCTTATCTCTAACTCTGTTCTCCATTTCAAACTGCTGGAGATATGCAGCGTGGCACTGCCTGAAGTTATGACATCTGGCTCACGGCCAGTGAGACAGCAAGCCAACTTCTCTTCTAGGTTTCAAGCAGAAGAGGACAGAAATCATATTAAAAGAAGATAGCTACACATGTGAAGTCTGCTAAACCCTAAAAAGGAGGAAGTATTCTCAAGGCATTCGTTGAGTGTGATGAAAGATGCACCCTAGTAAAATGAGGTAGTGAAAGAAAAGGTGGGGTACCTCCTCCTCAAAAAAAGGATAGGGTGAAACACATGTCAAAGAAGCAGATTTTTCTCTTCTGGGAGATACAAAACCAGCAAACAAACCAATCAACAAAAAAGCCAGTGCAGCTTATTTCACAAACATCCTGATATATGGGAAGTATACCACAGTGGGCATCACACACTAGGCTCTAATTGTAACACTGTAGAGCTATGCTTGACATTTAGTGGAATAGTTCCCATCACTGTGTTGGATTTTTGTTTTTATTTTAAAGATTTATTTATTCTGCATATGTGAGTACACTGACACTGCAGCTGTCTTCAGACACACCAGAAGAGGACATCAGATCCCATTACAGGTGGTTGTGAGCCACCATGTGGTTGCTGGGAATTGAACTCAGGACCTCAGGAAGAACAGTCAGTGCTCTTAACCGCTAAGCCATCTCTCCAGCCCCATCATTGTGTTTTTTAACTATAGCTGTCTGTCTGTCTGTCTGTCTGTCTGTCTATCTATCATCTATTTGTCTATCTATTTCTAATCTGTCTGCTTATCTCTCCTCTGTCTGTCTGTCTGTCTGTCTGTCTTGTCTATCTATCTATCTATCTATCTATCTATCTATCAATCATCAACCAATCAATCATCTGAGTGTGTATGCATATGTGCCAAGCATCCAAGGAGATGGGGACAACTTGTATGAGAAGGTTCTTTCCTTCAATCACGTGGGTCCTGGTGATCAAATTCATGTCCTAAGGCTTGTTGGTAAGTGCCTTTACCTGCTACGTCATCTCACTGGTCCTGGCACTTTATTTTTGAAAGTCCTCTATAATCATACTGTTGTTGTTTTAAAATATGCAGTTAGTGTGTTAGCAAATAACTTCTGGTAAAACTCATCACATCATTTCATGGCTGAGTATGACTTTTAGCAGAAGGCCTGAAGACTAAGAACTGGCTCTCAAGTGTCAGGACATGGGAATCAACAGATAAGTTTGTCAAACTAGACTGCTGGGCTATGAGCCCAAAATGTTCTGATTCGTAGGGGTGTGATAGAGTCTAAAACAGAACAGGTTCTCACAGGAAGCTGACCCTGATGGTACTGGGTGGCATACTATGAAAAATAGAGATACAGAGAAGATGGGAATCAGATTAAGAGAATTATCTAGAATGGCAATATTAGAAATTGCTTTTGTTTCTCTGTTGTATTAGCCATATTTCTAGTATTCAGTGTTACAGATTATTAATGGCTGCTATATGGGATGATGTAGGAATAGAACAATTCCATTGCCACAGAAAGTTCTGCTTCACAGGATTGGTCAAGAAGATATGTGAGCACATGCTAAGATGGCTCACACCTTTAATCCTAGCACTCAGGAGGCAAAGGAAGGAGGATCTCTGTGAGTTTGGATCCAGCAGCCTGGTCTACAGAGCAATGCTCTAGGACACCCATGGGAACACAGTAGAGACACTTGTCTCAAAAAAGGAAGAAAGGAGCTGGGCGTGGTGGCGCATGCCTTTAATCCCAGCACTTGGGAGGCAGAGGCAGGCAGATTTCTGAGTTCAAGACCAGCCTGGTCTACAGAGTGAGTTCCAGGACAACCAGGGCTATACAGAGAAACCCTGTCTTGAAAAACAAAAAACAAAACAAACTAACAAAAAAAAAAAAAAAAGGAAGAAAGGATTAGGGAGAAGGGATGAAGAGATAGAAGAGGAAAAGGAGGAGGAGAAAAAGAAGAAGAGGAAGAGGGACAGGAAAAGGAGCAGAAAGAGAAGGAGAACAAAAGGAGGAAGAGGAGGGGAAAGAAAGGAGGAGAGGCAGGAGGAGGAGCAGAGAATGAGAAGAAGGGGGAGCAGGAGGAAGAGGAAGAGGAAGGGGTGAGATGTTTTTCTCAGTGGTTAAGGTGCCCATGTTACTGTACATAATGTCTCATTTATTATCCAATCAGCAACCCCAACCAAATTCATTGTATCATTAAAAACACAAAAAATAAAATAAAACAAAATAACAATGTCCTTGCCAGAACATGATGCCACATGTGATGGCACACACTTTAAATCCAGCTCTTATGTTTCAGGCCAGTTTGATCTACAGAGAGAGTTCCAGGTCAGTCAGGGCTGAGACCTGTCTCTGAAAAACAAAACAAAACAAACAAACAAAAAACCCAAAATATGAAAAGTAAAATGTGACAAACTGGAAAGAGAAAGAGGATCAACATGAACAGGAAGGAACAAGAAAAGATAACAGGGGCTGGAAAGATGGCTCAGCAGTTAAGAGCACTGACTATTCTTCAGAAGGTCCTGAGTTCAAATCCCAGCAACCACATGGTGGCTCACAACCATCTATAATGAGATCTGAGGCCCTCTTCTGGAGTGTCTGAAGACAGCTACAGTGCACTTACATATAATAGATATATAACCACCCCCCCTCCAAAAAAACAAAAAGAAAAGCAAACAGGGTGAAGATGATCAGGGTACACTGTATACATGTATGCAAATGTCATAATAAACTATATATGTATATATAAATAACATACTACACATATATATAAATAACATTTTATATATATCATAGTAATAAGAAACTTAAGAAGTAACTATAAAAAAAGATATAAAAAAAAGGCTAGTAAGGGGTTTGGCATGGTGGTGCACATCTTAAATCCCTGCAGTGGGAAAGCAGAGGTAGGCTAGATCTCTGTGAGTCAGAGACTAGCTTGTTCTATATATCAAGTTCCAGCACAGTCAGAACTTCATAGAGAGACTTTGTCATGCATGTGGTGCAGAGACATGCACTGCAGGCGAAATAAATAAAATAAAAACAATGAAGGGCTGTAGAGATGGCACAAGTGGTTAAGAGCACTTGTTATTGCTGAGGATCCAGGTTTAGTTCCCAGCATGCACATGGCAACTCATGACCGCCTGTAACCCCAGTGTCAGGTTCACAATGGCTACATGTAATGTGTACACAGACATACATGTAGTCAGAATATGCATAAAAATAAACCTTTTATTAAAAAAAACCTCAGCCGGGCGTGGTGGCGCACGCCTTTAATCCCAGCACTCGGGAGGCAGAGGCAGGCGGATTTCTGAGTTCGAGGCCAGCCTGGTCTACAAAAGTGAGTTCCAGGACAGCCAGGGCTATACAGAGAAACCCTGTCTCGAAAAACCAAAAAAAAAAAAAAAAAAAACCTCACATACAATGAATGAGACACCACATCACTTGTACAAGGATAGCTACAATCAAAAAGTGACAACAAGGGCTGGTGAGATGGCTCAGTGGGTAAGAGCACCTGACTGCTCTTCCAAAGGTCCAGAGTTCAAATCCCAGCAACCACATGGTGGCTAACAACCATCCATAACGAGATCTGGTGCCCTCTTCTGGAGTGTCTGAAGACAGCTACAGTGTACTTACATATAATAAATAAATAAATCTTTAAAAAAAAAAAAGTGACAACAAGTGTTGGTGAAGACAGGAAAAATGTACCCTACATAGTTGCTGCTAATCAGAGTATAACATTTCACAATGGCTTTGGGGAACAGTCTAGCTTAGAAGTTAAACACAAAGTTTTCATATGACTAAACAATTTCACTTTTAGGTATGTACCTAAGAAAAACTATGCCTATACAAAATATGCCTATACAAAAACTTGTAACTAAATGTTCATAGCAACATTATTAGTAATAGTCAAAAAGTAAAAATAACTCAAATGTCCATGAACTAATGAACAAATAAGGCATGGAATTTCCATACCATAGAGAAGATCAGAATTTTGATACTCATCACCTTGAAAGCATCACAGTGAAGGACAACAGACCAATTCCCAACACATGAAATGTCCAGAGGAAGGCTGGGGTTTGTGGCCAACTGGTAGACTGCCTACCTAGGAATACATGAAGCCCTCAGTTTAATACCAGCACTGTATATACTAGGTATAGTAGCATGTGCCCTCAATCCTGGGAGACAGATGCAAAGGGGTCAGAAGCTGAAGATCATCCTGAATTACACTCAGAGTTGGAAGCAAGCGTGGGTTACATGAGACCTATTCAGAAGGGAGAGAGAAAGCAAGCTGGGATGGGTGTGTGTGTGTGGTGCACGGAACAGAGTGAAAGCACGTGAGCAATCGAGCAATCCAGGCTAGGCAAGGCTCTGGAGAATGAAAGCAAATCAGTGGTTAGAAGAGACAGGGAAGTAATGATGGATATATTTTCTTTGAAGTGATTAAAAAGACAAAAATCAATGAAATTAGATAGTGATAGTTGTAATACTCTATGAATGTACAAAAATGATTGAACTGTATAATTTGAAAGTATGATTTTAAAAAAAGATTTATTTATTTTATCTATATTAGTACACTATTGCTATCTTCAGACATACCAGAAGAGGGCATCAGATCCCACTGTAGATGGTTGTGAGCCACCATGTGGTTGCTGGGAATTGAACTCAGGACCTCTGGAAGAACAGCCAGTGCTCTTACTCACTGAGCCAACTCTCGAACCCCCTATTTTGTTTTGTTTTGTTTTAAGAAAGGGTTTCTCTGTATAGCTTTGGGTATCTTCAAACTGATAGAGATCGACCTGCCTCTGGCTCCTGAGTGCTGGGATTAAAGATATGCTCCATGACCACTAGGCAATGGGCTGCAAATGATACCTCAATATGGTGGAGGTTGAGAACTGACACTTCAAAGTTATCCTCAGACCTTTTACACACACTTTAGCATGCACACCTACAACTGTACACAAAAATTAATACATGTAATTTTTTAAAGGTTAAAAAAATAAACAAGAGTCCTTAAGATGGCTCAGGAAATCAGACTGTCTGTTTCCAAGCCTGCTGATGACCTTGGTTTAACCTCTGAAACCCATGGATGGCTGTAGAGAAAACTCCACAAAACTCTCCTCTGACCTCTACACTCACATATACTGAATAAATAAATGCGATAATAAAATCTCAGAGTAGGGACAGACGAGATGTTCAGTAGGTAAAGGTTCTTGCTCTGCAAGCTTGACAACCTGACTTTGATCTCTGGAGTCTGGATGAAGCCACAGCAGCACACATCTGTAATTTCAGCACCCTTATTGGAGATGGAATGTAGAGATAGGAAAGTCACCCTGGAAGTTCTTGGGCTAGCTAGCCTTAAGTACAAAGTATGGCAGAGACAAAAAAAAAGACCCCACCTCAAAACTAGTTGAAAAGAGGAAAAATGCTTAAAATTGTCCTCTGATTCCCACAAGGCCCACATGCACACACACAAATCATAATGAAACGATAATGAAAATGATCAGCATCAATGTTTGTGTCTAAGTCTTTGTGTAGACACGGGGTTTGTGTTTTTCTTGCTACCTTTGATCTAAAGGATAGATTTGCTGGGAATGACAGGCTAAGTTCTCTCAGCACATTAGAGAGTATGGGTTGACTTCTAGTCTTTTAGGAAAATTCTTTGTGGCCTGATATGAAGTTCTATTTCCAATATATTTTTTTTCCTTCTGCCAGTCTGAGATACTAGCTAGAGGTCACCTTAAACTATGTGTTGAAGTCTTTTCAGAGTACAAAGGCAGTATTGAGACTCAGAACTCATCAAGGTTGGCTCATGGTCACTAACTCTCCCTGTGAGGTTTATTCCTTTGTCCTCACAGTGAGGATCTAGGACTAGTTGTGAGTAGACTAGCGTGTGAATCCTCCTGAGATGGCTCCATGCTTTGCCACCTGTTCTTCTTACCCCTATAAAGCTTTTAAATTGAAAGAGCCAGATTTTCAGCAATTGATAGAAATTACCAGGGCCAGTACCAGCTTGCTTGGGCACTCAGAAACACCCAAGAACCTCTTTTCATTTAGTTTGTGGGATCAGCACCAGTTCAAGCCCAGCACAGGCTAAACAGTAAATTACAAGCCCACTTTGGTCTTAAGAAAACAAAACAGGATCTGTAGACTCTTGTTATCATGCCAGCTCAGGAAGCATGACGTTATAGTCAGTACTTTGGCTGTGTCAATAAAGACAATCCTTCAAAGTATCCTACGGGGCTAGAGAGATGGCTCAGTGGTTAAGAACATGTACTGTCCTTACAGAGGGGGTTCATGTTCTTAGGGGTTCAATATCCCACCATCACTGATGGGAAGTAAAAAGGAAGCTGAGCCTCTGTGGCACAAGCTTGCAATCCTAGAATACAGGAGGCTAAGGCAGGAAAGAGGTTCGTGAGTTTAATACCAGTTTAGGTTACATGGTAACCTCTTGTCTCAAAACAAACCAGAAAAGCAGAGAAAATAAATCATCAAGGTGTTTAAGATGGAAGGTAGAACATAGTGAAGATATAATCTCACCGTGTCTATTATTATTACCAGCACTACTATCATCACCATCACTGAAAATGCTCATGAGCCAAGAAAACTAGAGGGTTTGCATTATGTGTTTCCTTAAATAAGCTTTTAGGAAAATTCAGACAGTCAAAATAAAAGGAAAGAAAAGTACAAAGACCTTTGCAGTTCTTCAAAAAATCAGTATCCCACTTGAAAGTAACTCAGAACAGGCAAGGAACTATGATGTGGGGGGTTGGATGGACTGGAAGATGGCTCAGCCGGTAAAGAAGCCAACTGAGCTCTGGTGCTATGCCCCAGCTGTGCTGTGGGTTGGGAGGCAGAGACAGGAGAACTGTGCAAGGTCACAGGTCACATCTTCTGAAGTATGCAGCTCAGCCACAGAAGCAAAAGTTCTCTGCCTCGGAACTGACCCCTGAAGGCCAGTCTCTGACCTCCAATGTGTATCTTACTCTCACTCTCACACAAATAATGCATAAAAAATATAAATTTATGTTTAATAAATAAAATGCAAACGAGATTCCTGTTTTCTCTTTTGGTGGCAGCACTTGAGTTTACCTGAGAGTACTCGTCTAGTTCCAAAAATAGACCATGCACACATAGATAATTTGGGAAACAAAACTGCATTGAGAACATTGCTTAGCCAGGCATGGTGGTACATGCTGGCAATCCAAGTCCTTGTTAAGTAGATGCAAGAGGATTAACAGTCCAAGGTAATCATCACTCTATAAAAGGCCAGTAGGGGCTGTATGAGACTGCCTCAAAATGCCAAAAGCAAAACAACAACAACAACAACAACAAAATACTCTCCTTCCCCCATAAAAAAAAAAAAAAAAAAACAAAAAAAAAAACCAAAAACCCAAGCAAAACCAAACCCAAACCCATTAGCCCATTGTTTGATATAAGAAAAAAATGAAATCTCTATGATAAAGTCTTAATGAAGCCCCTATTTTCCTCCAAAAATTTCCAAAGAAAAATGTAGATAGACTTTGGACCAACAGCCATATAAAGAAGTTTCATTCCTCACTATCCATTCTCAGCTCAACTAGACATCTACATGGACACTGTGAGCTATGGAGGGGAGACTCACCTTGAATTTGGATCAGTATAGATTCTAACTTTCTGCATCTGTTCCTGAGGTGAATGATGCTCATTCAAATCTTTACTGTGTTTCATGTCTTTAGTTATTTACATTCTCTCTCCCTCCATATATATATATATGATGCAAAGAAACAGTAGTATAAATGAGTGCAGAATATATAACTAAGAAAAACAACGTGTGTGGAAGCACATAGTTCCAAACCAACAAAGTTACATGTCACTGAAACCCGGTGAAGTGTGTGAAAAGCATGAAAAAGGTATAAAATATTCACTTCATGTCCAAGTCTATGCTATCTACACCTCTAACCAAAGCTGCTCTGACTTTGTGGTTATATTGCAAGGGAAAACTCTACCAAGGATGTGACCCTTGACAGAGCTCAGGGGAGACAACTCTACACTGGGTGATGAAGAGATAGGAAGAAGTACATCAGCTGTGCTCTGCTCTCCTCACCTACTGAAGAGACCTTGCTTCAGCTCCGATAAGGTGTTCTATTAACAGTGGACTTAAAGGGCCAGAATGATATTATCTATATAGCATTTTCATAATGTTTACAAGGTATTTTCATAAGCCTGACCTTCTTTTATCCATACAGAGAACTATTTGAGTTGGGTAGGACCACTATAACTCTTCTTGTTTCATTGAAAAAGATAAAGGAGTCCAAAGAGGCTATATGAATTGCCTGAAGCCACACAAGTTGCCTATAGTAGGGGTTGATTGAAAGTCATATTTGCACTTTACTTCAGAGGGGGGAAATGTTCAGATAATCCAAGGTCAACCAAATGAGAAAGATTTATTTTATTTTAAATTACATATCTATGTGCATGTTTATATGCATGAGTGTGCTGGTGTCCAAAAGAGGCCAGAAGAGGGTGTCAGGTTCTCTAGAGCTGGATTTACAGGTGGTTGTAAGCTGCCTTATATGGGTGCTGGGAACAAATGGTTCTGTGCAAGAGAAGTAATTGCTCCTAACTGCTTAGCCATCTTTCTAGCTTCAGATATATTAAACAAGGGCTAGAGGTATAGCTTGGTAGGAAAACATTAATTTAACATATGCTAGGCCCTGCTTGATTTATAGGAAGCACACAAAAACATGTGAACCTACATAACGGCTCACAACCATCCTTAACTTCAGTTCCAGGGTATCCAATGCTCTCTTTTGACTTCCATAGGCACCAGGTACATATGTGGTGCACATACATATACACAGGTAGGACACATAAAACAAACAAACAAATATACAAACAAATAAATCTATCTACCCTGTGTTGACCAACAGATGAACAGCTAAACAAAGTGTGGTACATACCTATAATGAAATAATTTGGTCTTTAAAATAAAGTTAGGAAATTCTTACATATTCCACAATGAGGATTAATCCTGAAAACATACTAAGTGAAATAAGCCAGTCACAAAAAGAGAAATCTAGAGTTCATAGCATAGTCAAATTTAAGGAGAAAAAAACTGTAGAAGGGTAGTTTCCAAGGGCAGGGAGTTGAGGGAATGAGGAGTGGGTGCAGAGATGCCAATGGAAAAGATGAAAAGGTCCTGGAGATGGATGATGGCACTAATGTCCAACAATGAGAACACACTTAATGCTGCAGAACCTCGGGTTTTAAAAATGGTTAAAATGCTACATTTAATGTTATATATGTTTTACCACAAATAAATAAAACAAGATGGACATACTTTGAAGAACTAGACTAACCAGATGTGGTGACATATATGCTTAGTCCGAGCACTCGGGGTGCAGAGGTAAGAGGATCTCTATAAGCTCAAGGCTGGCCTGGTCTACATAGAGAGTTCCAGGCTAGCCAAGGCTACAGAGTGAGACCAAACAAACAAACAAAAACCCAACTAAGCAATAAACAAAGAATTAGAATAATTACAGGAAATCTTTCTTTTAGCTCCTTAGCCTCTTGAACTGTCTGGTACAGGCATTTCACAGCTTCCAGTATTGATTTAAAACAAACAAACAAACCAAGCAAGCAAGCCAACAATGCACATGGGCTTCCCTATGAGTCTAGGACATCTGAAGCCTGGGAAACAGGCTTGTGGGTTCTCCTGGATAATGTGGTCTGATTCTCAATGTCAAAGGTCAGCTCTGTTTGCATAAGACCCAGAGTTAAAGGGAGGAACCAAAGGGGCTCTTTCAGTTGTCCGTCTATAGGAATGCTGCAGGAAACAGAGCTCTTTTGGAATTAGAAATGGCCTTATATAAAAATGTAAGCCAATGGTAAAACATCAAAGCCCAACTGGCTTTTAATGTTCTCAGAGATGACCCAGGCATACCCTGAACTACCTGTTTTTTGTTTTGTTTTGTTTTGAGACTAGGTCTCATTGTGGAATTCATATAGACCAGACTGCCTTGAACTCACAGAGATCCACATGCTTCTGCCTCCTGCATTCTGGGGCTAAAGGTGTATGTTACCTCATCTAACACGAACTCTCTCTTCTTTAATATTCAGTTTAGTTTGAAGACTAGGAAGGATATAGGTTGGATTGTGACAGGAATGTCTTCTTTGGCCTGCTGTACTAAGGGTCTAATCTCAACGTGCTGGATGGATGCTGCTTGATGATGTCCACTGTGTTCATTGATATCAATAAAAACAAAACTAAAGAAAACCAGGGAGATGGATCAGGTTGTAAAGAGACTGCCACACAACCATTGGGACCAGAGTTTAATCCCAAACACTCACGTCTAAAGCCTGGTACAGTGGCAAGTGTTCTCAGTCTCAGCACTGGGGAGGCAGAGAGAGGCCTGAAGCTTGTTGGCCAGCCAGCCCCAGGTCCCAGGTGAGAGCTCTTGTCTCAAAAAATAAGGTGAACAGCACACTAGTTGACTTCTGGCCTTTGCGTGCATGCATGAGTTTGGGCATGCACACATGCATATACACAGGGAAGAGAGAAAAGAAGAGAAATGGGGGGGGGGGAGGTGAGGGGGAGAAAGAAAGGAAGGAAAAGAAAAAAGCCCCCCCCCCTAAAGAAACACCGCAGTCAGGGGCTCGTAATTAATCTCTCAGCTGCTTCTATTACTGTGGTCTTTGAAACACAGGTGGAAATGATCACCTACAACTCTGATGGCCATCTTCCGTCATTCCTTATATTGCTGCTCTCTGAATCACACAAAGGCGAATATGAAAGATGTTTTCCTGTATGTCTAGTAAGACATGTTTTTAAAAAATAAAAAAGGGGAAGAGGGAGCTGGAGAGACCGCTGAGTGGTTAAGAATATGTACAGCTTTTTCAGAGGACCCTAGTTCAATTTCCAGCTTCATGTCAGGAGGCTCACAACTGCATCTAACTCTAACTCCAAGGGATCTTGACGCCCTCTGCTGGTGTCTATGGGTACCTCACACTTGTGGCACAGAATCAGAGCACACACTCACACATGTGTATGCAAGCATGTGTACACACACATGCATACCTACCTTTAAAAAGATTCAAAATGACTGGTCTGATTAGAATAATTATTTTGAAGCCATTTAATATCTTTTCCCTCAATTCTCAAGCCCAGATCTCACTCGAGTGGAGAAGTTTTTGTTTTTGTTTTCTTTTAAATATCTATAACGCAGCTATGATACTTGCTTTCCACCTTTACCTGAACATTTGTTTCCTCCAGAGGCTTCTCCCTCAAGTGAGATGTGTAAGGCTTCTGTAGATGCTGGGGAACAAGATGGAACAAAAATGCTTCACACCTGGCTCCGAAATTACAGGAACGCTGGAGTGGAGCCAACATAAGCTGGCACAGTACCAGCTGAAATGGACATCAATTAATGAGCCTGTCATCTTTCAAGACTACAGGTTTTGTTTCTTCCCCTCCTCAATCTGCACTGCTCCACAGCCCAGCCAGGGTACCCCTGGTAGGGTGTTCCAGATGGGATCGTTTCCCTCAGATTTCACACTTGCAGATTTACTGCACAATTTGTTTTTAACCCTCCCTATGTTTTTTAAAACAAGGTGATTACTCTACATTGCAGTTTTCTTCTATTGAATTTATTTGTTCTTAGTAAAAAGAGAAAATTGTGGCTTCAAAAGAAGAAAAAGAAAGCTCAGAGCTGCCCAGAAGCGGATGCCTTGTTTACTAAAAGGCATTCTAAATAACTCAGATTAGTGAAGGGTCAGAAACTCTTCTCTGTGTACATCATTTCTACTGAAGTCAGAGGCCAGAGAGCCTTGACCAAACATTATCCTGGAGAAAGGAACAGTCCTCTGGGTTCTTAAGCAGGCTGTGTCAGTGATCCACTTCATACACAAAAAGGGAAAAGAAATTCTGCTAGAGGCAAATGCTGTGTGAGAAAAATTTGTCAACAGGGACCAGAAATTAAAAAGTGACAGGATTCACCTGGAGTTAGAGCACACACCTGTAATCCTCAGGAAGCTATAAGGTGAGAGGATCATAAGTTGAAACCAGCCTGGACAAACAAAAAAGCAACAAAATTCCACATAGCATCTTCCCTTCTCTTTTGTTCTATGGGCAGAATACGTTTTCTATGCCAAACCTAAATGGGTGGCTCTGTGGAAAGACTTTCAAGGATCATGAAAGAATCTCTGGTAAATATTGCATCCACATTTAATGTACATTCTGAGAACTGAACTCAGCTGCCTTCTAGTACTGCCATTTATTCTCTTACAAAGCCCATGTGGCAGTGTCCTGACTAAGCTCAGCTGGTGCTTGTTTCCCTCCACAAAGCAGGTAGCTCCCTGGAAGTGTCACTTTAGGGCTTAGGAGTGATGACTACCACAAACAACTTCACTCTGGGACATAAACAAGAAGCCTGCCCGAACGTTCTGTTTTCTAGAACTGCCAAGGCCTCAGTGGGTCTGGAGTTGATGGCAACAGAGCCAGGCTGAACTCTGTTAAGAGTCCAGAATCAACATCAGAAGTAGGGACAGGAACTAGGGAGTGGTTGAAAGCTTCAGGGGTCTGGTCTGTACAACTCAATCTCAACCTCCCTTCTCCCCTAAAATTGTAAGTCTAAAAGTTGTAAACTCTTTCCAAAGGGGTGCTTCTTGCACACATCTGCTGACTAAGGCCTCAATCTCCTTACTTTCCTCTACCTCCATGTCTCAAGATTGAGTCAGTCTAAACAGTCTCTGAAGTAAAGGACATACCAGAGCATGAGATAATATTTACAATACATATTTATGTGGCAAAAGACCTTTATCTAAAACATATGAAGAATCTTTACATCTTAGTAAGAGGGCTGGGTTTGTAACACTTGCTTGGCATACAGAGAACTCTGGATTTGATCCCCAGTACTGCATACACCAGACACTGTAGCACATGACTTTAGTTCTAGCACTTGGGAAGTAGAAGCAAAAGGATCAGAAATTCAAGGTCAACCTTGGCTACACTGTAAGTTCCAGGACAGCCTTAGCTACATTAGATCATCCCTCAAAACAGACTTCGTAAACGAATCAACCACCTTTAACTCCTCATCTTCCTGCCTCTGCCTCCCAAGTACTGATGTTACAGTTGTGTGCCACGAAGACCAACCACCAACAATCTATTTAGAGAATAGGCAAAAGATGTAATCAGACAATTCAGCAAAGAAGACATACAAGCAGCAAATAAACACATGAAACAATGCTCAATATCCTTAGCCATGAGAAAAGTGCAAATTAGAACCATGTATGAGTTACCTATCACAATGATTTGAAGAAAAACAAAACAACAACAAAACAACAAAACCCTTCAAATAACCTGATGGTGCCAAGTCCTGATGATGACACAGAACCACACTGCATATATATGGATCTATCTATCTATCTATCTATCTATCTATCTATATATCTGGTTATAGAATAGTATAGCCTCTTTGGAAAAGAGTTGAGTAGTTACATTAACCACCGGTTCCATTGCTAGGTATTCATTTAAGAGAAATGAAAACGTAAAACCTACTCATAAATACTTACAGTTGTTCTATTCATGATTACTGAAAACTACATACAGCTCAAATATTCACTAATTGGTGAATGGATAAACAAACTGTGGTATAGCTATACAGTGCTTGGCAATAACAGAAAGAGTTACAGACAAAGGTAGCAACCTGGATGAATCTCAAATGCATTATATCATATGTAAGAAGCCAGACTCAAAGCCATATATTGTTATGATCTTGTTTAACGACAGTCTAGAAAAGGCAGAGTAATAAGGACAAAAAGCAGAAAAATTGCCTGGGGGTAGGATGCAAGGACCAGGGTTGCATGCATGAGGGAATTTTGGGGGTGATATAAAACATTTTATATTTATGTTGTGATAGTTACACAACCATGGGTGTTTGTCAAACTATAAATCAGGGCTAGCAAGACAGTTCAGCGGGTCAAAGTACTTGATGTGCAAGCCTCAGGACCTCAGAGCTCCATCCCAGAACCCATGGTGAAAGGAGAGAACTGACTGACTCCTGAAGTTGTCTTCTGACCTCCACATTCACATAAGCACACACATATGTATGCAAGAACGCATCAATTAAAATGCAAAATTAAAAATAACTGAATTGGAAGAAGAGGGAACAAAACAAAAACCCTACAACTGTGACTAACAATTTGGTCCCTGGGGAAAAGGGATAAACTAAGGACGTGACTCCATTCTGAGGGTGTACATTCTGAGGATATACACCAGCAGCTTACATAGCTAGTGTAGCCACTACACCCTGAGAGTAAAGGGAGTAGTAAACCAGAATCAGCTTTCTATTAAAATAAAAGGAATGTTATGCTCCTTAATTTTCATTGTTACAGAGAGAAAACCTCCATTATGCAGATAAAAAGATACTAAGTCCCAGTCTGATCCTCCTCCTTCATTTCCTGTTTCTTTTGGGCAGCAGTCTCTGCTTCTGCAAACAACAGTTATGTGTAAGCAGAAATCACCAGGGAAGTCAGGGGCCTAGCCTTGAATGGGCTAATGTGCACAGAACCTAATAAAAACAAATCTCACACATGTTTAATAAACAAACACCTGTTAAGTAATAATTAAATGTATACTTGAAGAAATACCATGTTTTTTAGGAAGTGAAACAAAGTATCTGCAATGACAGGTTGTTTTTGTTTTTTTTTTGTTTTGTTCAACAAAGTTTCACAAAATTAAGGCTAGTCTTAAACTCACTACATAGCAGAAGCTGGTCTACACCTCCACCTCCCAAGTGGTGGGATTACAGGTAAGCACCACCAAACTTTATTTTACATATACCAAAGCTATGTATATCATTGTCCTATGAAATGATGGGAACAAGCAGTCCAAATTCAATAGTTTGAAAGAAAAATATACTGTTTACAGTGAGGGCATACAACCAAAGGAACCAAGTAAGTAGTATGGATAAAGATGTGTGTTTAGAGCCATCAGTACTGGAGAGCTGAGAAAGCCGTGGCTCAAGATGGAGAACATATTCCCACTCCTACAGTTGTGGTTGATCTCCACACCTTTGTCTCTCAGCATAACCCTTCAAGTACGTCTTGGGTGCTTCAAGAGAGAAGAGGAATACTTGGAAACTGTAACTAAGGTAGAAACTCAGCACACACCGTTAAGGCAACAAGCATGTAGCCTAAGCACTTGCTCATATACACATGCAGAGAAAGGGCTTTTTCATTTAAATTGAGGAAGTTGCCATGTCTACCTCTATAAGCAAAAGTATTAATCATCCACCGTCTGGTTTTAATCCATATGCTCCTGATCCTGCATCTGAATGTATTGTTATCAGGGGAAGGAGCATTTCTGCTCAATCTTATTCACCAGCCAAAACCCTGAAAATGTGAAAACCACATTGGTGAAGTACCTTCTTGGAGACCGAGAAAAATGTGAGTAAAGTTGCTGCTTTTTTTGTTTTCACTCCCTACCCCCACCCAATGATGAACAAATGTGAATTTCAGAGGAACTGGGGGTGGTGGTGAGGGAGGGGGTTCAAGTTGGGAAAGCTCAAGTTACACATCTTTTCATATCTTGGAGTGACACTATCCTCAGGGAAATTTGCACTTTCTCTTCTGCATTTCCCAAAGGGGATCCTGCCAAACAACCTGACAGACATCAGCCTGTCAGATGCAAGCGTGGGCACCCAGGTGTATCCCTTTCAAGCACTTACACATCAAATGGCAAGCCTGAACAGCAGGCTTGCTTGCTTCTGCTTTGTGCTTTGCTAGCAGTAAAAGGAGGGTCCAAAACCTGTGTGTATAATCAAATATGGTTTTCTCAGTGTGTGGAGACCCTTCCCCCTCTTCAGAGTAGCCCCACAGAGGGTCCCAATGCCCATATGTGTGCTTGAGTACCTCCAAAGCCAGTCACCACCCTTGTAGACTCACTCCAAAATACACGTGGGGCCATTAGGACACAAAAACTCTGGCAAGATTAGGGAATGGAAAGGGCAGAAGAAACCACAATATGCCTGAGCCTCCCAGGAGAACAGTGCTAGTGCTGGTAGGGAACAGACTGACAGACAAAGCAGACAGACTCTAACCAGGCCTCCCTCTGTTTTCGATGCAACACAAATGTTTTTCATTAGAAGTTCTCTGCCCCACAAACACTCATATATGCGGCTATGAAATCCACATACTTAACTTCTGCTTTTTTGGCAGCCTGTCCCAACAACTTCTCCTGTTCCTCAGAAACAGAGCAGAGATGAGGAGGAACAGACTCCAGGGTCCCCAGCACAGGTAAGTGGAGAGAATCAGAAGCAGGCCTAGGAATCACAAATGTGAGCAGCAACACTCAGCCCAGGGAGAAACAAGAATATTCCCTTTTGCTGAAACAAGTCCTGTCTGGATCTTACTGGTTGTCACTCATACTTCAAGCTTAAGGTTTGACTTAACTTTTCAGTAAAGTCTGCAGCTGATCTTCATCAGGAGGTGTTGACCAATATTAAAAGCAAAACAGGCAAAACCCCTCAGTACACTGATTATAAAACCTGCAAAGTTCTAGTACTAAAGCATCAGGGAACGCAGGCTGCTTAGTAACCAGGCTTCAAATACTCAGAAGCAATCCAGTATGCACTTGTAAGAAGCAGCTGCACCACAAACTGAGGCCACGAGGGAACCGTGTTCTGCCCATTTCAAGTTAAAACTGAAGTGTGGGCACATGGATGCTTTAAAGAAAGTCTAGGAAGAAAAACCCACAAGAAGACTTCAAGAAAAGAATGAAAAGACAAACAGTGAAAAAAAAGTGTGAAAGTAAATGGCATGTAAGAAATCAAAAGGAAACCCCCTATTCTGGCAGCATTAGAGTTCCCCAATTTCACAAGAGCAAGACATTCCAGGCCAGGGAGATGGCTTTGAGGGTAAAGCCCACTCACCATCAACCCTGCTGACCTGAGTTTGATCCCTAGAGCCCACATGGTGGAAGGAGGCAAAGCCTCGTGCAAGTTGTCCTCTGACCCTCACATCATGCTATGGCACGAGCCCCTTCCCCCACCAGATAAGTGTAATAAAAATTTTTAAAGGAGACCCCCCCATGCTTTGTTAAGCAATTGCTCAACCTACATTCATTGTGCAATTCCAACCTTCCAAAGCTTTTTGCTACACACATGCAAACCACGTTTTCCTTTGCAGTCTAGAATTAAGAACAGTTTCTCGTTTTTCCTTTTCTTTAGTTATGGGAGTGCATACGGAAAAAGTCTTGCTAGATAAGCACTACTACAAATAGGGCTCATGTATGATTTCATCTATGATTTCTAAGTTAACTGCTAGTTAAAAACATTTAGCTTTTGTCCGGCAGCTAAAGATTAATATTTTCTGTCACTAATGATAATGGAAACACACACACACACACACACACACACATCACAGCCCACAAAAACACCAGACTCTAAAAGCCTTTGTTCTAAACGATGACTTATACTAGAATTTATTCTTCAGTTAAAAATGGCAGAAGCCCGACTGTATGTTAATCACAAACTTTTTAAAAAAGATTTATTTGTTTAATGTATATTAGTGCTCTATCTGCATGTATACCTACATGCCAGAAGAGAGCATCAGATCTCACTACAGATGGTTGTGAGCTACCTACCATGTGGTTGCTGGGAATTGAACTAAGGACCTCTAGAAGAGCAGCCAGTGCTCTTAACTGCTGAACTGCATCTAATTAAACAGGTGTACAAAATAATAGGTGTACTAAGAGAGAACCATGATTAAAACTCCAAGTAGACACACAGAAAACAGACACATTTGCCTATATAAAAATCTAAATTTGTACATTGTAAAATTACACACACACATTATTTGTTTGTTTGTTTGTTTATTTATTTAATGTGTATTGGTGTTTTTCCTGCATATATCCATGCACCACATGCATGATTTACAGACAGTTGTGAGCAGCCATGTGGGTTTTAGGAATTGACCTAGGTCCTCTGGAAGAGCAATCAGTGCTGTCAACTACCAAGTCATCTCTCCAGCCCCATTAAAAGAATAAGTTTATATAAACATCACTAAACAGGAGAAAACATTTTTAATACATAAAACATAACTATAAACAATATATAAGGAATTTGCATATCAGTAATGATGATGATGATATAAAAATAAGCAAGGCCATAAACATGCAAGGAAGATATATAAATAGATAATAGATCTTTTATTGCACTAGTAAATACATGGCAGTTAACGTTGTGTATGCAAGCCAAATAAAGACTAATGCCTAGGGATAAGAGAACTAAAGTCTGAGCTGCCAGAGAAAGAAATGGTAATACTGTTAACACTCATTGCAAGCAGCTATACTTGAGGAGTAAAGACAACACTTACAGTTAAGTTAGACCTAATTCACTAATACACACACACACACACACACACACACCAGTGGTAGTGAGTCTGCATGTATATCTGTGTACTACATGCATGCCTAGTGCCTGATTAGGCTGGAAAAGGGAGTCTCCAGGAACTGGAGTTACAGAAAGTTGAGACCCGCCACATGAGTGAGGAAACCCAACCTGGGTCTTCTGTGAAAAGCACTGGTGAGCTGACTGAGCTTCTCTCTCCAACCCTGAACACTAACGGAGCCTAAAACCAAGCCTAGAGCCAGACACGGAGCTTCACCTCTATAATCCCAGCTGAGGCTAGAGTTCCAGGACAGTCTGCATTACATAGTACCTCTGCCTCAAAAAACTAAAACCCTGCCTATAGCAAAAAAGTGGAGGGACATACATGTCATCTGTGAATATATGAGTAGTGTCTGCTCATATGACTGGAGATGCAGATGCACTGACTTCCTGTATCATTAACAGTGTATAAAAGTAAGGTAGGTGAGAGTGCTGTCCAACACCTTTTAATCTCAACACCTGGGAATCAGAGACAAGCACATAGATCTTTGAGAGTTCAAGGCAAGCCTAGCTACACAGTGAGATCCTGTCTCAAAAACAAACAAACAAACAAACAAACAAACAATAAACTTCTCCAAACCAAGCTTACTGAAGTAAGGTACAACCAGACAGAACTTTACCTACCAACTGAAATCACAGAAACACTCAGCACTCTCCAGGGGACATTAACAAAATACAGAGTCTATTTGGACTTGTGGACACAATGTTCACTGATTAAACAAACATCACTAGACGTAAAGAAGAGCAAAGTACAATGCATATGTGATAGAAATCAAATGTGAGATGGCATGGATGCTAGAATTAGCCAGGACTTTAAAGACTTTAAGAAAAGGATAGCTTTCCCCCCTTAAGACTGGGGGTGGGGGGTAGATAGTTCAGGGTGGCCTTGTACTTGCATTATCTCCTAACTCAGACTTTCAAGTGCTGGTTACTACATATTGAGCATAGAAATATAGCCTTAATGGGTGAACAGACAGAAAAGGAAATTATAAGAACAAAATGGAAATTCATGAACTGAAAAACAAGGTAATGAAATAAATTTCCTAGATGAGTTTAAGAGCAGACTGAAATAGGAAAAAAGGCTGAGCATCCATCTCAGTGCCTGCTGAGTATGCATAGGTACCAAACATAATATTCTAAAAAGAAAAATCAGTTATAATGGCTTACACCTGTTATTCCTAGTGCTTGGGACACTGAGGCCAGAGGATGGCCTTAAGTCTGAGGCTACCCTGTCCTACATAGTGAATCTGAGGCCAATATGAGTTACAGAATGAGAGCTTGTCTCAAAAAACAAAACAAAACTAAACAAAAAACCCAACAACAAACAAAACAGCTCTCCCCCCTAAAAAAACCTAAGCTGGGTATGATAGCTACTCTTGGTTGTCAATGTGACTACACCTGGAATTAACTAAAATCCAATGGCTGAGCACATCGATGCGGGACTTTTTTTTTTTTTTTAAATTTTAAGGCATTTGACATGGGAAGATTCACTTTTAATCTGAATCTTTGAAGTAGAAAGAGACACCTAAGATGGGAAGATCTGCCGTTAATCTGGGCCACACCTTCTGCTGGCAGCCTATAGAAAGTACTTGGACAAAGGAAGCTTGCTCTCTCTCTTTGCCTGCTAGCTCTTCCTAACAACTCTATTCCTTCACTATTTAAAGCCACTTCTTGGAGGACTGGCTGAAACATTCAGCCTTGGGGACTGAACAACTATTGGATTCTTGGAACTTCCATTGGTAGACAGCCATTGTTAGACTAGCTGGACCACTGCCTAAAAGTCATTCTAACAAATATCCCCCACCTCTGGATGCCTGGCTTAATGTGAGTTCCAGGCCAGCCAGGGCTGCATAGTGAGACTTTATTTAAAAAAAAAAATCCGCCGGGCGTGGTGGCGCACGCCTTTAATCCCAGCACTCAGGAGGCAGAGGCAGGCGGATTTCTGAGTTCGAGGCCAGCCTGGTCTACAAAGTGAGTGCCAGGACAGCCAGGGCTACACAGAGAAACCCTGTCTCGAAACACCAAAAAAAAAAAAAAATCCAAAAAAGCATAAACAAAAACCATAACAATGGGTTGGAGGCTCAGAAAAACAGTCAATGAATTTGAAGACAAAAACTGAAGAAAACAGGAGCCTCACCAATCTATGGAACCTCACCTAGAGTCTGGACATATACATACAGAATTCCAAAATGGGAGAACTAGCACAGAAAAAAAGAATATCCAAAAGATGCTCCAAATTTGATGAAAAACCATAAGCCTACCAGTCTAAGAGTTCCAGTAAAAAAATTCAAGCAAAATAAAACCTCCTGATACATATCTCAAACTTCTAAAACTGAAGATAAAATGAAAAACTTCAGAGCTGAGTTGGTAACTTGGTCAGTAAGAGTGCTTACTTTGCAAACATGAGGACCTGAGCTCCACCCCCAACTCCCCCCCCCCACCCCCCAACTGATGTAAAAATGCTAGGTGTGGTGGCATGTGCTTTTAATTCCAAACCTGGGAAGGCAGAACCAGGGGGTCCTTGGGCTTGCCGGTCAGCTAGTCTAGCCTAACTGGCAAGCTCCAGGCTAACAAGAGACCTTGTCTCAAGGAGGGAAAAAAGAGAACACCTGAATTATTATCCTCTGACTTCAACTTACAGATACCCAATAGGAACACAAAGCAAACAAAGAAAAATACCAAAAGAGCCAAAACAAAACATCACAAAGAGGGCTAACTCCTTATGAAAAGCCAGTGGAAGTGAGATGATAATATAATCACATCTTATAGTTTTGGTGGTAAGCTTAGACTTTAATGGCTGAGCCATCTCTTCAGCCCTACAATCATATCTCAAAAATGTGCAGTAAGGAAAAAATAAACTTTAATCAGTAATTATATTTCTAATTGGAAAAAAAAGCCATAAAATAATGTGTGTGTGTGTGTGTGTACCATATGTGCAGGCGACCACAGAGACCAGAAGAGAGTATCAGATACAAATACCTACATGAAGTTGCAGGTAATTGTAAGCCCCCTGAACCCAGATCCTCTGCAAGAGCAGCAAGTATTCTTAACCATTGAGTCATCTCTCCAGCCTGGTGAAGCAGAAAAATTTAAATGAGAAACAAACAAACAAAAAAAATGTTATTTTTAAACAAAGACTATCTAGACCTGGTGATGGTTGCCTATAACACCAGCACTTAGAAACTGTCTCTAGAACCATTACTTGTGTATGCATGTGTGTGTGTGTGTGTGTGTGTGTGTGTGTGTGTGTGAGAGAGAGAGAGAGAGAGAGAGAGAGAGAGAGAGAGAATGAATAGTTTGGGAAGCAATAGAGAAAATTTCTATGACCTTGGGGATAAGGAAAAATTTCTAAGGCAAAAAGCTATTAAACTGTAAAAAAAAATTAAAAAAACCTGAACTTTATTAAAAATAAAAAAATTGATATTTCAGCTATATAAACAAAGTAACAAAGAGAACACAATTATGAATTGAAATATTCACAGGGTATAACTGATAAGAATTTATATTCAAAATATATAAAGAACTTGTACAACACAACTAGAAAGAGAACAACAAATAGTGTTTATAAAGAGCCAGTAGAAGCCGGGTGTGGTGGCACACGCCTTTAATCCCAGCACTCGGGAGGCAGAGGCAGGAGGACTTCTGAGTTCGAGGCCAGCCTGGTCTACAAAGTGAGTTCCAGGACAGCCCGGGCAATACAGAGAAACCCTGTCTTCAAAAACCAAAAACCAAAAAAAAAAAAAGAATGCTTTCATGATTTTAGAGACAGTTTATACTACAGACTATACATAGTCTTCAGCATTTTTATGATTTTGTTATTTTAGGTGTATCAAGTGCATTTGGATTAGAATATTTCCAATTTATTTTTTAAAAGGATTTATTTATTTATTATATCTAAGTACACTGTAGCTGTCTTCAGATACTCCCAAAGAGAGAGTCAGATCTCATTACAGATGGTTGTGAGCCACAACTCAGGACCTTCGGAAGAGTAGTCAGTGCTCTTATTCACTGAGCCATCTCACCAGCCCAAAGATTTACTTATTTTATTTGTATGAGTGCACTGTCCCTGTCTTCAGACACACCAGAAGAGGGCATCAGATCCCATTACAGATGGTTGTGAGCCACCATGTGGTTGCTGGGAATTGAACTCAAGACCTCTGGAAGAGCAGTCAGTGCTCTTAACCACAGAGCCATCTCTCCAGCACTATTTCTAATTTATAATGGTTTTGGGGGGACATAACTCTATTCTGAGTTGAGAATCTGTAGTGTGAACTATTAGTAAAATCAGAATTTGCCTATTCCTCCTGCTTCTGCCTCCTAAATATGCTAGGATTATAAGTGTACAACACCATGAATGACTACCAATTTCATCAATTTGAGTCTATGTGTATGTTTGAGTGGGTGTGCAAGGTCTCAAGGACTGGAAGCACCAAATAACTATTTGTCCCGTCACACACCTACTACACTTCTCCGAGCACTTAGATGGCCAGAGTTTGAATCCATCATGCTTAGCCATGCCATCCTGGGCACAGTTTTTTGTTTTTGTTTTTTTTTTAAATTAATTAACTAATTAATTAATTAATTAATTTAATGCATGTGAGTATATTGTCACTGTCTTCAGACACACCACAAGAGGGCATCAGATGCCATTACAGATGGTTGTGAGCCACAATGTGGTTGCTGGGATTTGAACTCAGGACCTCCAGAAGAGCAGTCAGTGCTCTTAACAACTGAGTCATCTCTCCAGTCCCCCTTGGCACTGTTTTAAGGCTTAACATTATTCCAGGGCTTCTGGGAAACCTAAATGAAATAATGTAGGGCCTAGGACAGCAGTAAATACACAATAAGCATGAAGTGTTAGCTGTATGCCTCAGAGTTCTTTTAGGAAAGGAGGTTACCCAGACCAGTGTCTTCATTTTCATTCAAGAGAGATTGCTCATTATAATTTGAGGATAATTGTTTTTTTCTAGAGCTCAGAAAGTGAGCTCAAGAGGCAACAAGAGGTGAGGTATGTGAGCTCTCAGGTAATATTTTCCGTATTCAAAAGTTAAAGCCAGAATTGGTAACTACCTTTCATAACCTTCCTGTTAAGTTTTCCAAATACCCCTGGAATCTTTATTCTTAGCTGGTCTGAAAATTTTGCCTTGTAACTACAATTTGACCAACTATCATGTCTCTAAAAACAGTTGTTCTCAATATGTAGAAGATTTAACACTAGCATGGCCTAAGAATGTGTTAGAAATACAATTTTAGTCAACTCCTCCCCACAATGAGTGACATTCATGTGAAGCCCAGAAACTGTGTTTTAACAAAGTTGTCAATATGGTTTTAATGAATGCTAACATGTGAGACTTATCAGGCTAGAACAAAAAAGAATACCTAGATACTTCACCTACCAAAGACATGGACATTAAAAAGTCTTTAAGGCTGGAGACATGGCTCAGAGGTTAAGAGCTCTTATTGCTCTCACAAAAATACAGATTCCTAGCACCCACAATGTGAATCACAATCATTTGTAATTCTAGTTTCAAAGCATCTGATGATACCTGCTCTGTGAGCACCAGACACATATACATACATGCAAAATATTCATTCACATAGAAAAAATAAATCTAAAAGAAAAGGAAAAAAAAACACCCCCAACCAGACAAAATATCAGAGTCTAGAATCTAAGAAATTAGATTGATATATTAAGCAATAACTGATACAATCTGGAAGTACTGGAGTAGATCAAGGTAATGATAATTCATAGGCTTATAAAGGATTCATAAAGTGGCAGGAAAGCACAAAAAAAGATAAGATTAACAAAAAGGCACAGAGAGAGATATATACAAAAAAAATGGTTATGGCCAGCAAGACAGCTCAGAGGTTAAAGCTACCTTCCACTGTCCCAGATGACCTGAGTTCTATTCTCAGGACCCACATGGTCAGACACCCTTTGACTTCCACGCCTATACTGTCACAAGTGCACCTTCCACACGAAATAAATAAAACATAAGAATGAAGGTCAGAGCCAGGGGCGGTGGCGCACGCCTTTAATCCCAGCACTTGGGAGGCAGAGGCAGGCAGATTTCTGAGCTCGAGGCCAGCCTGGTCTACAGAGTGAGTTCCAGGATAGCCAGGGCTACACAGAGAAGAAAAACCAAAAACAAACAAACAAACAAAAAAGAATGAAGGTCAGTTCCAGAAACACATTTGTGAAATGGATAATGAAAAGTTCCTTATCTATATAGTGAGAAAAGACAAGACAAAAATTTAAATCTGAACTTGTAATATCTCTTTGCTATAAGCCAGAGGACTTTTCAAAACACTATATAAGTTTACAAAGACTCTGGATCAAACAGGCAAAGCAGAGAAGGAAACATATAGATCATAGTATGTTTCTAAAATTTGGCTAAAATTATTTTTTCTGTAGATTCCTATGGCTGATAGAATGGTATAAGAGAAACCATCTCAAAGGGTAAAAACAAAAGATCTTAACTAGTATTGTGTGACAAACAAAACATATTTTCTTTCTTCTCTTCCTTTTTTCCTTTCCCTTCTCCTTCCTGTTCTGTTTTTTCCCTTCCTGTTTTTTTTTAATTAAAAACATCTTTTTATTAGATATTTTCTTCATTTACATTTCAAATGCTATCCCCAAAGTCCCCTATACCCCACACACACATCCTGCTCCCCTACCCACTCACTCCCACTTCTTGGCCCTGGCGTTCTTCTGTACTGGGGCATATAAAGTTGTTTTTTTCTTGAGACAGGATTTCTCTATGTAGTCCTGACTGTCATGGAACTCATTATACAGGCCAGGCTGGCTTCAAACCGACAGAGATCTGCATGTTTCTGCATCCTGAGCACTGGGATTAAAGGCATGCACCACCATAGCTGCTGCTCCCTGGTGTGGTCTTTCTCTCTCTTCCTCTCTTCTCCTCCTCCTCCTCCTCCTCCTCCTCCTTCTTCTTCTTCTTCTCTCTCTCTCTCTCTCTCTCTCTCTCTCTCTCTCTCTCTCTCTCTCTCTCCTTTGCTGAAACATCTCTCCAGCTTAAAGCATTTCTTTTTTTGAGACAAGAGTTCATGTGCCCCAGGGCTGGTCTAGCTGAGGATGAACTGACCTGATCCTCCTGCCTCCGTCTAAGATCACAAGCTTAGACCACCATGCCCAGTTTTATGTGTTACTGGGGATCAACCTAGGACTTTATGCATGCCAGGCAAGTACTCTCCAACTGAGCTACATCTGCAGTGGAAATATTTCTTATTGCCTATATAGAAAAAAATACTACACCTTTTCCTTCAAGAGTCCCCCAAATTCCCATTTCACTCAATATAAAAACAAAATAGCTCCACAAGAGTAAAGCAAAGATGCCAAGGACAGTGGCACACCTGTAGTCTCAGCACATGGGAGGTAGAAGTCATTCTTGTCCATCTTGGAAAAAGTTACAAAAAAGCTAACTCTTTCAGGACTGTAAGGAAGTTAGAAAGCAGCTACTCTCATATTCTACAGTTGCTCTCTCTCTCTCTTTTTTTTTTTTTTTTTTTTTTGGT
The DNA here is from genome assembly GCF_978045245.1 of Mus caroli. Taxonomy (NCBI): domain Eukaryota; kingdom Metazoa; phylum Chordata; class Mammalia; order Rodentia; family Muridae; genus Mus; species Mus caroli. The sequence continues at coordinate 47,616,824 of NW_028227268.1, forward strand.
TTTTTGAGACAGGGTTTCTCTGTAGAGCCCTAGCTGTCCTGGAACTCACTTTGTAGACCAGGCTGGCCTCGAGCTCAGAAATCCACCTGCCTGTGCCTCCCGAGTGCTGGGATTAAAGGCGTGCGCCACCACGCCCGGCATTACAGTTGGTCTTATACATGAAAAGCCCTAAAATTTGGTACAATCTCTATAGTCTAGCAATTCTACTCGCAAAGTTTATCCTTGTAAATTAATGAAGAAACATCAAAATATGTATAATGCTGCTTGATATGACATTATTGATAAAGCAAAAACCGGTAACTTCCTGAAAAATAAATGACTAAGGGACTAAACAAAAATTTATGATATTTGTGATATAAACTATACAATTATATGCATTTGTTTTACAGGAGATAATTAAACTGCATGTTTACTGGCTTGGCATTTTGAAGTAGGGTTTTCCCTATGTGATCAAAGCATGCCTTGAACTCCTGAGCTCAACTGACACTCCTGTCTCAGGCCTGCTAGCAGGCTGCATTAATTTCTATTAAACTTCTTATATTCACACTACAACTTGCACTCTGTATCTTTTTTCTAATGCTGTCCTTCTCATCCCCCCCCCCCCCACCACCACCACCACGTTCTACCTATAAAGCTGCTGGGATTTTGGTGAGGAGATACATGTGAAGAACGTAGCACCATACTATCTAGAACACGATCAGTGACTGAAAAACTATCAACTTTATGGCTTCATTACTTGTCCCTTATCTTGAACAATATAATATGACAATGTTTACTTGCTTTCAAGATGGCTTGGCAGGTAAAGGTATGGGTCAACCGAGCTGACAACTTGAGTTCAGTTTCTAGGACCTGTGTGGTGGAAGGAGAGAACTGAACCCTAACAGTGGCCCTCTAACCTCACATGCACGTTATGGAGTATGTGCATCTGTATGGATGACTAGTGCCAGCACTCAAGCACTCATTGACTATGTTTAAGATCCTGGGTATTATTTCTAAAGCTTATAATGGAAATTTTATATACATACGAAAGTAGAATGCTGTAATGGATTCAACATATCCATTATTCAGAGTTAACAGGCTCAGCATTTAGCTTCTCCTTCCCACTTATAGTCCCACCTATCTCCAGTCGCCCAGATAATTTTGAAGTAAATCCTAGTATACATTAGAGATTTTTTTTTTTTTTGAGACAGGGTTTCCCTGTGTAGTCCTGGCTGTCTCAAAATTCAATTGGTAGACCAGGCTAGTCTTGAATGCATATGTCTGACTGCCTTTGCCTCCTGAGTGCTGGGATTAAAGGTGTGCATGTCTCCAGAGTAGAGGCTGGCCTTGATCTCTCAATTCTCTTGTCTCAGCCTTTGAGTGCTATGATTTAAAGGTCTCTCTCTCTCTATATATATATATATAGAGAGAGAGACACACACACACACATACATATACATATGTTTTAGTCAGGGTTTCTATTCCTGCACAAACATCATGACCAAGAAGCAAGTTGGGGAGGAAAGGGTTTATTCGGCTTACACTTCCATACTGCTGTTCATCACCAAAGGAAGTCAGGACTGGAACTCAAGCAGGTTAGAAAGCAGGAGCTGATGCAGAGGCCATGGAGGGATGTTCTTTACTGGCTTGCCTCCCTTGGCTTGCTCAGCCTGCTCTCTTATAGAACCAAGACTACCAGCCCAGGGATGGTCCCACCCACAGGGGCCTTTCCCCCTTGATCAATAATTGAGAAAATGCCTTACAGTTGGATCTCATGGAGGCATTTCCTCAACTGAAGCTCCTTTCTCTGTGATAACTCAGCTGTGTCAAGTTGACACAAAAATAGCCAGTACAACATATATATACATACATATATATATATATATATCTCAGAACATGGAGTTTGTTTTTATTTTTTGCAATAGTAGCACAGACTAAACTTGAACTTAGTACACAGGTCTTCCTTTTCCCTATTCCCCAAGAATACTATGGTTCACTAATGGGGCTTGAAATATTGAAACAACAGTTTTAATTTTTAAATTATTTTTTGTTTTGTCTTTTTTTTGAGACAGGGTCTCACTATATAGCTCTGGTGGTCCAAGAATTCAATATGTAGACCAGACCAGACTAGAACTTACAGAGATCCACCCATCTTTGTCTCCTGATTGCTGAGGTTAAAGGCATGTGCCACTACACACAGCTACAATTTTACAATTCTTTCCTAGGTACTTTGCTTTGGTCTGCAGAGGTTAGCTACATAACCTCTGAATTCAGGTGCCTACCAGTCAGTCAGTGAATCTCTTTTCCCTGGTGGTTGGTTCTAGATAGGTCTCTTCTTGCCTTATCACTAGCTTCCCTTCTCCCTTCTCCTGACGGAATGAGTCACCATGCTTGTCTATACCTGAACTTTCTACCATGGCTTCTTTATTTCAGGCAGAATACTAATCCTTCAAGATGTTCAACATACTCAAAAAGTTAAGGGTTGGCCTGGAAGAATGGCTTAGTAGCTAAGAGTACCCAGGTTTGGTTTCCAGTACTCGTTTCTGGCAGCTAAAAACTGTCTATGGCTGTAGCTCCTGGGGATCATCTTCTAGCCTCCATGGTCACTTACACACAGGTGCCACCCATACACATACATACATAAAATAAATCTAAAGAATACCAAGAGTGAAGCCAGCTTGAAAACTTTGCAAAGACTATCTATCCCTGCAACATATTTTAAAATATAAAAGATACAACCATTCAGTGATGTACTCTGTTTATTTGATTGAAAAAGCTTTCATTTTTTTTGATTGATTTATTTTATTTTTATGTGTATGAGTGTTCTGCTTGCATATATGTAAGTGCACCACCTGTGTGACTGGTGACCACAAAGAGTACCAGATGTCCAGTGATGAAGGATCTGGAGTTATGAATAATTGCGAGCCACCACGTGGGATCTGGACCCAGGTCCTTTGCAAGAGTTACAATTATTAACTACTGAGTCACCTCTCCTGCCCACAAAACTTGTATTTTAATCTACAATTCATAATCCCCCAAAACAACAATAACAAAACAAAACAAAAGAAACCTAGAATTTCATAGGACTTGGGAATGTTCACACCAAGGCAGTGCTTATAAGGCAATGCATTCACATGACTATTAGCAACTCATGAAAACAGTAAGAGTTACTCATGTCTTACAGGCTTCAAGAAATGTATATAGCCATTTACATCTATATACCCCACAAATGGCTCCCCAAAGTGGAATATTTACCCTATATGTTTAGAGCACCTACACTGTGTGGTTACATACATAGTTACATGCTCAATGAGTTTCTGATGACTGAGCATACAAGTTGGACCAAACATGACTAATCTCAACTATTAATGAAGTCACCAATGGTGCTGTAACTAAGTCCTTGAGATATTTTACATTTTTTACTAATAGCCAGTAGGGGACTGAGAAAATGCCTATCATATTGCTAAAAAGGTCAGGATTTCCTAAAGATTCTTTTTGGCACATTAATACACATCTTCTGGGTTAGCCATTGACATGACCTATGTGAATTTAGCATCATCTTTATTACTCTCTTGAGCTTCTGGTCCCTCTTTTATAAATGCTTAGACAGGTTTATTGAGAGGAATTACTAGACAGAAAAGTCTAGGTTAGGGCCCAATGCATGATAGATGATTGATTTTTCCTCATCATGGAAGACAATAACTTAGAGCCAAAGGAAAAGGTAGCATTTTTATATAGGAATCTTGTTCCAATTCCAACAAGGTGACAACAACACAGAAGTGATCTAGCTACACACCCCTCTGGTCCAGAGCATTTCCAGATTAGGATAAGAGTAACTGCAAAGGCATGAGTGCTTGAACTGCATGAGGAATGGCGAAGACGACCAATATGCAACGTGTCCAGAGAACACAGTAGGAATGAGGAGGACAGTAAGAGCTGAGGAGCTGAGGTCAGAGATAACAGGGGAAGGTATTGTCAGATCAGAGATGGTACAGAAGCCCATTATTAAAATGTTGGCATTTTACTCCAAGTAGAAAATGTTCTAATCATAATGTTTAGAAGTAAAAATTAGTATGATTTATAGACTTTATTAATTTTAGGGGTGTGGGAGCTTGTTACTAGAGACTGAGTCCAGGACCTTCTGCATACTAGGAAAGCTAGTTTTTTTCACGTTGAAATAGTATCACTAAGTTATCCAGTCAGCCTCAAATCTGCCCTGGAAGGTCTTGAATTTATAATACTCCTGCCTTCACTTCTTGAGTAGCTAGGATTACAGGCCTGCACCAGCAGACTCAGCACCAATGCTGAGAAACAGACTAGGGACCAGAGGAATAGTTAGAAGGTATTTCAATGAATGGAATAAAGGTGTGGATATGAATCATATCTACATGCTTTTTAAAAACTTGGATGTATTTTAAAGGTAAAGAAGAAACAAATTTGCTTATGGTTTAGATATGAAGGTTTGATAAAAACAAAAGCCAAGAACTCTAAGATTTTGAAATGAGCAACTAAAAAAGTCAATGCTGCTATTTACTGCAGGATGAGAAGGAATGAAGACAAACTGAAGAGTGGGTGAGGTGAGATGTAGGGATGCTAATTCTGAAATACCCTCTCACAGTCTTGGAAGTGGAACCACTTCAAGCTGGCTGCTACTGCCACATAGGCAGCGGTGATCGCTTCCAAAAGGTGAGGGTATGCAGAGGACCTCATTCTTCTCCATCTAGGCCATAGATTTGGTATCCAACATTACAGCTGGGAATACTGATGAGCTGATAAAAATGAGGGTAAGGGAGCCCTAAAGCTGGTTAGGACTCCTCCCTTGTTCTGCACTAAGTGAGAGTATTTCCCAGAACAATTTTCTGGGATCAAGTCTACCTAGTATCAACAAAGGTTAGAAGAGAGAGTAAGAAAGATAGATGGATTGATTGATTATCAGGGTGCACTAACCCAAGATATTGATACTTAGTTTCTCTTTTAACTCAACATCTTCCTCAGCAAGGTAAACAATTCTTAGTTGTCTTCAGCCTCCTACTATACATACCCACATTATTACTCACTTCTGAGATCAGACAAGCAGAACAGAATTTTACTCTATTTAATTCTGCAAAATAAACAAGTAAAACAAGTACTCCTCTTGGGAAAGAAAGGGTCTTCCAAGAGCCATTAGTTATTAAACAAATCTCAAGAGTATGAGTTTTCAAAGATTTTCATTTTATGTGCCTAAGTGTTTTGGTGCATGCCTATCTGTGTTTAGGTACCCACAAAAACCAGAGAGGGCACCGAATTCCTTAGAACCAGAGTTAGTGACTGTTGTGATGGGATGTGGATGCTGGGAACCAAACCTGGGTCTCCTGGAAAAGCAGCAAATGTTCTTAACCACTGAACATTTTTCCAGCCTTTGGCTTTTATTTCTTTTTTTTTTTTTTTTTTTTTTGGTTTTTCGAGACAGGGTTTCTCTGTATAGCCCTGGCTGTCCTGGAACTCACTTTGTAGACCAGGCTGGCCTCGAACTCAGAAATCCGCCTGCCTCTGCCTCCCGAGTGCTGGGATTAAAGGCGTGCGCCACCACGCCCGGCTTTGGCTTTTATTTCTATTTACAAATTTTCTTTTATTTTCAGTGCTAAGGACTGAGCCCTGGGCCCTTGCACAATCTAGGTAAGTTTCCAAATTTTATGCTCTGTCCCCAGGGCTTATTTGTTTTGTTTTTTGAGACAGGGACTCTCTCATATTGTCTTGGCTGACCTTGAACTGGTTTATATGGCTGAGCATGACTTGACTCCTTACTACTGCTACCAATGCTCAAGTAATCAAGGGAGTACAAAGGTTGCCACTGGGCAGTTGGATATAGACTTTTGATAAGCCCAAGCCCTAGAACATTTCTCTACTTAAAAAGAAACCCTGTCTCAAGTGGGGAAGAGCCTTGAAGATATGGGCACAGGGGAAAGATTCCTGAACAGAACACCAATGGCTTGTGCTGTAAGATAAAGAATCGACAAATGGGACCTCATAAAATTGCAAAGCTTCTGTAAGGCAAAGGACATTGTCAGTAAGACCAAAAGGCAACTAACAGATTGGGAAAAGATCTTTACCAATCCTAAATCAGATAGGGGGATAATGTCCAATATGTATAAAGAACTCAAGAAGGTGAACTCCAGAAAATCAAATAACCCTATTTTAAAAAACGGGTACAGAGCTAAACAAAGAATTCTCAACTGAGGAATACTGAATGGCTGAGAAGCACCTAAAAAAAAAAAAATGTTCAACATCCTTAATCATCAGGGAAATGCAAATCAAAACAACCCTGAGATTCCACCTCACACCAGTCAGAATGGCTAAGATCAAAAAATTCAGGTGACAGCAGATGCTGGTGAGGATATAGAGAAAGAGGAACATTCCTCCATTGCTGGTGGGACTGCAAGCTGGTACAACCACTCTGGAAATCAGTTTGGTGGTTCCTCAGAAAATTGGACATAGTTCTACCGGAAGATTCAGCAGTACCACTCCTGGGCATATACCCAGAAGATGCTCCAACATGTAATAAGAACACATGCTCCACTATGTTCATAGCAGCCTTACTTATAATAGCCAGTAGCTGGAAAGAACCCAGATGTCCCTCAACAGAGGAATGGATACAGAAAATGTGGTACATTTACACAATGGAGTACTACGAAGCTATTAAAAACAATGAATTTATGGAATTCTTAGACAAATGGATGGATCTGGAGGATATCATCTTGAGTGAGGTAACCTAATCACAAAAGAACATACATGATATGCACTCACTGATAAGTGGATATTAGCCCAGAAGCTCAGAATCCTTTTTAGAAGGGGAACAAAATACCCATGGAAGGAGTTACAGAGACAAAGTTCAGAGCAGAGTCTGAAGGAACGAACATCCAGAGACTGCCCCACATGGGGATCCATCCCATAAACAAGCACCAAACACTATGGCAAATGCCCACAAAAGCCTGCTGACAGGAGCCTGATATAGCTATCTCCTGTGAGGCTCTGCCAATGCCTGGCAAATACAGAAGTGATGCTCACAGTCATCCATTGGATGGAGCACAGGGTCCTCAATGAAGGTGTTAGAGAAAGTACCCAGGGAGATGAAGGGATCTGAAGCCTCATAGGAGGAACAACAATATGAACTAACCAGTAACCCCAGAGCTCCCTGGAACTATAACACCAACCAAAGAAAACTTGTGGCTCTAGCTGCATATGTAGCAGAGGATGGCCTAGTCAGTCATCAGTGGGAAGAGAGGCCCTTGGTCCTGTGAAGGCTCTATGCCCCAGTATAGGGGAATGCCAGGGCTAAGAATGGGAATGGGTGGGTGGGGAGGAGGGGGAGGGGAGAGGGGGAGGGAAGAAGAGGGAGGGAATCTTTGGAGGGGAAACTAGGAAAGGGAATAACATTTGAAATGTAAATAAAGAAAATATCTATAAAAAAAAGGTAAAAGGTAACCCCCCAAAACAAAACAAAACCCTAAGTAATCATAAAAATTATTACATATTTGATTTTCAGTACCACATAACAATTTCCATATAAGAACATATTGAAATATGTGAAAAGAGACAATAGTATGTATATGACCCCAGGGTTTTAATTTTTTGCTCTATATGTTTGTACTATGAGGATCAAACCTAGAATCTTGTGGTTGGTAGACAACCTAATTGTTCTGGTTTGTTTTCTAAAGGACTGTTTATGTATAAATTATATTAATACATAAATATAGAGACTTAGACAGCACATTAGTAACATCTCTCATAGGCCAGGCATGGTGGCACATGTCTTTAATCGCAGCACTTAAAAGGCAGAGGTAGAGAATCTCTTTGGATTCTATGCCAGCCAGGGCTATATATTGAGGCCCTATCTCAAAAACAAACAAACAAAAAACAAACAAACAAACAAACAAACAAATCCCGTATTTATAGGTCATGTTTAGGATTCAGTTTTTACTTTCTGTCTTGGTGTGGAAAATTGAACTCAAGGATTAAAACAATTTTTAAAAAAAAAAAAATGTGTGTTCACTGGTGTTTTACCTGGACATTGTCTGTGTGAGGGTGTTGGGTCCCATGGAAGTGAGCTTATAGACAGTTGTGAGCTGCCATGAAAGTGCTAGGCTAGGCAAGTACTCCATCCTAGTCAGATCCTAACCCTGAAAGTCAGTTACTGACTCAACAAAATCAGTTCTGTATCTATTATGCATTTCATCTTGATTGAGGAGTTCTTCCTCCTTTTTGTAGTGACACATATCTTATCTTAGCACTTGGGAGATTGAGACAGGAGGACTAGAAGTTTAAGGCCAGCCTCTGCTACACAGCCATTCTGGGGTCAGCCTGGGATATATGTGAGACACTTCAGCAAAACAACAAAACCTAAAAATAAAATAACATTCGTCTAAAAAAAATAGACTTCCTCTTGAGAAGCCAATCATGGACTACTCCCCAAAGGGCTCTCCTCTCGGGATGCCACAGACTCTCTGAAAAGTGCCTTAGCACAGGAGACTGTTAATTCCCCACGAGTGTGATGGAACAACCCAGAATGCCCTACTCTCCACTGGCTAAAGACCCAACTGTTAAACTAGACTCTCCACAGTCCCCACCAGGGTAACAGGGAATGGCTTTTGTTTTCTATAAACAGACAAGAAAAAAGTCAAGTTAAAACACTCCTTAGAGGAAGGAAAATAGAAACCAGGCAGCGAGGAATGCTTCATATTCCTAAAAGCTTTTTTTGTACGTTAACACATGGTGTCTGCTTCTCTCTAGTCACCTATTTATCACTCTCCTCCTTAGCGAAGGGAAAAAGCCCTGGCTGTTTTCCTAGTGCAGAGTTCTGTGGCTGGGGAAGGAGGGAGAGGGAAGGAAGGAGGGTGCTTTAAGCATGATGCAAACCATTTGGAGCTGAGTAAGAGCACTGCCAACACAAGCTGCACTATTTAAACATGTGAGGAAATGATCGTATATACAACATGCCAGGAGCTCTGCGCTCTCTCTCCTCCACCCCCCTCTTCCTCCCTCCCTCCCTCCCTCCCTCCCTCCCTCCCTCCCTCCCTCCTTTCCTTCCCCCACTTCATTTCTCTCTCTCATACACATACACAGGAGACACCCCCCCCAAAAGGAAGTTGAGAGGATTTTTTTCAGGACACAGAACTGGATGTCAGCGGCTAAAAGGTCGATATTTTCCCTTAACACCCTTCTCAATGACTTAATCATGTTCTGTTTGCACAGAAAACTTCCCAAGAATAAAGTCTGGAGAATTAAGAGAATGGGTAAATGGGAAGGGATGTTTGGCCTGCAGCTGACCTTATCCGAGGTTTTCTCCACGTAGCAGGGGTCCTGAGGGGCAGCCAGCAAGGGGACAAAGCCAGAGAGAAGCCGATCCTCTTCCAGGATAAGCAGGGTGAGGTCATCATCCGGGTCCTTGTACAGTGGCACCTCAGACTGATTCACTGCAGTCAGTATGTTACAGAAATCAGCTAGTGTTGACCAGACATCCACAGCAACCCTGTGAGAAACAAGACAAGAAGAGCGGCTCTAAAGAGGTTGGTGAAAGTGTTCTTCCTGCTCTGGGAATGGAAAGGGACTTGCAACAAGAGCTGTAAGGCTGGCTGGCAGCTCCCAAGAAATATTATCAAAAATGTAATATTAAGTTGTGCCCATAGCTATCATCTATGTGTGTGTACTTTATGTAAAGGTGAAATTGATCAGGGAACTTTTAATCCTAACCAGAGAGAAAGAAAAAGAATTTGGAGAACCAGTTGCCTAATGCTGGTTCTGTCACCTTTCCAGACAGTGTGATGAGACACTTAAAACAGTCTAGATACCCAGTGCCTACAGCAGCTCTCAGAAGTCCCTGCTCTTGCATAGTCAAGTATATACCACATAGACAGAAACTGGGCACTAGCCTCTCTCCTTCAGCCACAGGCACACAGGGAGTAGTCACACTGTGTAGTCACGTAGGCTTCCCTCTTAGAAATACTTTATAAAGTAATTCTCTATATGTAAGCAGTAAAATGAATACATGTCCAAGAAAATCTCCCTTCCTGTCTTGACAAAGTCTGCTCTGGAAGGGAAAGCTTCTTGCTCACTTCAATGCTATCTTGGCTGTCCCACGCCTTCTTCCTTCTCTCACTTGTACATTAGACACAGGATGACTAACCATCCTGGGACTGTCCAAGTTTTAGCACTAAAATTTTCACATCTCTTAAGTCCCCTAGTCCAACACAAATCAGGATGCTTGGTCACCCCAGTCCCACATCATCAGGTTCTGGTTGAACCTGAGAAGAAACACTAAAACTACAAAATCTATCTCTCTCTACTTAAAACTCCGAGGTAGAATTATAGAAAGAAGGTTCATTTAGTTCATACCATCCCCTGTTGTGGCTCAGACTGTTTGGTGGGTGCTAAACATCACCTAAACTTTGCCTGCCTAGGTGAACCTCAATTGTAATTGTATCCAATGCTTGCCAAGTTCACAGACTTGATTTTCTCCTCCAGAAAAGCTTCAAACCCAGGAGACTGGAATAGCATCTACCCTCTAGATGCTAAGATGTTAGAAAGACTATAAAAAACAAATAGAAAACAAAACAACAAGAAAACTCTACAGGAGAGACTGAGTACGAAGAAACTCTATGCCAATAAGTTCTAAGAGTCCCCTGAAATCTCCCAGGGGTACTGTCCATGAGCCTACAGGATAGGCCATTAAACCCCCATCTCCCATTCCAAGATGACAGGAAAGAGGGCATTCCAGGAATTGCCACTGAGAGCCATGGGGACTCCCTCCCTCACCAGCTCCAGGTGGAAGGAGGCTGAGGTGGTTTATTTACTGAGATCACTACACTAGGAAAAAGGCAATGAAATGAAACATCTTGTTTTCAAGAGCGTCCTGGGAACCAGGCGGAACATGGTCCCATTAATCATACAACGGCACATAATCAACACACGTGTACTGCAGAACCAAGTCACTTCCCAGGCTTTGGCTAGTGAGAAGAACACGTTTGGGAAGAATCACCAGGGGGATGCAGGTTTTCTAAAGCCCTCTGCATGGACACCAACAAGCAGACTCATTCACAAAGCTCCATCTTTTGGCTCAGCTGAGTTTGGCTGTCAGAAATGTTTAAATATGGAAAAAAATAAACAGTTGCAACACGTTTTTCTGTGCAGAAATCTGCCTGGGCTCCTCTGTGATGTAATGGGAAATGCGGCACTCAGGCTACCAGCTGTAGAATAAACAGAACTTTGAGGGTTAAAAGGAACTGAACTTTCCACGACCCCATCTGCAGAGAAGAAAATAATAAGAGGAATGATGCACTGCCCCACAGCTCTGATAGTTTATCCTCCGGTCCGGCTGCAGAGACAAGCACCGGATGTGATAGGGCTGCTCAGGGCTGCCTCTGAGGTTAGTGCTGCCCATGGGAGACACACAGGGAGGCTCTTCCAGTTCCCTGCTTCCTCCCCCAGTGCCCTGCTGGCCACTTGAGCCCACTGCCTGAGTCTGATCCCACAGCGTGGTGAGCTTTGGCCAACAGGCACTGCTTGGCTGCAGAGCAGCAATTTGGAAAATAAACAGGAAAAGCGCCAGTAAGAAGGAAGAAGGTGAAAAGTCTCCCATCTGAATTCTTGGCTTGGAGGTCATGGTTGGTGCTAAACAGGTCAAGGCTGCTTGAGGACATAGTTAGGGATGAGGGTGTAGGCAGTAGTATCCCCAGCCAGAGAGAGGCGGCAGAAAATCACCCACAGTTTCCTCAGTGGGAGGCCCCACATCCCTCTCATCCTCCCACCCTTACCATCTTGGATCCAAGAAGAAGAAATATGTGGTACCATGTGGTTCTCATTACCATGCTCTCCTGTCCCCTAAGGCTCAGATAAACCAAACTGACTCCTCCCAGAGACTGCTGCTCATCACTAGGGACTCCTGCCCACCTCTATCTTTTGCCCATTACCACCCACCTTATGACACACTGCAGTGTGAGGTAGATGAGAGTCCTTACCCTGTTGATTTTGTAAGACAGCAGCTAGGGTCAAAAGGCATAGGAAGTGCCCTGAGTTTCCAAGTCAGAAATATAAATAAAAAGCAGTCCAAGGGTCAAGCTAGACTGATCAGAATCAAGGAGATATAAAAAACACTTCAATGAAAAGTCACTCCTGCAGTCAGGTCAGCCTGATCTTGTTGGTACCCATGGGCCAACCTGTGACAAAGGTATGGGAAATAAGAATCAAGAAAACAACAACAACAACAACAACGAGGAAGAGATGTTCTCCAAAAACCCAGGTGAGAAGCCTGAACTGAAAAGCTAATATCTGCAAGAGGATGATGTAAGGGTTGAGAGGTCAATTCCATGCGTGAACAGTTTCCTGTTTAAGCAGAAGGGGGACATCTTGAATTTTTTCCCCATGTTTCTTTCTTATCCTAATAAGAAGCGCCATTTAACCTTCACCTCATAGCAGCCCTTGAATCCCTAGGATGATGGAACCCCAGGTTGATGGAAGGGCACAAAGTAAAATCCTTGTGGCTATGAAGAGCTTGAAGATACTTGAGAACATGTGGGGTTCAGTCAAGCCCCTCTGCCACCCACCCCTATCTAGCTTTTTGCTGAGGAGATCGAAGGTTATAAGTGGGTAGGAGGGTATGAAGAGCCTCATTCTGTAGTCCAGGCTGCTTGGACCTCACCATGGAGCCCTGACTGGCTTCAAAGCCTCAGTGATCCTGACTGCTGGGATCACAGGTATATGGTCCTATGCTTGGCTTAGACAAATCCTTCTGGCTTCTTCTGGTTCAACTTGTATTTGGAGACTGTACCAGAGCCTACAAAATCTCACTCAAGTTAGGGTACACTCTTCACCAAGCAGACACAAACCAGCCTGAGAATATGAAACTGTATTCAATAAACCCATTTATGGCTCCCAGAATGGCGGCAATGAAGTCTCTCAGAAGCTGGGGTGTGATTAGGGTTCAGGGATCAGCAGTTGCAAAGTGACCCACTAGCCCAACCTTGAGGAACACACCACACACTAGGAAAGCAGAGCTCTGGCTGTAGTCTGAATGCCAGATCCTAGCCTGAGACAGACCAGCAGTGACTGGTTAGAGGTATGCACTCAGTACCAAGGTTCACTACAGACATGCATTCACTTACTCCACCAGCAAGGGGGGGTGGGTAAGAGTTAATTTACTTTTTATTGCCTCAGAATTCCAAGGTTTAATGTAGCTGTCAGTTTGAGTGCAGTGCAGCTGCTGGCCGATACAATGCAGCCCAGGCCAGCCCAGGTGACTGGGGAAACACATTTCACAGAAATGAACCAACACACACTCTTGGCTGGTTGTTTGGAGGATATTGACTTGGGGAATCAGATTAACCCTTCAGGCTGGGGTTAGTTCTGCAAATAGCATTAGAAAGCTATTCAGGGAACTGAGAAGCTTGTTCTCTGGTGAGCCCACAGTTTTTTGTGTTTCTATAGTTCTCACAAGTGATGCTATACAACTATGTGCCCTGCAAGACTGAGGTGTGGAACATATGAGGCATGGTATACCATGGTCATCATCTCCTTGTCTGAAATGTGGAAAGAGAGCCAGGTCTGCTATCTGCCAGGGAAAGTCAGGTAGAACTGTTTCCAGAGCTCCAACAGACAGGAGTAAGGAAGGGCAAAAGGTTGGAATGGTCTGACCAGGGCTCAGTCTGTCTTTCTAGAAAGACCAAGGAAGACTAAGCATTCACACACTTCTTCATATTTTTTACTGGGGGAATAGGCTGACTGGTGATTAATATCAAGTACAATGACCCCATGTTACAAGCCTGCAGGGGCCTGTGGAGGTGGCCATTTCCTGTGTAATACCAGCTTGTTTAAACACTAACATTCAAACTCCACAGCTGCAGAACAAACCCGGAAAGAGGTGAGTGAGAAGAAGCCCTGCATTGTGTTTCAGAGCTATGGAAGATCAGAGAGGTAGTACAGATGGGAAACAAGTTGGGTTTTGGGTTCCTGGGGTGAAGAAATCTGGAAACAGCCAAGGTGGTATAGAAAGGAGATACAAGGAAGCTAAAAGCCCAGTGAGCACAAACTCATGGGAAAGGCAAAAAACAATCAAACAAACGCTCAATGGCATACATTATCTGCTTTAAAAAATGTATTTCCCTTTGGGAACCCAACTTTCTGGATCTATAGACAACATTAATCCCTGGTTGCCCTGGAACATTTCTTACTTAACTGCAGAAAAATGGCAGGGTATAAGCAGCTAGTTGCAGAAATAGTTCTAAACCTAACAAGTCTAGTGGTGCTACAAGAATAATATTCTAGGCATAAGATGTTAGTAAGTCCTGTCCAAAGCCTGTTTGTAGTGGGATGAGTCCACGGTTCTGGAACTTCAGTGACAGGGACTATAACAGGCTACAAGGATGGAGGTGCAGCTCTCTCACTGAGATACAGGAACCACAAAATCTGTGTTTTAGATGCTGCCACAACACAAAGAGATCAGTATTCTAGGAGGTAAGGCAAGAAGCAAGATACCTTGCTTCACGAATACGAGATGCCTACTAGGTAACCTAGTTGAAGATTATCCCTTCAACAGTCATAGTTCATATAAAAGCAAGTCAACTGGGTCCTTTGTGAAAGTATTCAGCCCTAATCAGTTCTGTCTAGCAGAGCAAATCAGATTCTGAAGCTGTACTACAGCAAGGACACAGCTTCTTCTTTTTTTTTTTTTAAAGATTTATTTATTACATGTAAGTACACTGTAGCTGTCTTCAGACACTCCAGAAGAGGGAGTCAGATCTTGTTCAGGATGGTTGTGAGCCACCATGTGGTTGCTGGGATTTGAACTAAGGACCTTTGGAAGAGCAGTCGGGTGCTCTTACCTGCTGAGCCATCTCACCAGCCCGACACAAGCTTCTTGAAGTTGCTAGGCAGTGTAACAAGAGCCCTACAGTCAGTAACAGATCACTGTAATCTCTTTGTAGGATTTCTCAGGTACCAAAGTGTTTCTCCTATGTCATCTCCCCAAACTCATTCTAGGTCACAGTCTTTTTTTGATTTCAGTTCTCTCAAGTCATTCTCTTATGTATAGTCTCTGTAATATCACTATGGTGTGTTAAACCCATCAGCACTGGGTTTGGGAAAAACAGCCCCTAGGGGATTCTGACATCTCCATGGCCTGAGCAGAGGAGCCCTTGGCGGCCTCCCTGGTGAGGATTCTCACGGTTCCTGCCTCTTCAAACTTTTAGCTGTAACCACTCCAACACGTCTTTTCAGTTTAGCATATACTGGACCCAAATAACCTTAGTCCAGTGCTGGAAAGTCTCTCGCTGGGGTCAGCTGTTGTACCCTGAAAGGTCAGACTAAAGCCTTAGACCAACACCCCTTTCTTTCACAAGGAGTCCTGTGGGAGGAGTGGGGAGAAGACAGAGGCTCCTGCCATGGGAGAGATCTTGTGTGCCCCATGCTCAGCACTTGGAGGAAGAGGAACCCCTTGGTGCCAGGCTGCAGTGCTGACGCCCCAAAGTGGAGCCAGGGAGACTGGGTGGGGAGCCAGGGTAGCAAAGGGGCTTCCCACAGTCACCAGCACTTCCTTCAGGGAAGTGCTGATGGACTATTACTTAGTGACCTCCTAAAATGCTCTTTGGGAAGACGTATTAAGCGTCCTTGAAAGGCTGCCGATTAGATTTGGGATTAGTTCTCATTCAGAGTTGCCTATGAGGTGCATGAACTAGCTGTTTCTTTAACTCAAGAATTCCTATCTCAGCTACAAGGCCAACATACGTGAGCTCCCTGAGGACACGCCTCTTTTCTCTCTGATGAGGGAGCCTTAGAAGGCTCCCTAGAAGTTTTTTTTTTTTTCATGTATGATCTGCAGACTATATAGGAGAAGCAATGGAAAAGCAGCAAGTCCAGGAATTTCTAGATTTAAAAAAAAAATACAGTACTCCAATCCAACACTGTGATAAATGCATCCGAGCTACAATTAGGAAGATATATAGCGTCAGAATGCGAAGGTCTGGGCAGCCTGGTGAAACTCGGGCTCTCCAGAGCCCCAGCTATGTTTCCCATTATGTAACCCTGGTCATGGGCAGACAGCCAGACTCCAAATGAAAAAGAGACTCTGGCTTGGCACTGGTTCTATTTTCCTATCCTCATTCGGGGTCAGCACAGTGTCATACAGCTGCAGAGAAAGCTCTGGGGATTAAACCTGGGAAAGCCTCCAAGACCAGGACCTGGGTTCAAGTACCAGCTGAAAGCAATAAACCAACTGCCACAGCTGGGCTAGGTTTGGATGTTCTCAGAGTCCCCTGACTCTTTCACTTACTGAGAACTAGAGATCAAGATGAGGGAAGATTTGGCTTCGGCAGAGACTGTGAAATGAGGTAGGTTGTCCCACTGCCCTGGCTCTGCCCAAGGTCCTGGGATACAAGGAGTTCCTATGTCTGGGTTCATGGAAGACTGCTGTGGAGCTTTTCTTCCATCAGCTGACATTAACACCTTTCCTCATGGTCACTTAGTGAAGTAGAAAGCAGCTGCTTGCTTTTCCTGCCTCAAAAAAGCCCTGGTGTAGAAGAACTAAGAAATTGTGCTAGTTGACAGTCATGTGGGTGGTCCCTCCAAACGCTGAAGTCTGTTCTAAAATGACCAAAACCTTCTATACTGCCTTTTACAGTGGGCAAGGAAGCCACTTGCCATAGCTCACTACACTCTCCTGGGACACGAAGCCATTCTATCACAGCTCCTAACAGAGCCAACTGCAGTCTCCTTACCTATCTGCTGACTCCAGACCCACTAGATGCCACTGTGGGGAAAGGAACAAATAGCTCTGCAAATCTTCCCTTGTCAGCTCTTCAAGAGTAATGAGATCCTGTCACCATCACCATAAGTGTTCCATATGTTCCTACCTAGGGACAGTAGATCTGACTAGAAAGAAAAGGCAAAGAGGAGAGAACCAAGAAAACTAATGGTGAACTTTGGCCAGTGAAGGATTGTGTGCCATGACTAACCATCCAAGGAGAGAAGGCACAAATGAAGGAGTCAGGATGAAGTAAGGTTCCAACAGGTCAGAGGGATCATCGGGAAGTAGATTCCCTAGAGGAAATGCAAGAGAAAAGTATAGATTATCTAGCTACCTTATCTTAAGATCAGAGAAGAAATGCAGGCAAGGACCAATGAAAGCACGAAAAGGGGCCGGCAGTAAGTGGAAGCCATTTCCTTCTTACTCCCTCGAGAGCATTCCTAAATCTTTCAAAATGAAGATCTGCAAGAAGGAACTTTCTAGTGTCAGGGGTATTATGGTTCTGACCTCTATAGAACTATCTAGGGTATGTCATTCCCTATGGCCTCAAAAGAAGATGTCATAAAAGCCATGTTTGGTGACTCACACCGGTAATACCAGTACTTCAAGGTTAGGCAGGATTGCCACAAATCTGAAGCCAGTCTGGACTACAAAGTGAGTTCCAGATCAGCCTAGGTTATACAGAAAAACCTTGTTTCAATAACCAAAGGTGTCCATAGATTGGATGGATGACTATAAGACACAAGTTTGAAAGGGACAGAGCCACCAAAGCTTGCCAATGATCTCAAACATGGTATTTACTGGGAGTACTTAGGTAGCCAGTTATAGGAAAAAACTAGGAAAGAGGAAAATTAAAACTCTGAATCCACCTTTCTAATGCTCAGATCTTAAGGCTAGAAAATGGAGCTACCCCTAGTGTTAGTCACACAAGGTTTGCTCTGCTGAACTTAGTCCTTATATGACCATGCCTTGGGGTCAGGCCCAAGGACAGCAACTGCTGCCTGACACTTAAACTTGCATTCCGGAGACAGTCAGCTGCTGATCATGATGAGTGGCAGGGGAGGGAGGGGAGAGGAAAAGAGAGAAGGGGAGATGATGGGAGGGGGAGGGGAAGGACGGAGGGAGAAGACAAGAACAAGGGAACCTAAATCCTAACCACACTGACATATCTCCTGCCTAGATTCACAAGAGTGAATGTCTTAAGCTACAAAACCTTCTTTACTGGGAGGCAAATTCAATATAGTAATGGGCCAGATTTGGTTTTTTTCTGTGAAGAAGTCTGAATAAATGAAACAAGTAGGATTCATGTGTCCCATGCCCTTCTAGTTCATGTGTTCAGCTATAGATTGAGTCCTTGTCAAAAGATGGGCACAGCTGGGCATGGTGGTGCACGCCTTTAATCCCAGCACTCAGGAGGCAGAGGCAGGCGGATCTCTGAGTTCGAGGCCAGCCTGGTCTACAGAGTGAGTTCCAGGACAGCCAGGGCTACACAGAGAAACCTTGTAGGAGGCTATAGCCTCCCCCTTAGGCTGCCCGAGCTGCACCTTAAAGATGGCGCCTGCTGGATGCAGAGCTGGTGGTGTAAACAAGTCCATATTCAGTGGAGACGTGCCCCTGCCGCCCTGATTGGCTGAAGCCGCATGCCTGGTGAGGTGACGTGTCCTGCCGTGAGTGGATGGGGGCTTAGAGTATATAAGAGTGAGAGGTTCGGGGGAGGGAGATGAAGACTGAAAATAGCTGAATAAACTGCTGATAGAAGAACGGTGGTCGTGTCGTTCTTGCTGGTCGAGGTCAAATGCGACAA
Organism: Mus caroli; assembly: GCF_978045245.1. Classification (NCBI taxonomy): domain Eukaryota; kingdom Metazoa; phylum Chordata; class Mammalia; order Rodentia; family Muridae; genus Mus; species Mus caroli. The sequence goes on from NW_028227268.1 coordinate 47,635,375, forward strand.
AACCCTGTCTCGTAAAACCAAAAAACGATGGGCACACAGAGTCAGCTCTAACATCCAAAGGGGAAACAGGCTCAGCACCTCAAGCAAGTGAAGCCTGGTATTTCCTGTATAAGCTCTGCATTTCCAAAGCCAAACAAAAGCCAAAGAGGGGAGGAGGTGAAAAAGATGAGGGGAGAAGAGCTACAAAAGGATTAACAACCTGACGGCCCAGGACGGGTGGACCAGAGCTAATGGACCTATGGATGTGGGCTAAGGTAAACCCAGAAAGACTCAAGCTCTAGGGACAGATGGTCTGCTTCCCTGTCCCTGACAGAAGAAAAGACTACTCAAGGGCCCTTCCCATATCAGAAGCAGTGGTGTAGATACTTAGAAAGTTGTCTTTTCCTAGCTATTTTTCCCCCAAATTGCAAATTTTCTCACCCGCATTACAGATTAATAGCCTAAAAACTTGACACTGTACATGCTAACTCTTCAGGGATCACTGCTGGGAAACAGCTGCCCCTGGCCAGCAGGTCTGTTAGCTCTTTTGTGAGACTCCAGCTGCCCAACTCAGGGTTCAACCCTGCTCATGAGACTTCCAGTCTGGAACACATTCTGGAAACCTAGGAAGGCTCACAGGAAGTGTGTGAGCTGTCTGATGCTGGGAGCACTGTCCATACAGTTACAAAGCTAGAGCTAGGGAGGAACCAGAGAAAGCAGGAGTCTAGGGGTGTCTCTTGGGGTGAGGTACAAGGAAACAATTTAGAAGGAAAGCAGGCGAAGAGTCAAGACTACACAGCCCACACAGGGAGCTCAGTAACTACTGACCAGAAATCTCTGCTGCAGCCTTCCCTCTGTGGGTCACCCATGAGTTTAGGAGATATACATGCCTGGCAGCCAACCCAGACAAACTCCCCTCCTCATTTCCCAGCAGCAGTTAAGGTGTTCACACTCTACCCTCTAATCTTTGCTTCTACCAGAGAAGAGCCCTGGACATGCATGATGAAATACTAGGCACCTATGCTTGTTCCAAAACACAAATCACACAGCTACATAGCCTGCAGAGCCTAAAACAGCACTCACTGTATACACCTATGGGAAGAGAAAAGTCAGAGACTGAGTGGTGAGTGGATCAGAGAGAAAAATCAATGACATAAAGAAAGATCCAGAGATAGTGGGAAAGATGAAGGAAAAGAGAAAGAAGAGGGGGGGTGGAGAGAGAGAACTAATAGAGACGATGCCTACATGTAGATACTACGGTGCTAATATGAACTGAAAGAATGAGAGATTGAGGATCAGGTCTTCTTTGTGGAGTCAGTGATTTAGGCTTTGTGGGCTGTACAGTCTCGATGGCAAAACCTCAGCTCTGTTGCTGTGATATAAAATAAAACAGCCATAGACCAAAAATAAACCAGCCTGGCTGTGCTCACATACAACATTACTGAACTCTGACTTGCATGTAATTTTCTTAAGTTTGAATTAGTATTCTTGTGATTTTTTTTTCAAGCCATTTAAAATGTGTATCATTCTTGGGTAGTAGGGCAGTTTGTCTCCCACTAGGGAGACAAAAAAAGGCAAGTAGAAACAAGCTGAGACAAGCAGAGACAAACAGGAAGACACAGACAAGTCCTCATACACAGACTCCTCATCCAACAGAGACAAATATTAGCTCACAAAAACGATCAAATTGACAAACACATCATATCAATATATAAATTTGGGCAAAGGCATGGGCTTTTGAAAACATATTTAGATGTTGAAAAGGTGATGGCTTAGTAGCTAAGCACTTACTGTTTAAGCAGAAGACATAGTTCATAACTGTCCACAACTACAATTCTAGGAGATCCAATCCCCTCTTCTAACCTCTATGGTTACCAAGTATACATGTAGTGCATAGATATACCATGTGTGCAAAACATTCACACACACAAAATAAATGAATGAATAAATAAATCTAAAAAGGAAAAAAAAAAGGTCTTGCCCTAGATTCAGACACCACAATAGACTGCTATGAGGATGGATGTATGAACCTAAACACAAACTTAAGGACACAAAACCACAGATGCAAATGGGCATAGGCTCAGACAAAAAACATATCATACAGATGTAACACATACAGCCACATAGGCAGTCACTGATAGGCATTCTGAATTGTCCTTAGACAGACAACCACACAGAAGTAAAAACACAGAACTTAATACTTGGTGCAAATAGACACTAAGATACATAGATCCACAGACACACAAGTACAAATAATACTCTGACTGGTAGAGCTAGAAGACTGAATCCAAACACAGACACAGAAAGAACACACCTGGTTATATAAAACTCTGGAGGTAATCTATGGCAACAAATCATAAACATTAAAATTGTTACAATGGCAAATTCCATTATGTTTTACTATTATTCTGAAACATCAATAAACCCCACAAAATCGCTGCCCTACAAATACACAGATCTATATAGACCACCTATGCAAATATCATATATCCTCAGACCAATACACCTTACCCCAACAATACCCCGAGAGACACTACATAGAGGGCAAGGTGAGAAGACAGGGAATGAGTGAACTGAAAAGGAAGAGAGCTTATGTACCCACTCATCCCCAGCACACAGTAAATGCCACAAGTGAAGATGAGAAGCACTAAGTCCAGAAGCTAACAAACAGAAGTGGGATCAGTTAGCAAAGAAAAACTGAAGTGTAGGCAGAGGTGAAGTCTCACACACACGTCAGCAGTATGAACATCAACAAAAAGAACAGGATGAAGTGAGGTGAGAAAGTAAGAACAAGGACAAACAAGACACAGCCATAGAGCAAGAGAAAAGGGGAGATGTCAAGGTAAAGGAAAGGATTAGACAATAGGCCAAAATAACCTACAACATCAGGGACAAGACAGGTGGCAAGGGAATGGAAAACTCAAGCTTCAAATGAGGATGAGAGAAGGAAACTTTAATGGTTAAAAGGAAGCAGACAGTGACTTGGGACTAGGCATGGAGGGGTGTGTGGTGGTGGGGGAAGAACGCTAAAACCACTGTCATGATGTGGAAGAATTGGCAAGCCAACTTACTGCAAGGGCAGATCCAAAGATGTGGGTGGAGGATTCCAGGTGTCTGGGTAGCCAAGCATCCAATCTGACCAGACTTTCACACTGGGGAGCAGCTCCTTCAGGTCCGGGACGAAGGAAGATACCTTGATGTCATCTTGGTCCTCTTGGTCCTCAGGAGAGGACAGCTGAGCTGCAGAGACAAGGCATGAGAACTGGGCCTATGTGTGCTGAGTGAAGCCTAGCATGCTAGGACAGCAGCAAACTCTTAGCAGAGGGAGAGTGAATTCATAGGAGAGTAGGACTCAAAAGTGAGGCCATGCACCAACACCGCTGGGGACTCTGAAAGTGGGACACAGAGAACCAGCAAGCTGCCTTTCTCCTGGAGACAAAGCTTCTGCTTCACCTGGGCTCCAGCATAAGTCTCCACTCTGGCCTCCAGTTCACTGTTTTAGAATCCCCTTAGCACAGCGCCAAGATGGCATCAGAGTTCCTGCCACAACTGCAAAACTTAAACTTAATCAGAAGGAAACATCAGAAAAACCCAAATGGTGGAATATTCTACAAAATCAAAGGCTTGTATTTCAATAATGTCAAGGTTATGAAGGACAAAGAGAGATAGGTTGAAGGAGACTAAAGAGACTTAAATGCAGTGTGTGATCCTGAATTAGAGCCTAGGGTAGAACACTCCACTCCTCAACCCTGCAGCCCAAATAATATTTTCAGAGTTGGGCATGATAGCATATGCCTTTTGAGTCTAGTATTCAGGAGGCTGAGCCAGGAGAATTTTTGAGCTTGAAGTCAGACTGGGCTACAGAGTGACTTTAAATGCCTTTCTCAACAAAGAACATTATCGGGAAAATAAGTACAAATTGAATTACGCCTATATATTCAATAATATTACTATATCAGCACTGATTCTCTATTTTTGTTTTTTAAATTGATTTTATTTTTAATTATGTGTACTTGCGTGTATCTATATGTGGGCATCCACACATGAATGCAGGTGCCCCTGGAAGCCAGAAGGACATTTGGATGTCCTAGAGCTGGAGTTACAGGCAGCTGTGAAGAATGTGAGTTCTGGGACCAAAACTTAGGTTCTCTGCTTTGACAGCAATATGTACTCTTAGCCGCTGAACCATTGCTCTAGCTCCAATTCCCTGATTTGGCAACTTTTCTTATTTGTTTATTGTTTTGCTAAGGATATAACCTAGGGCTGTAAATGCTAGACAAATACTCTACCACTGAATACATCCTTAGCCCCCAGATTCTGGTACTGTTAAGATTTCATCCTTAGTGTGAAGAAATACAAAGTCAAGTATTTAAAGCCAAAGGGCCATCATGCTTTCAGCCTAAGATCAATGGTTCAGAACAAAAACAATAAGCGTACATGTGCGTGTTTAAAGACATAGTAAAATATTAACTACCTGGGAGTCTAGAAAAAGCTGGGAGTCTAGATAATGTTTTACATTATCCATTTAAATTTTATTATTACTGTGTGTGTGTGTGTGTGTGTGTGTGTGTGTGTGTGTGTTTCTATGACCTACCAAGCCATATTGCTGGCCCTATTTTTGTTTCTTGAGGGTATCATGTAGTCCAGTCTAACCTCAAACTCCCTCTCTAGCCAGGAGTGACCTGGAATTCTTAAGATTTCCTGAGTCACTGGATTTATGGTCATAAGCCACTAAACTCAACTGTTTTGTAAATGTGAAGTTGTTTCAACATAAATTGTTCCTACCTTTGAATAAAAGGCAACTCTAGAAGCAGGAGGCATTCACAACACTGGTGTAGTGGGACAACAGAGGGAAGAGTCTTGCTGCTTGCAAATACTGATACAGAAACCAAAAGGAAGGTATGCTTTTACTACTACCTTTTTGGCTACAATGATCTAAGGTAGAATTCTAGGGTAAAATATAAAGGATGTGACATAATACCTCAAGGCGAGGGCCAGTAGCACCTGCTTAGTTCAGAGAGCTCAAGATAGCTAGCCCATGGTGGGTATAGCAGCTACCACATACCAAAAAGACAGAAATAAAAAAGCATAAAAACATAAAATTGCCGGGCAGTGGTGGTGCAAGCCTTTAATACCAGCACTTGGGAGGCAGAGGCAGGTAGATTTCTAAGTCTGAGGCCAGCCTGGTCTACAGAGTGAGTTCCAGAACAGTCAGGGCTGCACAGAGAAACCCTGTCTTGAAAAACAAACAAAACAATAAAATTGTGAAAACATAAAGAAACTTGTTCAGTCCCTTGCACTGGGGAGATAGGAAAATGAAAGCGAAGACTCGCCGGGCGTGGTGGCACACACCTTTAATCCCAACACTTGGGAGGCAGAGGCAGGCACATTTCTGAGTTCAAGGCCAGCCTGATCTACAAAGTGAGTTCCAGAACAGCCAGGGCTACACAGAGAAACCCTGTCTCTAAAAAAAGAAAAAGAAAGAAAGAAAGAAAGAAAGAAAGAAAGAAAGAAAGAAAGAAAGAAAGAAAGAAAGAAAGAAAGAAAGAAAGAAAAGAAAGAAAGTGAAGACTCGTAAGTAGTCTTCAGACCTTTTTATTTGTTTTATATGTAACGTGTGTAAGTGTTTTTCCTGCATATATGTCTACTCCACTTGCATTCCTGGTTCTCAGAGGGCAGAAGACAACATCAGATCCCCTGCAATTCGAGTTACTGATGGCTGTTAGCTAACATCAGTGTTGAAATCAAATCTGGATCCTCTGAAAGAACAGCCAGTGTTCTTAACCACTGAGCCATTTCTCCAGTCCCTCTTCAGGTCTTTTTTTGTTTGTTTTTCCAGGCAAGGTTTCTCTGTGTAGCCCTGGCTGTCCTGGAACTCACTCTGTAGACCAGGCTGGCCTTGAACTCAGAAATCCTCTGCCTCCCAAGTGCTGGGATTAAAGGCGTGTGCCACCATTGCCCAACCTCTTCAGGTCTTTTTAAAGATAAAAGAACATATAAAAATTCAGGTGTGATGGTGCACGCCTTTAATCCCAGAAGCAGAGGCAGACAGATCTGTGAGTTTGAGGCCAGCCTGGTCTACATAGAGAGTTCCAGGTCAACAAGGATTACACATAAAGAGAGACTGTCTATAAATGAATGAACGAATGAAAACAAAGCCAATAAACAAAGATCTCACATAACAGCCCACAGGCAGGATGAAATTCCTAACTACTAAAGTAAAAAAGGAAAGGAAGAGAGTCATAAAGAAGAAAGAGGACCTGACAGGCCATCAGAGTATAGGCATAGATGGGCTGGTTAATGTAACAAAAGGGGGAAGAACATGCTGGAAGGAAAATGACCGAAGAGCTGAGAGAAGACTGACCACCAGCACTCTAAGGTTCATCTGGACAGGGCTGGGCAACTGGAAAACCCAGTGGCCAGGGGTCCTCCTGCTTACCTTTAGCAGAGTCCTTAAGTAGACATGTGCAGCGCTGGACCAGTAGAGAAAACATAGCCAAGCCCAAGCATGCAGCTTGTTCCTGGATCACAGAACGACACTCCTCTGAGAAGCAGTCTGCAAAGAAGCAAGGAAACTCCATCACACTCTAGGGGCCAAGTGCTACTCTGCTGCCCTATGGAAGGGCTCCCTGACCACAGTGCTCAGCTTTGTTTTCTTTCCCTAAAATGACAGGTGGTGGTAGTAAGCTCTCTTGAAGTAGATTTATAGGACTTTATATTATATATATAGCACTTGCCAGCATGCCCTGCACACAGAAGAATGCCTGATATCACAAGATCCCCTATGTAAGTCTTTTAAAATTTTAATTTATTATTTTTAATTAAAAAATGTACCACTCATTACATAAAATTTAACACAATTCCATTTTAGGCTCATTCATATATATATATATGTGTGTGTGTGCATATATATATATATATATATATATATAATATTTTAATTTTATATACAATGGTGTGATGGTGTCAGATACCTCAGAACTAGACAGTTATAGACAGTTATAGTTGTGAACTGCCAAGTGGGGGCTGGGAATTGAACTCAGGTCCTTGGGAAGAGCAGCCAGTGCTCTTAACCACTGAGCAACCTCTCCAACCCCTAGGTTCTTCTAGATTACACAGTGTGAGAAATTTCTAGCAAAGAGAGTGTATGTAAGAAGGCAATACCACAAAGTCACTTTCTTTTCTAGAATGCTCAAAGTTAGATCATTGGAAAAAGGTGAAATCTTACATAACTCAATTGTATCTTGTTTTAAATTTTATCTTTAAAATAATTTTATACAAGTACATAATATATTTTGAGTATATTCACTCTTTACCCTCTCTTACCCCTTGCCAGTCCCTCTGAACCCCTTGTAGTTCCCAACAAGTCCCCCTCTTATTTTCCTATCTTTTATTTTTAATTTCTTTGCTTTAGAGATTTCTTTGTATTTTACGTGTGCCTCACTTGCATGTGAATGTGCAGATGATGTGCATGGCTAGGGTTTGGGGATGCCAGACAGGTCCTCTGGGAGTTACGGACACTGTGAGCCTCCAAACCCAGACTCCAGCCCCTGTCATTTCTTTAAAAAACATTATTTATTCTTTGGTAACCATATATGAGTGCATTTAGATCATGTGCACCTCCCTACTCCGCCCTCCTTTTTTTCAGTGACCCACCAAGATTAATTAAAGTAGCTAGTGTGAGCATGGGCATAGGTTATTATTAAAGTAGCTAGTGTGAGCATGGGCATAGGTTATTATTAAAGTAGCTAGTGTGAGCATGGGCATAGGTTATTATTAAAGTAGCTAGTGTGAGCATGGGCATAGGTTATTATTAAAGTAGCTAGTGTGAGCATGGGCATAGGTTATTATTAAAGTAGCTAGTGTGAGCATGGGCATAGGTTATTATTTAGTGGAGCATAAAGGTTATACACTGATGAAAAATGATTCCTTCCCCACCTCTATAAATTCTTTATCACATCACTTCCCCGAAGTCCTATTACATCAAAGTGCACAAAATAAGCTGGAGTTACAGCGTCTCTGTTTTACTTAGCTATTGATAATGTAAAGCTATTTCATTAGCAGGAACAATAATGTAAAACCTTATTTCATTAGCAGGAACACAGTCAATAACACATTTACAACTTATCTTCTTAGATCACCAACTTTGGTTTCAGGCCTAGGTCCTTTATATTCCTCATCCTAAGACAGCACACATGAGACACAAAAACACATTAACTTATTTTTGCTGAGAGATTTACCTTTGTCAAAAACAATGCTCATTACATAATGTACTAGATCACTGTTAGTCTCTCCCGCCCCTCAACAGGGGGTTAAAAAGAGTAAATCTGGCTTCTAACGCCAGCACCCTGGTTTCTCACTCTTACATCCTGGCTTTAACTTCCACCTAGTTTTACATCACTGAGAGGAGCCACTTTGTTGATGGGTAGAGTTAGTCTTCATAATACTCCCACATCCCTGCCTTTACCTACATACTCTCAGTGATCTCTTCACTGCCATTCCATCCAGTTTTGAGGGCAATAACAACATGCCAGAAGCAGCAGTCCGACCTCAGCCTCAGAGGGGAGACACCCAACACACACAGGGAGATGGACACAGTGGCCTGCCAAACTCACCAGCTTTGGCAGCAGCTAATCTGATAATCCCCTCGGTAACACAGGAAAATTCAAGCTCCTAGTGTTAAAAGGATAATTATCCACACATTTGATCTCTGTCCCTGCCTTCATTTTGTTTGACCTGCCAGCTTACTAGTTTGCCAAGGACCTAAACAAGTTACTCCAGGAAACACTACACAACCATGGCTATTCCTAAGTCTTCACCACAGGAGCAAGAATGACTGAAGAACACAACGCCTGCCCCAAAGCACTTTCAAAGTTCTGGATGTGAGAAGCCAGCTGCTGCTTAGAAGGGCTCAACATATGAATAGCATAAGGGGAGCAATCCTTCAATTGTGGTTTTCCCATCATCTTTCCAGATGCCCAATGGTCCCAAATGTCACCCTTTACAATATAACTGTGACAGGCTGTAAGGAAGTGGTAACAATCCATGAGATTAGAATAAGTCATCACTCCTAGTCTTATGCTAAGATAAGCCATTGTTTAAAGAGATAGGAAACAAGAGAGTAGGTGAGATGGCTCAGTAGGTAGGGGCACTTGCCACTAAGCCCTACAACTTGAGTTACATTCCTGGAACCCTCATAGTGGAAAGAGGGAACTGAGTCTGGAAAGTTTTCTCTGACTCCTACATTATAATATGTGCACCCACAGGCTTGCGCCTGCATGCAAGTGCAAGCACGCACTCGCACGCACGCACACACACACACACAATAATATTTTTTAAAAAAGAGACAAAGATAACAAGCATGTAAGCATCAAGAGGAGAAAGGATATGAGCAGAGAGAAGAAGACCTATAACTCATCCCAAGGAAAGCTGTAGTGTCTCCCTGCTCCCCAAGCCATAGGCAGCAGCACTGTTAATCCCATTCTATCTAAGTGTGGGTTAGTGTGCCTTTACGAAGCAACAAAGTCCAGAGTGAAGGAATAAGGCCAGGAGAGAGGAAGCTGGGAGGATGAGTAGAGGCCACATTCTGGTAGCTTGATAACATCCACTGATCAATTGAACATCTTAGGCAGAAGTTACTTGCAAAGGCTACAGAGATGGAGGAAGAAGTCTTTGTTCCACAAACTGCGTATAAAGTTCATTCTCGTTAGCAACATAACTGGCAGAGGGTGATGGCTTTCTCCAAGCTCATCTTAAGTTTTATAGTAAACAGCTACATTATTTCTCAGAGTTCAGGGTGGGAGCTAGTGCACAACAAGAAATGAACTGCTTACAAGCAATGGTATCTGTGTCTTCTCAAGAGTATGGGTTGGAGCCAGGCGTAGTGGCACATGCCTTTGATCCCAGCACTTGGGAGGCAGAGGCAGGTGGATTTCTGAGTTCGAGGCCAGCCTGGTCTACAGAGTGAGTTCCAGGACAGCCAGGGCTACACAGAGAAACCCTGTCTTGATAAACCAAAAGAGTATGGGTTGGGTACTGCTATCAGGTATGGAACCTCTATAAAAACAGGAGCCTCTGGTGTAGAACTGGACATCAGTCTGAAGGCAGTTTAGCAGCTGCCTTGCATGGTTATTTTAACCTCTCTATCACCATGTTCTCTTAGGCAAAGGCTCCAGAGCACACTGCCTGCTTATGTGAGTGGTCTAGCTGAAGAAAAGGTACAAATAAGGGGTATTCTTCCCTGACTAAGCAGGTAGACATATCCCAAGCTATCTAAGAATGTGTGGGTCTTGGTCATCCCTAGACTGACCTTGCTATCTGGCAACCGTTAATAAAAGGCCTGTGTCCATGGCTTGGTCATATGACAAGCACATACAGAGCATCTTTGATAAGCTAAATTCAGTAGAGAACATAGCTACAAATAAACTGTGGGTTTTGTAACTAAAGGATCTTTTAGTAGGTTGACTAAAATTACCATTTACCCAAGCAACTATGATAACCATGGACCCAATACATTTCAAGTGAAAAAAATGTATTTGGCCGGGCATTGTGGCACACGCCTTTAATCCCAGCACTCGGGAGGCGGAGGCAGGCAGATTTCTGAGTTGGAGGACAGCCTGGTCTACAAAGTGAGTTCCAGGACAGCCAGGACTATACAGAGAAACCCTGTCTCAAAAAAAAAAAAATGTATTGAGTGTGTAGTATATTCAGGATGTTCTTGGCCTCCCTCATACAGGCATCTATGAGCTAGAAATGTTAAGATACCACTCCCTGAGAGTATTCATTTATGAAAGTAGGTAGGAAAACAACATCTAGACAGTCCAGAGCCCACCTACTTTAGGACTAGATTTAGGAATCTAGGTCTAGTCTAATGAACATCCATATCTATATATCTATGTATCTATGTATCTATATATCTATATATCCATATATCTCTATCTATCTATCTATCTATAGCTGAAGTTGTGCTGGCACTCAGGCCAGCAAGTGATGTGGGTGGGGAGGAAAAGGCATTGTTTGTCTTGATATTTGCATGGTTCCTCTGGCTTTGTGTCAGGTAGCAGAGGCTGACATGAGCTGAAGAACTCATTAACATTATGAAATAGCCTTTCCCCTTCTTTCCAAAAGCAGGCTTTCTTAAGGATTTAGGGGGATGGTTTTGGCTAGGGATGTTATCCGGAAATATTTCTTACCAAGAAAGTCCGCTGAGGTCTAAAATTGATTTTGCTCCCTCCTACAAGTGGGCAAGTGACCATACTTCCCAGTGTTCTTGTGGCCAAATACCTGTTCTCAGACAGAAATGTTCTTCTTGCTCCTATGTAACAGAGAGACGTTCTCATTTTTTTTTTTTTTTGAGAACATATTCATGGAAAACATAAACCAACTGTCGTCAAAGTTGTATGAAATCAGGAAATGGGGCGGCCGGGAGAAGGCTGCCATGTGGCCGGATGTTATGTATTTCTAATTAGTGCTATACATCTTTCAACAGCAAGTGTCCTTCTGCTGGAAACACAACACACTGCCCTTGTTATTGTAACTGTCAGAGAAGTGCTTAAACAGATAATCTCCAGGAAAAGTGATAAACACGTCCCCTCTCCCACCAGTGTGTGTGTGCAATGGTGCTGCCAAAGCAAAGCTGTGCCTGATGGCTCCAGGATGGCAAAGCATCCTCCTGCAGGAAATGGGAGTGAGGCAGAGAGGTGGGGAGGGAATAGGAGGGGAGCAGAAGAGAGGCAGGCCCACCTGCTTGGACCTGTAAGCCCAGCCAAAAGACAGTGACTCAGAATCACTGGTTTTGATCAACTCCTGGGATAAGGTACCAAGTCGTTGTATGGGAGAGATTTGGAGAAAACCCTAGTAGTAGGATGGGGTTTGGCTGGTCACAGAAAAAAGCCTGCCAACAGTGAAACCAGAAGAATTCTTAGTACACATAGCCAGTTCCTGGCAAGTGGGTGGGAACAGTAATGAAAGACTGGCTCAGGGTGAGTGATATGTAAGTTTGCTACCCTGTAAGCAGTGGGAAGGATTCAGAGGACACTGGATCCACCACCCATTCTATCACAGACAAGCAACTGTTGCATTGGCTACATTACTAATAATAACTAAAGAAAAAATTCAGTCGACCACTTCTTCACTGATTCCCCACCCCCATCTACTCTCAGAGAAAATGAATGGCTAGCCACCTCCAAACCAGCACCACCTGGAGGTAATTTGTTGGCTCTTTTGTATCTTTCAAGCATCAGGCTGTTTCTCTCATGCATCAGTCACCAGTTAGATGCAGGGCTGGCACAGTTCCTGTGCAGCCCACCCAAAGCTCCCTGTCTACAGGAAGTGGGCAGAGAGAGTGTCTTTCTGCTGTTGCTTGAGCCACAGAGTTCTCTGTGACAGTGGCTAGCTAAGGAGGAGGTAGAAGGAAGCAGTAAGATCTCAGATCAAAAGCAAAGATGTTCTTGCCCTTGAATCAATGAGTCAGAAGAATGGAACACTGATAGATCCAAGCTACATACAATGCACAATGGTGGAAGAGTTCGATTAACACAGTCTAAGACAAGCTGTGACACATCCCATAAACAGGGTACAGTCAAGAGGTCAGACAGAGGGACATAGAAAGTTTCCTTCTGATGAGCCTTCATCGAAACACCTAATACTTCAGTTGAGTCTTACAAGACTGTAAAACTGTCACAGGCAGTGTCTTCTTCTTCATCTTCTTTTTTTGTAAAAGTTCTTTTCAAAGTAGTAGATGTGTAGGAAAAGAGCATTTAAAATTCCTACCAAAATGACCTCTCCCATTATTTGAAAAAAATACTTATCTAGGTGTGCAATTGGAGGAAACAGAAATTTCAATAGGATTCTGCCCACAGGAAGGTGATAGTCTAATGAAGAAGACAACTCAGAGGGGAGCAGGGGAAACAGACACCTTGTGTCTCTGAAAAGAATGAAAATATTTTCATCTACTCTCTATCAAAGATTTTAAATGAAAGAGACCATTTCTAGGTTGATCTATAAGATATGAACACTGAAAGAAATGGATGGCACAGGAGGGACTGTGTACATTACCCTGGGGATGCATGCTGGAATGCACAAAACACTCAATGAAGTCTGCCTACAGCATAACAAGAGCCAAAAACTACAGAGCCTACAATGCTGAAAGAAACTTGACCTCAACAGACAGAAAGAGAGCACTCACTTAAGCTTCATGAATGAAGCTATGTTGGACATTTTGTGAAGACTGATCTAGTTAAGAGGTGATGGTATAATCGCTCAGTAGAGGACTACTTCCCAAGCGTAAGGCCCTGGATTCAATTGCAGACACGCTCATACTCACACCATTAACCTAGTAACACCACAATAGGTTAGGGCAGCTAGAAAAGCTAACCGAGCACAAATGCGTCTGAATGAAGAGGAAGTACATAACTATGTGGACAGAGCATAGGAGAACATGGTCATAATGCCAGCATTTGGGAGTTACATGCAATAGGATCAGTAACTTCAGGTTACATTTCAGCTACATGAGCCAACCCAGGCTCCAAGGCTCCAAGAGACACTGTCTCTAAAAACACCAATAAAGAAACTTTGTATAAAGACCATTTCATAACTCTTATAACAGCAAATGAGTGACACGCAAGTGTGAGAAGTCCGCTAGGAGGAGGGTGGAAGAAAGTGAAAACAAAATGACATGGGGAGGGCAAGAAAGAGATGACGACTGGGACAGGGGACTGTCTTCTAGTTCCAGAAGTCTGAAAAACTCAAGCAAGATAACCTCCATCAAAGGAGATGTAGGAAAGGGGCAGAGACCCAGGATTGCAGAACACCTGGAGAGAGGGAAGTAGTGTGTCCCAAGAAGTCCCCAGCCACCACCTCCCTGCCAAACACACATACTTGGCTTTGGGCCAAATCCTGTCTTCCCAGAACAAAGACACTTCAGGGGGTCAGAACTACTTGGGGAAGAGTTGCTGGAGTAGGCCTGGGAAGTCTGAACAGGCTATCCCTGTGGAAGCTATTAGATATTCAGCACTTCATTTGTTTCCAATTCTTGGAGGAGTACAGCTCTAGGCTGTGGGGTGAGAGGTTCCTCTGTGACGTAATCAGGAAGCAGCTGCAAAATTAAGGAATCCCTCATGACATCATAAAAAGGGTCGATGGTTTACTGGGGAAAGTATAAAAATTAATTACATATCCCCACATGACTCTTTTCTCCTAAGTCTCTGTATAGCCCCCATTACCCTCACACATTCTCTATCAACAACACCCAGAAGCTGCTCAATGCACATAATACAAAGGGCAGAAAAACGTGGAAGACAATATTCTCTGATGCAAACTAACAGACAATACCTTACCTAGTATTTTATGTATGTAGCATGTTTTACCAATGAGATTATAAGCTCCTTGAGGACAAAGTAACATTAAATTATTACACCCTTGACAATCAGAACCATGAGGAAGCTCAAGAACTGTACTGCTCATCTCAAGTAGATTCATGCCTGTCTCACCTGTGGGCTTAACTATGCACAGTACGAGTCTACCACAGCTATGGGTGATGTGTATACACAACACATCAGGTCTGTGTCAGAACATCTAAGACATAGTGAGATAGAAGTTAGGTGCACAACATTTAAATACATTGCACAACATTTAAATATATTATCTCAAAACATTACTGAATATTTTATGGGAGGCATCACTCCTATACTGACATCTAAAGAAATGGGCAAAAAAAAAAAAATGTTTCACAGAAGAGCAAATCAAAAGGGGAGAGGAGTGATGGCTGGTGTCAGCTTTCTTTCTATTCCTGCTCTTCCTCCTCTATCTTTTTAAAAAATATATATTTCTTTTTTCCTTTAGAAATTATTTTTTAAGATTTGTTTAGGGGGGCTGGAGAGATGGCTCAGCTGTTAAGAGCACTGACTGTTCTTATGAAGGTCCTGAGTTCAAATCCATCCCAGCAACCACATGGTGGCTCACAACCATCTGTAATGACATCTGACGCCCTCTACTGATGTGTCTGAAGACAGCTACAATGTTCTTACATATAAATAATAAATAAATCTTTTTACTTATCTATTTATTTATCTATTTATTTTGTTTTTCGAGACAGGATTTCTCTGTATAGCCCTGGATGTCCTGGAACTCACTCTGTAGACCAGGATGGCCTCAAACTCAGAAATCCACCTGCCTCTGCCTCCCAAGTGCTGGGATTAAAGGCGTGCACCACCACGCCTGGCTAAATCTTTTTTAAAAATATTTTTTTAGCTAATTAATATAGGGTTGTTTTTGTTTTTTTTTTTTTTTTTGCATGCATGCATGTCTATGCACTATGTTACTGCTTAGTGCCTATGGAAGCTAGAAGAGACTCTACTCTAGAAGAACAGTAAGTGCTCTTAAGCATGGAAACATTCTCCAGCTTGTCTTTTTTCCCTCCTCTTCCTCTTGCTCCTTCTCTCTCTCTTTTTTTTTTTTTTTTTTTTTTAAATTAAGGTCTCACTATATATCCCTGACTGGCCAGAAATTTACACAGGTCCTATTGTCTCTCTGCCTCTGCCTCCTAAGTGCTGAGATTAAAGGTGCGGGCCACTATGACTGGTAGAAAATCTTTCAAGAAATGGTGTGTTGCAATTAAATATTCAAATATATTACTCCTTCCAAAGAGGCTTAATATAATTTTATATGTTACACAAAAATACCTCAAGACTTCCGTGGACTAAGTGAAAAACCCTAAAACCTAGCCTCTGCCACTTGAGTGCTGGGATTAAAGGTAGATTTCTAAGACTTTAAAATTAAAGTCCTAATTCAGAAGAGGAACAGCTGATAGACTTGGCATATAAAAATAAAAATCTTAGCCGAGCGTGGTAGCGCACACCTTTAATCCCAGCACTCGGGAGGCAGAGGCAGGTGGATTTCTGAGTTCGAGGCCAGCCTGGTCTACAAAGTGAGTGCCAGGACAGCCAGGGCTACACAGAGAAACCCTGTCTCGAAAAACCAAAAAAAAAAAAAGAAAAACCAAAAAAAAAAAAAATAAAAAAATAAAAAAAATAAAAATCTTTCGAGACATGGTAGCACACGCCTTTAATCCTAGCACTTGGAAGGTGGAAGCATGTGGATCTCTGAGTTCCAGGACATCCTGGGCTACACAGAGAAACCTTGTCTCAAAAAACGATGACTGACTAACTAACTAACTAACTAACTAGGTTAAGAAGACTTGCTGCTTTTGCAGGGACCCATGTTTGGTTTACAGCATCAATGTGGTAGTTCATTCACATTAGTCTGTATAACTCAGTTTTAGGGGATGTGACACCCTCTTCTGGCTTCTTTGGGCACCAGGCACATACATACTACATAGACAAATACACAAACATGCAGGTGAAACATTAATATACATAAAAATAAATGAAGAGGAGAAAGAGGAGGAGGAGGGGTAGGAAGAGGAAGATGATGACTACCACTATGGTGCTGGAGGGATGGCTCAGTGATTAAGAGCACTTTCTGAATTTCCAGAGGACCCTGGCTCAGCACCCACAGCTCACCATTGTTTGTGACTCCAATTCCAGGGATTCTGATGCCCTCTACTCCACAAGATTCTGCATGTATGTGAGGCACATAAGCTTATGCAATCACACACATACATATAAAAATAAAAGGTACATAAGTAATTTAAGAGGTAAAAACCTTTTGCTCTACAAAAAACCCTATGAAGAAAATGAAATGACAAGTTATAGAGAAAGATTAGAAATTACGAACTATATCATCTATCAAACACCAACCACTAGACTAGGAAGTACCTGGACTATATAAAGAACTTACAAACATAACAAGAAAACAAACAGTGCATTTATAAAATGAACAAATTATATGAGTAGGCATTTCATATTGCCTACTAAATGGAAAATAAGCACATGAAAACATGTTAAATATTAGACATTAGGGAAATGAAAACAAAAACAATGAGATTAGTATATCTATCCAAATGGTTGAAATAATAAAGAGAATAATAACACCAAACTGTTAAATGCTGAGAATATGTTATGGACAAGAATGTAAAAGAAATCATGCTACTATTCTAAAAAATGGTTGGGCAGTTTCTTCTAAAATAGTCCTTAAATCTAGCAATTTAAATTCCGATAAATCTAGAGAAATAAAAACTTGTTGACAAAATTTATAACACTTTTTATTCATAACAGCCTTACTGGAAATAACCCAAATGTTCCTGTACAGGTAAAGAGTTCAAGAAACTGTGTAGCATTCATGACCCAAAGTACACTTAGCAATAAAAAGAAATAAGCAACTGGTAAATGCAGTATGATGTACACACCTTCAGAAAATCAAGCTCAGAGATAGATCCAATTGAAAAGGTTACACACTAGAACTGAGTGTGAGGTGGTACATGCCTGTAATCCCAGCACTTGGTGAAGGCAGGAAGAGTAAAAGGTCAATGTTATCCTCAGACACATAGCAAGCTCAAGGCCAGCCTATGCTACATAAGGGCTTGACTAAAAAAAAAAAAAAAAAAAAATTATGTAATTCAATTTATATACTATTAAATAATGTAATTATTGGGGTGAAAAGAGATTCATGGCTGGAAAGAGTTAATATTTAAGGGCAGAAGAAAGAGAAAAATTCTAAACAGAAACAATGAGGAGCTTTATAATTATAGAACAGTTTTGTACATCAATTTTGGAGTAGTTCATGAAACTACAATTGTGATAAGAAACCACACAAACTATCCACACATATACTCATGAGCCTGTATGTACAGAAACACACACAAGCGAGATAAAAGCTGCAGACTGTGCTATGATCTGATATAAACTCAAGTTACTCAGGACACACTGGGACAAGGGGTCATCAGTACACAGGATCTCTTAGTAGGCTTTCTTTCTGTTGCTCTTGTTCTGTTTACTTTATTGTATGCAGCTTGGCTGGCCTTAAACTCACCAAAATTCACCTGCCTCTGTCTCCTAAAAACTGGAATTAAAGATGTGGACAATCCTATTTAGGTTTTGTATTTTTCCTCTTGTTTTTTAAATTTAATGTATATGGGTATGCTGTCTCAATGTCTGTAAACCACCAGAATGCATAACCCATAGAGGCTAGAAGAGAAAGGAAGAGCCCCTGGGACTGGGTGTGGCTGTGAGTCACCATGTAGACACTGGGAATTAAATCATGGTCCTCTTGTAAGAACAGCTAATGATCTTACTGAGCCATCTCTCCATCCCTTGATTTGTGTTTTAGATGCAAGGTCTTACTGTGCAGCCATGAGTAGCTTCCAATTCACAGGTGCTGCTTGTCTCTCTTATCTCTCAGTGCTGGGATTAAAGGTGTATATTAATAGACTACTACAACTATGCCCAGTTTTTTGTACATTTTAAAATAACTTCCTATGAATCTATGGCTATTCCCAACTAAAAAGTTTAAAATAAGAAAACAACAAAAGGCAAACAACCCCCTAAAAGATTTTGTTACAGGATGTCAGAAACTAATTTTAGAAAAATAAAAAGGTAATTTACAGATGTGGAGGGCAGCTTCTCAATGAGCAGTGGTTGGTAACCCTGTCCAGATGCTGCCTGGTTATAATTTTTGTGATGCGCGGCCTGACATGAAGCGATGTCCAGGTATCCTATCCTTATATGGCCCAAGCAAAAGAATGTCAGGGGCAACAGAAAAAAAATAAGATAAAGGGAAGGTTCACTGAAGACAGACCCTGCACCTGATGGGCAGGGACTAAAACAAGACAGCTCCTTCAGCAAGACTATGACTCAGATAGGTACAGTGCACAGACAGCAGCACAAGGAGAAGCTAGTGAGAAAGGGAAGAAAGATGACAAGGACAGCCGGTTGGAAACACTAAGTGAACTGTGCAACCATGCCTTGACTCTCAAAAAACAAGCAAAAGGGCAAATCTCAAGCCAATGGTATGTGTAGTTTTCAAGAAAAGGCAAAGAAAAAAAAAGTTGATTAAAACTGGAGTCTTAGCAATGTTTTCTTCATAAATAAAAATTGCTTGTACATTTTTATTGCATCTTTGTATCATTACTCAGACACATACTGAGATGCATTTTTTAAAAATTGGTAGCTCAGCTGCAATCCTTTAAGAATAGCACTTGGCACTATATCTGTAACATTAAACTTAAAGACAAACAAAAAACTAAGTGGGTTTTCATCAAAAGATAAAATGCTTGTTTTCAAAGGACAAAAATGAAAAGGCAAAGAAAAATGTTCTCACAGAAGCTGAGCTTTAATCTCAGCATTCAAGGGGCAGAGGCAGGCAGAACTCTGTGACTTACAGCCCAGCCTGGTGCTCTACACAGTGAGTTTCAGGCCATATACTGTCCCAAAAATTTTGTATAAAATTTTTGAGACTATATACATGTAAATATACATATATATTTATATACATGTGTACACAAATATAAATGCATATGTATATAAATAGATGTATATAAATAGATAGACAGATAGATAGTGTGTGTATGTGCATGTTTCCTAGTGCATACGGAACCTCGATCAGTGTCAGATGTCTTTTCTCTATTGCTCTACACCTAATTTTCTAAGACAAGGTCACTCACTGAACCTGGAGCTTGCAGTTTTGCCAATACTTTCTAGCCAGTAATCCTTCTGGGAGGGCTAGGCCTGTCTCCACTCTCTAGCAGCACAGTTATAGATATATGTCACTACATTTGACTTTTACAAGGGTTCCAAGAGTTAGAACTGAGATCCTCATGCATACCTATCAAGCATTTTACCCACTGAGTTATTTTTCCAGACCCTAAAATTCTTTTAGCTTAAATGATAAATGGAAATTTGAGCAAATAAATACATGATTGCCAAATAAATAGATGAAAATGCTCTCATTTTTTTTTTAACAAGGAAAATGTAAAACAAGGCATAAAATACAACTGTACAACCATCCGGCTGGCTATAATATATAAAAGATGGACAAGTGCTGGCCAGTATGTCAAACACCTGAAATTCTTAGAAGTTTTTAGTTCCCCCGCCTCCCCAATCAACAGCGTTTCTTTGTGTAGCCCCGGCTGTCCTGGAACTCCCTTTGTAGACCAGGCTAGCCTAGAACTCAGAGATCCACCTGCTTCTGTCTCCCAAGTGCTGAGATTAAAGGTCTGTGCCACCATCCAGTAAAATGCTCAGTTTTAACAGGAAGCCAACATCAAATTAAATGGCAAGAAAAAATGCAATTCAACTAAAATCAGGGTCAAGACAAGGCTGTCTACTCTTTCCATATCTCATGAATAAAGTACATAAAACTCTAGCTAGAGCAGTAAGACAACTAAAGGAAATCAAGGGGATACAAACTGGAAAAAAGAAGTCAGATCATATAAGTGACCCCAAAATTCTACCAGAGAACCCATACAGCTGATAAACACCTTCAGCAAAGTGGCTGGAAACAAAATTAACCGAAAGAAATCAGTAGGCCTCCTTTATACAAAACATAAATGGGCTGAGAAAGAAATCAGGGAAATAACACCCTTCACAATAGCCACAAATAATATAAAATAACTTGGTGTAAATGTAACTCTAACCAAGCAAGTGAAAGACCTGCATGACAAGAACTTCAAGTCTCTGAAGAAAGAAATTGAAGAATATATCAGAAGACGGAAAGATCGCCCATGCTCATGGACTGGTAAGATTAACATAGTAAAAATGGTCATTTACCAAAAGCCATCTACAGATTCAATGTAATTCCCATCAAAATTCCAAGGTCATGTTTTACAGACTGTTATGGTTTGTATATGTTCAGCCCAGAGGTGTGGCCCTGTTGAAGTAGGTGTGTCACTGTGGGTTTGTGATATAAGACCCTCATCCTAGCTACCTGGAAGCCAGTATTCTACTAGCAGCCTTCAGATGATGATGTAGAACTCTCAGCTCCTCCTGTACCATGCCTGCGTAGATGCTGCCATCCTCCTGCCTTGATGATTATGAACTGAACCTCTGAACCTATAAGCCAGCCTGCATTAAATATTATCCTTATAAGAGTTGCCTTGGTCATGGTGTATGTTCACAGCAGTAAAACCCGAACTAAGACACAGACCTTAGAAGAACAATTCTCAACTTCATATGAAAAAATAAAAACCCCATGATAACTAGAAGAATCCTGTATAATAAAAGAATCTCTGGAGATATTACCATTACTGACTTTAAGCTGTACTACAGAGCAATAGTAATAAAAACTGCATGGTATTTGTATAGAAACAGATGGGTGGAATAAAATCGAATTGAAGACCCAGAAAGAATCCCACACACCTACAGACACTTGACTTTTTGACAAAGAAGCCAAAACCATACAATGGAAAAAAGAAAGCATCTTCAACAAATGGTGCTGGTTTACCTGGATATAGAGGAATACAAATAGATCTTGCACAGAACTCAAGTCCAAGTGGATCAAAGACCTCAACATAAAACCAGATATACTAAATCCAGTAATGTAAGAGAAAGTGGGGAACAGCCTTCAATGTATTGGTTCAGGAAACAACTTATTGAACTGAATACCAAAAGCTCAGGCACTGAGATCAACAATCAATAAATGACAAGTTGAGGCTGGCGAGATGTCTCAGAGAGTAAGAGCACTGACGGCTCTTCTGAAGGTCCTGAGATCAAATCCCAGCGACCACATTGTGGCTCACAACCACCGGTAATAAGATCTAACACCCTCTTCTGGTGAGTCTGAAGACAGCTACAGTGTACTTATGTATAGTAATAAATAAATCTTTGGGCCAGAATGAGCAGGGACTGAGTGAGCAGAGTTGACTGGAGCAAGCAAAGGTCCTAAAAATTCAATTCCCAACATCCACATGAAGGTTCACAACCATCTGTACAGCTACAGTGTGCTCATATACATAAAATAAATAAATAAATCTTTAAAACAAACAAACAAACAAACAAAACCTTTAAAAGAGCACTGACTGCTGTTCCAGAAGTCCTGAGTTCAATTCCTAGCAACCACATGGAGATTCACAACCATCTGTAATGGGATCCAACGCCCTCTTCTGGTGTGTCTGAGAGAGCAACAGTATACTCACATACATAACATAAATTTAAACAAATAAATAAATAGGAAACCAAAAGCTTCTGTAAGGCAAAGGACACCATCAATAGGACAAAATGGCAGCCTGTCGAATGGGAAAAAACATCTTCACCAATCCTACATCTAACAGAGGGCCAATATCCAAAATATATAAAGAACTCAAGAAGTTAGATATCAACAAACCAAATAACCCAATTAAAAAATGGGGTATACAGTGACAGGCCCAACGTGGGATCCAGCTCAAGGGGAGGTCCCAAAGCCTGACACTATTACTGAGGCTATGGAGGGCTCACAGAAAAGAATCTATCATGACTGCCTTCCAAACGACCCAACAAGCAGCTGAAAGAGTCAGATGCAGTTATTTGCACCTAACCAATGGACAGAAGTAGCTGATCCCTGTTGTTGAATTAGGGAAGACTGAAAGAAGCTGAGGAGGAGGGCAACCTTGTAAGAGGACCAGCAGTCTCAATTAATCTGGACCCCCGAGATCTCTCAAACAATGGACCACCAAACAGACTGCATACAACAGCTGATATGAGGCCCCCCAACACACATTCAGTAGAGGACTTCCAGGTCTATGTTCATTCAGAGATGATGCACCTAACCCTCAAGAGACTGGAGGCCCCAGGGAGTTTAGAGGTCAGGTGGGGTGGGGGTTGGGGGGTATCCACGTGGAGATGGGGTGGGGTGTGGTGGGGAGAAGTCAGATGGTGAATGGGGAGGGGTGGGGAATGGAATATGGAGTGTAAAAAATGAATTACAAATAAAATTAAATTTAAAAATTTAATTTTATTTGTAAATTATTTGTACCCCACATAGGGCTAAAGAGATAGCTCAGTGGTTAAGAGCATTGACTGCTCTTCCAGAGGTCCTGAGTTCAATTCCCAGCAACCACATGGTGGCTCACAACCATCTGTAATGGGGTCTGATGCCCTCTTCTGGTGTGTCTGAAGATAGCTACAGTGTACTCATGTAAGTGAAACTTTAAGAAGCAGGGGTGAGGGTTGGATTACAAAGTTAAATGGAGAATTTACAACAGAGGAATTTCTAATGGCTAAGAAACAAATGTTCAACACCTTTAGTCATCAGGGAAATGCAAATCAAAATGACTCTGAGATTCCACCTTACAACCATCAGAATGGCTAAGATCAGAAACTCAAGTGACAGCACATACTGTAAGAATGTGGAACTAGGGGAACACTCCTCCATTGCTGATGGGAGCACAAACTTGTACAACCACTCTGAAATCAATGTTTGTTTCTCAGAAAATTGGGACTATTTTTACCTCAAAAACCACTATACCACTCCTGGGCATATACCCAAAAGAAGCTCCATCATACCACAAGGACACGTGCTCTACTATGCTCATAGCAGCTTTATTCTTTTTTTATTTTTTTTTGGTTTTTTCGAGACAGGGTTTCTCTGTTGTAGCCCTGGCTGTCCTGGAACTCACTTTGTAGACCAGAGTGGCCTCGAACTCAGAAATCCGCCTGCCTCTGCCTCCCAGTGCTGGGATTAAAGGCATGTGCCACCACGCCCGGCTCAGCTTTATTCTTAATAGCCAGAAATTGAAAACAACCTAGATGTCCCTCATTCAAAGAATGGATAAAGAAAATGTGGTTCATTTACACAATTGAATATACTATTCAATTATTAAAAACAAGGACAGCATGAAATTTGCAGGCAAATGGATGAAACTAGAAAATATCTTGAGTGAGGTAACCCAGACCCAAAAAGACAAGCATGGTATGTACTTACTTATAAATGGACATTAGCCATAAAGCACAGGATACCCATGCTACAGTCCACAGACCCAAAGAACCTAAATAACAAGAAGGACCCAAGGGAGGATGCTTGAATCTCACATAGAAGGGAAAATAAAACAGACATCAGAGGTGGTTGAAGGGAGGGAACTGTCTGCGTGGGAGAGGGAAGAGGAGAGGGTAGGACGGGGAATCAAGTGTAAGGAGGGGGGAGGGGCAGGAGAGTGAAGGGGCATCTCTAGGACATTTGAGAGACCTAGAACAGGGAAGGTTCCAGGGAGTCTATGAGGGGGACTCAAACTGTGACTCTTAGCAGTGGAGAATATGGAGCCTGAAGTGACCACCTCCTCCTGTAGCCAGGCAGAACTCCCAGTGGGCAAATAAGAACATCAACCCAACCACAAAACCTTCAACCCAAAATCTGTCCTTCCTACAAGAAGTGCAGGAACAAAGATGGAGCAGAGACTGAGGGAGTGTACAACCAGTGACTGGCCCAACTTGAAACCCATCCCATAGGCAAGAACTAATCCCTGACAATACTCTGTTATGCTTGCAGATAGGAGCCTAGCATAACTATCCTCTGAGAGGCTCCACCCAGCAGTTGACAGAAATAGATACAGAGACTCACAACCAAACATTAGATGGAGCTCAGGGGGTCTTGTGGAAAAATTGGGGGAAGGATTAAGGGACCGGGAAGTGATAGGAACTCTACAAGAAGATCATCAGTGTCAACTATCCTAGACCCTTGGGGGCTCCCAGAAACTGAACCACCACCAAAGAGTATACATGAGCTGGACCTAGGCCACTCACACATATGGAACAGATGTGCAGCTTGGTCTTCATGCAGGTCCCCCAATAATTGGAGTGGAGTGGGGGCATGGGGGTAGAGGGGTGCTGTTTCTGATTCTATTGCCTGCCTATGGATCCTGTTCCCCTAACTAGGCTGTATTCTCTGGCCTCAGTGGGACAGGATGTGCCTAGTCCTGTAATTACTTGATATGCCAGGGTGAGTTGGAACCCAGGTGAGGCCTCCCCCTTCTCAGAGGAGAAGGGGACATAGGGAGGGGAGGAGGGGCTGTGTGAGTTGGGGACTGGGAGGAGAATAGGCTGCGACTGGGATGTAAAGTGAATAAATAAAAAAATTAGTGGGGGAAAAAAAACCAATACAACCGGTTTGGAAAACAGTTGTGGTTTCTAAAAGGATAAAAAATACCAAATGAACATGCTATCACATTTTAGGCATTGACCCAGAGAAATGAAAGCCTATGTCCATACAAAGACCTACACTGGAATGCACGTACCAGGATTGATCCTATCAATGGGGGGTGGGGGAGGGAAGAAATGTCTATCAGCAAGTGAATAGATAAAAATAATACGGTGTACCCATATAATTTAACAATAAAGAAAAAGTAATTAATTGTTCCACAGCACAAAGAATGTACAAATAATCATGTAAAGAGTATACAGCATCAAATTCCATTTATGTAAAATTTATCTAAGGTGATGATGTAGGCCTATAATCCCAGCTAATCTGGAGGTTGAGGTAGAAAGATCATAAATTCAAGGACAACTGCACATTAAATATATTCAGCCTAACACATACTAATTATATTTTAATAAAAGTATTAAAAAGATGGGCTGCTGAGATGGCTCAGTTGATAAGGACACTTTGCCACCAAGTCTGAGAACCTGAGTTTGATCCCTGAACCTACATGGGAGAAGGAGAGAATTCAGTGCTGGAAAGATGGCTCTGCGGTTAAGAGCACTAGCTGCTCTTCCAGAGGTCCTCAGTTCAATTCCCAGCAACTACATGGTGTCTTAAAACCATCTGTAATGGAATCTGATGCCCTTTTCTCATGTGTCTGAAGAAAGCATATAGTGTACTCATATACATAAAAGAAATAAATCTTTTAAAAAGATTAAAAGTAGAGAATGCACCCCCAAAGTTGCCCTCTGACTTTCAGGGTGCATCATGGTGGGCAGACATGCACATACACCACACACTACAAACACAAATACACACACCACACGATGTAAAAAATAACTTTAAAAACATAAAAAAGGTGAATTAAGCCAGGTGGAAGCTGCATAATGCCTTTAATCCCAGCATTTGTATTTAATATCAGGCAGGAGGATCTCTAAGTTCAAAGCCAGTTTGGTCTACAAAGTGAGCTCCAGGACAGCTAGGGCTGTCTTGAAAAATCAATAAGTAAATAAACAAACAAATAAGTACATACATAAATGCATTCACACGCACATGCATCAAGGCATCCATCCATCTATCTATCCATCCAGCATTAAAAATGAAGAATGGAAGGACAGCAGTGGATCATGGTTTCCTTTAATATGAGCACTTGGGAGGGAGAAGCAGGTGGATCTCTGAGTTTGAAGACAGCCAGGGCCACACAGTGAGGCCCTGTCTTGGAAGGAAGGCAGGAAGGCAAGAAGGCGAAAGAGAGAGAGAGAGAGAGAGAGAGAGAGAGAGAGAGAGAGAGAGAGAGAGAGAGAGAGAGAGACAGAGACAGAGAGAGAGAGACAGAGAGAGAGAGACAGAGACAAGGGGAAGGGGAAGGGGAAGGGAGGAAGGTAGGTAGGTAGGTGCTGTGGTTGGAATAAGAATGCCCCCTTCCCTTCCCTGTATGCTCAGATATTTAAATGCTTAATCACCAAGGAATGGAACTATTTGAAAAGATTAGGAACTGTGGCATGTTGGAAGAGGTATGTTAGTGGGGGTGGGCTTTGAGGTTTCAAGAACATGTGCCAACTCCATCCCACCCTGCACTCCCCAGCTTCAGATCAGGATGTAGCTCTCAGTTACTATGCCAACACTTCCCTGCATGCTGCCATGCTCCCTTACATGAGGACAATGGACTAAACCTCTGACACTGTAACACTATTACAAAGATTGTCTTGGTAATGGTGTTTATTCATGGCAATAGAACACTAAGACATAAGGATAAAATGTTTGAAGGTGAGGTCCTACATTTCACAGTCCAAAATCAATACCCAAGCTGGTATATGTGATGACTTCATCCAATCCCAACACTGTGGCACCTCTAGCTTTAAAGTGGAAATGAGGTCAAGAGAATAACTGCAAAACAAAGCAATGATGCTAAGGAAGAAAGTGAGGAAGCAGCAATAAATGAAAGTAACTAGCAACCCAGCAAGGTGCCAGTAAGCCTACTGACCTACAGAGTCTAGAATGGATGGACACTCTGCCTTTGCCAGGTATTCCAAATTTGTATTTGGGGGGCAAACTTGTCAGTTCTATCTATATTTGGGCTTATTCCTCACCTTGGTGCTATCAGGAGATAGGAGAACCTTTAAAAGGTGGAGCCTCATGGGAAGCTGCACTGGAGACATACTCACCTTGATCCTTTCCTTCTCTCCTTTTACACCTGAGCCATGGGGCTTTGCTCTGCCATTTACTTCCTATTATCATGTACTACCTCATTACAGGCCCTAAAATGACAATGTCAGCCAACCATGGACTGAAACCTGTGGAAATGACAGCTAAAATAAATGTCTCCTATTAAACTGACTTTCTTAGTATCTGGTATAACAGAAAGCTAATACAGTCAACAGTAACTACAGAAACCCTGCTATAAACACTGCTGGAGTTTTTCAGTACTAGGGAGTAGGCTCCAGATATGCTAAAAAAACACATTACCACCTCTTTTTTACTTTTTAAAAACAGTTATTTATTTATGTACAGGTGTTAGACCTGCGCGTTTGTCTATGTGAGGGTGTTGGATCCCCTGGAACTGGAGTTACAGACAATTGTGTGGTGCCATGTGGGTGCTGGGAATTGAACCCAAGTCCTCTGCAAGAGCAGTCAGTGTTTTTAACCTCTGAAACATCTCTCCAGCCCTCCATTTTGATTTTTGATTTTGAGACCCCACCTGGTCTCTAACTCACACTGTAGCTAGGACTGGTCTTGAACTCACACTGTAGCTAGGACTGGTCTTGAACTCACACTGTAGCTAGGACTGGTCTCTAACTCACACTGTAGCTAGGACTGGTCTTGAACTCACACTGTAGCTAGGACTGGTCTTGAACTCACACTGTAGCTAGGACTGGTCTCTAACTCACACTGTAGCTAGGACTGGTCTTGAACTCACACTGTAGCTAGGACTGGTCTCTAGTTCACCATCTTCCTGCTTCTGCTTTGTGAGTAGCTTTAAAATCCTGTGATCCCAGCATTTAGGGAAGAAGAGACAGGAGTATTTGATCATGTTCTCCCCTCCCCCAATTCCTACATAAACTCTTGTTAATTGGACTGAGTAAGACAAATGGCCTGCAGGATACCCAGGTTCTGTAAGGTGTTTTAAGCAGCTTTTGGCCTAAGAAGGCAGTGCAGAATTTAGCTCAATGCTCTAAGGCAGAACTCACCCCTGACAAGCTGATAGGCAAAGAAAAGCTGAAAATGGTGTAGTACATAAAGCTATGCGAGCCAAGATGTGATGCAGCTGTTTGAGCAATTTGAAGAACCCTGTTCTAAAAGGCTTCTTACTTAAACAGTATTCCTAGGAATCTAAATCAACTCCTCGATCCTTGAGAAGAATCCCTGCCTTTACTGACCAAACTCTAACCTCAGTCAAATACCTAAACCTGCCTCTAATACAATTTTAACTAAACCACAGGTTTAAAAGGGGAAAGCAAGGTAAGCATTTATAACATTAGCAGTATCACGTGCTTTTAATGCCAATAGTGAGCTCTTCTTATCAATGACATTGCAAAGAAAATAAAACTGGTCCTGGTGCCACATGCCTGTAATCCTAGCACCCAGGAGGCAGAAAAAACAAAAGTAGATGCTCAAGGTCATCCTTGACTACACAGCAAGCTCAAAGCCAGCTTTAGCCACCAGAGACCCAGTCTCAAAAGCAAAGCCTGAGCCACACAGTCAGGGTTACTTTACTGCTCCCCTTGATCGCATTCAACAGAAGGAGGACGGCTCTCCTGTTCCTCAGGCCCAGCACAGCAATGCATTATCCTTCAGTGGCTTACTGACTTTCCCTTTTGCTTCTGGGTGTGACTGAGAATTCCCACATCTACATCTGCCTCAATTTGGCCTGCCCAACAAGCAAATCAAGGCCAAAGCTCAAAGTGCCATAGACTTCCCAAGAGCCAGTTTGGCTATGTTTCCTATAGAGATCTGAAAACCTGTTGAGGTTCCAAAAGTCACCACCAATTTTCAAATGTGATCAGGATCTCTGAAAGTCACAGTTACCATACAGCTGAGTAAAATATTTTTCATAAATTTAACGCCAGCATGTCTGTGTTTGGAAACTTTGAAAATACATGTTGTATGGTTTACTGCACTGGAAAAGGTGCCAAACAGTTTCAAAGGAGGGGAAGTGTATAACTGTTTCCTTTCAAATGCATTTTCCAATGGGATCCATTCAGGGAAAAGGCTGGAACTAACTAAAACATTATTAAAAACTGTTATGGAAAGAGACAGAGAGATGGAAAAAGATAAACCCCCAAAAGTAAAATATATAACCAAGGAGAAGACAAGCTATCGAGGAGAAAGAAAGGGGACCTACACAGAAAGACATGTCGGAGAAGGGAATGGGGTGAGATGGAGTTTCGTCTGGCAGTTGCTGTTCGTGGTTTCATATTGTTGAGGATCAATCGATCAGAACTACAGCGCTGCTGGCCCAGTGGCTTAAAAGACAAACCACAGAGTTGGCTTCAAGCTCAGTACTTTCGAACTGCTGACCTTCAGTTTTCAAACCAAAACTATTCTTTGGGAAGCAGTAATACCAAGTTCAGTCTAAGCAGCCAGCAGAAGCAAGGATTCCTAACCTGCAGTAACACCCTATCCAGTTACATCAGGCACTATCCAGTTACATCAGGCACTCACACTTTGCTAGCATCAACTAGGAAGGAAGTGTGCAAGCCTGAAACTACACCCTAACCAAACTCATTCCAGGTTCTGACTCAACCAAGTGGCAACGATAACCAGAAATGCTAGAACAAGTGACATGTTGTTTGGAAGTTGCTTTAACCAGAACACACTCAAATGGGAAAGCCAGTCCTCACCCACACTGCTATCGATCAAGTAATTCTTGCTGAGGTCATGCATATGTGTATGACTCCAGTGGAATCTGCATATGATATTTAGAACAGACTGGTGCTGCCTCACAAAGTCATCTCTCTCTCTCTCTCTCTCTCACACACACACACACACACACACACACACACACACACACCACAGTTCCTATGGAGAATTCTTTGTTCCCTCCAACATCCCTAAATTCCTCTGGCTAGAGTATAAAACTGATCAGCTAAACCAAGATAGTTCTGAAAATGGAAGAATGTGGCACTAGTAATCTTTTAGAAACAGGACTGCTCTCTGGGCAAACTAGAATTTTTTTCCCTATCCTAAGCCACTGTAGCTTTTTGATATGAAATCTTAGCTCACAAGAATCTATTTTGAAAGGAAGAACAGAACTGCTCCTTATCAGTGCCAAAGTACTTTCTTTTTGAGCTCCTCCAATGGAGAGGTAAACAAATCAATTAAGTTAACTACAAAAACTAACAAGATTGAGCTGACAATTGGGATTCTAGAACTCAAATTTCCAGGCAACAGCTCCAGGAGAAAGGGGAAATGTGCCACAGATGGAGCTGTTGGGGCTAATCTGCAGCCTCCCAGTGCTAGGCCACTTACGCCTCAGCCAGCTTCAAACAGTGTAGGGCGGGCAGACCTTGGTGCAAGCTCGCTGAGTTCCAGGACATCATTCTTGAGGGTGTAATAACCATGGGCTGTAGCACACATGTTGAGGGATGAGGGAAAAAAATAAACAGAGAGACAAAAGAATGAGGATGCACTGCCAATTTCAATTGTGCAGCTTTTATTTTTAAATGCTTATCAAGCTGAGAGAGAGCAGAGTTCTTGGAAAACAAGGGTTCCTTTTTTCCAATGCCAGCGTCAAACACCCTCAAGGACGGGCACTGCACAGACTGTAACAACAAGGAACGTGGCTATGCATCTTCTCAGCAGCACAGCTCTCTACAGGTCCCACGCTGCTCTGATTTCGGCTTAGCTGAGAACTCTAAATAACAGGCCCATTGCCTCTGTTAAAAACTGTTCTTTTTACATTTTTTAAATCTGGAAACTGAATGCATTAGAATTACAGCCCATCACACACCAGCTCTCTTCACTAATAAAATACATGTGTAAAATGCCTAATTATTACTTTTACTGAACTACAGTGCTTAGGGATCAAATACCGGAAGCTGAAGGCTCAACCAGTTGTTAGCTACAGGGTAAGAAGGAGGAGCCAAAGAAGACCTACAGTTAGCAGCAGGAAAGAACATTAGGTCCCAATACAAGCCTCAAGAGCCCATGCCCAAAAGAAACAAAAGGGCACTAACCCTGTTTTTGTTCTGACCAGCTCCACAAGAATTCATGCCATAACGGCACATTGGGAGGCCTGGCATGACTTATCCAGGCCTAAGCTGTTCATGCCCAAGCTCAGCACAAAAAGAAAAGTGTCGTCCAAGACAGATGGATCCTGCCTGACCACTCAGCAGAGGGCCTGGAGAGTCTGACCAGTTAAGGAGACAAATAACACCTCTTCTTCTCCATGCCCCAAACCCTACCACGTCCCCAAAGAGGTAAAACAAAGGTCATCAGAAGCAGACAATTATATAAGATCTATGTTGTGAAGGCAAGCAGACTACAGTCAGTTCTGGACTGTGCCTCATACCACATCCCAGATCGCTGATCACAATGCTGGAAATATTACTCACGCACGGGATGAGCCAGTCCATCCCTCCTCAGGGCTGGTGCTGAGAAGTCTGATTAGAAACTGGCAGTCAACTCTAACATGCTCATTTATAATAAAAGGTATGCATTAAACAAACTTGCCCAAACCTTTAACAAATCATGACTGTCATCCTTACTTTGCTTTAAACACACACACACACACACACACACACACACACACACACACACACACGACTGAACCTAGGGCCTCAGGCATACTAGGCAATTGATCCACCACTGAGCCACTTCTTCAGCCTGTGACTGTCATTCTTAATCATCCACACAGACTTCTCCTTGGCAGATTTTGCCCATCTCTCAGACTTTCACAAAGGTTTTTTTCTTCTGCAGGGCACATGAGAAAACAACTCTTGTCATAAAGAAACCCAGGAAGAAAACCAGCAAAGGCAGGTGAGTTAAGCCTGTGGTGGACATTCCTTCTGGGGATGACCAGACGGGAACAGTAATTCACAGAGGCAGAAGGGTCTGCAGTCACTCTGCATGCCACATGTGTAACCCTTAAGAAGTGAGGAATGCTCTCAACAGGAAAAACACAGCAGCAAATGCTATGATACCAAAGCCACAACTCCATGGGTCCCTGGAGCCTCTCAAACCAAGCTGCCAGCTAGGGAGCTAACACTAGCTTTGGATGAAACACAGCTCTGGTAGAGTAATTAATTTTTTTCTTAACTAGGATTACATTAATTTTCAAGGACTAATGGAGTCCAGCTGTAATGAGAAGAGCGGCTGCTGATGCACAAAGGCACTTGTGCTTACAACATTATAAACACACACACACACACACACACACACACACACAGAGAGAGAGAGAGAGAGAGAGAGAGAACGAGACAGAGCAAAAGAGACCTATAAAAAGGATCCACTATAACAGGATATTTTTAGTTTCTACAATGCTGCACTAAAAATACAGCCCTAGCTGATACATCATGGCAGAACTATTCTCTCCTGTCCCTTCAGGAACAGTTTAAAACATTTATTTTTGTTTCCTTTTGCAATGGTCAGAGTAGAGAGAGAAAATAGCAACTCATTGATAAGAGGAAACGAGAGAGACATGAAAAATTGAAAACTACCTAAAAACTCATGGAGAGGTTTATTTTATTAGTTCTTAATAAATATCTTGCAGATTTCCTCAGGAAATACACCAGATCACATGTAAAATAGTTTGATACTGATGTCAACTGCATCAACATATGAAGTCTATTAGAGTGAAGCCGCAGCAGGGTGATCAGCGAGCTGAAAAACTCCACAGTACTGGGGGGGGGGGGGAATCTCACGGCCTTCCAAATTCTTCGAGAGGTAAAAAAGTCAGCCAAGACACAGAGAGAAAGAGAGAGGAAAAAAAAAAGAAAGAAAGAAAAAAAATCCCACATCCTGCTTTCAGCTGCCAGCAATGTGAAGTGCCCAGAGATTAATTCTACGTCTGGCCTGGAAATGTGACTTTAAAGCATGAGGGAGGGGAGGCTGGGGGAAGTGGGTGAGGAGGAAAGAGGAGGGCAGGCTAACTGAGGCTGGCAGCAGGCCACCAACCCCCTCCCAAGCCATGTTTCAATGTAGACAGAAGTAAACCCCAACAGACAGCAGCGCCTCAGCCTGCCAGGGCCTTACACCAGCTGCAGCGCATCTCGCTTTCTCCACTCAGCCCCAAGTGCAGATGTTCTCTGCACATCACTTCCGCTAGGTTTTCTCTTAAAGGACTAGCACACAGATGTAGACGTATTTCCCTCCCTCAGTAACACACTGCTGTCTTTAGGGGACAAGAAGAAGGTCAAAATGCTGAGAACAGATATCACCAAGGCAAGATCTGCTCCAGTCCCCCACAGATCAGACTGGTAATCATGAAGCTGGATCTCAGAGCCCAACACTACATAACAAACCAGATGACCCAAAACTCCTGCAACTCCACCTCTGAGGACCCAGTATCTTCTGGTTTCCCACATGCACATATATTCACAGACATATAAATAAATAAATAAATACATACATACATAAATTGTGGAGAGTAGAAGAAACTCTAAGAATGTGTATTGTTGGCATAAAGTGGCTATGTCGAAGACCTCAGACTAATTAGAATATGGTAAATTCCCCCACTCCCAAGGGCAGGAGCTGAAGGTGAAGGTCAGAGGGAAATAGCAAAGCCTTCCACGGGGGTCTGAATGTGGATACTTATATCAGCTGCAGAAACTGTCCACCAGAGCTCCATTCCTGTGATGTTTACAGCCTGATGACTGTTCCCCTACCTACAAAGATACCTGTTCCTACCAAGATTGGCTAATCATGTCTCCTTGATCTATTTGTATACCATAAACCCTGCCTCCTTGTTCAGCTGTATATAATAACCCAACCTCCCCATTCAAATCTATATATGCACAATAACTTCTGGGTGCTGTGATTTCTCCATCAGAAATACCCAGGACCACCTTACCCCAGCTTTCCTGTACATGTGTCTATATGTCTATCTTTTCTTCATTCCCTCACCACTCCAGTTCATCTGTCTCTGTAATCATGCTGGAGGTAGGAGTAAATAATTTAAAAAACGCAAATACAAACAAGAAATTACCAATTTGAGGTCAGCAAAGATAGCTCAGAGGATAAAGGTTCTTGTGATGCAAGCCTGACCACCTGTTTAATTCCCAGAACCCACATGAAACTGGAAGGACAGAATCCCCTCCAAAGTTGTCCTCCCACCTCTACATCAATATGTCACACACTCCCCCCATAATGATAAATAAAAAAAAACCAATGAATATAGCAAGTACTTGTTATACTTACTATCTGCTCAAATAAACTGATGTAAAATCTACAAGGCTATACATATATAGAACCTTTAATGGTTAATAAAACTTGGGGGAAAAATGTCATTCTTCCTAATAGTCAACAAAATGTAATTTACAATAAGACAGGTTTGAAGACAGCTTTGTAGTTTCTTACAAAATATAGTATCTGCTGGGGATGGCAATTATGTGTCTGTAATCACAGCACTCTAGACTGCTGAAGCAGGGGATCAAATTTTCAAGGCCAGCCTGAGCTACAGTGAGACAGTGTCTCAACAAAACTAGAGTGGGGAGGTAGATGACTCAGTAGGCAAGACCTCTTACGATGCAAGCATGAGGACCTCAGTTCAAATCTCCAGCAACTACATAAATCACTGGACAATGCTGTCATGCCTGTAACCCAGCATTCAGGGGCAGGAACAATCTGAGCTCTTGCAAAAATAGAGAGATTCTCATTCACTGAAGATCCCATCTCAGGGTAGTGAGTCAGAGTCACGAGGGAGCATACCCACTGAGCATTCTAGCCTCTCCAAATGTATGCTCCAGCTAGCTACACACACACACACACACACACACACACACACCTCACTCTAAAAAGAGCCCAAAATAAAAAACTAAGGTACTCTAAATATATGGACCAGCTATCAGGTTGCCAAATATTCAATCAAATAGAAAAAAAACTTAGGTCTGCAATAATCACCTGTACAGAGATGTTTTAAACAATCATACTTAGACTGGCTAGTACTTGGAAACAATCAAAATTCATTCCAGTAATGTAAATTAATAAAGTATAGGATAGCCAGACAACAGAATCTTCATCATGGGCTGAAGAGAAGGCTCAGTGGTTAAGAGTACTTGATCCTCTTGCAGGTGACCCAGGTTTGGTTCCCAGATCCAACATGGGGGATCCAGGGGATGCAATAACCCTCTTTTGACTTCCATAGACACTTAGGTACACACACAGTATAAGCAAGCAAAACAATTACATAGCCAAACATGGTGGTTCACAAATTTAATCCCAGCACTCAAGAGACAGAGACAGGCAGTCTATGACTTTAAGACCACTCTGGTTTACACAAGAGAGTTCCAGGCCAACCAAGACTACATAGTGAGACCCTGTCTCAAACCAAACCAAACCAAACATGAGGGTATATCAACAACTGAAAGAAGGCAGCATGAAAGGGTCGCATAGTCCAGGATTCCAACTATATGGCAATATGGAAATGATAGAGAGATATATGGTAAAAAGATTAGTGGTAGCCTAGGAGTCAAAATAAAGAAATAGATGCTAAGACAGCATATGAGCATTTTTTAAGGATAGCAAAACAAATTCATAGCCATGGCAATAATAGATATATGTCAAGACCCACAAATGAAAACTAACATAAAATGTACATAAGTGAACACAAATGTAAACTACATATTTGAGGTGCCATGCCTACTAATAGTGACTACACATAATCTTTGGTGTGGGTGTTTAATAGTAGAGGAGATTGTAGAAAGGGAAAATGGATAATATGAGAAGTTTCTATATCTTGTATTCAATTTTGCTATGAACTAGAAACTAACAAAAGTTCTGACTTAAAGAAAGGTTACGTTTTCCTATATTTTGTTGCAACAAATATATGAAGGCCTACATTAGAAAAACACCATAACTCTCAACAGAAGAATGGATACAGAAAATGTGGTACATTTACACAATGGAGTACTACCCTGCTATTAAAAACAATGAATTTATGAAATTCTTAGGCAAGTGGATGGATCTGGAGGATATCATC
The DNA here is from genome assembly GCF_978045245.1 of Mus caroli. NCBI lineage: Eukaryota > Metazoa > Chordata > Mammalia > Rodentia > Muridae > Mus > Mus caroli. The sequence continues at coordinate 47,671,490 of NW_028227268.1, forward strand.
CTGAGTGAGGTAACCCAATCACAAAAGAATACACATGATATGCACTCACTGATAAGTGGATATTAGCCCAGAAGTTCAGAGTACCCAAGATACAATTTGCAAAACTCAAGAAAATCAAGAAGAAGGGAGACCAAAGTGTGGATACCTCTTTCCTTCTTAGAATGGGGAACAAAATACCCATGGAGGGAGTTGCAGAGACTGAAGGAATGACCATCCAGAGACTGCCCCACTTGGGGAATCCACCCTATAAACAAGCACCAAACCCAGACACTATGGCAGATGCCAACAAGAGCCTGCTGACAGGAGCCTGATATAGCTGTCTCCTGTGAGGCTCTGCCAAAGCCTGGCAAATACAGAAGTGGATGCTCACAGTCATCCATTGGATGGAGCACAGGGTCCCCAGTGAAGGAGCCAGAGAAAGTACCCAAGGAGCTAAAGGGGTCTGAAGCCTCATAGGAGAAACATCAATATGAACTAACCAGTACCCCCGAGCTCCTTGGAACTATATCTCCAATCAAAGAAAACACATGGTGGAACTTGTGGCTCTAACTATATATGTAGCAGAGAATGGCCTAGTCGGTCATCAATGGGAGGAGAGGCCCTTGGTCCCGTGAAGGCTCTATGCCCCAGTATAGGGGAATGCCAGGACCAGGAATGGGAGTGGGTGGGTTGGGGAGCAGGGGAAAGGGGGAAGGGAAAGGGGATTTTTGGAGGGGAAACTAGGAAAGGGAATAACATTTGAAATGTAAATAAAGAAAATATCTAATTAAAAAAAGAAAAAAAAAGAAAAAAAGAATTCTATTCATCAATTCTCAATAAATATTATGAGACCAAAAAGAAAAACACCATAAAAATTAAAATGCTCACTATCCATAAGAAAGTAGTCTTTGAGCCAGGTGGAGGTAGCACACAACTTTGATCTCACAACATGGGAGGCAGAAGCAGGTGGATCTCTGAGTTTGAGGTCAGCCTGGTCCCAAGAGTTCCAGGACAGCCAGGGTTACATAGAGAAACCTTGTTTTGTTTTGTTTTGTTTTTTAAAAAAAAAAAGAAAGAAAAGAAAGAAAGAAAAAAAAGTAGTCCTTTTTGGACATCCTTAAACATTGCTGTTAAAAATGTAAAACTGAGGGCTGAAAATGGCTTAGTAAAGAGCACTGTTCCAGAACCCACGTGGTAGCTCAAAATCATCCTTACCTCGAGTGCTAGGGAATCCTCTTCCATTACGCACATCCACATGCAGGCAAAGCACTCATACACAGAATAAATTATAATAAAGTAAAATAAAATAAGATACAAACTGGGAGCAAATGTAACTTATTTGTTAGAGTGCCTGTCCAGTATGCATGAGGCTCTGAGTTCAAGCCCCAGGACAGCACAAAGCAAGAGCAAGCCCCAGGAGAATCAGGAGGACAAGGTCATCCTCGTCTATACAGACAAGTCCAGGCAGCCAGGGAAACATAAGACCCTGTCACCAAAACAAAACAAAAAGACATCTCCTGGTGCTGGAGGTGATCAGTTAGCAGAGTGCATTCCTAACAAGCATGAAGCTCAGTCCCCAGCACTGCACAAAACTAGGCATAGTGGCTTATACCTCACCTCAGTTACACAGCATTGGGAACCAGCCAAAGCTGTACGAGATCATCCTCTCAAAAGATAAAAATGTAAACTGACCAGGTGTGATAGTGCAATCTGCAATCCCAGCTACTCAGGAAACTCAGGCAAGAGAATCACAAGTTCTAAGTCAAGCTGGGCAAGTTAGAGAAAACTTTTGAAAAGGGCTAGGAGCCAGGCAGTGGTGGCTCACACCTTTAATCCCAGCACTTGGGAGGCAGAGGGAGGCGGATTTCTGAGTTTGTGGCCAGACTGATCCACAAAGTGAGTTCCAGGATAGCCAGGGTTACACAGAGAAACCCTGTATTGAAACCACGCCCCCCCCCAAAAAAGAAAAAGGGCTAGGAATATAGTTCAATAGTGTATTTACTATAACTTATAGTATACTTACACAATTTATAGTTTAGTTACTACAATATCTTTTTAAAAATTTATTCAATTATTTTGTGTACGAGTGCTCTATTCGCATGTACACCTACCTGCACACCAGCAGAGGGCATCAGCTCTCATTACAGATGGTTGTGAGCTAGGAATTGAACTCAGGACCTCTGGAAGAACAGCCAGTGCTCTGAACCACTGAGCCATGTCTCCAGCCAGCTACTTACTACAACTTTTATGTGTTAAGTATAACTTAAGTTATAAGTTATATAACTTAAGTTGTAAGTTAAATTATGCTTAACACATAAAAGGCCCTAGAGTCATTCTCTACTATTTCATCCTCCAAAAGAGTTAAACTAGTATTGCTTCTAAGAAAGTAATCTAGCATCACTTATCAGAAATGTTGACAAACTTCAAAATTTTTAACCCAACAACTAAACGTCTAAAAATGTATTGGATGTGGTGGGTCACACCTGGAATTCCATAATGTGAGAATAGAGTGAGACCCTGTTTGGTATGGAAATTGCTGTGAGGTTCCTTGGGAAGCTGGGAATCCATCTACTACAAGGTCCAGCTATATCGCTCTTAGGCATCTACCCAAATGGCTCTACACCCTACTGTACTGATACTTGCTTATCCATGTTCACAGCTACTCTTTTCATAATAGCCAGACATTGGAAACAGTCTAGATGTTTATCAACTGGCAAATGGATAATAAAAATATGGTACATTTAAACAATGGAATATTATTCAGCTTTTAAGAAAGATGAAATTCAAAGGTAAATGGATAGAGGTAGGAAAACAAAAACGAAACCATTCTAAGTGAGGAACCCCAAATGCAAAAGGCCAATCTTTCAGGCTTTCTCTAGTGTGTGGACGTCAGCTCTTACCCTTTTAATACGTGCACTACAATCAGAATAACTACAGGCTAGGTACCTAGCAAGGGGGGCTGGGAGAGGGGAAACTAGAATAAGAGGATTAATATAGGGAGGGAGAAAGGAGAGCAAGGCAAAGGATTATGGAGAGAGAACTAACACTAAAGGCTTTCTGAAAAAACCATATATATAAACCTGCTGTAGAAACTTCTTTAAATATATGCATGTACGAATTTAAAGAAGTCACCATATAATGGGGGAATCAATGACCCAACTAGACATCCAACGCTACCAAACAAAACCTCCAGTGCCTTGAACGGGTTACATCTTGTTGAGTTATTGGCCAAAGGGGGTCCTATTAAATACGACAGGCTATTACTAAGGTTATTGGTTGATCTCCAAAATCTGTTGGTAAAGCCCTATTACTGAAGATACTTATGACATTAAACATTGAGAAGTTGAGCTGGTATTCAACTACAAGTTTAGCCCTACAATCTAGGTGGCATTCATGGTGCTGGAAGGGTTCTCCACAACCGCAAAAGAGAAAGGTAATCATCCAGTCACAAACCCTACAACCTACAAGAGTGACCTGCCTACAAGATACACTGTGTGACAGTGACACAAAGACCTGCCTCCAACAAACAAGCAATATCACAAATGAAGAATGTACACCCTCAATACTAATTAGTAAAATATAGCACAACCAAACATCTTATATTTAGTACTTTTTTAACTGTGTGGAAATGCTTGAATACACATAAAGAAACCAAAAGAACTTCACTGACAGGAAGGTGGCTTAGAAGCATCTTCTTCCACCTTGTTAGTCCACTAAAGAATTTTAAAAATTACTTAGTTTAACAAACAGGATAGAAATGCTCTAAGGTGGCAGTAAAAATATGGTAATTGAATACAGAAGAAGAAATAAAAGTATCAGGCAGGTAAAGATGATAATAAAAGATTAAAATCTTAGGAGACTAGATGAGAAAGGACATATACTTTTCTGAAGAAATTTTACTTCCGAATCTAAAGATACTGGCTCCATGATTAGTGGCAAATACCAAAGCACACTTAATGTATTTTGATTAAGTGTGCCAGGATGTAAATGCCAGGATGTAAAAACATATAACTGGAAATTATATTTTCCGGAAAATAACCTTAATAAAGATCATGAAAGAACAGTAACAGTGTGATAATCAGTAATAGCCCAGTGAATAGGGAGCTGGAGAGATGGCTTAGTGGTGAAGAGCACTAGCTGCTCTTCAAATGACCCAGGTTTGATTCCTATCCTCTACCTATGGCTTACAATCATGTGTACCTCCAATCCCAAGAAATCCGACACCCTCTTCTGGCTTCCATGGTTACCAGGCACACATGTGGTACACAAACATGCATGCAGGCACTATTAAAATAAAGTTTAAAATTTTAAGAAGATAATAACTCAGCAAACAAATGTCACGACTTTTATTGCTCAGACCAACTTACTAAGAAGGAAGTGTTTGATTTGAACATCACATACACTCACTGAAAACTTATAATCAGCCAGTTACACTTCTAAATATGCAACACTTCACTGAAGACATGTCAAAAAAACAAAAACAAAAACAAACCAAAACAAAACAAAAAACAACTATCTGCAGGACACTTATGTTCTTGCATAGTAGTGGAGAGAAGTAAATAATAAACATATGCATAGTAAGCTGCATATGCCTTACCATCTGGCACCTAAGAGAGCAGAGCAATGAGATCAGAGTGTAGTGTGGAAGCAGAAAACAACAGTATTAAATAGTATGGTTGGGTCAGGCTTCACAGAGACTACATTAAACAGAATACAGATGATGAGAAGTTCACCACTTGGCTAAATATAATATTCCAAGTAATAAAAACAGTACTGAAAAAGCCCAAAGGTTAAAGAGTCTTGAGCTTATCATAGGACTTGCAAGAAGACCAATATGGCTAGAGCAGAGTGAATAAGATGGGAGAAAACAGAAGTGAATAGGGTAAAAAAAAAAAAAGAAAAAAATGTGAAGGGAAGTCCTCGCAGGAAGTTCTTGTTAGTATGTTGCTACTATAAATAAAATAAATAGAAAGCTAGTAGAGATTCTGAACAGAGGAGTGACATGATTTGATATTTTTAAAAGAATCCGGCTTGACAGAGAGAGGTTTTTGTGTGTATGCACGTATGTGCACAGGTTGTGTGCCTGCATTTAGAAAAAAAGGGAGCACCAGTAAGTGGTTCGAGGAAGGTGCCTAAAACCAAGCCTTGAGGACCTAAGTTTGAACCCCTGAGCCCACATGGTAAGAGAGAACTGACTCCTACAAGTTGTTTTCTGTTCTCTGTATGTGCTATAGTAAATTTGAGCATGTACATGCACACAGGCATACATGTACAATCGATCAATCAATCAATCAAACTTTTTAGGGGCTGAAAAGATGGCTCAGTTGTTATGGGCACTGATTACTCTTCCAGAAGACTTGGATTTCACTCCTAGAATTCACACAGCAATTCATAACCATCTATAATTTCAGTTTCAGGGGATTTGAAGCTCTCTTCTGACCTCCACTTGCACCAGGCACATAAATGGTGTACATATATACGTAAAAGCAAAACACTCACAGACATAAAATGTTTTTTCTTAAATAAGTAAGCAAAAGGAACAATGAGGGACCACTTGAACCCACACACCTATGGTCACTTGATCTTTGACAAAGGAGCTAAATCCACCCAGTAGAAAAAAGACAGCATTTTCAACACATGGTGGCAGTTCAAATGGCAGTCAACATGTAGAAGAATGCACATGGATCCATTCTTATCTTCTTGTACAAAGCTCAAGTCCAAGTGGATCAAGGACCTCCACAAAAAACCAGATAGAATGAAACTAACAGAAGTGGGTTAGAGCCTTGAACACATGGGCACAGGGGTAATTTTCCAGAACACCAATGGCTTATGCTCTAAGATCAACAATAGACAAATGGGACCTCATAAAATTACAAAGCTTCTATAAGTCAAAGGACGCTATCAATAGGACAAAATGGCAACCAACAGATTGGGAAAAGATCTTTACCAATCCGATAGAGGGCTAATATCCAATATATACAAAAACTTAAGAAGTTAGACTCCACAGAATCAAATAACCCTATTAAAAATGGGGTACAGAACTAAACAAAGAATTCTCAACTGAGGAAACTTAAATGGCTGAGAAGCACCTAAAGAAATGTTCAACATCCTTAGTCATCAGAAAAATGTAAATCAAAACAACCCTAAGATTCCACCTCACCCCAGTCAGAATGGCAAAGAGCAAAAACTCAGGTGACAGCAGATGCTGGGGAGGATGTGAAGAAAGAGGAACACTCCTCCACTGTTGGTGAGATTACAAGCTGGTACAACCACTCTGGAAATCAGTCTGGTGCTTCCTTAGAAAATTGAACATAGTATTACCTGAGGACCCAGCAATTTTTTTTTTTTTTTTTTTTTTTGGTTTTTCTACTCAGGGTTTCTCTGTAGCCCTGGCTATCCTGGAACTCACTTTGTAGACCAGGCTAGCCTCGAACTCAGAAATCTACCTGCCTCTGCCTCCCAAGTGCTGGCATTAAAGGTGTGCACCACCATGCCCGGCCAGCTATTTTTTTAAATACTGAAAAAAATGAACAGTTTATTATAATTTATTTTATTTAACAATCTAGGAAGTTTAACAAACTGCAGTTTGCAGTTCCAGGAGGGAGGGGGATGGGATGGGGGAATTCCCTTGAGGGGGGATGGTGGGAAAGGGAATAACGTTTGAAATGTGAATAAAGAAAATATCCAATTTAAAAAAAAAAAGAAATTTTAAAACTGGGCTGGAAAGATGGCTCAATGATTAAGAGTACTAGCTACTTTTCCAGAGTTCTCAGTTCTGTTCCCAGCATCCACATTATGACTCAGAGCCATCTCCTGTTCCAAAAGGTCTGATGCCTTATTCTGACCTCCACCTGCACCAGGAATACAAATAGTGCACATACATACATACATACATACATACAAGCAAAAGCACTCATGCATAAAATATAGATAAAAATATTCTTTAAAAGGTTTCAAAACTTTCTAGATTTTTGTCCCTCCCACACTTGAAGATTTAGCAACAATGGATGATCGGGCTATGTGTGCATGGAAGGAGTCTTGAAGAAATGTGGCAATGACCTGAGTGTGTACTTATAGCAGGCATCTCAAAAATAAGTTACCAAACATTTTCCTGTGCTCACTGCCCTGACATTAATTCTGGGCATCACCCTCTCTCAGGGGAGAGGTGAAAAGAGGTTATGCAGAACAGACAGCGATAACAAGGTGATGTCACAGATGTGTCTCATAGAAGTCTCCAGTGGATTCAGCTCATAATCACTCTATGGTGATTTACTCTACCCTACCAACGCCAGCTGGAGAAGAGAGGAGGAAAGCCGATACAGCCTTCAGCCTTGGGCAGGCATTATGAGATCTTTTTCCCTTCGGCCCCCAGCCAACCCCTCCTCTCTCTTAACCACTGCTCCTTCCCTCAGAAGTCAGAGTGTGAACAGCACGTGTCTGGATTTTAGAAAGCTACCCAGCAGTTGGACTCCCAGCAGCGCGTCAACTGCTGCATCTGCCGCTGGCACTTGGGACAAGGGATCACACGGGCATTTTCTGAACATAAGCTTTAAAATGGGGAGTCTTAAATCTGAAGGAGGACTTAACCAAGCTAAAAAGCTCCAATTACTGTAAATACATTCCAAAACACATGACTGACTGGCATCTAAAGAGGAAATTGAGACATGCAAGCAACCAAACAGCTCTAAGAACAGCAGCAGTCAAGAACAAAAGCACAGAGTACCCTGACTAATGGAAAGGATTTTATGGGCCAATAGGGTTCACCAGATATGTAATGTAATGTGGCTGAAACAAGAGAGCCCTCTTTTCCAGATCACTAGCTCACACTCTCTTGGAAATAAATGATATCCATCACTTCAGCTGCAGGCTTCTCCTCTTCCTTACTTTCTAGTCAGTACCTTTTTCTCTCACCCAATTAGCTCTCAGAGCAAGTGTCCTGCACATGAAACACTTCTGGGGAAAACTGACAATTATGAACCTGATCATTTCATTGTCATATCACAAGAATATAAATGGGCAGAACCTAAAAAAGGACAGAGGAAACTAAATGTCCTTGCCTCTCTGCATATGGGTGCTCTAGTCATACTGAAGTCAAACAAAAAAGAGCTAGGTGCAGAGTTGATGCCTGTCATCCCAACACTCGGGAGGTTGACTTGAGTTCTTGACCAGCCTGTGCTACAGTCGGGACTTATGATAAATTAAATAATGAGAGAGAGAGAGAGAGAGAGAGAGAGACCACAGCATTTTCTCTGGTAAACTAAATACACAGAACCACTCAGAAACACAACAAACTCTTCAGGAAAACATCCTTTTAAATCTTAAAGCACTGATGATGGCCAGCATAGGGAGCACACCTTTTTTTTTTTTTTTTTTTGGAAAGATTCTATATTTTATTACTGGACAAACATCCTAATTTAAGACACGAAAAGTCTCCAGGTTTAAATGTTGAAATCCATCTAGTAGGACTGATTGATGACGACCATTCAGTATAAATCCTCAGTCTTGCCATTGTGTGAATCCTTACAGACCCAGCTTCGTTCTCCTCCAGTGTCTTCTCTCAGAGTTGTACCTGATTTTGTTACCAGTTTTCATCCGGATCCACTGAGGAATAGGGAGATTTTGCTTTTGTTTCTTGGCCAGGAATCGCTTGATTCGGAAAGTCTTGTGAGAAGACATGGCGAGAAGCTGAATCAAGAATAGCGCACACGACACCTTTAACCCCACCACTTGGAACACAGAAACAGATGGATCTCTTGAGTTTGAGGCCAGTCTGGTCTACAGAGTGAGTTACAGATAGCCAGAGCTACACGGAGAAACTCTGTCTCAAAAAACACCATGAGAATCTTTTGAAAAAAAAAAAAAAAAAAAACAACAACTTTTTATGACATTGATTTATGATGTGTGTGTTAGGGGAGGTCTGGTGCTCAGGACAACTTTGGGGAGTTAGTTCTCCTTTCACCATCTCTGTGGGACCTGAGGATTAAATTTGGGTTGTCAGGCTTGATAATAAATGTCTTCATGTGATGAGCCATCTTGCTAGTCCTAAAGCAGACTCTTTTAAAGATTAAAAAAAGGTAGTGTGGGGCTGGTAAGATGGCTCAGTGGGTAAGAGCACCCGACTGCTCTTCCGAAGGTCCAGAGTTCAAATCCCAGCAACCACATGGTGGCTCACAACCATCCGTAACGAGATCTGGCGCCCTCTTCTGGAGTGTCTGAAGACAGCTACAGTGTACTTACATATAATAAATAAATCTTAAAAAAAAAAAAAAAGGTAGTGTGGCCGCACAGATATTGGGCCTCAGGTGGGAGAACAGCCACGTGCTACTTACCGTATCTTCCTGGGAAGATATATATATATATATAAATTAGTATAGTTCCTCACATAGGCACCTCCCCAAATGGAAACCTAGAGGAGCGTCATGAAATGTAGTAAACAAAACAAATCTATCCAAAAGAAACTAAGAGAGGTTGTGGAAAGAGCTGAGTGTAACAGTGTTTGCCTAGACACACAAAGTTCTGAATCCTCACCATAAAACAAAGAAACACAGGTAAGAAAGGAGAAACATAATTGGAATCACTGGGACAAAGCAATTGTAAAACTACAGATTCTGCAGAGAGCTTGACTAATAACAACTTGGTTTTAAAAAATAGGCAAGAGATATAACTTGTCAAGCAAGATACACACATGAAAAATCATTAATTAGGGAAATATAATTTATTACCAACATGAAAAAGTGCTAGAACAGTTAAAACAGAAATTAACAGCTGGGTAGTGGTGACTCATGTCTTTAATCCTCGAATTCTGGGAGCAGAGCAAGCAGATCTCTGAGTTCAAGGCCAGCCTGGTCTACAGAGTAAGTTCTAGGACAGCCTGGGCTACACAAGAGAAACCCTGTCTTGGGGGGAAAACAAAAACAAAACAAAACAAAAAACCCTAAACCAAACAAACAAACAAAATCCCTCCAAACCGACAATATCAGATACTTTTGGCAAAGATATAAAGTGGACCTCTCAAAGACTTTGGCGAGTGTTAAGTATCTAACGACCATGGAAAACAGAGCAGTTTCTATGGAATTAAATATAGACCTTTGTGGATCTAGCAAATCCAATTCTAGGAATTCACATAAGAGAAATGAAAATATTTCCACTCAAAGGCACATATAAATGTTTATGGCAGTTTAATTCATAATGGCTCAAAACTAGAAACAATCCAAATGTTAACAGATATTAGAATTAAAAAACAAAACAAAACAAAAAAAGCAGGTTTGGAAGATGGTTAAGTTGGTAAACATGGTTGTCATACAAGCCTGACAATCTTTGAGTTTGATACCCAGAACCCATTCCAAAAAGAGAAGCCACTCCACAGAGCTGTAGCACATGCATGCCCTCCTCACTCATGGATCATATACAGGACAACAGTAAATCAAAGAATAAAATACCAACAAAATAGACCATGTATAAACCTCAAAAGCAATCTACTGAGCCTGACACAAAAAAGCAAGCATTGTATGATTCCATGTTTGTGAAACTCTAGAAAAGACAGAGCTAACTACAACAAAAGAAAGCAAATCAGAGGTTGCCCAGGGCCAGAGGTAGAGATGAGCAGATGGGCTCAACAACAATTTGGGGGATGGGGGTAGGACAGCGGTGGCGAAGAGATGGCTCAGCAGTTAAGAGCACTGGCTGCTTTTCCAAAGGTCCTGAGTTCAATTCCCAGCAACCACATGGTGGCTCACAACCATCTGTAATGGGATCTGATGCCCTCTTCTGGTGTGTCTGAAGACAGCTACAGGGTACTCATAAACATAAAATAAATAATTCTTTAAAAAATATCAAAAAGGAAGAAAAAAAAATCAGGTGAGCGCAGTAGCCCAAACTTTTACTCCTAGCACTGGAGAGGCAAAGGCAGAATAAGACTCTTGGTTCACGGCCAGTTTAGTCTACATAACGAGTTCCAGGTCAGCCAGGATAATACAGTGAGATCCTGTCTCAAAGATCAAAATAAAGACAACAAATGTTGGCAGGAAGATGAGGGATGGAGCCTAATGAATGCACTATTACTAGAAGTGGAAACTGGTACAGCGTTTGTGGAAATCAGTATAGACGTTCCTCAAAAAACTAGATATAGACCTACCGTATACAGGCATACCACTCCTGGGCATATAACCAAAGGACTCTTTTTTTCCTACTACAGAGACACATTTTCATCCATATTTATCACTCTTCTATTCATAATAGTTAGGACAGGCTTAAATGCTCATTAGCTGATAATTAACTGATAATGAAAATGTGGTACCTACATACAGTGGAATTTTATTCAGCTGTAAAGAAAAATGAAATTGGGCTGGAGAGATGGCTCAGTGGTTAAGAGCACTGACGGCTCTTTGGAGGTCCTGAGTTCAAATCCCAGCAACCACATGGTGGCTCACAACCATCTGTAATGGGATCTGATGCCCTCTTCTGGTGTGTCTGAAGACAGCTACAGTGTACTCATATATATATATATTTTATATATATATATATATGTATATATATATATAATAAAATATATATAATATATATTATATATAATATATATATAATATAAATATATAATATATATATATATAATAAAATCTTTAAAAGAAAAAGAAAAAAGAAATCACAAAACTTCCATGTAAATTAATGGAGCTTAGAAACATTATACTCTGAGGAAACCCAACCCAGAAATACAAATGTTCATGTTCTTACTCACATATGGGTCTTCGCTTTGAATATTAGATTTGTTTGTTTAACTTTGGAATACCTGTAGAATCTAGGAAGCTAGAAAGAAATTATTGGTGGAGAGGGAGAAAAAAAATCTTAAAAGAGGGGGGAATAGTAGAACACAGGCCAGATGAAGGAGAAGGGGGGGGAATCACGGGGCAGGGTGGGGGGCGGGCGGTAAGGTGAGAGGAGGACTGGAGAGTATGACAAAGAATAAGGCTGGGGAGGAATAACTAACACTAAGGATCTTTGAAAAAGAGATATGGAAGCATATTCATATTCATTCTCTTCTGTGTTCTCTCTCTCTCCCCTCTCTCCCTCCTCCCTCTCTCTCTCTCTTTCACATAAAGTCCCTGGAGTGACTCTATAGAGCAGATTGTGCTCATCACAGAAGCCATAGGCTCTCAGGGATGGGATACCTCCTCTTGGGTTGATCAGAGGTGTCCTGGAGGCCCCCAGAATAATTCAAGTTATTGCCATTGCTCTTGTTTGGTCACCATAACAGAATGTGAGGCCCTACTGGTAAAGACACTACACACATTGGTCACAGAACATAGAGAAATAAAATTGGTATTGGCTAGAAAACTCCCTTCCTGCTGGCTAGCTTTCATGGTACTAGAAGGTATTATATATTCTGCTGTGTGGGGATGGGGGTGAGGGAAGTGATCAACAGCTTTAACTAGTCACAAGCCTATTGACCTACGATTAAAGAGGCATGGCAAGATGTGCCACTGGTGTGACAGTGACAAGAATGCTCTAAGGTTACCAATCACTTCCTGATTGCATGTAGTAAGTCCACAGGAGGAAACACATGCATGATACGGTAAAACTGGTCAACAACTCATAGCTGGGGACATCACAGGCCCCAAGGGTAAACCTACTACTGTTTCTCAACTAAATGGACACAGTATTAAACTGCCCTCTAAATTCTTATGTCTATACCCACAGACGTAGATTAATGTACATCTCACACCTCATTAGAGAAGTTTCTTTGTGCACTGGAGGGTTACAAAGAAACTTACAAGGGGTCAAAGTGGAGAGAATATATGTGAGTGGAGTGTTCCGTCACAAATAGGACATCTATATTACACCCTCTGTCAAAATACGAGGGGCAAGATTTAAATAAGCTGTCAGAGAGGACAACAGCAAAACAGCATCTTCTGGACATTACAGAACTACTGCACTCATGAACTCACAACAGCTGTGGGTAACTGCACAAGACTTATAAACAATCAAGCCAGTCAACCGTCTAACATAAAAGAAAAAACCAACCCCTAATTATCAAGGAGCCATGGACTACTGACAGCTTCTGTGGGATAAAGACTCAATTTTCTTTAATGGTGTGGTGCTTGGTAGGTGCACCAGACTCAGTGGTACAGCACTCCTAGTATTTAGGAGTCTGATCTCTGTAAGTTCAAAGCTAGCCTGGTCTCAAAAGCTAGTTCCAGGACAGCAAAGGATACACAATGAAACACTGTCTCAAAATGCAAACAACAACAAAAGATACAAAGTTGGGGGAATATGAAGGTAGAGAATAGAAACAGGAACAGTGGAGGTAAATATGATCAAAATATAGTATATGAAATATACAAAACATAGTATTTGACATATAGTTCTTATGTAAACTATAAATTTAAACTTTGTAAATAATTTTTTCCTCTTGAAATAGGCCTTTCTTTTTTAAAAGATGTAATTATTTTTATTTTATATGTATAGGTATTTTGCCTTCATGTATACATATGTGCACCATATACATCCCTGGTGCCATGGGTCCCCTGGAATTAGAGTTATATATAATTGTAAGCTGCCATGTGGTGCTAGGAATTGAACCTAAGTCCTCTAGAAGAGCATCCAGTGCTCTTAATCTCTGAGCCATTTCTCCAGCCCCATATACTTTTAACAAACAAAAAAAGGCCCACTAAAAAGTCTAACAAACCAAGCTTTAAATATATATTTGGGGCTAGGAGTTTGGCTCAATGATAAAGAGTTTACCTAGATGTGCTAGGACCTGAATTGAGTGCCAACACTGAAGAACAAGTTAAGTAAATAAATTGAGGAAAAACGATGGAAAAGGTGGCTGCAAACCTTGCTTCCAAAATTCCCCTAAACAGTATTTCTCCTTTAGTGTAAGTCTTTGGCAGAGAAAAAGATGCCAAATTGAGAATTAAATGGCAACTTAAAACTAAATGCACCACTTAGCATAATCTTGTCTGCCAATGGGATATTGCACCTTTTCATGACACCAACCAGATATGGACACTAAGACACACTGTTATCTTCAGGTAAACAAAGAGCATCTCCTTAATAGATATGCTAAGAGTAAGCTTAATTTTATTGGCATGACTGAACTTCCTCATTTAACTTTTCACTACAGTTTCTCTTTCCTCAGCCTAAAGCAGTAGATTCATTCTGAAAACAAGAGAGACACTGGAACTCAGAACTGGAAAAAAAGGTGAGTCCCTTGACCCCTCTACTTCTGTCACTCTTCTTTCCCAGGAACTTCTGCGACAGCCATATTCAGGTTGTCAAGGGAAAGGATTCTGGCTAAACAGCCTGCCTCCCCAAGTCTAACCCCTTATGAAAGGTGGATTTCCTTTGTACAACTGTTCTGTCAAGCAGAGGATCTGACACTTCATACATTCTGCTTGAGTAAAAGACTTAAAAGTAACTTGGAAGAGAGAACAAATTGTTCTTCCTAGAAGTCTTAGAACTTCTCAACCATAGTCACCTCCCATATATTATTAATGGCATGAAGAAGCTCATGCCTATAGGTTAAACTGTTAGTGCCAGGTAGACAGCTGTAGTTCTCAATTCCCCCAAGGCACCTAGGTATCACTTCCTCTATTTCCTGCAATTCGGGAATATTAATAACATAAAGTATGTATATGCTAGGCATAGTGGTCCATACCTGTCATCCCAGTACTCAGGAGGTGGTGTAGGAGTATTTCTTCAGACAAGCCTGGGCTACAGAATGAGATGCAGTCTCAAAAAACAGAAACCAAACCAAAAGCAAACATGAAGGATCATGAGATGAAAGCCAGTCTGACTCTGCCCAATTCTAACCCTAGATGTTCCCTTAGAGCAAGCAACATGAACACACACACACTCACTCACAAAGTGTCTCTTGGGTGCCCTCTTGCTGCTACTAGGGCTCTTCTGCAGGGCTGAAATGGAGTCATACTCTATGAACAAATAGAGAAGGGAAAAGAAAAGGCCAGGGCACAGAAAAGGGAAGTTATTCCAATGGTGGCCAATGAGTAATATCCAGTGATTTATAGGAAATATAATCCAATAATACAGTAAAATAAAACAGTGTGCTTGAGATGGTTTTGATTTCAAAAATTATAAGTCATATTTTTAAAAAGAGTGGGGGCACCAAGGGGAAGTCCAGATTGGAATAAATTGGGCACAGATGGGGGATGCAAAGAGGTTTCCATGATGCCCTACCACAAATGTTGCTTCAGTTACTTGTCTTCGAGAAACTAGTTTTATTTCCTTAAGTTATTTAAAAAAAAAAAAATTAAAGTTCTTGAAGTTCTTGTGGTTAAGTTCAACAATTTACCTTTTGGCTTCTTATCAGCTACCCAAATGGCTACTGAAGTATTAAATACTGAGATAGAGGAAGAAGGCCTTTTCTCCTTTTAGGCTCTGAATGCTATAGACATTGAGATATCACTCGAGGAACCACCCATTTAGCTACCAACTTTGAAGATTAGCCAAGCAAGGCACACAGCTTTCCTAGAGCCATGCCCTTCAACTTCTTGCATTCAACATACATGCATTCAATAAATACGTGTGTCTAATGAATACCAGCCTAAGGACCCCCAAATATCCCATCCTGACCTCAAATGTATCTTATCTGTCTCCAATCATCTCGTAGAGAGTACTAGGATTCCAAGCTGACTGTAATACCACAGGGGTAGGATCTTGTATAGGGCTCATGATCAAGGAAGTTAGTGTCTCCAAAACCTAATGTAGGGGAAGGACACCATTCTCTCTACCACAGTTTTGTCCCCCTACTTTGTCTCCTACCGTATCCAAAGCTTTTAAATATTTCAAGTCTACAATAAAAGCTTATTTAAAGAGCCGGGCGTGGTGGCGCACGCCTTTAATCCCAGCACTCGGGAGGCAGAGGCAGGCGGATTTCTGAGTTCGAGGCCAGCCTGGTCTACAAAGTAAGTGCCAGGACAGCCAGGGCTACACAGAGAAACCCTGTCTCGAAAAACCAAAAAAAAAAAAAAAAAAAAAAAAAGCTTATTTAAAAAGTAAATGCCATAAAGTGTTAGCAAGCACATTATGTATACCCCCCGGCCTACTGTAGTAGAAGGTAGTTCTTGAAAAGGGAGCACAAAACACAAAAATGACCTATGATGGTACTGCAGGACTGGTGGCCATCAGCAAAGAACACACTTTTTAAGGAAGCTCTGTTGCTCTCCAAATCATAATTCTGACCCCACATCTATGGAAATGGCTCTGACATGGACAAAGGATCTAACATCTTTCCGGGCTACAAGATCACCTCTGCTTCAGGCTGGAATGCTCTTCTCCAGAGAATCCAGGAACTGACATATGTAAACACCCACCCAGAAGGACATATCCAAGAGGGAATGGAAAGAAAAATGATGGTCCAGATGTTCTGTAACTTGCAATGACTGCCAAATCACCGTGGACCCAAAGCACCTGGGAGGCCAGGCTGTGTCAGGCCTTACTTCCTGGTTTCAGACAGCCAGGGACCTGTGGCTGGGTGGTGACTGTGACAGCCTGCAGACTAGTTGGGAGAGAACCCGTTAGAAGGGCACCAGCTGACAGGACTTGGGGGCTGAACACACAGAGCTTGATTTATCACTTCCTTACTCATAAAAATGTGATTCAAAGTGCTGCTGATTAGTGAAGGATTTAAATCGTTACCCTCTCCCCAGCCCTCTTCTCTCTCCACCCCCAGCACAGATGCTGCTACTCAGCCACAACACCCCCTTCTTGCCACTGTCCGTGCAAGCACAGCACAGGGGCCCAGAGAAGATGACTCATGTGCTGGGAAATGGAAAAGTGCATCTTCCCACCAACCAGCCCTGCTGAGTGCTCTGTTCACCCCTATCCCAATGGCAGCCCACACAGTGGGGTCTGGATGGCCGCCTCAGCTGCACACCGGGTACTTGGCAGCACGTCCGCAGAGCTCTGTGTCCCAGTTGAGTGTTATATCCTGTGGCCTGGGTTGTTTTTCCCTGAACCACCCTTGGAGCCTGTGACCACCTCAGCTCAGGCTCCTCTTGCCTCACGGAGGTGAGAGCCAGGGCAAGGGCAGTACAGGGAGTGGGGCCATAGGCCTTTACTTGTCATTCCTGACTAGAGGATCCACCTCATGACCAACTACAGAAAAGTGCTACAAAAGTATCTTGGCCTCAAATACCCAAGAGTCCTTCTCTATCCTCATCTTCCTTTCACCCATATTTTCTTTTTTTTTCTTTTATTGGATATTTTCTTTATTTATATTTCAAATTTTACCCCCTTTCTAGGTCTCCCCCTGCTACCTAGAAAACCCCTATCCCATTCTCTCTCCCCCCTGCCTCTATGAGGGTGCTCCCCCACACACCCACCAACTCCCACCTTCCCGCCCTGGCATTCCCCTACACTGGGATATCGAACCCCCTCAGGCCCAAGGGTTGTTCCTCCCACTGATGTCAAACACCCATATTTTCTTAACCTTTACTTGACAGCTCCAAGAAAAAGACTCACTGGTGGCCTAGGAAAAGTCTAGGGTATTCCTTTCCGCATACCAAAAGTGCTGAAAACAGGTTCTTTACGTTCACATCTACAGAGACCATAGGTCAGTTGTTGCTGGACTGTGTGTCCCAGCTCTCCAGCTCACACGGCAGTGGTGGCTTGGGTAGGAAAGCAGAAAATGAATACAGGGGCAACTGGAGGCCCTACTTACAGAGCCCATTGAGCAGACAGTGTTACTATGTAGTTCTGGCTAGTCAGGAACTCGATAAGTAGACCAAAATTAAAGGCATGTGCCACCACACCCTGAGAGCTTCCTTCTTGGTAGCAAAATTTCCCTCCCTTTAGGACTACACAGCCTCACTAGGGCAGCATTTTACAAACTTATTTATTTCCTTCTCCTTAGAAATCAGTGCTGTCCCTTAAGGCTCCAGGCCTTCTGGCAACCCCACCTGAGCAAACAGCCACCTCAGCAAAAAATTGGCTAAGTTGTGAAGGCTCCTAAGCCTCTGTATCTTGCCCATTGCTGAACATTCTGGATGCTGTATAAGTCAACCTGATGAGGAAATGTCTTCCAGGATTCAGATATGATTGAAAACCCAGGCAGGCCAGCTAAGAAGCTCCTTGGATCTCAGGAGAAGCCCTGTCTGTAGGGACAGTTGGGCACACTCACTCATTAGGGAAGTTCCCTAGCAGCAGCAAGGGGAACATAGATCCTAATA
This sequence comes from Mus caroli, assembly GCF_978045245.1. Lineage (NCBI taxonomy): Eukaryota > Metazoa > Chordata > Mammalia > Rodentia > Muridae > Mus > Mus caroli. Next base: position 47,689,654 of record NW_028227268.1, read on the forward strand.
TGGACAGGAAGGGAAGCAGATCAAGTGCAGGTGAGAGGAGAAATTTCTGAGAAAAGGTGAACTAAAGAGCCAGTGGCACTGTCCAGAGACATTACATCTGCTTTGTGACACAGTCTCCATGGGGCAATTCCTACTTCCTGGCACTGCAGATAAGAATCTGAACAAACATTCCCTGTTGATGCTCTGGAATGACTCCTTGGCAACATGGTGTAAAGAAACACAAAATAATGTCACTCAGACTACATATTTCTATCAAGTCAAACCATATCAGCCTTACCTAAGTGAGGTAGAGGGAGGGGAAGGGATCCTAGAAACATCCTTCAGATGCAACATGGTCATCACAACATTTTAAAATTCTGCCAATCTGCCCTTCCCTCCTGGCCTCCCGCCTCATACGGGGGTGGGGGGAGAAGTGTTCAGAAAAACACTTCAGAGCGCATACCAGTACACTGGCCAAATTCTGGGCCTGGTGGGTTTTGTGCTTCCAGATTTGAGTCACCAAAGCTCATCAATTCTCTGTTCTTACTCTCTGGCAGGGTCCCATAAGGGATATCCCATAGGGAACTAGACTTTTCCATATTGAACAAACAGGGTACACGAGTCCAGAAACAGCAATTCCCAATCCCTGCCAAGCATACGGTCTCTGGAATGAAACATTTCAGCAATGCCTCTCTCTTGGGAGAAGTCCTGGGTATGCAGCCTCTAAGAGGCCTTGCTGCTACCATTAGCATAGCCAGATGTGCAACAGCATCTCTGGATTTTTAAATTAAACTTTATATTTACAAATCTCTCCTTAATATTCTAACCAAGCACTATAGAGTCTTACAGAATTTAGAGACAAAAATAAAGATCTAAGAAGCAATAGAAGGGAGAGGTGTGTGTGTGTGTGTTGTGTGTCTGTGTGTGTGGAGATGGGGTTAGTGATAAGGTAGCAGAGATACTAAATTCAACTCTGTCTAGATGGAGAAACTAGATTTCCCTTACCTTTCAACTGGGAGTTATGCACGGCAAACATGTTGATGGTCATAAGCTGCAGCATACGGGTACTTCCAATAGGAGATGGGCTATGCTGCAGCAATACTTGGAACTCCTTAAGGACCTTCTCAGCCACTGCAGGGAATGTCTCCATCCTACAAATATGGGGATTCCATTATTGAGGCACATTCTCAAAGGCACTCAGGAGAACAATTCCCTCTCCCAAGCACACAACTAACACCTCGGAAGTTTCTTTCTACTGATTCCACAGTTTTGCACATATAGAAGAAAAAAGAGAGATATTCAAAGCTTAGAGATAAAAACAAGTCAGTTACTGGGTAAATAGCTGTTGTGAGTTACTATACTTTGGCAGGCTATTTCTTAGCACCTCCCCCCATATTAAATGGATTCAAACTGACAAGAGTTTCTGTTTGAAACAGATTTTCTAGACAGTGAGAATATTTCCTTTAAACTCTAGTACCAACACCATCCCTAAGTCTCCTTTATGAAAATTGTGCTCCGTAAAAGAAATCTAATCACAAAAAAACTTTCTTTACTTAAAGAATTACTTCAGAAACAAGATATGGTAGATCATGCCTGTAAACCCAGCACTTGAGTGGCTGAGGCAGAAGGATCTCAAGTTCAATTAGTCATGGATACACAGCAATAGCTTGTCTAAAATTTAAAAACAAAAGAACGAAAAGGAAAGAACATTGTTCTGCCTTCTTAGGCACTATCACACTCACTGCCTACCCATGGGTCCCAAACTCTCCCATGAAGGACCCCAAACCTAGGGTTCCCAATGGTCTGTTTCCAGCCTTTCCTAGGCTGCTCTCCTCCCTCTCACAAGCCTCTGCTCATCGGGTCTGTATGTTTTCAGACCAGTGGAAATACAATGCCCTGGCCAACTGCCACTCCCAATACAGGAAGAGCCTGTAATGTAGGGAGGCAGAAATCCAGCCAGTGACCTAGGGCTTCTAAGGAGAGGTCATTCAAACCAGTGCTTGCCAAATGTGGCCACTGGATCCTAAACAGTGGTGCATGCCTGGAGCTCCTTTGGCAACAAGGAGTAAACCACAGCTGAAATCCTCTGAAATAAAAAGCAAACTCAAACTTGGTGCTACAGAGAGAAACCAGGCACACAGGCCTTAGGGCTATGCTGAACAATTCGTGGTCAGCAAAATATCTTTTACCACCCCCCAACCCTACCCCATCAAATTGCTTGTGGTACTCTGAGGGGTGCAGTGGGGAACAGCTCTAGGCTGGATTAATAAATAGCTTCTGGAAAGCCAAGGTAGGCAATCCTTCTCAAATCCTGGGAAAAGGTGGTGTGAGTTTTGCTCCAACCTTAATCTTTATCGTTACATAGCATCCTTCCCTGATAAGAAAACCCCAGAGCTTTATCAAACCTTGGCAATCTTTATACCTTTCCTTTGGATGGTAACTTGTACTGCTGACCCTCTGGTGCCCAGAAGTCATGGCTCAGCTACAAGCCAATCACAGTTTACTCTAGTCTGCCTCTGCTCAAGTGTCCTCATTTTTACTGGCCCAAAACATGTCATACGTTTACTTTCTGCGCCCCCATGCCATTTTAAGTGCCTGCCCCAAATCAAAACAAAGCAAAACAAAACAAAGCAAAAATTATTTCCCTCTAAAAATCTTCAGAGCTGCTAAAACTCTTGATAGACTAGGAATGGCAAGGAGTGATGTTTGTGGCTGGATTGGATCCATTTTTCCCCGTGGGCTCTTACAAAGGTTTCATTTTCAATCCTGACACTGTGCAGCACTCTCTTTAGATGGAGGTGGGGAGGGGGCGAGTACTTCTCATTACAAGAAGAGCAGAGTTCACTCTGCAAGAAAAGCAGCCATGCTGGGCAAGTTTCAGAGCCATGTGTCTCCGTGTTGAAAGGCAGTAAAGCGCCAGCACAGAATGACAGGACAGAAGTGTCGCATGGGACACGTGCCTGAGGAAGCCTCTTCCCCAGGGTAGGAACTGAAACAGATCCATTAACACTCCATGGTCAGACTAAAGTCTCAAATGAGCACAAGTCAAATGCTCACATTCTTTTTTTCAGAAACTTAAAACAACCCCCCAAAAAACTTCCTTGGATTAGCACAACATAATTAAAGAATCAATGGTTAAGAATGTAGATTAGCCTCACACATCAAATCTAAGAGAATATGGCTCATTCCTAGAACTCAGGAGGCATAGGCAGGCAGATCTCTGTGAGTTTGAGGCTGGTCTTATGTACAGAACAAGTTCTAGCCCAGCCAGGGCCACTGAAGGAGACTCTGTCTTAAAAAGAGAAACTGAGAATCTGCTGGGTGGTAGTGGAGGAGAGTTACTCAGACAAAATCAAGTGTTGTTAAGCAACAAATGGAAAAAGTACAGTTAAAAGTCACCTTTGCAGAGACAGGAAGATATCTGTGAGTTTGAGGCCAGCATGGTCTACAGTGAGTTCCAGAATAGCCAGGACTATAAGAGAGAGAAGAGACCCTGTCTCAAAACAAACAAACAAAACCCACAACAAACAAAATGTCATCTTTTCAGGATTCAATAATTAATACAAATCTGTTTCAAAGATTTATAACCAAAATTCTTTCTTATTTTGGTTTGAAACTATAAATAGTTTCATGTATTTTTCTTTGAGAAGTATCTTTGTACCTTAACTATATATTACAAAAAAATTTATAATAAAACTAACACAATCATGGTATTTAATTTACATATATTTAAAGTGCATTGTCTATGTATAAGTACACACAAATTCAAAACCCAAAGTTGTGCATGGTGGCATACGCCTGTAATGTTAGCAATGAGAAGGCCAAAACAGGAGGACAGTTGAATTCGAGGCCAGCCTGGGCTATTACATAGTGAGACCCTGTCTTGAAACAAAATAAACAATAAACAAAAGTGGAGGGGATCCACAAAATTATGTTTTCACAAATACATATGTAAGCACGCAAAAAGGCCTAGAAGGACATATAACTCAATGTCTAATGTCTTTGCTCTTCAGAGAGCAAAGGATGGAGATTCAGATGAGCTTGGGGGCAGGGTGAAGAGAAGTATTAACCTTAACTATAGCTTTGTATTTTCTAAGAGTTTCTGGATATTACTTATAAAATAATTATAAAATTTAAGACAAGAAGAAAGAACACGAGCAACAATAATAAAGGGAAAAGAGGAGGAAAACAGAAACTGTCAGAAGCACCAAACAGGCCCAGACATTGCAGAGACAGGTATGGTAGCATACAGCACCTGGGAACTTGAAAACTGAGATTGGAGGTCTGTTGTGAATTCAAGGCCAGCCTGGGCTAGCTATGGAGTTCAAGAACAGCTGGACTATAGTGTGAGACAAACAAATAAATGAAAAAACAAACAAAAAACCAAAACCAACAAACAGCACCTCCAACATTTAAGAAACCTCAACATAGATCCAGTGAACAACTATAAAGCAGTTTAATATGATTACTTTCATACATTCATACACACACACACACCACACAGACACACACACACAGACACACACACACACCACACAGACACACACACACAGACACACACACACAGACACACACACACAGACACACACACACAGACACACACACACAGACACACACACACACACACACAGACAAAATGACCCTAAAATGTACACTAAGCATTAAAGGTATTCAGTTATCTCTGGCTATTAAAAATATGAGCAACTTAGTTGGGTATAGTAGCTCATGCCTCAGAGCTATATAGTATCGACAAAAACCAAACAAATATGAATATGAGTAACTTTTTTTTCTTTTTGCTAAGTTTTCTAAATATTTTACAATGTACATTGTATAAAAAAAAAAGTTCCTCTACCATAAATACTTCTGAGTTTGGTATTTAAAGACATTTGGTAATTTTACAAATAAATTAAAATACAAATACTTGATTTTAAAGAACTCAAGTCTAAAATAAATACATAGGTCTTTACATTCCAAGGCCTTGAAGCTGTACAAATAGCATGCTGAGGCAAGCAAGCACAAACTCGAGTGGTGACTTTAACCAAGGCAGTAAGAGGAAGCAAAATTATTTTAGTTGTCATAATTCAAGAGTTTATGCTACCAGTTGCCAGCTTCTGACCTCTCTCAGTTGAGGCCAAGTGCAGGTCTCACCCAACTCACAGGACAGCATCTATCAAGGCCTCCAGGCAACCCTGACTATCCTCTTCTAGAGTTCATGGACTCAGCTCCTATTCTTTCAAATCTAAGAAGACCGATCATTTTCAGAGCATATACTTTACTGACTTACATGGCTTACTTGTGATCTCTAGGGACAACTTGTCTTGTTTGGATTGCAATTTCAAGAGACCAATCTTTCAGACAATACTGGGACCCAGACTCAAGAATGCCTCAGACAGTGACTAACAAACAGGGCAGGTCCAATCCTTCAGATGGTGAGGACACAGCTGGGCTAGACAACACTTTCTGCAGAAATGAATCAGGATTCCTAACTTTTCTCAACTTCTTAACTCTTAAAAACTTAAAACATCACAGGAACAACAAAAAAAAAATTTTTTTTAATTAAACCATGTCACAGGGTGATGAGAGAAAATACAATATTGCTATAGAACACAGGGACTAGAATGAGCCTCAGCAACAATCTATTTAAGAGGGCTGGAGAGATGGCTCAGCAGTTAAGAGCACTGCCTGCTCTTCCAGAGGTCCTGAGTTTAATTCCCAGCAACCACATGGTGGCTCACAACCGTCTATGAGATTCAATGTACTCTTCTGGTGTGTGTCTGAAGACAGCTACAGTGTATTCATATAAATATAAATAAATAAATATTTTTTAAAAGATTTACTTTTTTTTCTTATGTGTGTGCCTGTGTGTGTGCAGGGGCACCACATGTGTGCAGGTGTCCATAAAGGTTAGAAAAAGACACCCAATCCTCTGAAATTGGGGTTACAGAGTACTGTACAGGAGTATAATACCAACATGGGTACCAGGAATAAAGCCAGCATCTCTTTCAAGAGCTCTCTATACTCATTAAGCCATCTTTTCAGCCCCCTTCCACCTTTTTTAACAATAGGAATGTTACTTGAGGAATACTCATTCAGAGACTGAAGTATGTCTACAACTGATAGATGTTTTCTTTATTGAAAAGGACCATGTCTCACCTTTCATAAAGACAAAAACTGGATCATTTTCTTTTTTTAAGAAAGAGAGAGAGAGAGAGACAGACAGACAGAGACAGAGACAGACAGAGACAGAGACAGAGACAAAGAGTGTGTGTTGGAGCACATGTGCCTCAATGCATGGATGGAGATCAGAGGATAAATTGCAGGAATTGGTTCTCTCTACCTATTGATGGAACTCAGGTCATCAGTCTTATGCAAGCCCCTTTATCCAATGTGCCACCTCACCAACCCTGGATTAACTTTTTGACAACTGATGTTATATTCAAGAACATTAGAGATCCAGAAAATTAATCTAGACCAGAGTAAATGAAATTCATTCATTCATTTTCTCTCTGTCTCTCTCCCTCCCTCTCTCTGTCTCTCTCGATAGTCTTATGTTCGTTCTTCCTCTCCCTCTTCCCCTCCCCCTTTCCCCCCTCTCTCCCCCTCTCATATGTATCCCTTGCCATATAGCCAGTGATGATTTTGAACCCTTCTGCCTCTACCATCTGAGGGGTAGAATTACAGGAATGCCACCACACCCAGTTTTTATTGGTGCTGGAGATTAAACTTGGGCTTTCCTGAACTCTAGGCAAGTAAAAAACCAACTGAACTACATCCCTAGTCCTCTTTTTCCAGGTGTTTAATCACTACTGTAGCTTTCCCCCAGATTTGTTCCAAAGTATCTATGCTTAAATAGGAGAATTTTAAAAGAGAAATAAAATATAATTAACATTAATGATTTAAAAACATATATATTAAAGAATATATATATGATGTATATTTTTATCATACATTCTGAAGTAAGACTTATACCAGCTTTTCAGTTCCATGTTTCTGATGAACAAGACACATTTAAAACCATAGGTCTCCACAAGGGGCACTCTGCCCTCCAAGTAACATTTGCCTGGAGACAGTTCTAATCACAGCTTGGGAGTAGAGTATGTGACTGTCATGTATAGAAATGTGCTACAGACATACAGGCTCTCAAAAGCTCAAAATGTCAATAGTTTGGAAGTTGGTGAACTTGGACACTGACAAAATGGTCTAGGGAACGCCGGGCAGTGGTGGCGCACGCCTTTAATCCCAGCACTGGGGAGGCAGAGGCAGGCGGATTTCTGAGTTCAGGCCAGCCTGGTCTACAGAGTGAGTTCCAGGACAGCCAGGGCTACACAGAGAAACCCTGTCTCAGAAAACCAAAAAAAAAAAAAAAAAAAAAAGGTCTAGGGAAGTCTAAATGACAAGCAAGCACAAGAGGAAAGGGGAAAGCAGGTATGGGTGTGTGAGTATAAGCCTGGCATTTAGGAGGTGGCCACAAGAAGGATCAGAACTTCACACATAGCCTGAGCTACATGATGGGGATGGGGGTGGGGCAAGGGAAAGGAAAGGAGGAACAAAGAAGGGAACAGGAGTTTCAGAGTTGAGTGCAAGGTAGGAAGAGAAAGGTGAAAACTGGCAACCATAGAAGCTAGCTAACAGGAGAGGCATCAGTTTATTTTAATTGTGCATTTAGTACTTCCTGTTCTCTCACCAGTCTATACTGAACATGTTGGCTACCACCATAACCGCAGCTCTGCACTCACTGATGACCAGCTGAAGTCTACTGGAACCTACTGGAATACCAGATACTTTTCTCTGGCCTTTTCCAATCTGTCTTTTTCTTAGAATGTTTATTTCTTCACCCACACAACTGTTAACTGAGCACTCAGGATGCAGCTGAGTTAGACAAAGCTTCTTCCACTGGAGCATATGTTGATGGTGCTAGGGAGAACTTAGAAATAACTAACATACACAGTTTATTTTTCCCAAATAAATTACTCCACACTTATTTCTGATGGTAGAGATTTTTATCTTTTGGCACTTCTCTGATGATCCCAAGTCACTTCAGAATCTAAAATATCCTTGAAATGGCCCTGAGTATCACTCTTGCCCAAAATGATGCCAGAGGAGTACAATGTGAAGCACACTTTCATTCACAATCAACAGGGCAATGGCTTTTCAAGCAGGACACAAAGCCTTCCATCATCTTAAAAAAGTAAACACAGCCAGGCGGTGGTGGCGCACGCCTTTAATCCCAGCACTCGGGAGGCAGAGGCAGGTGGATTTCTGAGTTCGAGGCCAGCCTGGTCTACAAAGTGAGTTCCAGGACAGCCAGGGCTATACAGAGAAACCCTGTCTTGAAAAACCAAAAAAAAAAAAAAAAGTAAACACAAAGTATATGGAAGCCGACCTGACTCCTGTCTCCCTGCAGAAACCCTATATAATTACAGGGAACCTTACAAGTTCATGGCAGTGAAGAAAAAGGAAAATGCCATAACAGGAGATTTGCAATGTGAAGCCAATCACCTCTAAGGGCAGCTCACAATAAAACCTCTAATTCAAAAAAGATTGAAAGCCAACAGGAACACAAGCATGGTGGTACTCTTGGGAATTCCAGCACTTGGAAAGCTGAGGCAGGAAAGTTGCCAAGTTCTAATCCAGCCTGGGCTACACAGAGAGACCTTGTCTCAAAAACCCAAAGCCAATTGGGCAGTGCAGCTTTATAGAAGGGGTGCTGCTGCTTCACCTTGATGCCCTTTACCCAAAGGGCCTGCACAGAGACACTCAGCACACATCTCCTCTGACACTGAAGGCACTGTGCAGCTTTAACATTGTCAGGAGAACTCTTCTGATGCCCAAGAGGAACATTCAAACTCTTCCCAGGAACTTAAGGGAGAAAGCCCTAAGGTTTTACACACACTGCCTTCCCTGGGGCTTACAGAGATTTACTGAGATCAGCAATGTGGCACAGGGGACTGAGTGCATAGGAAGTTGGATGGGTCAGAAGAACACAGAGGAAGGAAAATGTTACTCTATTATTGAGGAAAGATTAGGAGATAATTTTTCCCCCAGGAGGACCCCTGGAAGCTGCACCCAAGGATGTAGCACAACTATCTCAGACTTCCTGGGAGTTAAGCAGGAAGACAGAGTCAACAGAAACCCAGGGGGACAAGAAGAGGGGACTGGGAAAGACTGTCCTAAAAGAATGGCTTTAGAAAAGAAAGGGAAAAAAATGGAAGACAAAGATAGTGATATCTCTCAAATTTTATGAACACAGTAGGAAAGAGAATGAAGAGAAGGTGGAGGCCTCTAAGAATTCACACCCTGTGCCCTCAGTTACAAACACAGGCTAGTTGCTAACAATATTAAATTCCAAAATGACTTGTAATGTAGGGAAATAAAATAAACATCCTGCACACTTACCCAATCCGGGTAAACAGCTTCCCATGGGCATGGAGAAAACTGAGGATGAACCTTTTGTTCAGCTGCATGGGAAAAAGGGAGAGGAGAAAACAATTAACTTTCCCCAGTTTCCTGTTACTGAATACAGTCCCCAGTGACACAATAACCTGGCCAGGGTCTAAAGGGGTGGGCACTGGGGATGGGAACCAAATGGACATGCCCAAACTCTCACACAGACCCAGGGCACATGCCCAACAGCTGCCTTCCAGCTGAGCCAGGACAATACAAGACTCAGTGAGTGAACAGCACCCTCTGCTGGCAGTGGCACCCTTGTGCAGACATGGAAGCCGTGAATCTGAACTGAGCAAGCAGGTTTACAGAGGGTGATGCCTCTTCCTCTCTATAGGATGAGAAGCCACTCCTGACTCCGTAATAACTGAAATTAAATTCTGACAGAGATAGAGTAACAACAATTTTAGAGAAATTCCTGATCCTACTTATGAACTGTTTTTCTACCTATGTAGGAAAGCAGGCCTCTGACAACTAAGGTTAAGGTATTTATCACTAAGGTGGCTCTTCCAATACTTTACTAACTTTTGAAACTGGAGTTCAGTTCTGGATCTGGAGCTGAAGATTAGGGTATCTACAGAGGACAGGCATAAAGTAGGTTGGTGGTGACAACAGGAACCTCTGGCTGTTACTCTCTAGTCCCAACAAATGTTCTATGTAGAACCAAGCTGGGAAATGAAATATGGGTTCTTGTTGTTTTGTTTTGTTTTTAATGTAAAGTGCTCTGGCTTTTTAAGTACTAGATACAAATAAAAAATATTTAACATTAGCTAAGTTCCGAATTCATTTGTCAGCCACATGTAGCCTATGAGCCATCAGTTTGCAATCTTGAATCAAAGATTCTACAAAATCTATCTCAATCTAAACTGAGATAATTCCTTTGGGAAAATAAAGAGAGGGCTGGGAAGTCAAATTGAACTCGAAAGAAAGAAGAGACAATTTTTAAAAAAAGATTTATTTACATTATGTATATGAGTATGCTGTAGCTATCTTCAGACACACCACAAGAGGGTATTGGATCCCATTACAGATGGTTGTGAGTCATCATGTGGTTGCTGGGAATTGAACTCAGGGCCTCTGAAGAACAGTCGATACTGAGCCATCTCTCCAGCCCCAAGCAGGGACAATTTAAAGACTCAATATCACTATCTCCCCGATCTCCTAGAAACAGTACCCTGTGGTCTGCCAGGAGGGAGGGCTGAAGTTGTTGCCTGCTGCTGAGAGTGGTGCTGTACACAACCCAGCAGCCCGTGGGAGGCAGGTGGATCTTGGAGGCGAAGGCAAGCTTATTCTAGAGTGAACTCCAGGACAAGCAGGGCTACACAGTGAGACCTTGCCTCAAAACTTTTTAAAAATTTTTAAAGAAATTTTTATTTCAAGTGGGGAATTAATTAGTGGATCAGCAAGATGGCTTGCAGGTAAAGGCACTTGACACCAAGCCTGGCAATCCGAGTTCAATCTCCAGGACCCACATGGTAGAAGAAGAGGAGCAACTCCCACATGTTCCTCTCTGGTCTCCAGATGTACACTCAAGCCCACACACATACATGGACTAAACAAATAGATAAATAAATGTAAAAAATAAAAGCAAAGAGGATAAAACTATTAGAATAAGGAACAAATTCAATAGGCCTGGGTAGTATACCCCCAAAGAGTAAAAACTACTGGGTCATCGGTCTGCAGAACACAACACCAATAAAATTATGCCAGTTCTATCTCTTTTATACAGAAATGAGATGCAGCAATGATTTCAACATCAAACTTGGTGAATAAAGCTTCCATTTTTATTTTTGCCTTTGGTGCATTAATTACACTGAACAGCAATTAAAGAGCTAAATGATGTATATGTAGTTTAAAAGCTCAAGCTAGTTACAGCATGCTTTACGAAGGTTAGGGATAGTGGGAAAGGTTTTACCAACAGCTTTTACCAAAATTAGTAGCAAAACCTTGACCAGAGTACAGCTCTCAAGAGTCTGCAGTAGAGAAGAATGGTGTGAACAGACTGGCTTCCCATCAAACAGACTTGCATCTAATTACACACAGACAATTTACCTGGTATAGTATATCTCTGGCAACTGTCCCAGCCTCCCCAAGTTCTTTCCCCATCCCTTCAGACCTGCTCTTGCTGTGGCCCAGACTGGCCTTGAATTTGCAATTGTCCCACATCCACCTCCCTCCTCATTGCTGGGATTCTAGGCAAACACCACACACACCCTGTTGCTTACAACTTTTCCATAGATATGAAATAATTTCAGATAGGAAGGGATACATTGTCTATTCCTATTTTAACCTAGTTATTTCACTTCTCACAGCTATCAATCACACAGGTTAATCCATAAATAGAAGAAATCCTCTATAAGTTGCTTATATTTACATGTAAAGGATATTTTAGTAAGAAAAAAATTGTTTCCAGCAAGAAGACAGGACATCAAGTGAGGGATGGGGTTGCCATCCCACAGTCACATCTCTGACCCATAATTGTTCCTGTCTCAAAGAATTACAGGGATGGAAATGGAGAGGAGCCTGAGGAAAAGAAGGTCCAGCCCAAAGTGGGATCCAGCTCAAGGGGAGGTCCCAAGGCCTGACACTATCACTGAGGCTATGGAGAGCTCACAAAAAGGGACCTATCACGACTGCCCTCCAAAAGACCCAACAAGCAGCTGAAAGAGTCAGATGCTGGTATTTGCACCCAAGCAATGGACAAAAGCAGCTGACTCCTGTTGTTTAATTAGAGAAGGCTGAAAGAAGCTGAGGAGGATGGCAATCCAGCAGTCTCAATTAATCTGGACCCCTGAGATCTCTCAAACACTAGACCACCAAACAGACTGCATACACCAGCTGATGTGAGGTCCCCAACACACATACAGTGAGGACTTCCAGGTCTGTGTTCATTCAGAGATGAAGCACCTAACCCTCAAGAGACTGGAGGCCCCAGGGAGTTTAGAGATCAGGTGGGGTGGGAAGTGGGGGTATCCACGTGGAGATGGGGTGGGGTGGGGAGGAGGTGTGGGATGTCAAGCAGTCAGATGGTGGATGGGATGGGGAATAAGATATGGAGTGTAAAAAAGAAAAAAGAAAAGAACTGTTAGTAATTCATCTAATTCAAGGCTAAAGTCAACCCCAACATGTAACCTGCTTTAAACCAGAGCTAGCAGTTTAATGCAGGCCTTCAGACCCTACGAATAATTTTCCTTCTCTTAACCTCAGAAACAGAACATGTTAAGTGATGCAATCGGGAATAAGTGAGAACAACTGAAAAGCAATACAATCATGCTTTTAAGTTTTCTTTATGGAAAGGATAGGAACCATTGAACCCGAAAGTGAAATCCCAAGGGTGTGGAGCATCCTGGCGTTACCCATACTTCCTAAAGGACTGTCCAGGAGAGACAAATTAAGTCTACCTAATCACTTGAATCCATGTTTGCTACTATTATATTTTAACTACATCTAGTTTTCTTTTAGAGTCACTTGCATCTACATTTGCTACTATTATATATTTTAACAGAATCTAGTTTTTTGGGTTTTCTGTTTGTTTAGTTTTGAGACAGAGTCTCACTGTGTAGCTGTCTTGGAAGTCACAGAGATCCATTTGCCTCTGCCTCTGCCAGGAGCTCTGGGATTAAAAATGTGTACCACACGCACATTTTTTTTAAAGAAAACTTTAATTTGAAAGTATATACACTTTCTCCCTGACGTTGAGAACTAATGCTTTATTTTCTGTATAAAGTATCTGTTACCCTAACTTTGCTCTACTTTGTTATCACCAAAACCACTTTAATTAGGAAAGGAAGTAAAAATGTGGGTGTACTATAGAGGTATAAAGCATTCGACCCAGAAGGAGCAGATCTATTACACATTTATCAAAATGAAGTCTTATATTCGCAAGGGACAATATGAAGTTAGCTAACTCTGAAGCAGGATCTTTGGAGAACTCCAAAAACAAATAAAAACACAGAAGAACATGGGAGGCAAGTAGCCTCCTACTGAACGGCATTCCTGGCCCTTAGACTTGTGAGACAGAGTCTCATTAGGTAGTAGCTAAGACTGGCCTCAAACTCTTTGCAAGAATAAGATCATGGGTGGCCCTTAAGAATTCATAACTGAAACTAAGTTTTTCTGAGTCAGAAAAACTTTAGTATGAGCTTTTCTCTCCAACATATTACCTCACACTGATTTCCATTTCTGCAACTTACTTTTATTTTTTTTATTTATGTGTAAGCATATGCAGGTGCCCTAGGAGGCCAGCTAGAGCAACAGGCATGTGTGAGCTCACTGACATGGGTTCTGGGAACTGAACTGAAGCCCTATGCAAAAGAGCCAAGCACTCTGAAATTCACTATGAAGACCAATGAGCCATCTCTACAGCCCTCCTCCCCCTGCCCATTTTTTCAAGGCAGGGTCTTACTATGTAACCCTGGCTGATCTAGAACTTGATATGTAGAATGGGCTGGCCTTGAACTCACAGAAATCTGTCCACCCCTGCCTCCTAAGTGCTGGGATTAAAGGAGTGCACCACCATGCCCTTTGCAACTTATTTTTAATACACACCTAGATAGCCTCACTCAAGTAGAGAAAGAAATGTGAGACCAACTGCCTCTAGATCATTGTTGTACATGTACCTACTATTCACCAGAAACTAAAAATGCTTCGTGGGTAGAGTCCCTGGACTGACAAAGAACACCTGCTTGGTGGCAACAAAACAATGCCACGCATGGGAGAGTCTAAGATGTACCCCATTCTAATTCCACACAACTGTGTAGAAAATCAAATTTCTGAAAAACAAATCTTTTTAAGGACAGTAGAAGTATTCAGAATTGGTATATTTTAAAACATTTTTGGAGGAGTATACATTATCATTTTCTTATTTTGAATCTATTTTCATAGGTATCAAACCTTTCAACAGAAATCAACTTATCTGCTATTGGAAAGGGGGTTCTATCCTTAGAGATGAGACAGCACTGTGTAAATCAAGTTTCAAGAGTACCTTAAGTAAAATGCCCAGGACTTTCCGAGCAGTCAATCAAAGGTCATTCCTATACCTCTGTATAGGTTGAGCTCACAGGGACACAAAATGCTGTCTGTCTTGTCTCCCTCAGCACTGTGCTTCTTGTTTGGCCAAACAAGAGGTTTAGAGGCCAAGAAGATAAACCAACTTCTTACATCTAAAACAAGGGCTACCAACTCTGAAGTTGCCAGGAGGCATTGGGATTTCCATGCTTGCTTAGACAGGGAAGGAAAGTCTGAGAGGAAGTGAGATCTAAGGAAGTGATGATAAAGAGAGGAAGAGTCTGGCACACAGTAGGACAGCACTCTGTAGGACAGCAATCATTAGTAAAAAAAATAAATAAAAAGCTATTTAGTAGTATTTCAGATTTCTTTTTTCTTTTTTAAAGACTGGCCTGGATGAAACTGAGTAATATGCCTCCTCCTAACTTCCAAGTGCTGAGAGTGAAGGCTTGCCCTACTACAACCAGCCCATCTTCAACATCCTCTCTAGAATACAGATAAGAAAAAAAAGCTCAGGTGAGCTAACCAGTATGAGTTAAATACCTACAGAATAAAAAAAAAAAAAAAAACAGTCAGGCATGGTGGCGCATGCCTTTAATCCCAGCACTCGGGAGGCAGGGGCAGGCGGATTTCTGAGTTCCAGGCCAGCCTGGTCTACAAAGTGAGTTCCAGGACAGCCAGGGCTACACAGAGAAACCCTGTCTCAAAAAACCAAAAAATAAAAAATAAATAAAAATGAAAAAACCAACGTAGGCTGAAAGACAGCTCAGTGGTATGCATATACTGCTCTTCCAGAGGATCACAGTTCAATTCCCAGTACCCATATCAGAAGTTACTCTAACACTTCTAACCTCCATAGGTACCTGCAACGATGCACACATGCACACACACTTTATAAAGTAAAAATAAACCTTAACAAATATTAAGAATGGAACCTGAGTTCAATCTCCAGGACCAACATGGTGAGTGGAAAGAACCAAGAACCACCTCCTACAAGTTGTTCCCCAGTTCCCGTCTCTTTCTCTCTCTGTCTCTCTCTTTCTCTCTGCCTCTCTCTCTCTCTCTCTCTCTCTGTGTCTCTCTCTCTCTCTCACACACACACACACATACACACACACACACACAGTAGGTAGGTAGATTGATTTTTAAATCAACACATGTATTCCTTATTTGAAGCAAAGAGCCACAGCAGTGCTGAGGACGAGCAAGGATTCTGATACACCAGTACTGCTGATCTGATTTGGGCACAGCAGCTCAATGAGCTGTAAGTGAGCATCAATTTCATAGAGAAATCTTGGGACAGCTGGACCTGAGCCATATAAATTTAAATTTTAAAAATAGGCATTCCAAAACTACTTTTTCTGGACCAATGAGATGGATCTCTGCAGGTAGAAATACTTAACATCAAGGTAAGTGGCAGGGTGGAAAAAGAAGACACTTAGGCTAGATGCCTCCTGACCATCTCAAAAGCATCCCCAAGCAAGGGAAAGAATCAGACTAAGATTTATGAGTCGTTATACTCTGGTCTGACAATCTGTAGCAAACTGCTCAAAAATGCCACCAAGCATAGAATCTCAAGGTATCTAGAAAAAGAGAGAGAAAGTTCAGCCAAAGGGCAGCACTGTTGCTCTGACTGGCTTACTTTCTGAATGAATTTCCTTTCTGACTCATCCTTCTCAACGTCTGGGAACTCTCATGCCCATTTACTCAAATAGTAGGGGACCTGAAACCCCTTCTGTCTAGGCTGTCTTCAGGCAGGGAGGCAGAAAAAAGGTTCTCGTGAGCACATACACAAACATTGCCATAAAATCTTGTCAATGAATAAACTGACAGAGTGTAAGAAAGATGTTGAGATCCTTCTCATACTGTCAACATATGCATTAATCTCTTCACTCATCCCTCAACAGCAGCTCACCAGGTACCTTCTGTATCCTAAACACTACATACAAACTGCCAACAAGGTAGAAATCAGGACTAGGGAAGAACAGGACACTGTGGAACTAAAGAGCAGAAGCATTAAAAAAAATTGTCTCAAAAGATATGGAGAGATGGGCTGGCGAGATGGCTCAGTGGTTAAGAAAGCCAACTGCTCTTCCAAAGGTCCTAAGTTCAAATCCCAGCAACCACATGGGATGGTTCACAACCATCCTTAACGAAATCTGATGCCCTCTTCTGGAGTGTCTGAGTGTCTGAAGTGTCTGGAGTTCTGAAGTGTCTTACATATAATAAATAAATAAATCTTTTAAAAAAAGATATGGAGAGATGAAATTTGATGTCTGAGGAAAGTAGTTGGTATAGGAGGAGAGGAGGTCTTGGTCATAAACAAAGAAAACAGCATAAATGATGTTCACAAGAGAAATATATTGCAGGCTGCCATGGCAGGGTGAGTGATTCTACAGGGTGGTTTGGCAGGCAAGGACATGCTGTAAAAGCCTTTGACAGAGTTTGATCTTAAGGCCCATGAAGGGTCTTGAACATGTCAGTGACATGAGCAAAGCTGTATTTCTAAAGGTCACTCTGGTTATTAGAAAATTTAGGAGTCTTGAGGACTGGATGAGGGTTAAAGGCAAGAGGCTAAGTTGTTACCACATTCAGTCAATGACAATGGAGTCAGAAAGGTAAGTGAAAAGACAGGAAGGACTTTGGATGATCACTCCATACAAAGACAAGCATGACCCCTATTTGTAAGTCCAGTGTAGTTGCCTGTAACCACCAGCAGAAGTCCAGAGCCAGGGGGAAATTCTAAAAAAGGTAAACTAAATGAAACACTGAATTCATTTTAAGAAATAAATTAGGAATTATTTCCTTTCAATGTTTTTCCTCAAGATTTGTTTTATTTTACATGCATTAGTGTTTTGCTTGTGTGCATATATGTACATTACACATATGGCTGGTGCCCAAGGATACTAGAAAAGGACATCAGATCCCCTGAAATTGGAGTTATGTACAGACTGTTGTAAGCAACCATGTGGATGCTGGGAACTGAACGCAGGTCCTCAGGAAGAACAGCAAGTGTTTGTATTCATCTCTCCAGCCCCCTTTTCAATGTCTTGTATTGTTTATTTGTTTGTTTGTTTTTCCAGACAGGGTTTCTCTGTGTAGCCCTGTCTGTCCCAAAACTCACTATAGACCAAGCTATTCTCAATGTCAAGAGCTCTCCCTGCCTCTGCCTCCCAAGTGCTGAGGTTGGGGGGGGGGGGGTGCAACACCAACACTCAGCTCCTCTTTCAAATGGCCTTAAATGGCCTAGAATGGTTCTTAGCTCTTAAAATACATGTATTAAGTGGCTGCTAAAAACCTATTATAGATTTAAAAGATTAAATATGTTGTCCACATATTACACACAGATGGGCGAACATACAAGACTACAATAATAAACAGTACACTGTTAATATTAACAATGCAGGGAAACCACACACTTAACATTGTCTGTAACCATCTCTGAGAACTTAAATCATCTTAGCAGAAGGTAATTAGACAGAACACAGAGAAAGATATTCAAAAGAGAAGAGTTCCATGCAGATTCTAGGATTCTGATCTATAGTGACAATTTCATCTACTCTGCCCCGGTCCAAGTGAAGGAACTTTTAAAAATATCCACAATTAACATGAGAATAAAATCCCAACGAGAGAGGGCTCAGTAAGTGAAGGCACTTGAATACAAGCCTGGCAACATGAGTTCATCCCCAAACCCATGTAAAGGTGGAAGGAGCAAAGTGACTCCACAGAGGTGTCCTCAGCATCCACAGTGTACCACACACACACCAACCCCATCATGTACGTTCTAACTACATGGGGGGTGGGTAGTAACACTTTACAGACGGCCAGTGTGACTGGGGAAGTGATTTTTATTTTATTTCTTTGTCACTAATTAAAACAGCTATTATACTTGAGGACAAACATGACTCTAGACCAAAAGTTTTCAACCTGTGCGTCTCGACCCCTGGGAGTAAATAACCTTTCACAGGGATTGCCTAAGACCATCGGAAAGCACAGATATTTATATTATGATTCATAATAGTAGCAAAATTACAGTCATGAAGTAGTTATGAAAATAATTTTATGGTTGGAGGTCCCTACAACATGAGGAACTGGATTAAAAGGTTATGGCATTATGAAGGTCGCAAACCATAGCTCTAGAATGAATTGTTCCTTTACTGAAGAATTCATCTTCTCTTAAGCCAGGATGAAGCAGTTTTCAGGTGATATGTGAGCAAATGGAGAAATGGATAAAAATAGTTAGCTCAAAAGATTAGTATTTCTCTATCATTCCTGGTTACCATGTGGCAAGAGCAATGAAATGCTCAGGATCTCAAACGCGGCTCAGCCGGTACAAAGGGCTGAACGGCTTCCACTCTGCCCAGCTCCGTAAGCCATAAAGCAGCAGTCCTAATGCCCCAGTCACCTATTAGATAGCTGGGCATGGCCTTCAACCTAAGGACACGTTGGATTTACAAGGCTGATTCTTAAAAATGCCAAGATACTTAAACATTAGTGGCTCAAGTTTTCCTAGCCAAACAAAGCATGTATGTCATACTCAATCACCATAAAGATGATGATGATGATGATCATGAAGATGACGATGACAATAAGTTCTATAGAATCTTCAATATATAAGGCAATGTTCTAAGCACTTCATATGCACTATTCATTTAACTTTGAATCATTCTGTGAGGTAAGTACTATTTTTCATGTTACAGATGAGGAAATTAAGCACAGAGGTTAGGTAATTGCCCAAGGAAAATGCAAACAGTCTGCTCCAAAATTTGTACTCTTAATCTTCAGCAGAAGAAGACACCATAGATGTTGATGTAAAAAACAAAATCCAATAGAAATGTCAACTACAGTCCCCTAATACTCTCAGATGGCACTCTCTGTGACCATCATAATAAACTAATTGAGAAATTTTGCAGATTAAGTGAAATACATTTTTACAGTCCAGATAATAGTACACCGGTTGCTGGAAGACTCAAGCGCACACTAAGAAAATGCCATACAGGTATGGAGGTAATGTCTGTAATACCAGTGCCTGAGGCAGGAGGATCAAGAAGCTGAGAATCAGCTTGGGGTACATAATAGCCTCCCCCAACCCCTGTTAAAAAGGAGGAAGAAGCCGGGCGTGGTGGCGCACGCCTTTAATCCCAGCACTGGGGAGGCAGAGGCAGGTGGATTTCTGAGTTCGAGGCCAGCCTAGTCTACAGAGTGAGTTCAAGGACAAGGACAGCCAGGGCTACACAGAGAAATCTTGTCTCGAAAAACAAAAAAAAAAAAAAAGGAGGAAGAGGAGAAGAGGAGGGGGGGGGATACCATTTTCTGTAGGAATAAAACAGCAGCAACAATGAAATGAATTTTTAAAACTCAAAATTTTTCCTGAAAAAATTCACAATCTGATGATTAATAAGGACAACATTCTTCAAGAGTCAAAGAATGTAAGTATACACACATGTTATCACCAAGGGACTGTACACAACTCAGATAAAACATCTGTAAATACAACCTCTGCCCACGCACCTACCAAAACACCTGAAAACCCCTGAACCTCTCAGGAAAGGGAGGGGAAGGTACCTAATAACCAAGGGAGAATGAAGGCCCGGGCGAGGACAGATATGATTACAAAGATGATTTTACTAACTGCTCTGCCATGGGCACCAAAAAGCAAGTAACCAGCATGCAGGGAGCGCTGGCAACCTCATGCAAGCCTCAGATTTAAGCAAGGCACCAAATCAGGGAAGGATTCTGCTGCATCAACTCTAGGAAAAGTGTTTCAAGTTAAAAATGGCTATCCAGGTTTGGATGTGAACTTCTGTATCTGCTCTTTATCAACAGAGGCAACTCTACCTTACGGGCAGCTAACAGCACAAAGAGAGAACTTAGAACCAAAATGGATCACACAGGATAACCATGGGGCCTGATACGGCCTGTCATTTGCCTGCCATCAAAGCCAAAGCTACAAATATGCCAATGCCGAACTTAGACCCCACCTGTCCTGAAGTCCCACCCCCTACACCCAACCCTCAGCCAAAGTTCAGGAATAAGGTGAAAAAAACCACAGCAGTGTTGGTGTGAGACCCAGTTGCACTGTAACTAGAAGTTAGGCCTATTTTCACTGAGGGTTCTTTGTTGGTTTATGGGCTTGAGTTATTAATTTTTCTGTGCTGTTCCCAGACCAAAACTATCAATTCAAGAGAACACCTTTCAATCATTCCCTTTCTCCCGCCCTCCTCCCCCACATGTATGTGTGTGTGTGCACGTGAGTGCACACACATATCTGTCTGCAATGGACAATGAAGCCAGGGCCTTATGCATATACTAGGCAAGCACTCTACCATCATACTGCAACTTCAGTCCTGATCTTATCTTTGGTTTAATTCTAGCTCTTCTAAGTTTTCCATCATTTAGTTAGTCGGTTAGTTGGTTCCTGCTGCCCACTGTCTTTTTTTTTCTGATGCTACACTACTACTCCAGGCAAGATGACCCTTAGGTGTCTAAACAATTCTGTTTTTACCATCCATCTTGCTGTAGCAATGCGGGGATTATAGGTGAGTACCACTGAATCCAACATTTTACATGGGTTTGAGGGGACTGGACTTGGGCTATTAAGCATGTGGCTATCCCTTTTATCCACTGAGCCATCTTTCTGTCTCCCTCCATATCTCTCTTTTCATCTTATTTTCTTTAAGATTTATTTTATGTCCATTGGTATGTCACCTCCATGTGTGTCTGTGTGACAGTGCCCAGAGCCCTGTAACTGGATTAGAGACAGTGGTGAGTTGCCATGTGGGTGCTGGGAATTGAACCTGGGTCCTCTAGAAGAGCAGCCAGTGCTTTAATCACTGAGCCATGTCTCCAGCCGCCCATTCTTCATATCTCTCTCTCTCTTTTTTTTTTTTTTTTTTTTTGAGACAAAATTTCTCTGTGTAGTCCTGGCTGTCCTGAAACTCACTCTGTAGACCAGGCTGGCCTCGAACTCGGATATCCGCCTGCCTCTGCCTCCCAATTGCTGGGATTAAAAGCATGCACCATCTCTGCCCGGCAGTCTTCATATTTCTTAACAATCAATCTTTTTTTTTTTGCGAGACATGGTTTTTCTGTGTAGCCCTGGCTGTCCTGGAACTCACTCTGTAGACCAGGCTAGCCTTGAACTCAGAAATCCACCTGCCTCCTAAATGCTGGGATTAAAGGTGTGCACCACCACCGCCCGGCTGTCTGTACTTTTTGATAAGAATGTTTTAAGATTGATTGTTAAACCAGGCGTGGTGGCGCACGTCTTTAATCCCAGCACTTGGGAGGCAGAGGCAGGTGGATTTCTGAGTTCAAGGCTAGCCTGGTCTATAGAGTGAGTTCCAGGGAAGCAGGACTATACAGAGAAACCCTGTGTCCAAAAACCAAAAACCAAAACCAAAAAAAAAAAAAAAAAGTACAGACATCAGCTGTTTCTTGCTTTATTTGCAATGCCCACTCACTGTCACTATTAAAAATATAAGAAATATTTAAATTTGAAGCTAAAAGGGAAGGAGGGAAAGTGATATTAGTATAAAGCCACAAGAACATGTTATAACAACTTGCCAACCTGTATAACACTCAAAAATGTAACACTTTTCTGCTATCCACTACAATGCATATATTTTCTTAAGTCTGCAAGCTTTTATTTACTGCTCAGCCAGGAGCCTCTGTTCTGTGGATTGGAAAGCTGGCTTGCTGGTTAGGAGTGGGTGCTGTACGTGCAGAATACCTAGATTTGGTTCCCAGCATCAGCATCAAGCAGGTCACAACCACTGTAATTCCAGTTCCAGGGGGTTCAACACCCCTCAGGCCTTAACAGGCACTGCATGCAGGTGGTAGTACACATATGCTCACACAGGTACCACACACACATAAAATAATTTTGAAAATTTTTAAGTTTTTATTCTAATACTCCCATATGTCCTAACCCTCACCAAGACTTCTAATTCTGAAGCAGTAGAAAAGAAAGTGATTATGCTAAAAGTTTGGAGCTCCCTTTGAAGCAAAAGGCTGCACTGGTAGGTCTGGATAGCTGACTTATCGGTTAAAACACTGGCTGCTCCTGCAGAAGACCTGAGTTCAGTCCCTAGTACAAACCTGCAGCTAACACTTGTCTATAACTCCAGTTCCAAGGAGTCCGGTGCCCTCTTCCAGCCTCCACAGGCTCCTGCACACGTACGGCACACAAACATACTTGCAGGTAGAAACAAACACTCAAACACAAACTAAATAGATCTTTAAAAACTGTTCCAGTGTTAAATACCAAACCTCTCCCTGTTTCAGACACGAATCTAGGAAAGACATAAAGAAATTTGCTTGTGGAAACAGAAGAAATTTAGAAAAGCATTCTAGAAAGCCCGACTTATTGTGCACACTGGCACAAAGAGTATCAATGCCTTTTTCAGTCTTCTGACATATTGTCACTTATAAGGACTTTAAAAGCCATACTTTTTACAGATCTGTCCAGAAGTCTAAAGAGAAACCTGCCAAAGAAATTCCTCAGAGAGAATGTCAACAGCCTCAACACAGTTTGCTATACAAATTAGGACCTAGAATCTCAGGGATTTGTGGCACATGTCAGCTCAAAATTTCATTATCAACTTAAGCTAGAAAGGAACAGTCCAGAGAAACGCAAATCCACCAAAAGCCTTATCCCAACTGCCTTTTCTCTTAAGCTATAGTAGATGCTGTCCTAGTACTCATGTAAGTAAGAGGAGGTTTTACTGTCGATAGTTCCAACACAAAGCATAACTTATTCCTAAGCCAAGCAGGGTTTGACTCTGAAAGCTTCCCAGAATAATGGAAGGCATGACTTCAGGGTGAGTCAACCTTAGCTAAAGCACAAAATAAAGCAGAGAACTTGTAAAGGATTCATTTCTAAGACTGGGCCAAATCAGCCCACTCTGTGATGAATCCTGAGTTCCAAACATGTGGTAAGACTTCATCAATGTGGACATAGGTACGGTGACCCAGATATTCCAGTAACAAGACTCTCGGCTAGCAATCCAAGGCCATCCCTAACAGGTTTCCTTGATTTCTTTTCCTCATTATTTTGTTTGTTTACTTTGTGGGGAGTAGGTACACTGGAGCATAGGGCCTCATGCATACTAGGCAATCTCTAAACTACTTGGTCAACTTTTCCGTTTGTTTTTGGATAGAGTCCCACTATGTACACCAGACTAGCCTCAAACTTACAGAAATTTGTCTACCTCTGTCTCCTAAATTCTGCAATTAAAAGTATGTGCCCCTGACATGCCCTGTTTTGTTTCGTTGTACTTTTAAGATGGGAGTCAATATTTAATTGTCTGATAATGAAACTGCAACCCTCACGCCTCAGCTTCCTGAGGAGCTGGTATATACAGACTGTAATGCCAGGGCCGGGCAGTGGTGGAGCACGCCTTTAATCCCAGCACTTGGGTGGCAGAGGCAGGCGGATTTCTGAGTTCAAGGCCAGCCTGGTTTACAGAGTGAGTTCCAGGACAGCCAGGGCTACACAGAGAAACCCTGTCTTGAAACTTCCCCCTCCCACCAAAAAAAATCTGTAGAGATTATCTGAACAAGGAGGAAAATTTGAATCTCTCAGAAAATATTAATTAACCCTAAAATAGTTTTTATAACTGGATAAATAGGTCAAAAAGGAAAAAAGAAAAGTGCCAATATAAAATTATAAAGGCGGTTATTTAAGGCAACATAGAAAGGTGTGCCAGAGACAAAATAGATTTCAGAAAAGGAAGAGGAGTTGGAGTGGGAGGATAAAGAGGTCGTCAGTAGTAAAGTTACCACCCAAAATACATTCCAGCAAGTTCTTTATAGTTATTAGAGGAAGTTACCAGTTTAGTTGAGGTATAACCTCTCTACAATTAAAAAATTACTCTATAAATAATAAGTTCATAAATGCACTTAGCTAATTTTATAGCACTGAAAACATGAAAAATTTCTACCATAATTTTCACAGGTGGCATCATGTAGCACAAAAATTATTATTCATTTTAATGTGAGTGTATACCAAATACAAATGAATAAGTAATACTACCAGTGACCAATATAATATGTCAGTTACATAGCTGTATCAGTTACATAAAATATGGCAATTGTAGGCATAAATGACAGACAGATGTCTAATGGTTCCTATATTAGATGCTTAATACATTTAGATCCATGATAAAAAACAATTTAAAAATCATGGAGACACTTAAAAATAGAAGTGTTGTTAATAATACTTTATAAATGCATCAGATCTGGATCTTTTTAATTCCTTCTGATCTAGAGTCTATACACTAATTCTCAGGAGGATAAAACTGAGCAGTAACTTCAATACTAAATATTTATGAGTAAAATAAAAAGCTTCCAAAATGGGAAAAACCCAGCGTATCCCTCAGGAGCCAAAAACAGTCCACAGACTGAAGAAAGAATATGAGCCAAGAAAACAACTATTTCATGTTCTTCATCTTAGCTGAAACATCATATCCAAAACAGTGAAAACAAAGTAGACAGATGAGGTTCTGCAATGTTTAAGAGAAGGGAAAGAATGCAGAACAAGAGAACTATGGATATATGCCCCCAAGAGAAAGGGCAGAAACAAAACCAGTATAGGAAACCATGAGAAAGGCCACACGAGACACATGAAGGTTGGTGGAGTTTCTTACCCACACAACAGCCAGTGTTACTGTATAGTCCTTCCTACATCACAGCTGCAGACTCACAGGTCCAATGTACAGGACTCACTCTTATTGGAAGGCTCTTCAAAAACTAGATCCTAAGGGACAATTTATAGTACACCCTCACAAACATGCCAGCTGGCTGCAACTCAGCAGCTGATTGCTCCCTTGTCTAACTTGGTAAGGAGCCAGAGGAGGACTTTTCGTAGTCAATTCTCCCATGCTGGAAATTCTCTAACGCCAGAGTTCTGGCTTAAGTCAGGATATCAGGTTATTCATGAGATGCCAAAACTATATCTTTACATTGGCTTTGAACAACTCTCTCAAGTATACCATACAAATTCCCACAATCTTCAGCATCATCTGGACGCTAAGGCCAAAGACGGCAACTTCCCACATAGAGAGGAGCAAGCTTTTTAAAGTATGAGTAACATCAAAACAAACTTTTCATAAGTTATAAATCAGTCTCACTGACTCTAAAATAGGCAACTGGACAATGCACTCAATAAATGGTTTCCTTAAAACTCTACTAGGCATGTTCCCTTTTCTACCAGATACTCTAATTCTCCCTATTGTTGACTTATTCTATGAAGATCAAACCACAAGTCAGTTTCTCTAAGAGGAAATGAAGGAAGAAATCTAACAAGGTGGGTTTTGTTTGTTGTTTTTAATATCATCAAGCCCACAAATTCACAGTTCTTAAGTGGAATAGCACTCTTCCTCCCAGAGAGTGTTTGAAAATATGTGGGGATCACTAATGGCAGTTAGCTGGCAGGGCCAAGAATGCTATGGATCTTCAAGTGGCACGCACACACAAGGATGATGTGATCACAAAAGTGCGAAAACCTTCATTAGCAGTGTCTTATAAGAAGGCCCTCAACCTTAACTGCCTTGATCCCTCCCAGCTTCTAGGACAGTGAGGAAACAACTGGTGGTTGGGGGAAGCCTGAATTTTAAACTAATTTAAAACTAGCATGGACAGCATAAACAACTTCATCTGGATCAACCAATGAGATAAGAGATGACTCACTGGGTAAAAGTGCTTCCTGTAAAGTCTAAGGACCAAAGTTCAGACTCCTGTACCCATATAACATGCTGAGCATGAACCTATAAATGTCTGTAGCCCAAGTGATAGAAAGAAAGAAAACAGGAGGACACTAGGGCTTGCTGACTAATAAAATATGGGCTTCATGTTTACAGAGAAACCATAAAAGATTAAGATGGAAAGTGGCAGGACACGTGGCACCCTTGCAAATACACACACACAAACACATACCCCTATGCTACTCACACATACAAATTAGCATTTTTTTTCCCGAGACAGGGTTTTTCTGTATAGCCCTGGCTGTCCTGGAACTCACTTTGTAGACCAGGCTGGCCTCAAACTCAGAAATCCGCCTGCCTCTGCCTCCCAATGCTGGGATTAAAGGCGTGCGCCACCACCGCACGGCTCACACATACAAATTAATAATAAAGATGTGTTGGGCATGATGGCAGATCTCTGTGTTCAAAATAATCTTTAAAAAAGTAAAATAAAGTATAGTATACTATGTTATGAACAACTTCGATAAAATAACATATATAATATAATGTGTGTTTCTTTGTTGAAACAGGGTCTCATTGTGTATACTTGGATGGCCTGGAACTTGATACACAGACTAGGCTGGCCTTGAACTCATAAAGATCTGCCTGCTTCTGCCTCTGTATTGCCAAAATTAAAGGCATGTGTGACCATGAGCTGTCAATAATATATATAATAACTGGTTTCACACTTAAGACTACTGGCTATTGACGACCTAGGTTTAGATCCTACCATCCACTTGGAGGCTCACAAGAGTGTGTAATTCCAGTTCCAGAGACTCTGAGGCCCTATTCTGGCTATTCAAACAAAATGCCCACACACATAAAATTCATTTAAAAATATTTAATGGGACTAGAGAAATGGCTCAGATGTTAAGACCCAAATTTGGTTCCCAGCACCCATATTTGGCAGCTAATAACTTCCTACATCTCCAGTTCCAGGATCATTGACACCTCTTGGCCTCGCCAGCATCTGGACTCTGTGTGTGTGTGTGTGTGTGTGTGTATGTGTGTGTGTGTGTAAATATATATATATATATATATATATATATATATATATATATATATGTAGTTGTGCATATATATACCCATATATGCACAACTACAAATAATTTTTAAAAATCTCTAAAAATACTTTTTAAAAAACAAAAGTTTAATACCTAAGAACTGGGGCTGGTAAGATAGGTTAGCAGACAAAGGCTTGCCCCTAAAAGCCCGACAACCTGAGTTCAATCCCTGGGACCCATATGATAAAAAGAGAGACCAACTCCCAGAAGATGTTCTTGGACCTCCATAGGCACATGCGTGTGCACACAGCGCGCGCTCGCGCGCACACACACACAATGGAAAGATAAAAAAGCAATTTAAATTAAGACCCCAAAATTAAAAAATATGTTTGATTTGTAACCAAATTGTTCTCTGATCACTTTCTCTTCCTCTGGACATTTTAGCTGTTTCATGTTTTCTTCTGAATGCTAACTTTTTTTTTTTTTTCTTTTTTCTTTTGGTTTTCGAGACAGGGTTTCTCTATGTAGCCCTGGCTGTCCTGGAACTCACTCTGTAGACCAGGCTGGCCTCGAACTCAGAAATCTACCTGCCTCTGCCTCCCAAGTGCTGGGATTAAAGGCGTGTGCCACCACCGCCCAGGCTGAATGCTAACTTTTAAGCACATTACTGGAAAAGCACACAACCTCACTCCTTCCTCCTTCAGGATGTATTGTTATACTTGTTCTGTATGCTACTCAAGTGACTTCTCTTTACAATTCTGCCATTACTATTTCTAAAATGTCTAAATTAAACCAAAGCTTGGAAATTCTGACTGGTATCTGGGTCCGACTTTCCGGATGGTAGCTGAAGGTCATGTGGGGTGTGGAAAGTGGCCTGTGGGTAACAGAACACACACATGCACGCGAACAGGATATGTTGGTAATCTGGCTTCCTGAGACCTAGTAAGTTGTGAGAGTTCTCACCATTACCTAACTTGGAGAAGATGAAAAAACTAAAGTTGGAAAATGCTGGATTTTTAAAATGTTCCCTCTTAACATTCTATCTAGTGGTGTCTGGGAAGGGGCACCTTTGCCTCCTATACCGTTTTACTTGTCTAAAAGTACAAAACAAGCGAATGAACGGAAGCTTCTTCATAGCGTGGAAGCTGGTGTTTGTGGCACAGTTTATGTCACGTCTCAAGCCCAGAAACACGAAGAGTGTGGTTTTGGTGTTTAACCAGCCTCTACTGCACCCTGGCACTGTTTCTTCCCCCAGAGAACTTTAGAGGAAAGAAACCAACCTCCTATCTTAAAACCAAAGGCCAGGATAAAAATAAAGCCCTGAAGTGGTTTGGTGACCGAGGTCATAAGGGCTGCCACAGGTCTGAAGGTAGGGCCAGTGTGCTCTGAGAAACTTCACTGCAGTCAACCACAGAACCAAAGACCTCAGCCCCACGGTCCAACAGTCTAGGAGGCTGCCTTTAGGCCTGATTTGTTAGGAGCTGCTCCTCACAAAGCAGTTTATATCCTTTGAAAACCTCCAATCCTGCTTATGACTTTAACAGGAGTCTAGCTGAACTGTTTCTAGAGCCTATGAAAAGCAGAGCCAACCTGGAGCCTTGTCCTATAAGAAGGAGGCTGCCATGAACTCTCGCAGGCTTACTGCCTAATCTCCACTCATGAAGCAACTTTAAAACTTGATTCTGAGGTGAGGGAGTAGAATATGAGGTTCATACTACAAACTAGAAAAGTGAAATGGGAACTGACATGAAATCAACTCACGGCAACCCTGATGAAAACAAAACAAAACAAACAAAAGGACCAAAGCCAACCAAGCATGCAATCCTTACACCGAGGAAACCAACAATTTGTCTTTCTCTGCTAGGTTCACACAATTACAGGGCAACAAAGAAACTGGGTTATCAGACATGAAACATCTGCTTACTAGCAAACCCAGAGATGAAATTTTTCTCTAACATTCTACATTGTCCAGAGGAAATGAGGGTAAACACTGTTTCTGCTCTTTCATCCTGACAGGAGTTCTGAAACTGCAAACTTAATATACCATAATCTATGCCCAACAACTAGAATGCACTCCAAAATGTACCATGTGACCTGATGAACAGGCTTCAAACCCAAGGCTCTGACCTATAGTTGTCCTGGATGGCTGGGAGGGGGAGGGCAATGCCTGTGTGCCACCCACACAGCAGCTTTCTTTAACATTATGGCAGCAACAGCTGCAGCAGCTGCAGCAGCAGCAGTGGCTTAGCACACAAACTGTACAAGGGACACTGAAAAGTGAGAGAAATGATGGGTCTGAAGAAAAAATGGCATCTGTATAATTTTTTTAAAAATTAAAAACAAGAAAATTCAGCCGGGCATGGTGGCCCACACCTTTAATCCCAGCATTTGGGAGGCAGGCGGATTTCTGAGTTCGAGGCCAGCCTGGTCTACAGAGTGAGTTCCAGGACAGCCAGGGCTAGACAGAGAAACCCTGTCTCAAAAAACAAAAAAAGAGAAAGAAAGAAAGAAAGAAAGAAAGAAAGAAAGAAAGAAAGAAAGAGAGAGGGGGGGAGGGAGGGAAGAAGGAAGGAAGGAAGGAAGGAAGGGAGGAAGGAAGGAAGGAAGGAAGGAAGGAAGGAAGGAAGGAAGGAAGGAAGGAAGAAAGGAAGTTCAGAACTCTGTCCTATGGCTGGCTCTTTAAAAAAGCACAGCACGCCTTTAATCCCAGCACTCGGGAGGCAGAGGCAGGCGGATTTCTGAGTTCGAGGCCAGCCTGGTCTACAAAGTGAGTTCCAGGACAGCCAGGGCTATACAGAGAAACCCTGTCTTGAAAAACCAAAAAAAAAAAAAAAAAAAAAAAAAAAAAGCACAAAACATCCAAGCCAGATCTGCAAATTTTCAAGCAAAAACTATTATTTTCAAACCTTGGGAAGTGACATTATCATTGCTGCCATGTTGCAGATGAGGAGGCTGAAGTTCAGCCAGTTATGGACTGGGCTTCAGACCTCAGAGCTAACAGCTAATAAAATTAGGACTTAAAATCAGAGATTTTCAAAGCCCAGACTCTTAAGTAAGCTCTATATTACCTGACTCTGACATGTAAGATACTAAAGAAAATTAATCAAAGTTACTAAAAAACAGGCTTTGAGAGATACACTAGACTTGAAAGAAATTATTCACAGAAAGCTCTCCCAAGTTTAGTGGTAACAAGAGGAGGAGAAAGGAAGGTGACTAAAAATTGTATATGTATATATAGTATAATACCTACTTACTTATTTTAATAAATATGGAACTGTGGCTACTGGGAGAGTTCTTTGGGACTGTGGCTGGTGGTCTATTCACCAGTGGATAGCTCACAGTTATACACCTATGGGTAGTACTAATTAGACTCAATAAAATTAAAAAAGAAGACATGAAATTGGAAGGGAGATATAAAGGGAGAACCCTGGGAGGAACCCTGGGACTTGGAGAAAGAGAATAGAGGGAGAATTAGTCAAAATATGTTGCACACATGCATGAAATTCTGAAAGACTTAAAAGCCACAATATTAAAATTATATTATGAAATTCATGAAATTGGTATATTTGCACAGGCGTCATGCTAATCTCTGCATCACTCCAATTGTAGTCTATGTACTACAGAAGCCACACATTTTGATTAAGATATTTTAAGAAATTAAGGCAGCTGGGTCAGCTCAGCAGTAAAGCACATGGTTAGGAGACAAGGCCTGTGACTTGCAACTGGTTTGAACTAAGCATCAAAAGCAAACAAATGGAGGTCAGAGCTCTGTAGGAGTCTAAAGAGGTCTCCTCTCCACTTAGAACCCAGCTTCCAAACCAAAGCCACAGAGTCATGCAGAACGGGCCTCAAATTAATCCATGTCATACTAATTATAATACTATGTTAGTTCAAGATGCTTCCTCATGAGATAGGCAAATAAAACTCAACCGTTTTCTATCAATATGCAAGGCAAGCATTTTAATTTTACATTGAGTGAGGTTTCACACTATGTACATACTCCAGCTTACCTCACACTACGAAGAATCCTCCTAAACAGCTGGATTACAGCTATGAATCACAGTACATAACCTTCTATGATGCCTGACCTCGCCTGGGCTTATGCTTTCCTATTGTGTGGCTGGAAAAGTTTCTCTTCCATGACAGGAAGGATGGTCTTCCCCTGGAACATTACCTGTGGCACTTTATACTTCTGCTTGATAAAGCAGGAAAAAAGTGATAACTGGGCCAGTCTAAGGAAACGGGAATACCAGTTTCCTATCAGACTGTTAACATTTAGGCATGGGGACTGGAGATTCGGTTCAAAGTTAAAAGAGCTTGCTTGCTCTACCAGAGGACATGGGTTCAATTACTAGTACCCATGTTAGGCAGCTCACAATTTCCTGTAACTCCAGCTCTAGGGGATCCAACATCCTCTTTTGGCCTAGACAGGAACCTATATTCATGTACACATAGGAACAACAGAGACAGATACATAATTAAAAATAACTCTTTAAAAATAATGGTTCTCTCCCAGCAGTGGTGGCTTTTAGTTCCAGCAATTAGAAGGCAGAGGCAGGCAGATCTTTATGAGTTTCAAGGCCCGTCTAGTCTATAGCATGAGTTCCAGGACAGCTGGGGATCCAAAGAGAAACCCTGTCTCCAAAAACAAAACAAACAAATAAGCAAACAAATAAATAAAAATAATGGTCCCTCTGGGTGGTAAAAATTTATGATCCATGCTGGGCGGGGCGGTGGTGGAGCACGCCTTTAATCCCAGCACTTGGAGGGGCAGAGGCAGGTGGATTTCTGAGTTCGAGGCCAGCCTGGTCTACAAAGTAAGTTCCAGGACAGCCAACAGGGTTATACAGAGAAACCCTGTCTCAAAAAAAAAAAAAAAAAAATTATGATCCACAACATTCATTTACTGACTTGGTTTGGGGTTTTGTTTTGTGAAAGAGGCATCACACTGTAACCAGGCTGACCTCAACACTGCAGTAACCTTACTGTTGCCTGAGCCTCCTGAGTATTACAAGGATTAGAGATGGGAGCCACCAGGTCTGGCTCATAACCTTAAAAAAATTTAAAACAACAACAACAAAAAATCTTAATGAGGGGAAAAAAGCTCTGTCTTAATAATTCCAAGCTATTGGTAACTTTCTTGAACAACTAGCAGAAAAAGATACAAGTTATGTTTAAATTCAGAAAGCTTTTGTCAGGCTAGCTGTGGTGTGCTCTCCTTTAATCCCAACTTTGTGGAAGAGCAGAACACACTATGTGATTTTGAAGCCAGCCTGGTTTACAACATTTGTTCTAAGCCTGTCAGAGCTATAGAGACCCTGCCTCAAACCAAACCAAATCAGACCAGACCAGATCAGACCAGACCTGTCCAGACCAGAAAACTTTGTGTAAGAGTGGCCCTTACGGGCTGGAGAGATGGTTCAGTGGTTAAGAGCACTGACTGCTCTTCCAGAGGACCTGGGTTCAATTCCCAGCAACTACACAGTGGCTCACAACCATCTGTAATGGGATCTGATGCCCTCTTCTGATGTGTCTGAAGACAGCTACAGCAACAGTGAAAAAAAAAAAAAAAAAAAAAAAGAATGGCCCTTCACTGTCATCAACCATTAAACTGTGATAAAGAAAAGACTCAGACTGCATCCAACCTATGAAATTTAATGAATGACATGCAAATTTCATGGGATCAACAATGCGGACATGACAAGTAAACAACAAACTTGAGAAACATTTCCAGAATCCAGAAATAATAGGGGAGACCAGCTATGATGGTTGGTCCTGTCATTTCTGTGTGGCACATGGGCACACAGAGGATTAGCTAAGGAGGGGAAATTGCCCTGAGAGTGGACAGCACTGTTAGACAGACAAATGAGAGAGGAAGAGGAAGCCAGCTAACACAGGCATCTTTCCTTCTGCACCCTGGCCACCCACAGTGAGGTGAGGGCAGATCTGCTTTGTGCTCTGGCCATGATACTCTACCTGGCCTCACTCGGCCCAAAGCAATGATTCCAGCCAACTAACTAGAAGCTGAAACCTCAAAAACCATGACCAAAAAATCTTCCCTCCCTTTAGTTCTCTCAGGTTCTCTCAGGTATTTTTCACAGTGACAAAAAGTAACACCTCAGCCCATTGACTTCCTCCCACAATACCACAGCACCAACTGAGAACAGGGCTGTAGGAGAAGGCTCAGCCTCAGCCCCACCATTCCCACATTTCACACTGCCCTCAACTGAGCAGAGGCAAGTAAACCTGCAGGCCCTGCTGTGCCACACCTGCTGTGCCACACCTGCTGTGGCTTCTGTTCTGGAATATTCTTTTTGAGTCTGCCTGGTTACTTTCTTCCAGAAGCCTTCTGATTCCACTTCCCATTATACACCCAAACCATGTCTGCCAGGTCTAGACCAAAGGTCACCTCTCTCTACTGCCAGCAGGACTTGAGGTGTTTTTTTAGTCATCCCAGACATGTATAAAACAGAGCAAATGTGATTAACGCCATATATGTTCTCAGCTAAGGCTAAGGAGACAATTCTTTGACCTCAGGTCTCAGAATTTAATTTAAATATGTGCCCTTTGTTTCTAACTAGCACCTTAGCTTCCATATATATATATATATATATCCCCCACCCCCCCCTGAGACAGGGTTTCTCTGTGTAGCCCTGGCTGTCCTGGAACTCACTTTGTAGACCAGGCTGGCCTCGAATTCAGAAATCCGTCTGCCTCTGCCTTAGCTTCCACATTTTTCTTGTTGTTGTTTTGGTTATTTGTTTTTTTGGATTTGTTTGTTTGTTTTGTTTTGTTTGCTTTCTGTTAGTTATTTTCCTGTTTAAAATGACCATAGGCATAATGGTATCTAGTGTTCCTAAATGCAAGAAAGCTGTGATTCATCTATACAGAAAATACAGACCATATTTATCCAAATAACAAGAATCACCTACAAGCCAGGAGTGGTGGCACACATCTTTAATCTCAGGACTCAGTAGGTGGAAACAGGCAAATTAGGAGATCTATATAGCAAGTTTGAAGCCAGTCCACATGGCATTCTACTGTCTCAGAAACAAAACATCTACACACTGAAACCTGGATGCTGGTCCATCAGAGTAGAAGATGCCAAACTAGGCCTAAAGTCAAATCAACCTAGCCCATCATCACCTGTCTTAGCCAATAAAGTTTTACTGCACCACAGCCATGTTCATATAACACCACAAAGGCATACTAATAAGAGACATGAGATCTACAAAGCCTACAACATTTATGTAGCCTTCCATGGGCAAAGTTTGCTGATTCACACACTAGATACAAACCAGTCTGAAACATAACAGCACCGAGCTTGGCTTAAGAGCACACAACTTTGATGCTAACATTTGGGAGGTAGGGGCAGGAGGATCTCCCTGAGTTCCAAGTCAGCCTGCTCTACATAGTGAGACACTGTCTGAAAACAAACAATAACAAAAACAATAGAACAAAACACCGAAATGGGGCTGGCCAGATGTCTCAGCCAGTAAGGACAACCCTGGGACCCACAGAGAGGTGGAAGAGCAGAACAAACTCCACCAAGCCATCCTCTGACCTCCACACGCGTGTATGGGGAAAAAGCTGGGAACAGTAGACAGGGTAGATGGTTGTGGAGCACAGGCTACTAAAATTTCAGGGACAAACTGTATCAGCACTTCTTCCTCCCATGCACTTAACAGGTACTATGGTCTATACAGGATGCTAAACACAGAGGAACCAGATGCTTCAAAAAATGGGGCTGGAGGGAAGGGGGAATAGGGTGGGAGGTTTGTAGAGGGGGGAGACTAGGAAGGGAACAACATTTGAAATGTAAATAAATAAAATAGTCAATAAAAAACAGAGTATCACACAACCTAATAAAAAGAAAGGGGGGTGCTGGAGAATCAGTTCCGTGGTTAAAAGCACTTGTTGCTCTTACAAAGGACCTGGGTTCAATTCCCAGGACCCACAAGGTGAGTCACACCTCTCTGTAATTCCAGTCCCAGATGATCCGACATCCTCTTGTGACTTCCTCAGACACCAGGAATGCATGAGGTATACACATATATGCAGGCAAAACATTCATACACATACAAAAAAAAAATCTTAAAAAGTAAATAAATCTGAAAAAGGTTGTTTTTGTTTTATATCTTAACAGTTGCATCACAGACCTTTGCCTTTAAGTATGAAAATTATTTCTGGTGCTGTAATTTAAAGTCCCTGATTAATTCATTGATAGCAACAGTCCACTGTTCAGATAACAAGTACTCTATAGCCTGAGACACAGCACAGGAAGAGCTGCCACGAACACCCACAACTCTCTCAACACCAACTCAACACTTTACTTGGCAGAGGGGTTTTTAATGGGATTTTAAATGGAACTCTTAACAGGACACCACTTGTATTGGCTGTCCTGCTACGCTGAATGTTCAACCCACACCACGTCTCAAGACTTAAAATCAACAGCCCACAACCTAACCCTCCCACAACCATTCAGAGAGGAGAGAATCAAAGCCCACACCTGGCAGACTCAGAACAAACTGGTTGGGACATCATTATCATTACTAATAACCACAGTAAGTCAAACTTCCTGCTTAGTCATGAATTTCTAATCATTTATGCTGGAAATTCTAGAAATGGTCTAAGGAGACTACCCTACTAGGGCTTCTAATATTCAAAACTGAACAGCTAATATGAACAAGCAATGGACATGACATAAGTTAAATATATGACATATGGCAGGGCACAGTGAGGCAAGCATTTAACCCCAGCACTGGGGAGGCAGGGAAGGCAGATAGATCTCTCTGAGTTCAGGTCAGCCTGGTACAAAGCAAGTTACAGGGCAGCCCAGGGCTACAAAGACATCTTGTCTCAAAAAACAAACAAAATACAAAACATATATGTTTGTAATAAAATATATACCCAAATTAAGAACATATTGTAGGGGGCTCAGTGGTTAAGAGCACAGACTGTTCTTCCAAAAGTCCTGAGTTCAAATCCCAGCAACCACATGGTGGCTCACAACCATCTGCAATGGGATCCAACATCCTCTTTTGGTGTGTCTGAAGACAGCTACAGTGTACTCATGTAAATAGAATAAATAAATAAGTATAAAAATAATTTCCATGGGTATTTTGTTCCCCATTCTAAGAAGGAACGAAGTATCCACACTTTGGTCTTCCTTCTTCTTGAGTTTCATGTGTTTTGCAAATTGTATCTTGGATAGTCTAAGTTTCTGGGTTAATATCCACTTATAAGTGAGGGCATATAATGTGTGCTCTTTTGTAATTGGGTTACCTCACTCAGGATGATATCCTAAAGTTCGGAGCTGAGATGGAAGAAAGGACCATCCAGAGACTGCTCCACCCAGGGAGCCATCCCATATACAACCACCAAACCCAGACACTATTGCATATGCCAGCAAGATTTTCTTGACAGGACCCTGATATAGCTGTCTCTTCTAAGGCTATGCCAGTGCCTGGCAAACACAGAAGTGGGTGCTCACAGTCATCTATTGGATAGAACACAGAGCCCTAAAGAGAGAGCTAGAGAAAATATCCAAGGAGCTAAAGGGGTCAGCAACCCTATAGAAGGAACAACAATATGAACTAACCAGTACCCCACAGAACTGTGTCTCTAGTTGCATATATAGCAGAGGATGGCCTAGTCGACCATCAATGGGAGGAGAGGCCCTTGATCTTGGGAAGATCATATGCCCCAGGACAGGAGAATGCCAGGGCCAGGAAGCAGAAGTGGGTGAGTTGGGGAGCAGGGCGGGGGAGGTTATAGGGGACTTTCAGGGTAGCATTTGAAATGTAAATGAAGAAAATATCTAATAAAAAAATTAAAAAAAAAAAAATAGCCGGGTGGTGGTGGCGCACACCTTTAATCTCAGCCCTTGGGGGGCAGAGTCAGGCAAATTTCTGAGTTCAAGGCCAGCCTGGTGTACAGAGTGAGTTCCAGGACAGCCAGGGCTACACAGAGAAACCCTGTCTCGAAAAACAAAACAAGGGGGCTGGTGAGATGGCTCAGTGGGTAAGAGCACCCGACTGCTCTTCCGAAGGTCCGGAGTTCAAATCCCAGCAACCACATGGTGGCTCACAACCATCTGTAATGAGATCTGACTCCCTCTTCTGGAGTGTCTGAAGACAGCTACAGTGTACTCACATAGAATAAATAAATAAATAAATCTTAAAAAAAAAAAAAAGAAAAACAAAACAAAACAAATAAAAAATAATAATAATTTTAAAAATTGTTTACTGAGGATAACATATAGGCTAAAACCACAAAAATAGCTACACAAACTGTCACATTTTATTCTATGTATTCCTGCAATTATTTGAAATTTTTAATTTGGAATATACTCATGTATTGGAATAATTAAAATAATTGGGCCTTAGGATGTAGCTCAGTAGTAAAATATTTGTCTAGCATGCTCAAGGACCTGGATTCAATCCTAGAAACACCCATACACACGCCCACCCTACTGATATAACTAACAGCTGGATGTGGCAGTTATGACTATAACGCCAGCAACTCAAGATGTATAGGAGTTGAATATCATCCTTATCTACATAAGGAGTTTGAGGTCAGCCTAAGCTATGATACTCTATAAAAACAAAAGGCTGGGAGCATAGCTTAGCAGGCAGAAGGCTTGCCTGTAATGTACAATGTTCCAAGTCTGATCCCAAGCACTATTTAAAAACTGGAAGTGGTGGCCCACATCTGTTGCCTATACTTGAGATGCAAAGACAAGAGGATCAGAAGTTCAAGGCTAACAAGATGGTTCAGAGGGTAAAACTGCTTGCTGCTAAGTCTGACAACAAGAATTAAATTCCTGCCGGGCGGTGGTGGCGCATGCCTTTAATCCCAGCACTTGGGAGGCAGAGGCAGGAGGATTTCTGAGTTTGAGGCCAGCCTGATCCACAAAGTGAGTTCCAGGACAGCCAGGGATACACAGAGAAACCCTGTCTCAAAAAAACAAAAAAACAAACAAAAAAAAAAAGATTTAAATTCCTGTAACCTAAATAGTTGAAGAAGAGAACTAACTCACACAGGTTGTTCTCTGATCTGATACATATAATTTATTTATTATACAAATAAAAAAGTGTAAAATATTTAAGCCTATGTGGTGGTGCACATCTGCAGTCCTAGCACTAATATTATGACATAGGATACAAAGGCAGAAGAAATGCCTGGAAGCTTGAAAAAGTTAGCCTGGAGTATACTATGCCTTGGCAGAAAAGAGTGACAGAGACTGGGGCTAGAAAGATGATGGCTCAGCAGTTAAGAGCACTGACTGCTCTTCCATCAATTCCCGGCAACCACATGACATGGTGGCTCACAACCATCTGTAATGGGATCTGATGCCCTCTTCTGGTGTGTCTGAAGACAGCTACAGTGTACTCATATAAATAAAATAAATAAATCTTTAAAAAAAGGAAAAAAAAGAGTGACAGAGACTGCCTCAACAAAGCAGAAGTTGAGGGCCAACTCTTAGAAGTTGACCCATGATCTCCACAAGCTAACAACGGCATGGGTACACACACATGAAAACTAAATAAAATTAGGGCAAATGAGATGGTTCACTGGGTAAACATGCTTGGCATCAAGCCTGACAACCCAAATTCAGTCCCAGGCACCACATGATGAAAAGAACTGACTCCCAGAGTTTCTCTTCTGACCACACATGCAGCATGGTACAAGCATATGCACACTCTAAATGGACAAGAAAGAGGATTCAGTGGCTACAGATACTGCTGTGCAAGCATGCATCCATGTAAAGGTCAGGTGTGATCCCACACATGCCTACAGCCCCTGCACTGAGAGAAGCAGAGACAGGAGGCTCACTGGAGATGACTGCCCATCAGCTTTGATGAATAATATGAGCTCCAGGTTCAGCAAGAAACCCTGCCTCAATGGAACAAGGCAAAGCATGCTAGAAGGACACCTCCTCAGGGTACAATCAAGCACACAGACACATCACAGACACGTACAAACAACTTGCATAAATATACACACATAAAAACTAATAAAGCACTAGAATCCGTGACAGCTTACTTGCTGAAAATGTATTCACTGAGACGTACATTATAAAAGCAGAGTTGCATAACTACTACTCCTCATTTTCAGTGGCAGAACTGAGTTTCAAGTAAGTGACTATGTCTGTAGGTAAGTGTTCTACCACTAAGCTCAGCCACTACAGCTACTGAAAAGATATTTCTACAAAAGATTAGCTATATCTGTATAAGATATGTTCCCCAATTGTGAGGCCAAAATCAAAGAAAGCCACAAAATCTTTTTTCAAACTGTCTTTTGCTTTCATTGAGGGCTGGTGGGCTGGCTCAGTGAGTAAAGGGCCTGGCTGTGCAAGCTGGGTTTAATCCCTGGAACCCACCTAAGGGTGGGTGGGAGGAGAGAACTGAGTCCACAAGTTTGCCCTGACTGCCATTTGAAGGCCATGGTATGTGGGCCCACAGATATCTTGTATGGATACATATAGATACAATAATAAATAAAGTGAAAAAAATTAAACAATATAGTCCTACCCAGAAAGACAACATGTTTGTTAGTTAAACAGGATTTCAGTTTGGACTGTAACATCCAAAGCAGCCAAAGCAGCAGTGAGGGATTCTAACCGCAGGAATCAAAACAAATTGCTAGAACACACATTAACACATGGGGCCCCATGTACACTAAGGCACACCAGAAGAGGGGGGTTTCATTATCAATTACTACTTCCCAAGTCATCCACAAAAACAGTTACAGAATAGGAAGACAAATGGGAATTTTAAATTAAACCCAAAAGAACTAGATACCTGTAATTCATAACTCATACCTGTAATTTGGTACCCAGAAGTCAGAGGCAGAAGGGTTCTCATGAATTAAAGGCCAGGGGGCTACAGTATGAGATGCTGTCTCAAAAACAATAAAAAAAAGAAAATGAATAAATGAATGTACACCATGATACATATGTGGAGGTCTGAAGACAACTAATGAGAGTCAGTTCTCTCCTTCCACTATGTGGGCCCCAGGAATCAAACTCAAATTACAAGATTGGGCTCTAGACACCTTTACCCACTGAGCCATCATGCCAACCATCTGTTCTTAACTTGGAAGAAATGATTCAACTCTCATGGTATCATTATTATCTAGCAAGATGCGTTCAAAATTAGTCCTTTTCAGGACTAGGAATGCAGTTTAATAATAGATAGTATTTGCCTACCAAGCACATACCCTTGGATTCCATCTCCAGCCCCCAAACAAGAAATATTCCTTGATCCAAACCACTCTCCTGAGTTTCAGTCACCTGTTATCATCTGAGTATCATTACTTCAATGTCCTACACAATGACAAATGCAGCAGCTCTAAAACTAATTATCATTGCCCTAAAACTTGGTCTACCATTATAGTCCACCTTATGAAACTGACCACTAACTACTTGGTTTTGATTTGCTTAGGGGAACAGTCCTGTAGGGTTTTGTTGTTAATGTTGTTTGAGAGGATCTCATACTATAGCTCATAATAGCCTAGAACTTACTAGGTAACAGTATAGCCATGTATTTGTGTTTAATCCCCCTGCACAGCTGCCCAAGTACAAGGCTTACAGGTATGGTCACCTGGCAATACCCCTTCAATTTCTTTCTTTCTTTCTTTCTTTCTTTCTTTCTTTCTTTCTTTCAAGATTTATTTATTATTATATGTAAGTACACAGTAGCTGTCTTCAGATGCACCAGAAGAGGGCATCAGATCTCATTAGGGATGGTTGTGAGCCACCATGTGGTTGCTGGGATTTGAACTCAGGACCTTCGGAAGAGCAGTCAGTGCTCTTAACCTCTGAGTCATCTCTCTAGCGCCACCCCTTCAATTTCTAAACCGGAAACCTAGGTGCTACTCTTGACTCTCTTCTCTCTGAGCTCCCCTCATCTAATCAAGCTCTTTGGACACATATCTTTCCATCTCTGAAACCACTTATTGATTCAAATCCTTCTATAACTAATTTGAATTCCTGTCACTGAGCCTTTTTTTCCCATGCTCTTTCTCCCTAAGCTCTGGAATCTGAGAGGGCTAGTCCATTCTACTTCCTTCCTCTCTAGCTAAACTTCTATTCATTCTTCACACTTCAACTGACACATGACTACTGTGATCACAGAAAATCAGGTATACCCCTAAACAAAGTCCAGCACACTTAAGCCTAACTACCTGTCCACTCTATTAAAATGCTACCTTGAAAACAAGGGAAGATGCTATTTTCTGAATCATTAGTCTGGCACACTCTAAGCCATAAGAGGTTGCCTCATAAAAGGCTTGGGGATGGTGAGATGGCTCAGAGGGCAAGAGCAATGGCTATTCTTGCAATTCCCAGCACCTATACATTGGTTCTTTAACTCCAGATAACAAGGGATCTGACCCCATCTGACCCCCTCCGTAGACTCTCATGTAGTGCATATACATAATGCAAGCAAAACATTCATGCATAAAAAATAAACAAATCTAAATAAATAAATAATAATAAATCACAAAACAGATTAAT
Source organism: Mus caroli (assembly GCF_978045245.1). Lineage (NCBI taxonomy): Eukaryota > Metazoa > Chordata > Mammalia > Rodentia > Muridae > Mus > Mus caroli. Next base: position 47,731,353 of record NW_028227268.1, read on the forward strand.
CATCCTACCCATGTTGCTTTAGTTCATACTCCAAATAGAAAGCTATTCAAGATTAAATACATTATCTCAGCAAAGTACAAAATCTCAGCAAATTCTCATACAAATTGGTGATGCCCAACTCAAAACAGTAAAACAATTTCTAACTCTACATTTACTAAATTCTACAGTGCCACATAGTGGTGAGTAAGGGAAGCACATGCTAAAGATAAAGGGATCTGTGAGAACCAACGAGGCCTAAGGGAACCTAAAGTTAGTGGTCAAAGTTAGTGGGGGGTGCTAGGCACTGTGGCTCACCCCTATATGAGCAAGTCAGATAAGAGGATTGTCACAAGTCAGAGGCCAGTCTGGGCTACACAGTAAGTTCCGGGCTAATCCGGTATAGAGAACAAGATCCTTTTTCTTTAAATAAATCGATGTCTTAAAGCTGGGACCTGTCTATGCCTCAGCCCCAGCTTGCATGACTTGAGGCAGCCAGACTTGCTGAGCTAGTCTGGCTCACTGCATCATTCTCAGGAACTTACATCACTGGGACTCAGGCTGCCCAGACCATTCTCCTGCTCAGAATCCTTCCCAGACTCAGTGCCCTGGGCGGACCGAGGATGTGATGGATGAATCCAAATCTCCAGGCGAGTAGTGTCATCCCCAACATGCCGGAAAGTAGACTTCTTTCCTTTTTGCCACTTCTCAGGGCTAATCTCAAATTCCTCATGCTGCTTCTTTTCCATCTGTTCAGCCTATACAACAGACACACAAGCTCAGCTCTCCCAGTCAGCCAATGAAAAATTCCTCTATCAGCTGTGTCTGCAGGCTAAAGACTATAAAAATCTAAGGATTCTGCTACAGTACCAAAGTAGCAGAGACCACCTCTGCTGCCATATAGATTTCATTAATTCTGTGAACTAGATGCTGTGGCACAGGTACGCCCTGCAAGCCCTCCTGAAGATTGATTTCAAAATCCGTTCTTTGCAGGGGCCAACTGATAACCCGTCAGTGGAGCCCAGAGGGTCTATGTGAAGATGTGTTTCATCATCTCCTCACACTTCAGCCCAGAGGACATGCATTCTCCTAGGAAGGATAAGCCCACGTGCACTCTTACTTACCTTTCGTTTAGTCTCTTCAAATAAACTCATGAGACTCTCCTTGGCAGTCAGGATAGGGTTGCTGGCTGCCAAACTGCGCATATAGTAATATACAGCATCAAGCTTCCTCCTCTGTAGAGAGAAGAGATACTTGGTCAACTGTTTTGTTTTGGTTGTTTGGTTGGTTGGTTAGGTTTTTTTCTCCCTTTAAAAAAATATTTTTTTAGATTTATTTATTTATTATATGTAAGTATACTGTAGCTGTCTTCAGACACACCAGAAGAGGGAGTTAAAGTTCATTACAGATGATTGTGAACCACCAAGTGGTTGCTGGGATTTGAACTCAGGACCTTTGGAAGAGCAGTCAGTGCTCTTAACCGCTGAGCTATCTCTCCAGCCCATTTTTCTCCCTTTTATAAAAAAAGTACTGGTGATTGAACTTAGGAATGTGTACATACGATGCATATGCCCTGCCATGAACAATAGTCCTAGTCTTTTTAAAAAGTTTACTTTGAGGCAGGGTCTCACTAAACTATCAATCTGGTAGGCAGGAACTTCTGTAATCCAAGCAGGCCTTGAACTTGTGGCCCAGTAGCTGGATATCCACTTGTACCACCTGGCCAAGCTCAGCTTTCTTTCTGACACCAGAATACCCAGCTGATACAAGAAACACTTGATCTCTCCTGCCCTGTCCCTCCAACTGTAAAGGACTCCAGCAAGAAGCAGAAAGCAATCCACTCAAAAAGCTGAGGGAGGTTTCCACGGCCAGTATGGTTCTTCATCTTATATGCAGAGGTACTCTGAGAACCAAATATTCATATGAAAGAAAAGAGAACAAAGAAATCCCTTACAATATAAACACAATTGTGTTTTGTTTTTTAGAGAATGTCCAACTCTCTTCACATTGGCTATTGTCATTCATTACTCAGTATGCTATAACGAAATCCTGAACTAGACAGACCCAGATTCAAACACTAGCTCATCCAGGATTTGACTGAGACTTTAGGTAACAATTTTCCTAAGATCTCCTATCCTCTTTTTTTTTTTATTTTGTTTTTTTAAGACAGGGTCTAACTATGTAGCCCTGGCTGACCTCGAAGTCACATAGATCAGCCTGCTTCTGCCTCCTGGGTACTGGGATTAAAGGCATGAGCCAACATGCCCAACCTGAAAAAAATGTTATTCCATATATTTCTTTACTGGGGTAGGGGACATGCCTAAGCCACAAGTATATGCCTTAGCATATGTGTGGAGGTCAGAGACAATTTTCAGGAGTCAGTTCTATCCTTCCACCATGTCGTTCCTAAGGACTGAATTTGGGTAGTCAAGCTGGCAGGTATACTGTTATCTGTGGAGCCACTCTGCTCGCCCATGCTCACTTTTAATACAGGAATATTAGTATCCTTGAAGAGTATCTTTAGATTTAGAAATAGTACCTATTACCTATGATGTGGTAATGATCACTTGCCTTGAGCTTAGCTGCATTTAATGAGGCCAGTTGTTTACTGTCTAGGTATACTGAATATTCTATGGACATTATTAAATATATTTGTCATATTAACACTTTGTGTCTATTTTATGAGGAAAAGAATAAAGGAAGCTGCCAAGTGAGTGGCACATGCTTTTAATCCCAGCAGAGACAGGTGGATCACTATGAATTGAGACCAGCCTAGCCTATATAACAAATTCCAGGACAGTCAAGAGCTATCTATATAGAGAGACCGTATCATTCAAAAAAAAATAAAAATAAAAAAATAAAGAAAGCTGAGCATAGCAGCATGGACCTATATCCCAGCCACTCTAGATGCAGAAATTGAGGACTCATTAAGCCCAGGTGCTCCAGGCTAGCCAGACCATATACACTTCAAAGAAAAGGCAGTGGGAGTGGCTCAAAGTGTAGCTCAGGACAGAGTTTCTGGATTCAGTTCCACCTGGAAGGAATGTAGGAAGAGATGTACAGGACAGACAGATGGATAGAAAGAAGGAAGATATGCAGACAGGCAGGCAAGCTGACAACAATGAAAGCACAAGGAGAACAGCAGGGCATTGTAGTGTCTCTCCTACATCATATACATGTTCACTGTGCCCCAATGTCTCAAAACACTAAAAAAATCTTTTCTCTCAACATCTGTTCATTCCTCAAAGTTTGTAATCTAATATTTACCTAGCTATGGCTATTGACCCAGGTTTTAAGGTCAAATGTCTGAGTTTGAATTTGGTCCCATATTTATTAAATATGGTTTACCAAGAGAGGTCTCCTTATTTGCAAATTACTAATATCTGCACACATGTAGTTGCTGTGAATATGAAATTCCATAATTCATACAGATAGCCAGCACATCTGAAACAAAATTATATTCAGATACTTTTAATATCATCCCAATTCATACTAATCTCTGCTTACACCAACTCACTTCATTTCAAACTATCTTATCAACTCTACCTTTTACATTTAAGCATTTTTAAAACTGAGATACAACTTGAAATCAATATCTACAACTGTGACTAAAAATAGTGACCCAGATGCCAAGAATTTGAGAAGATCAAAATTGTCCAGGTTCATCTATGACTACATAGAAAGTTCAAGACTAGCTTGGGCTACATAAGATCATCTTACAGAGCTATGGTGGCACACACCTTTAATCCCAGCACTAGGGAGGCAGACATATTTGGATTTCTGAGTCAAAGCCAACCTGGTCTAGAGAGCCTGGTTCAAGACAGCCAAGGCTACACAGAGAAACACTGGCTCAAAAACAAAAAATCTTATCTCAAAAAACCCCTATCATTGTGCCATATTGACTTTATTTTCCTTCTTTTTAATATGGATATGCATGTGTGTTGGAGAAGGATGCACATGGACACAGTACCAGCAAAGGGCAGGAGAGGATACCAGAACCTCGGCAACTTGAGGAACAGCAGGTTATAAACCAGCAGATGTGCTTGGTGCTGAGAACCAATCCTGATCTACAAGAGCAGCCAAATTTTTTAACCTCTAAGTCAGCAGCTTTCAACCTTTGAGTCATGACCCCTTTGGAAGTCTAAGGACCCTTTCACTGGGGTTGCATATCAGATATCATGCATAACATATTTTGTGATTCATAACAGTAACAAAATTAGTTATGAAGTAACAGTGAAAATAATTTTATGGTTGGGAAAGTCACTACAACATGGGGAACTGTACTAAAGGGTCAAAGATTAGGAAGGTTGAGAACCACTGCTCAAGACCATCTCTCTTGTCCCTTGCCAAATATATCTTTTTTGTTTTTTAAGATTTGATTTATTTATTATATGTAAGTACACTGTAGCTGTCTTCAGACACTCCAGAAGAGGGCATTAGATTTCGGATGGTTGTGAACCATCATGTGGTTGCTGGGATTTGAATTCAGGACCTTCGGAAGAGCAGTCGGCGCTCTTAACCACTGAGCCATCTCGCCAGCCCGCCAAATGTATCTTAATTTGCAGTATTTTTTTAAGTTGAACACAAAATAGTTGTGTATCTAACAATAAATAGAGTTTGTTTTAAGGAAGAAACCACATCATCTATGTCATCACTCACAGCACCCTGAAAAGCATTACACACAAGCATGTTCTGAACACATGAAGCTCACTGAGTAAATGATTGGCCGAGGCAAAAGTTGAAAACGTTTAAGAGACAGTGAAAATGTGAGTGAGACAAAGGAAGAAAAACCTCAAAGGGAGCGCTCACTAATCTGGGTCCCAAGTCTCTGAAAGAAAAGCAACAATCTGACCAGAACGGCAGAGCCATGCAGAAGTGTGGCAAAGCTGCTGAGCAACAAGTAATCGGGAAAGAAGTGGAGGGCACATAATTTTATCTGTTTAGGAATAAATTTAACCAAGGAAGAAGGCTAATAATTATACCCTAAAGAATACTAAAAAGCCGGGCGGTGGTGGCGCACGCCTTTAATCCCAGCACTTGGGAGGCAGAGGCAGGCGGATTTCTGAGTTCGAGGCCAGCCTGGTCTACAAAGTGAGTTCCAGGACAGCCAGGGCTATACAGAGAAACCCTGTCTTGAAAAACCAAACCAAAAAAAAAAAAAAAAAAAACTAAAAAACAGTGCTAAACAATTTTAAAGACCTAAGTAAACAAAGATACATCTTGTTAGGCTGTTAGAAGATAAAAGAGCTTCCCAAAGAAACCTACTAGTTCATTACTTAACCAAAATTCCAATTACTGCTATAGTAAAAACACAAATTGAATACAAATACAAAAAGCTAGTCCTAAAATCCATACAAAACTCTAAGGAACCCCACACAGTAAAAACAATCTCGAAAGAGAAGCACTAGAAGGCTAGCGTTTTCATACTTTTATCAGACCTACAACAAATATAGGAGCTGTACTGGCATAAAGCAGACATGGAACATTAGAAAGAGCTGACAATTTAGAAATAAAGCCATGCATTAGTTAGTTTTCAACCTGTGTTAAGACCCTTGTAATCTCAGACCTCTTTGTTAAATGCTAAGTTCCAGGCCAACTGGGATTCATGAGGCCCTTTCTCAAAGGCTGTTCTGCCTACAAAAAGTCCTAACAATATTATAAGAAAATAGAATAGTGTCTTTTTTTTTTTTTTGAATAGTGTCTTTAACAAAGGAAATGTGGGCTGCTGAGATGGCTCAGTGGGTAAGAGTACCCGACTGCTCTTCTGAAGGTCCAGAGTTCAAATCCCAGCAACCACATGGTGGCTCACAACCACCCGAAATGAGATCTGATGCCCTCTTCTGGTGTGTTTGAAGACAGCTACAGTGTACTTACATATAATAAATAAATAAATAAATCTTTAAAAAAAAAAAAAAAAAACCTGCCTACAAATTGTTAAAAAAAAAAAAACAAAGGAAATGTAGCTCTGTAAAAGAATACCCATGCAAGGCCCTGAAAAAACATGTTAATGGTTAATCTTGACTGTCAACTTGATGGGATTGAGAATAACCTCTGGTTACATCTGTGAGGATGTGTCCTGCCACGTTTAACCGCGGTAAGAACCAGCCTGTATGTAAGTGGCAACATTCCGTGGAAGGGGGTAAAAGTGTCCCCAAACCAAATGTAAAAAAGATCAAACCAGCCAAGTACCAGCATTCATCCTCCTGTGTCCCCTGACTGGGGATACGAGGTAAGCAATGCATGCCATACCTTCTCTGGGCTATACCCTCGACTATGAGTCAAAATAAATCCTTCTTCCCTTCGGGTGCTTCTCATTATGTCTAAGACCTTAAATATTGCCAAGTTTTATTGTTTGTTTTATTTGTATGGGTGTTTTGCCTGCATATATACCTGTGTATCATGTGCCTAGTACCCATGGATGACATAAGAGGACTCCAGATTCTCTGGAACTGTAATTACAGATGGCTCTGAGCTGTTATGTGGGTTTGGGAATTGAACCTGGGTCTTGTAGAAAAGCAGCCACTACTCTTAACCACAGAGCCATTTCTCCAGCCTGATTAACTCAATTTTCAGATGACAAATTATTTCAACAGACATTTCTCTGATAAAATGTAAATGGCCAATGAGCACATAAAAAAGAATTTAAAGTATTTAAAAGATTAGGTATACACAGTTTAATGGAAGAATGCCGTCCTACCATTTATAAGGCAATTTCCCAAGGATTTACATGCAGTTAGTAGTTGATGGGGACTTTTTTCAGATTAGACATTTGTAAGATAGCCATGTTCAGCCAGCCAGTGGTGGCGCACGCCTTTGATCCCAGCACTTGGGAGGCAGAGGCAGGTGAATTTCTGAGTTTGAGGCCAGCCTGGTCTACAGAGTGAGTTCCAGGACAGCCAGGGCTACACAGAGAAACCATGTCTCAAAAAACAAAAAACAACAAAAAAAAAAAAGATAGCCATGTTCTTGTAAACAACCCTAAAGAAACTCAATGCATCACAAAAACAAAACAAAAATAATTTATGAAAACAGAAGGTGGACTAGTTGAAAAGAGGAGCCAACAGACAAAAGGTTTGGCACAGACGTTCAAATCCACAATCGTAAGCACCACAGAAGCAGGAAAACTGCTTCAAATCAAGGTCAGCCTAGACCACATAGTGATTTTCAGGCCAGTCTGGGCTCAGAGTGAGAACCTGTCTCAAAAAACAAAACAAAACAAGAACCCACACCAAAAAAGGGGCTGATAAAATGGCTCAGTAGGTAAAAGTACTCACCGCTTAGCCTGATAACCTGTGTTTGATCTCCAAAATTTACAAAAACCACAATGGAGTGGCATTCATCTCTAATTTCAGTGAGATGGGAGAATGAGCTGAAGTACCCAGAAGCCTGTGGATTGGCTTGCAGAAACAAAAGAGATCCTTTCTCAACAGGATGGAGGAACAGAACTAACTCCCAAAGGTTGTTCTCTACCTACACACTCCATAACACAAACGAATCACAAATACACTATACACACACACAAGCAAATAAAGTATTTTTTTTGAATCACCAGAAAACAAAAAAGAATGAGAACAAGTTGGTTTTATCCCTAAAAGATGACTCAAAAAGATGACTCTATAGGTCACCAGGGCAGTGGTGGCGCACACCTTTAATCCCAGCACGTGGGAGGCAGAGGCAGACGGATTTCTGAGTTCGAGGCCAGCCTGGTCTACAAAGTGAGTTCCAGGACAGCCAGGGCTATACAGAGAAACCCTGTCTCGAAAAACCGAAGGGAAAAAAAAAAAGAAGAAGAAAAAGAAGAGCTGCTTCAGTAAATGTTACATTTAATCAACTATTTTAATCCATAGGCAAAATTTTCTTTTTAAAAACTCTATTATGAGCTGGAGAGATGGCTCAGTGGGTAAGAGCACCCGACGGCTCTTCCGAAGGTCCTGAGTTCAAATTCCAGCAACCACATGGTGGCTCGCAACCATTCGTAATGAGATCTGATGCCTTCTTCTGGTGTGTCTAATGACAGCTACAGTGTACTTAGATATAATAATAAATAAATCTTTAAAAACTCTATTATGAACAAGAGGAGAATATAAATAAAATTCAAATATTGTGTGCTTGGACAATGATTTTAGAAGCTGTTAAGCATCCGTCATAGGGGCTGGATACAGTTTAGTTGGTAGGTACTTATTTATTTATCATGCAAAAGCCCTGGGTTTGATCTGCAGCACCAGATAAAAATGGGCATGGGAACTCATGCCTATAATCACAGCACTGGGAAAGCAGAGGCAGAAGACTGGAGTTAGTGTCATCCTCATCTATATGGCAAGTTCATGGCTAGCCTGGTTTATGTGAAACCCTGTTTCATAACAACAACAACAAAGCCAACACAAAAACAAATACAAGAGCCTGGTACAGTGGTATATGGCTTGCAATCCCAGCACTTGAGAGGCTTAGAAACGGACTAACAGTCTAAGCAATACAGCAAAATCCTGTCAAGAAAAGAAAAAGACAGAAAATTAGGCAGAAAGGAGGTGAAGGCAGGAGAGACAGAGAAGGAAGGGAGAGATGGACTGACTCTTCTCTTTGCTGATAATCACATTAGCTGTTTCTTATTCTTGATACCTTAGTAGCTATGACTGCCCCACCCACATCTTTTCCTCTTCTTTCAGCTTCCAGCCTAGAGTCCTCTCAGTTCCCAAGGCCCATTTCTTCTGATTAGAACCACATTCAAAAGGAGTTGGTAAAATCTAGAGAGGTTTGATCAAATGCTTACTGTGTATCTGATAAGTAGCCACTTTAGACAAAAAAGGAGTGTCAAGAGACCTGGGCAAGCACAGCATGGTGGCTCAGCCTTTAATCCAGCATTGGGAAGGCAGTCTCTGAGTTTGGAGCTAACCTGGTCTATAAATTGAGTTCCCAGCCAGCCAGAGCACCTACTAGTCTAGAGTTACTCAATGAGACTGTCTCAAAAAAAGACATCTGAGTTCGAGGCCAGCCTGGTCTACAAAGTGAGTTCCAGGACAGCCAGGGCTATACAGAGAAACCCTGTCTCGAAAAACCAAAAACCAAAAAAAAAAAAAAGACATCTGAGGGACTGGGGAGATGACTCAGCAGGTAAGAGCACTGACTGCTCTTGAGTTCAAATACCAGTAACCACATGGTGGCTCACAACCACCTGTAATGAGATCTAATGCCCTCTTCTGGTGCATCTGAAGACAGCCACAGTGTACTTAGATTATAATAATAAATAAATCTCTTTAAAAAAAAAAAAAGGAAGGAAGGAAGGAAGAAAAAAGAAAAGAAGAAAAAAGAAAGAAAACCAATAAATGAGGAAATAAATCCAGTGCTCATTTTGGTAAGTCATACACTAAAATTGGAACACTATAGAGAACATTAGCATGGTCCCTGTACAAGAATGAATCATTCAGCCGGGCGTGGTGGCGCACGCCTTTAATCCCAGCAGAGGCAGAGGCAGGCGGATTTCTGAGTTCGAGAAAGTGAGTGCCAGGACAGCCAGGGCTACACAGAGAAACCCTGTCTCGAAAAACCAAAAAAAAAAAGAATGAATCATTCCATATTTTTTAAAGTAAGAGAATAAAAATAAAGCTGGACATTGTGGTGCACCCATTAATCCCAGTACTTGGGAGGCAGAGGCAGGGGGATCTCTGAGTTCAAGGCCAGCCTGGTCTACAAAGTGAGTTCCAGGACAGCCAGGGCTACACAGAGAAACCCTGTCTTGGAAAACCAAAAAAAAAAAAAAAAAAAAAAAAACCTAACTAACCAACCAACCAAAGCAAATAAATTAATAAAGAAGTAAGAAGAAGTAAGTGAATAAATTCAGAGGCTAGCAAGAGGCTCAGCATGTAAGGGTGCCTGCTGCTAAGGTGCCCGTTTATGTACAATCTCTGAGACTTTCATGGAAAGAAAGCAGATCTCAAAGTCTTCTGATCTCTACATGCATACCTTCACACATTTAATAAACCAACAAAGAGATAAATGTAATAATACAAATCAAATGAGTATCTTAAGCAACTTGTTTGGGGTGTGGTAGAACATGCCTTTGATCTGATCTCAGCACTTGGGAGACTAAAGAAAAGATAACAAATCTGAAGCATGGGGTATATAGTGAAACAAACTCTAGCTCAAAGATAAGGAACTGCTTAGGAAATAACTCCCTTATCCACGGGATTTCTTACCGTATACACTGCCAGTAGAGCCAACTGGTTATAGGGGCGCCCGTTCTTGGGAGCAATGTGCTGAGCCTTCAGATACCAACTAGAATAGAAAAACAGAATGAAATGCTAACTCCTATCAACTCTTTCCCAGTCCATCCCCATAGCACTTCTACTTAAGTCACAGACTAGAAAGTTAACTAGATGTAGCCCTTGGGTGGTCAAGCACAAGGGACCAATTAAGGACAACTATAAGACATCCCCTATAAGAGGCAGCTCAATTGGCGAGATAGATGCCTTGCTGGGATTCATATAATATAATGCCACACAGGGAGAGGCATCATGAGTTGAGAGGTAAAAAGTACCTGCGAGCCTTCCCATAGTTTGCTGTATCGTTGGCTTGCTCCCGATACCTAGAGATATCTCCTTGACAAATCATACTTCGTTGAGCACTGATCAAGGCATATTTCACCTACAGAAGAGACAACTGGTTAGTACAGAACCCAAAGAAACACAATTCAATACCAGAAAAAAAATGAGTGGGATCTAATAGCACAATGACAAGGTAAAACACAGACTTCAAAAAAGTCAACTTCTCAACTTAACCTTGAACACTGAAATACAGCCAACAACATGATACAAAGAATAAACACTGCATTTAAGAATGGAAATTCCTGGGCTGGTGAGATGGCTCAGTGGTTAAGAGTGCCAACTGCTCTTCCAAAGGTCCCGAGTTCAAATCCCAACAACCACATGGTGGCTCACAACCATCCGTAACGAAATCTGATGCCCTCTTCTGGAGTGTCTGAAGACAGCTACAGTGTACTTACATAAATAAATAAATAAATGAATCTTAAAAAAAAAAATCCATAAAAAAAAAAAGAAAGAATGGAAATTCCTGCCGGGCGTGGTGGCACACGCCTTTAATCCCAGTACTTGGGAGGCAGAGGCAGGTGGATTTCTGAGTTCCAGGCCAGCCTGGTCTACAAAGTGAGTTCCAGTACTGCCAGGGCTATACAGAGAAACCCTATCTCAAAAAAAAAAAAAAAAAAGAGTGGAAATCCCTACTCTGAATCCCACACAAATGGAAAAGTACATTCTAAAACTGTAAGTCAAGCAATCCCCGAGATCTCAAGGAAGCCTTTGGAATGCCTGGAACTAGGTTTCCTTGTCTGTGTTTAAAAATACACATTCAGGGCCTGGAGAAATGGCCCAGTTGCTAAGAGCACTTCTTGCTTTTGCAGGAGACCAGGGTTCAGTTCCCAGAACCCACATGGTGGCTCAATACCAGTTCCAGGCACTCTGATGTCCTGTTTTGACTTCAGTGGAAATCAGGCGCACACATGGTGCACAGACATACATGTAGCCAAAACACTCATTCACATAAAATAAAACTAAAACCAAATTTTCAGAATACTTATTCTAGGGGCTGGAGATATGGACCACAGGTAAAATACTTGCTGCACAAGCACGAGGACGGGAGTCTAGATTCCCAGCCCCCACATTAAGGAAAAGCCTGGCCCCATGTGCCTACTGCTATAGGCAGAGAAAAAGAGACCCAGAGGTTTGCTGGAACTTGCCAGCCAGCCAGTCTAGCCAAAGTGGTGAGCTCCATAGTCAGTGACATACCACACATTAAAAAATAATAAAATCCAAACAAAAGATCACCCCATAAGGCATGGGGGCACACACCTATAATCTTTTTGTTTGTTTGGTTTGTTTTTGTTTTTGTTTTTTCCAAGACAGGGTTTCTCTCAAACCCTAGCCCTGGCTGTCCTGGAACTCACTCTGTAGACCAGGCTGGCTTCAAACTCAGAAATCCGCCTGCTTCTGCCTCCCGAGTGCTGGGATTAAAACACACCTATAATCTTCACTCTGAAGATCTTGATTTCAAAACCAGCCACAACTACACAATGAATTCCAGGGTATCTGATCTATATATTGAGATTCTGCCTCAAAACATCTAAAAAACCAAAAAGTTGGGGGCTGGAGAGACAGCTCAGTGGTTAAGAGCACTGACTGCTCTTCCAAAGGTCCTAAGTTCAATTCCCAGCAACCACATGGTGGCTCACAACCATCTGTAATCAGATCCAATGCCTCCTTCTTGGTGTGTCTGAAGACAGCTACAGTGTGCTTATATACATAAAATAAATCTTTTACAAAAATGTTTTATTTTGTGTTTAGTGTTTTGTCCATATGTATTTATGTGCATCATTTGCATAAGTGGCACCTGCAGAAGTCAGAAGGCAGCACTGGATCCCCTGGAACTGCAGTTACAGGTGGTTGTAAGTAGCCATGTGGATGCTAGGAACAAAACCCAGGTCTTCTGCTAGGAGCAACAATTGCTCTTAATAACTGAGTCATCTTACAGCCTCCTTGTTTTCTTTTGAGACATGATCTCACTCTGAAATCCAGATTACCTACCCTAGAACTCACTATGTACCCAAGACTGGTTTCAAACTCATGGCAATCTTCTTGCTTCATTTTCACAAGTGCTTAGATTACAAGTGTGAAATGCATCATGTGAATGACATTACAATTTGGTTTTTGTTTTTGAAACAGAATTTTATATAGCCCAGGCATGCTTAGAACTCTCGATGTAGCAAGGCTGGCCTTGAACTCCTGATCCAGAATTACGGACATATACCAGTGTCCTGCTTATGATTGTTAGTTGTTTTGTTTTTTTGGGTTTGTTTTTTTTTTTTTTTTTTTTTTGGTTTTTCGAGACAGGGTTTCTCTGTGTAGCCTTGGCTGTCCTGGAACTCACTCTGTAGACCAGGCTGGCCTCAAACTCAGAAATCTACCTGCCTCTGCCTGCTGAGTGCTGGGATTAAAGGCATGCGCCACCACATCGGGCTTGTTAGTTTTATTTATTTGTTCCTCTACTACACTATATCGTCCACTCAACTCCCAAAATGTTCCCTAGGCCATAACTGGTACTAGATAAATGCTTACTAAATAGATGAAGAAATTTTGTTTGTTTGAGGACTTCCAAATAGTCCTGGCTGTCTGTCCTCAACTCACTGAGATCTGTCTCAGCCTCCTAAGTACTGGGATTAAAAGTGTGCACCCAGGACTGGAGAGATGGCTCAGCGGGTAAGAGCACTGATTACTCTTCTAGAGGCCCTGAGTTCAATTCTTAGCAACCACATGGTGGCTCATAACCATCTGTAATGGGATCTGATGTCCTCTTCTGGTGTGCACTCACATACACGAAATAAATAAATCACTGTGCACCACTGATCTGGACCTAGATGAATAAATTTAAACTAAAGAAAGAAACTGGCTTACTGTTTTTCGTAAAGGCTTGCTTCGAATGGCAAGCCCGTCCATGTAGTCCTCCAGTTTGAACTTGTAAGTAACTTGTAGTTTCTGAAGTAAACTATCAAAGAAGTCACTGCCCTATAAAGAAAATCAAAAACAAAAACAGAAAACAAAACTAAGTCAATCCGTTTTCGTAATCTACTTACCAAGTCTTTGGCCAAACAACCCTCTCACAATCTATCAATGTCCAGAAATCCTAGATATAAGGTACTTACCATAAGTAATTGCTTAGAGGCCATCGAATAATCTCAGCAACAGTTTATAGTAAGCCTCCCATGTTTTAAAAAATATAATTCATTTACCACTCCCCACCTCTTTCAGCTTTCATCCCTTCCCTACCCCACCCCCCCACCCCCACCCGCCCGCCCCTCTCATTCAGAAAGCTTTCAAGGTCAAACGTAACTCTGGGTCTGGAGATGTGACTCAGTAGTTGAGCACTGGAAAAAAGTAACTCCAGCTGTCTGTGAGTATAGTCCAAAGGAAGCAATACAGGGAGACCAGGTCTAAATGCAAGAAAAATAGAAGGGTTTTGGCAACATTCTGTTCTATAACATCTCCAGTAGAAAAGACAGACAAACAAAAAGATGCTACAGACTTTATCCTGAGGATATAACAATAATAATAACAACAATAATGATAATAATAATGTTTACCTCATCTAAGAGCTCCAAGAGTCTGTTCCGAATCTGTTCTGGGTTCTCACTATTTGGATCCTTGAGAAGCTGCCTAAACTTCTCAATCACCTGATAGAAAGCGTTCTTCCACAGGATCTGATCTACATTCTGATTGTCGGAGAATTCAATATCTAATAGAATACAGCGCTCGTACAGCTGCAGTAGTTCAGTTCTGGAATAAAATTCATGTAAAGTCTAGCTTCAATACATCACAGGGAAGGCTACACCCAAGATCTGTATCTCCTGCAAACCAGCCACCTCCTTCCTGACAAGAACTCTGAAATGTGACCAGGCATCCTACTCATAATGGGTCCTATTCTGCACAGCAGAATACAAACATACATCTAGGAAAATACCATATTGCTATATGTGTACTGAAAGCAGCTCTTTGGTGCAAGCTCAAATTGGCATTCTGGAAATTATATGTTCCCTTAAAGACATTTTTTTCCCCTTAAAGTAAAAAGTATATTCAGCTTTAAGATTAGAATTAAAACTTATTTTCCTAACTGCCTGTTGCTTATAAAAAAAAATAATAATCAATGAAGGGTGGAGAGATGGCTCAGAGGTTAAGAGCACTGACTGCTCTTCCAGAAGAGGTCCTGAGTTCAATTCCCAGCAACCACATGGTGGTTCACAACCATTTACAATGAGGTCTGATGCCCTCTTCTGGCATGTCTGAAGAGAGCAATGGTGTACTCATATACATTAAATAAATAAATAAATAATTTAAAAGAAAAAAATCAATGTAAAGGGAATTCAAGTGTGGCTCAGTGGTAGGGCACTTAATACAAGATGCACAAGACTCCAGGCTTGATGTCCATGCCCACGAGGGGTTGTTGGGGGTAGGGATTCATGGGAAAGGCAGGTAAGACTCAGTGGCTTATCTAAAAATCCTCTACCTTCCTCAGCCACAGGAGCCCTACAGCGTCCATTTCCCTCTAAGCAAGACAGTAGGAAAGAACACTCAGTACCTGAGCTGAGCCATCTTCTCCATGCCCTCAGTGCTGATGCGGTCCCTGGAAAGCAGGTTGCTGAGCTGCAGTTCCTGGTTGTCAGCCACTCGAAGAAGCCTATGGAGCTCCTGTTGCTGCATGTTCCGCACGTGCTGTTCTATTTCCTCAGGACTCATGGTGCTAGCAGGGAGAGGGCTACACACATATTGTCCTGAGGGGGCAGGATAGCCCGGGTAGTAAGGCCCTGGATACATACCATTTGTAGGGCCTACTGGGTACTGCAGAGGGCTATAGCCTGTATAGGGATACTGAGAGGCAGGGCCTGGTGTCCGAGGGTAATAATAGGGGTTATCAGAGTTTTGAAATTTATAGTAAGATGCTTGGGCCTGACGTGAATCACCCCAAGATGTAGGGCTAATTTCATCATCAGTGTCCAAGAAATGTAGCTGAGGTGTCTGGCTTTTTAGGGCAGGCTTCTGGTCAGGATTGTTTGGGTCCCATAGTCGGCGGGTCGTGCCTCCACGGCCCCAACTCCGAGATCCCTTACTACCAGATCCAAATAAAAGTCGAGGTCCCAAAGGTGTAGACTCTGGAGAACCTGATGAACTGACAGATAGGGCAGTGTGGGCAGGCAGAATCAGAATACCACGACCACGATCTCGAAGTTCTTGTTTCGGGTGTCTGAGCTCCTGCTTCTCAGAGCCCTTACCCCCACTGCTTGGGCCTTTGTCAGACTTCATTCTATCCACATTATCTCTGACTGACCTCACCACAGGGGAGTCTTTACTCATGGTTTCTGCATCAAAAGTGACACGAAGGGCACTTCGGTTTTCTTTACCATTGCTTTTCTGTTCACCCTCACCGCGGCCAGACCAATTTCTTTCTAAATGCTTCTTCCTTTCTGAGCTCCTCCTGGACCCTAGGACATCAGGCTCATCAACTCTGTCCTCATCTAAGGAATCAGTTGAGGACAGAGATACCTGCTTCTTCAGTCGTGGCCTCTCCTTGGCCCGATCCTGGCGCCGCCGGCGACATCCATTATCGGTCAGGCCAGCTCCCTCCGCACTATTGTTGCTACCAGCTGAGCTGGTACTGCAAGTACGGTAGCGATTCCTTCTCTTGTCTGATCTCGAGTACCTCTTTACAGAGCCAGGCTTTCCTGGGACAGAGTCATCAGTCATCTTCTTTGACCCCTCCCCCTTTTCAATCTTTTTTCCCTTTTCTCCCTTGGCAGTTCTTACACGGTCATTACTTTGGTGCTTTTCTATCTCGGTTTTATCCGGTTTGTTATTAACTTCTTCTTTTATAGCTTCTCCCTTATACTCATCCTCCTCTATCCTCAACTGCTCCACTTGGTTGAGGATCTCTTCTTCATCTGCCCTGCCTGCTGACTCTTTGGTAACAGTCTGCAACCGCCTTCCAGGCTGGTAGATCTGCAGGTCTGGTTTCTTGCTTCTTTTGATGATTTTTAAACTTCGGTCCTCTAGTCCAACAGTCTTTGAAAACGTTTCCTGTGCCTGACTATTTTCTGCATCTATAGGGCCATTTTGCTGTTGGCTGTCCGATTCCTTGCAAACTTGAATAAGCTGTGTATCATTCCCAATAGCAGAAGAATCTCTGTCATTTACTATCTCATCCTTAAATTCCTCATTCCCAGAAGCCTCCTTAGTTTTAGGTCTATTCCTTAGTCGAGAAAGTCCAGGCTTATAGATTTCCAAATCTGGGCGCCTATTATCTTTGCGCTGTCTGGGTTCCTTTAGTTCCTTCATGTTTTCTATTATGTTGATAAGAGGAAACAACACAGAGAAGAAAAGAATAATGGAGAAGAGAGGTAGGGAAAGTTGTCATTCTAGTTACATAACAACAAAAATAAAAATTACAAATCCAAATGATAATATTGGTGATCAGGAAAGAACATTTCTACAAAGGCAAAAATTTGGAGTTATATTGTTTAGTAAGCGGTGAGGTTAGGAATTTGACTATGTTAGAGTTACACGTACTTACCTGAGTTATGGAAACAGAGGGGAGTTGTATTCTCTTGTATCCAAGTCATGTTCCTATTCAGATCTTAAAGACCCCAAACTAGTTCATTATTTCAGAATCAAAGATCTCTAACATGTTCAGGCATTAAATTATTCTGTCTATACAACCTGTAAGTCAACCCTTTCTTTCTTTTCTTCTCTTTTATTTTATGTATATGAACACACTGTAGCTGTCTTCAGACACACCATAAGAGGGCTTTGGATCTCATTACAGATGGTTGTGAGCCATCATGTGGTTGCTGGGAATTGAGCTCAGGACTTCCAAAAGAGCAGTCAGTGCTCTTACTCGCTGAGCCCCTCTTCCTTCCTTCCTTTCTTTCTTGAGTCACAGTCTCACCATAGATATCCTAGAAAGACCTCAAGTTCAGTCCTCCTGCCTCAGCCATCCAAGTTCTGGATTGCAGGAGTGTATATCACACCTGGTTAGCATTTCTCCTGTCTGTAATATTTCTAGGTTACCATATTAGGTTGGAGAAAGAAATGTAGCCCAGTGGCACAGTATCTGTCTCATATATAGGAGGCCACTAGGGGCAGCCCCCAGCATCGCATAAACATATTTACTGGTATATATGTATCGTATATTACACCATTATTTACTTACTCTATTACATATGTAAACATATATTTACACATACATACACATATTAGAGTGGCATGCATAGCAAGCCTCAGTCCTAGATATCTCTGGGAAACTATCTTCAACTTCAGTGTGTGAACTTGATCACAACAAATCTACAGCTTTAGGATAACAACACCCCAATCACATACCTCCTACTGCATCAAACAGTAAGCAATTCCTTTTACAATCTTCACCACCATTCATCCTCACCAACTCTCTAACAACAACCAACAGAATCATTTCATGAAAATACTGCCTAGACTATGTCATTAGAATACTGAGACTAACTGCTACTATGATGATAGAATATAAGAAGAAAAAAAAAAAGTTCCGCTAGAGGAGCTTTTCCTAGGCACCAATGGGCAGGGCAGATTGTGACATGCTCTCAAAGGACCAAAGGACTCAAGAACATTAGAGCCCAGCCAAATCCATGCCTACAAATCCCAGCACTTGAGAAGTGACAGCAAGATCAAGAGTTCAAGGCCACAGAGTTTGAAGCTTACTTGGACTATATGAGACCCTGTCTCAAAAACAAAGGAAAGGAGGAGGAGGAGGAGGAAGAGGAGGAGGAGGAGGAGGAGAGGACTTTATAAACCACTCTCCAAGCTCCATTGAGTGGCAAACAGTTTTTTTTTGTTTTTTTTGTTTTTTTTTGTAAGTATCTGTTGCTTACAGTGGAGAGACTACTAAAAATACCTACTAAACAGTTCATAAGTGACAGGAACTAGTGA
Organism: Mus caroli; assembly: GCF_978045245.1. NCBI lineage: Eukaryota > Metazoa > Chordata > Mammalia > Rodentia > Muridae > Mus > Mus caroli. Next base: position 47,749,838 of record NW_028227268.1, read on the forward strand.
GAATATTATCCAGGACTCAAGTTATATATAAAATCCTAGTACAGAATTATAATGTATATACAAATGCAGACAAGCTGGTAGCCAAGTATTTATACGCCTGCATCTATACCCACTTTTGTTTGGGGGGTGGGGGGCGGGGCGAAACTAAAATTTTAGGTTTCTGACTTGAAAGTTGGGTATGGTGGCACATGCATATAATTCCAGCATTCTGAAGGCTTAAGTCAGGAAAAGTACCCAAACTCAAGGCCAGGTTGGGTTACACAGTAAATTCAAGGCCAGTATTGGCTACAAGGTGAGACTTTGTCTCAAAAAAAAAAAACAAACACAAAATAAAAGATACTGCTGCCTTGGCAAAAGTTTAGCTTCTCCACCAAATGCGAACTAAAATAAAGCCGTTTAACCTCAGCACCCTGAGTAAACTTTTAAACTTAGTTTTGGGGCGGAGCCAGGAGAGGTGGTGACTACTATTTTCCAGAGGAGTGAGAGAAAACAGCCTGGTTAATCCAATTCAGTTGGCCAATAAAAACCAACCTCACAAATTCTAGCCACAATCCTTGAGAAGGTATCTCCTGTAACTGTCATCCTATGCAACACTGGCTAATGAAGGAGACGAGACACCAAAATATTTCTCGCGCTTTTCTGATGCGAATGGAGACTGGCAAATTAAGCATTCTCTCTGATCACAACTGCTCCCACACACGCCAAGACCAAAACAAAACCGAGTCAGCTCTCTGAGGTCCTGGATCCCTCCAGTGGCGTAGCAATAGAAGCCAGCCTTGGGGGCGGGGGGTGGGGGGGTGGGGGGTAAGTTCAGCAAAGGAAGTCCTAGCCTGTTAAGCCTTTCTCTTCAATTTCCCCAGCTCCTCCTGTCCGACGCGGAACGGAGGACAACGGAAAGGTACACATACACAGACTATTCTTTTGGGAACAATACGTCTCGGGGCCTCTACCGGACCCTAGCACCCAAGCCAGTTCGTGTCTTCTCCGGACTGGAATTCAGGCGCTGGCGTGAGAGGGTTAGGGCACCGGAGAACAACCACGCCGCCGCGCCGAGCAAGAGGGCGGAGGCTGAAACTCGCGCTTGGGCTCTGCCCCGAGGGCCCGAGGGAGCGGAGCTACAGCTTCGCAGTCTCCCAGGGGCCGCCGCAGGCCCGGGGCGCACTGTTGGGGAAGGGGCGGGGGTTCGGAGCGCCGCGGACGGGGCGGGGAGGAGGCAGAGGAGAGGGAGGCGGGGCGGGCAGGCCCGGCCCAGCAGCTGGGCGGCGCAACTCACCTCTGCTCCCGGCCTGCGGAGCCAGAGTGGCCAGGATTCCTCGCAGTTCCGATGCGGAGATCCGCACACGCTCCAACCCCTCCGCCATCTTCGCGGCGGCTGCTACAGCTGCGGCGACTCGGCCCCGCCGCGCGCAGCCAGGAAACCACGACGGACGGGCGGCGCGCGCTCACCCACTCCCACCCTTTTCCCCGCCCCCCTCCTGCCTGCCCTCCCCAAACGACGGTGGCCGCACTGGGAGCAAAAGCATTCAGCACGTTCAACTAGGACCTTGCAGGAGGGGGCGAACTGGCCGCGGAGACGCCGTGTGCGCGTGCGCAGAGGTGTAAAGCTGGGAAGGTCCGCCGAGGCTCGGAGGTGGAGGCGCAGCGCTCTGGAAGCGAGGTGAGGCGCAGCCAGGTGTGACTCGCCTATGTCAGGTGGGCTCTCGGGTCTAGGGGTGCCAGTATTGCTGCGGTGACCACCGAGGACACTGCTTTTGATCTGGGGCTCGGATTGACGGAGACATCCTACAATCCGACCTCCTCCGATCATTTTAGGCCGAAGTCTCCTTACCGTAGGCCTGGATTGTGGAGCTTAAAGATCTTTTATTATTATCCCCATTACTGGTAAACGGAATCTCAGAGAGTGGAAGAAGTAAATTGCTCCGTGTAACGTTTGATTGTACCAGAGTACCAAAGTCTATGACAGTTCATCCCTAAGAATTGCTGGAGACCATTGTGTGGAGGTTAAAAAAAGAAGGAAATTATTCCTTCTGGGAATTACTGTTAGCACTGAGAATTTTTTTTAATTACTTTTTTAGAACTCAAGTTAATTCTCCCATCTTTACATCTTTAAATTTTCACTGATGCTGGTAAAAATAGCTCATTCCTATATTCACGGTACTTCAAAGGCTGTGGTAGGAGGATTGCAAGTTCAAGCCTGGGCAACATAGCACATTTGAGGCTAATCAGGGCAACATATTAGAAGACCTTGTCCCAAAAAAAGGAAACAAAAAGTTAATTAGACTAGAAGATGGGTACTTTAAGCTCATTGACCATTAACTCCTATTAGAAACGGTGGGGTGGAGAAACTTCCTATCCAAAGACTGCCTTTCTCCAGTCGTTTCTTCTTCCCTGTCTCACACAGTCATTGACCCTTTAGACCCTCAAAAAGTAATAACCAGTTTTGCCTTGATCATAGTATAAAATATTTGATCCTGATAGGACTCATACAGTTCCTGTTATGTGAGAGATATTTCACCATCAAAAGAGAAAGACAATGACTGAGATATAGTCAACAGCTCAAATGAATGGGTATAATTAATTAGAGTGGCCAGAAAAAATGGCAGTTTTTGTCAAAAAGATTTGAGAGAAATAGGAAATATAAAAACTGCTTTCCCGGGCGGTGGTGGCGCATGCCTTTAATCCCAGCACTTGGGAGGCAGAGGCAGGCAGATTTCTGAGTTCGAGGCCAGCCTGGTCTACAAAGTGAGTTCCAGGACAGCCAGGGCTATACAGAGAAACCCTGTCTCGAAAAACCAAAAAAAAAAAAAAAAAAACTGCTTTGCTGGGGCTGGCAAGATGACTCAGCGGTAAGAGCACTGACTACTGAGTTCAAATCCCAGCAACCACGTGGTGGATAACAACCCTCTGTAATGAGATCTGGCGTCCTCTTCTGGTGTGTCTGGAGAGGAGTTGACTGGAGAGAGCTGGGCCAACCAGAGCAAGCAGAGTTGATCCAAAGGTCCTAAAATTCCCAGCAACCACATGAAGGCTCACAACCTACAGCTACAGTGTACCCACATACAGTAAATAAATAAATCTTTAAAAAAACAAAAAAAAAAAAAACTGCTTTGTGCTCCTGGCATGATAGCACATGCTGTAACTCCAGCACTTGGGAGGAAGATCAAACTTTAAGGCTGTGCTCCACCATTGAGTCCATTGAGTTTAAAGCTAAACCAAAGAACGTGAGTAGACTCTATCTCCAAAACATAAGCCAGACACGATGGCACATGCCCAGCACCAAAAATACACAGGCAGGAGGACAGTTTGGTCTACATAGTGAGTTCCATGCCAACTAGAGCTATATAGTAACACCTGTGTAAAAAACACTAACAACAGGATTTTTTTTTTTAAATTTATTTGTTCATTTAATGTATATAAGTACACTGTTGCTGTCTTCAGACACACCAGAAGAGGGCATCAGATCCCATTACAGATGGTTGTGAGCCACCTTGTGGTTGCTGGGAATTGAACTCAGGATCTCTGGAAGAGCAGTCAGTGCTCTTAAACGCTGAGCCATCTCTCCAGCCCAACAATAGGATTTTTTTTTTAAATCCTAACTTGAAGCTGGGTATGGTATCAAACATCTCTAACACCATGACTCTAGATGCTAAGGCAAGAAGATACAAGAGTTCCCAGTTAGCCTCGCTGTACATACAAGGAGTGCAGGCAACACTTGGGAAATGAAGCAAGAAAATCAAGAATTGAGAGGTTAAGGTCATCCTTGGCTATGTTCCAAGCCAATCTGGATTGCATGAGACCCTTTCTCAAAAAAAAAAAAAAGGATCCCCAGCACCACATACACTGGGTTGTTATGGTGGCAGAAGCCTGTAATCCCAGCCCTTGCAAAGTACAAGGGGAAGAATTAGAAATTCAAGGTTATCCTTGGTTACATATCCAGTTGAAGACATCAGTTTGAGAAGTTGTTTCATTTTGTTTTCTTTTGTTGAGCTAAATTCTGTTGTATCCAGCCTGGTTTTGAAGTCATTATGTAGCCAACGATACTTGCCTCCATCTCCTAAATGATGGCATTACAGATATGGATCTATCCTGATGTGCCAGGTTGAAGTTTTACTGGGGATTGAATGCAAAGATTGAATATGCTGGACAAGCACCCTATTGAATGAGTTGTGTCTCTAGCCCCAACTTTTATTTATTTATTCCTTTATTTCCCAGTCTGTCATTTTTTAATAACTTGTCTCATCTTTAATTATATGTATGAGTCTGTGTATGCATACATACACATGAGTGCAGGTGCCTGCAGAAACCAAGAGGCCTTGAATTCCCCCTGGAGCTAGAGTTCGAGGAGGTTATGAGCCACCTGATGTGGGAAATGAATTCCTGTTCTCTGCCAGAACATGCTGTGCTTGCTCTTAATCTCTGAGCAATCTCTCCAGCCCCATGACTTTTATATTTTTGTTTTTTTCGAGACAGGGTTTTTCTGTGTAGCCCTGGCTGTCCTGGAACTCACTCTGTAGACCAGACTGGCCTCAAACTCAGAAATCCACCTGCCTCTGCCTCCCAAGTGCTGGGATTAAAGGCGTGCACCACCACACTCGGCTAACTTTCATTTTTTTAAAGAACGAAAAATAATTTTAAACAAGAAAACTCCCCTAGGACAGTCATGGCCAACTTAATTCAATGCTGACAGTGATCAGACCAAAGAGCCTTTAAGTACTAAAACAGAACTCAGGAACACAATAAATACATAAGGATGAGAGATAATACAAGTTCTAAATGTTGGCAGCTGACTGAAGAGGAGCAACAGGCAAGTTACAGGAAAAAAAGCTACTTATTTGTTTTTTTTTTTTTTTTTTCAGACAGGGTTTCTCTCTGTAGCCCTGGCTGTCCTGGATCTCACTCTGTAGACCAGGCTAGCCTTGAACTCGGGGAGATCCTCCTGCCTCTGCCTAGTGCTAGGATTAAAGGCATGAGCCTCCACCACCCAGCTAGAAAGCTACTAAATTGATGAGGGAAATTTTGAATTTTTAGATTTAAAGTACTCATGAAGAACTAATTAAAACAACAAAAAAGACTTCAGCTTGGTGGTAAATGACTGTAATCCCAGCAACCCAGGATATTACATAAGAGAATTCCAGCCTCTAACTGCTCGTAACTCCAGTTCCTAGTGAATAAGACACCCTCTTCAGGCACCTACATGCAGACACACAAACACACAGACACAAACACACAGAGAAGAGAAAGGAGCTTGGCATGGTTGTGTACCTTTGGAAGGCAGAGGCAGGTGGATCTCTGAGTTTGAGGCCAGCCTCCTCTATATAATGAGTTCCAAGGTATCCAGGCCTACTGTCTCAGCACAGTGTTAATTACACTATTGAATGTGTGTGAGCTCACATGTGGAGGTCAGAAGACAACATGCAGGAGTCAGGTGTCTCCCTCTACCATGTGGGTCCTGGGAATGGAACTGAGGTTGTCAGACTTGGCAGCAGGGGACTTTACCAGCTGGGCCGTCGCCCTAGCTGTCATCCTTTGTCTTCTGAAAACTGCCTCTCACTACTACACGGAAGATTCGTTTTGTTTTTTTCCCCTCCTTCATTTCCCCTTCTACTGCTGTTTCCCTACAGAAGCAGAGAACTGAGGTAATCATGCTGTTGTGTTCACGCTGTCGTTAACAAGGCCTTTCTCATTTCAATTCCCAGTCATGCTCCATCACTCCTTAGTGGCTTTAATGTGCTGGACATATGTCCTTAAATATACATGTATCTTTGCATAATGTATAATGTTTTATGTATGTATTATAAATGTACATAATTGATACTGTGCTATAGATCTCATTCTGTTTCTTTTTCATGTTTCCATAACTACTTCTATTATGTAGTATTTCCTAAATGACCTTACACCCTTTGCCACACTGGTCCTGGGCCAAGATGGGCCAATCAAAGTCCTTACCCAGAATTTTTTGAACTGAAATTGAGAGAGAATCCCTCTTCAGTATGGAAGCCATAAATTGTAAAACACAGGAGCTGTCAGCAGCCATGTGTCCTGCCGTACGGAGCCAGCTGGTCTGCTGTAAGAAGGAAGCCGCCGTGCCAGAGGCAGCAGAGGTGAGAAACTGAGTGACAGTCACGGAAGCTCCCAAGACCGTGGTGCAGTTGTTGCTGAAGCTCCACCTCCCCTCTGTGGTTTGTTCAACCCTTCCTTGGGTTCCATGAGCCAGAGAACCTGGACACACTCATCCTTTGCCTACGTTACTTCAAATTGAGGCCCTACCACTTACAAACTGTATTATGTAGGGCTCTCTACAGGGATAGAATTGATAGGATTATATGTATATAAATAAAGGGTATGTGTTAGAGTGCCTTACAGGCTATGGTGGTTAGTCCCACAATGGTTGTTTCTTGGCAGAAAAGCCAAGAAACTTGTAATGTTCAGTCCACGCTTTGTTGGAATCCCGAAGATGTTGGTTCTAACTCCAGTGAAGGATTGCCTCAGCAGCAAGGTAGATGAACTTACCAGCAAGAGTGAGGGCAAGCAGGCAGGAAGCAAAAGCTTCCTTCTTTCATGTCTTCTTCTGTGGGCTGCCACGAAAGCTGTGACCCAGATTCAGGGTAGGTTGTCTTCCCCTCAAGTGGTCAAATCAAGGAAAGCCAAGTTACCAAGGGAGAGCGGTCATCATATGACAGACATATAGGCCTAATTATAACTATTATCCTTTGTTGCTCCTTCAGCTGTGGTAAAATACACATAAATGTGAATTTGATTACTAGAGGTATCCCATAGGGTTGGAATCATGTAGTAGGAATCTTTTCCGATGGCTTATTTCCCTTAGCATAATGCCCTCAGTGTTCATCTATTTTACAACATGTTAGAATTTCCTCCTGTTAAGTGCATCTTCCATTTTATGTGCATATTATATATGTATAAACATCGTCTATCAGTGTCCACTGGCTTCTCCTGGTTATTGTGACTAATGCAGCTATGAACATGGGATATAGAAATGTTTTCGGTTCTTTTGATCTGCTCTAGGGATGGAGTTGCTGGCTCAGGTGCTAACCCTGGGGCCATTGTTTTTAGGAACGAGCATAGTGTTTCCCATGGCGCCTCCCTGCTTCGGATTCTGCCCAGCAGTCCGTTAGGCTCCCGTTCCGCTCCGTCCGCGTTAGTGCTCATGGTTACAAGCTGGGGTCCCGTGTAGTTTTGATTTCATTTTTCTAGTGATTGATGAATCTGGGAATATTCCATGTGCTCATTGGCCATTTATGTATCTTACCTAGGGAGATTTCACGTTTTTGGAGTGTTTTTATGTTTTGATACAGGGTCTCCTGTAGCATGGACTGGTCTGGAACTAGCTGTGTAGCCCAAAGATGACCTTGAACTTATCTTCCTGCCTCCACCTGGTGCCAGCCTGTACCATCCAGCTTATTTTATGCAGAGTTGGGGGTCAAACCCAGGGCTACTTCTGTCTGAAGGACATCTTTAGTCCCTTAAAAGTTTCTGTTTTCATAAAAGTATCATAAGTGATGTTTTTCTATCTCTTTTGCCATTCAAGCCCCCATTGTCCCTCACATGTACTGGAATGCCTCTGAATTGGGCTCCCTGGTTACGTATTTGGCCTTTCCTTTTTATTCACTGTAATGTAGTCAGAGTATTTTTCTAAAAATGGTGGTGTATCCCCATCACCCAACCCCTCGGGAGAAGAAAGCAAAATGACCATAAAAGTCAAAGTCAAGGCCAGGTTCATATACATACTAAAAACCTGAGTTCAAAATCACAAAATTTTACATATATGTGTGCATGTATTCTAACATGGCGCTTACCTGATCAGAGCTTACTCGAATTATATTACTCTTATTTTAAAAATTGAAAGTTGAACATAATAACATGTACCAGAAATCATGATACTTAAGAAGTAGAGGCAGCTAGCCGGGCGTGGTGGCGCATGCCTTTAATCCCAGCACTCGGGAGGCAGAGGCAGGCGGATTTCTGAGTTCGAGGCCAGTCTGGTCTACAAAGTGAGTTCCAGGACAGCCAGGGCTATACAGAGAAACCCTGTCTCAAAAAAACAAACAAACAAACAAATAAAAAGAGAAGAAGTAGAGGCAGGATCATCAGAAGGCCCAGAACATCTTTGTGCTCCTACACACCAAGTCTCAGGCCATTGTAGGCTATCCAAGACTCTGTCTTAAAAAAAAAAAAAGGAAAAAGCAAGAAAGAGTGACTTAAATAATGTAGCATTGTCCCACAACAGGGTACGTTTCAAGGGCATGATTTGTCTTGGGATGGGTGGGCCTGCTACCTGCATGAGAGGGCTCACAAATCTTTATTTTCCCTTCCCTCCCCCTTCCCCACCCCTTGAGGTCTCACTCTAATTCTGACTGGCCTGGAGCTTTCTCTGTAGAGCAGTCTGGCCTCTCTCTGTCTCCCCAGTACTGAGAGTAGATGTGTCTGCAACCACACCAAGCATAGATTTCTTATTTTATTTCATTTATATGAGTATTGTGCCTACATATATGATTGTACACTACAAGTATGCCTGGTGGCTGGCAAAGTCAGAAAAGGGTCTTGGATCTCCTGGACCTGCAATTATAGATGGTTGTGAGTCACCATGTGGGTGCTAGGAACCAAACTGAGAGCCTCTACTAAAGCAGCTGCTGCTCTCAACTACAGACCCATCTGAGAGCCCCTGCTCTTTTTCCTGGGTGGTTTTGATAGCTTACTTTCTAAATGTGAAGAAAATCCAGGGGAATTACTATATGAATGATGTTTGTCTTTGCAGTTTCAAGTTTCCCTAAAGGGTCTGACATAATGAAAGCCCTCTAAGGTTCAGTGTGGTTAAAGAGGCCCCACATCTGTGTGGGTTCAGACCTGGGATTGGCTAGAGCCTGGAAGTCATGACATATGAGAACTAGACATATAGCTTTCCTTGCTGCTTCTGCAATTCCCCACCCAAGCCTTTCCCTTAAAAAAAAAAAAAAATTCAGATCCCTGTGGAAGCTAAAAATAGCACAGCCAAAGTAAGATCTGAGAACTGAAGAGCAGTTCGTTTTAAAGATACTACTTGAAAAGCTACCTTAAACCATACCAGGTAGTGATGGCACATGCCTTTAATCCCAGCACTTGGGAGGTAGAGAGTCAGGGGCAGGCAGAGCTCTGAGTCCAAGTCCAGCCTGGTCTACAAAGTGAGTTCAAAGATAGCCAGGGCTACACAGGGGAACCCTATTTCAAAATATAGAAAAGGAAAACTACCGTAAGCCATATCTGAAATTATAAAAACAAATAAAAGATTAAAGGGCATCAGCTATAAAGCAGCTAGCCTGGCAAAACACAGGGGGCCCAGTGGCTACATCACCTGTAACTCAAGGTCCAGGATTTATGTGGTGCACAAAGCTCACATGGGCATGCCCAGACACATAAATAAAAAGAAGCCAGCTGGGACTGTGAATAAAGCTCACTGGTAGAGCATTTACCCTGAGTCCTTGGATCCCATCCAAGACAGTAGTGGGGACATACTTTAAAAGCTGACAAGATAATTTAGTAACATGATGAATCCACAAAAATCTTAGTCTTCATTTATATTATCAGTAATTATTCTTAGAATGCCATGGTAGGAGCTGGAGAATTGGCTCAGGAGTTAAAAACAGTAGCTGCTCTTCCAGAGGACCCAGGTTTGAGCCTTAGCATCCACCTGGCATCTCACAGTCACCTGGAACTCCAATTCCAGAAGATCTGATTCCTTCTGGCCTCCATGGGCATCACGCATGCTCATGGTATACATACATACATACATAGACCAAGGCAAAACACTCATTCACATCAATCTATGAAAAAAAAGGTTTTTTTAAAAAATTATATAGCAGGTCAAAAAGCTGACTCAGTGGGTAAAGGCACTTGGATTAGAGCCTGACATCCCAAGTATGATCCACAGGACACACATGGCAGAAGAAAAGAACCAACTCCCAAAGCTTTTCTCTGATGTCATAGTGGGTACCCACCCCAAGACACAGGAAGAAGAAAATGTCATAAAAAGCAATATAGTGCCGGGCAAGGTGGCACATGCCTTTAATCCCAGCACTCAGGAGGCAGAGGCAGGCGGATTTCTGAGTTCAGTTCGAGGCCAGCCTGGTCTACAAAGTGAGTTCCAGGACAGCCAGGGCTACACAGAGAAACTCTGTCCCAAAAGAGCAAACAACGACAAAGCAGTGCAAGGCAGAAGTGAGCAAGCATCCTTTAGATATTGTCTGTTAGACTGATAATCAGCTTGGCAGTGGCTATCAAACGTTACAAGACTGACATCACTGCACCAACATGATGTCTTAGGACTGTGTGTACCTTTAGATACAATTATGAAAACTGAAAACAGAGAAAACTGAGCCCCCCAAAAGAGCAAGAAAATGTTTAACAGTCATGTGATGGATGGATGTTTTGGAAACAGATAATGACTTATTAAAATGGTACTAAAGCCAGACACAGTGGTGTAGGTCTGAAATCTCAGCACTTAGAACTAAAAAGGGTAAGACTGGTCAAGGTATAGTGATTCATACTGTAATCCCAAGGATTGGGAGGCCAAGGCAAGAGGACTGCCCGAGTTCAAGGACTACCTAGTCTACACAATGAGCTCCAAGCCAGCCTCAGCTACAGAAGCCAGACCCTTTCCCAAAAGAATAAAAATTAACAATGTACCCAGGCTTCCTGGCACATATCTGTAATCCTAGCATTTGAAAGATGGAGGCAGAAAGATCAGGAATTCAAGCCTATCCTTGGCTACATAAGTTGAAAGCCACCCTGGGCTACATGGGACCCTGTCTCAAAAGAAAACAGAACCTACAAACCAGAAATGTTGGCACATGGCTGTAATTCTGGCAGTCAGTTGGTGGAAGCAGGAGGATTGTGAGTTTGAGGGCCACAGCCTGTATTACATGGCAGAATCCTCCAAAAAGTAAAACAGAGAGCTCCAGGGCTCATGAATACATTCACATGCTATGCACACATACAATCACATAAACATTTAACCATACAGTGGTGGCATGAGCCTTCAATCCCAGCACTCAGAAGACAGAGGCAGAGGACAGCCTGGTCTACAAGGTGAGTTACAAGACAGCCAGGGCTACACAGAGAGAGAAACCTTGGTTTCTGGAAAAACCAGGGGGAAAAAACAAATAGTCCACTTTTTTTTTTCCAAAATAACTTTTGTTCATTTATGTAATCAGACTCTCAACTATGTAACCCTAGCTAACCTGAAACTAACTATGTTGACCAAGCTAGCGTTGGATACAGAGAGATTCATCTTTCTCTGCTTCCAGAGTGCTGGGATTAAAGGTATGCCCATCACTCCTGGATACATTAATGTGTGTATGTGTGTATGTGTGTGTGTGTGTGTGTGTGTGTGTGTGTGTGTGTGTGTGTGTGTGTTAACCATGTATGTTAAGGCATATGTATGGAGGTCAGGACCACTTGGGGGTTGCTTCTCTTCTTCCATCATATGGGTCCTGGAAACCAAACTTAGGTCATTACAACCTTATGTGCCTTGATCTGCTGAGCTACCTTGCCTGTCACAGTATGTGTTAATTCTTAAAATAAAAATATAAGTCGGGTACAATGGCACACAGGAATAGTCCCAGGAATCAGAAGGCTGTGACAAAAGGATCCCTTGGGGTTTATACCAGCCTGGATGACATAAAGAAACTTGAGATTCATAAAACAAACAAAACAACAGGTGTAGGTTCAAGCCTTTATTCCCAGTACTTAGGAGGCAGAGGCAGGTGGATCTCTGTAAATTGTAAAGGCCAGCCTGGCTATACAATGATGAAAAGGTACATACCTGTACCAGTGCCAAGAGGTGTGTGTGTAGGAGACAGCGGGGCTGAAAACTTCAGATTCCAGGATGTTCCTCTCTGAACCAAACACTGGTAATGAGAGCAGCTGCAGCAGCACTGCAGCCCCTGCCCCCATCCCAGGGCCATTGTCCTGTTTCAGTGTTTTAAAGAATCATTGTTTGGACTGTGCTCTGACCCCTTGCCTTGTTCCTGGGTTTCAGAACCATGTGTGCTCAGTACTGCATCTCCTTTGCTGATGTTGAAAAAGCTCATATCAACATTCAAGACTCTATCCACCTCACCCCAGTGCTAACAAGCTCCATTTTGAATCAAATAGCAGGGCGCAATCTTTTCTTCAAATGTGAGCTCTTCCAGAAAACTGGGTCTTTTAAGGTAAAAATCAGTTTTATTATATATGTTTTCCAAATCTACTGGCTTTATTCTTCTGTCCACTAACAGTAAATAAATGACTCTGGAAACAAGAGGTTGCACAATTTTGAAGATGAGGGTACCCAGGTTTACAACATTGCTATGCCACTTTCACACAACCTAAAATCCATTATAACTGTGGTCCCATGAATCATGTCTAAAAAACTAACGGTGTGAAGCACCACACCCAGCTGTGCATTTTTGCATATCTTAACAGAAGGATGGGGATAAGGTTGCCCATGGTTACATAGCAAATTCAATGCTAGCCTGAGCCACAAGACACTTTTTTTTGTTTATTTACAAAGTAAAGCAGTTAAAAGCTAATTTACTATTATGAATAATACTTGGGGCTGGCAAACAGCTCAGAGGTTAACACTGGCTGTTCTTCCAGAGGATGCTGGTTCAATTCTAAACACCAGCATGGCAGCTCACAACTGTAAGTAAAACACCGATGCACATAAAAAGTAAAAAGGAATCATCACAAAAATTGTTTCTAACTTCTAACTTTTTAAATTATGTGTATTGGTATTTTGCCTGCATGCATGTCTGTGAATGTGTCACATACCCTGGAACTGGAGTTACAGAGTTGTAAACTGCCATATGTACTGTACTGGGAAGTGAACCCAGGGCCTCTCAACTGTTGGGCTCTTTGTAGCCCAAGAAAAATAGTTTATACTTAGTGTAGTGTGAGTATACAATGTTTAGTTATAGAACTATATATATCACAGTGACATTAGATCTTCCCAGATCTACCTTCTGTCCTGCAAAACACATTACACTAGAAGTCTTTTAGAGCTAGGTGTGGCCACTAACCCCTGTAACCTAACACATGGGAGATTGAGGCAAGATGATTTCCCTGAGTTCAAAACTGCCCTGGACTACATAGCTAAGTTCTAGGCCACAGAGTAAGACTCAGTCTTAACTCAGGAGCAGGGCTGGTGACCAGGGTGGCCCAGCATTGAAGGTCACTTGTCCTTGGAGTGGACCTGGATTTCAATAATACTCACTACAGCCGGGCATGGTGGCACATGCCTTTAATCACAGCACTCAGGAGACAGAGGCAAGTGGATTTCTGAGTTTGAGACTAGCCTGGTCTACAAAGTGAGTTCCAGGACAGCCATGGCTACACCCTGTCTAGAAAAACCAAAAAAAAAAAAAAAAAAAACCAGACAAACAATAATGCTCACTCCAGAGGATCCAGCAGGCTCCCACATCATGCATAAGCATACTTAAAGACAAAACTTTCACACACATAAAAGTAATAAAAAAGGAGAAAAATGTGCTGTGTAAGTAATATCATTTTAACCTTCTGTATATGCCACTGTATTACAATTGCCTGTACTATTATTTCTCATTATTTTTACATGCTTGAGTTTATTGCTTTCAAGCAATAGTCTATCATTGTAGCCTCAAGTGTATAGCAGGCTGTTTGTGTAAATACTCTCTACGGTTTGCATAATAAACAAGTGAATGCATATCTCTGAACATGTTCCCATTGTTAGAAATGCACCATTTATAATTTACTATCTCTTCCAGATTCGAGGTGCCCTTAATGCCATCAGAGGCTTAATTCCTGACACACCAGCAGAGAAGCCCAAAGCCGTAGTTACTCACAGCAGCGGAAACCATGGCCAAGCTCTCACCTATGCTGCCAAACTGGAAGGTACGTAACTTTCTCAGGGTAGTATCAAAAGTAGTACAAAGCTACCTGTTTGATTGTAAGCAAAATGATCTAAGTTTCTATCCTAGACAGCCCTCATACTTATCATGTCCTTCCCCTCCCAGGAATTCCTGCTTACATTGTGGTTCCCCAAACAGCTCCCAACTGCAAGAAACTGGCAATCCAAGCCTATGGAGCATCGATAGTATACAGTGACCCGAGTGACGAGGTACAGAAAGCAGTGCTCAGCAACTTAGCATCTTCACATGACTGACGGTCTGCCTCTTATGCCTCCTCTTCTCTTAGTATGGCCAGCCTATCTCTCTCTCTCTCAACCTATTCTCTCTCTCATATCTACCTTTACTGGATATCATTAGTCTCAGCTTATGACTAAAGCCAGACTTGATAGGACATGCCTATTCTAGCACTCAGGAGTTTGAGACAGAATGGCAAGTTCGGCCTGGACGAACCAGCCATTCCACCTTCCTATCTAATATAGTGCAATATCCTCTCCCAAAACCGTTCTTCAGAAAGGCCAAATTCTAACCTTGTATACTTCGCACTTAACTTCAAACATCCTTTTAAAAATCAATAGCTTGCCGGGTGTGGTGGTGCACGCCTTTAATCCCAGCACTCGGGAGGCAGAGGCAGGCTGATTTCTGAGTTCAGTTCGAGATCAGCCTGGTCTACAAAGTGAGTTCCAGGATAGCCAGGGCTATATAGAGATACCCTGTCTCGAAAAAAACAAAACAAAAAATAAATAAATAAATAAATAAATAATAATTTTAAAAAATCAATAGCTTGTCATGTGATGAAGCTCCTCTGTCACCCAATAAAAAATGCATTTTTCTCACAAGTACTCCAGCACACCATGTTTATTTATAGAAATGTGAAAAAAAAATCTGTCTTTTAAGTATTAAGAATTAAACTTTTGTGGAACTAAACTCACTTTAAGTCAAGTAAGCTACATTAATGCTACCTTTTTAGTCCAGAGAAAAGGTCACTCAAAGAATTATGCAAGAAACCGAAGGCATCTTGGTCCATCCCAACCAGGAGCCTGCAGTGATAGCTGGACAAGGAACAATTGCCCTGGAAGTGCTGAACCAGGTAAGATGGCATAATTCTATGTAGCTATTAGTAAAGTGGTTTGCTGTGGATTGTATGTACACATAAGGCTTTGTTTTTAAAAGATTTTGCCAGGCAGTGGTGGTACACACCTTTAATCCCAGCACTCGGGAGGCAGAGGCAGGCGGATTTCTGAGTTCGAGGCCAGCCTGATGTACAGAATGAGTTCCAGGACAGCCAGGGCTACAGAGAAACCCTGTCTCAGGGGAAAAAAAAATTATTTTATGTATATGAGTACACCATTGCTCTCTTCAGACACACCAGAGAAAGCATCTGATCCCATCACAGATGGTTGAGCCACCATGTGGTTGCTGGGAATTGAACCCTGAAAGAGCAGTGCTCTTATCATTGAGCCATCTCTCCAGCGCACATAAAGGTTTATTAGTTGGCCTGTTTACATTATTACTACAGGTTCCCTTGGTAGATGCACTGGTGGTACCAGTAGGAGGAGGAGGAATGGTTGCCGGAATAGCCATTACAATTAAGGTAAGAAAACAACCTCACCAGGTGGTGGTGGTGGCGCATGCCTTTAATCCCAGCACTTGGGAGGCAGAGGCAGGAGTTCAAAGCCAGCTTGGTCTACAAAGTGAGTTCCAGGACAGCCAGAGCTATACAGAGAAACCCTGTCTGGGGGGTGGGGGTGGGGACAAGAACACCTTCTAGACTTCCTAGACTAGGTAAAGGACCATTACCTCTCATAGCCTTCTTTGCCCACTGTCCTTTTGCTCTATGCTGCTATAGAAGCAGTTAACAGTTACAATGGTGGCATCCTTACTCCTCAAGCCCACCTCACAAAGCTATGGTCCTTCCCAATTAGTAGAATCCAGACAAGCCAGTTATCAGATACAACTTTTATTAAAGTGCTTCAAGGTCACGTTTCCATTCTGATCATCAAGGCTAGCACATCTTTAACACTCTCTGCCTCCTTTACGCAGACAAAGGCTGTATTGTAACGTGTGCCTTCCTTCCCCAGGCCCTGAAACCTAGTGTGAAGGTATACGCTGCTGAACCCTCGAATGCAGATGACTGCTACCAGTCTAAACTGAAAGGAGAACTGACCCCCAATCTTCATCCTCCAGAAACCATAGCAGATGGTGTCAAATCCAGCATTGGCTTAAATACCTGGCCTATTATAAGAGACCTTGTGGATGATGTCTTCACTGTCACAGAAGATGAAATCAAGGTAAGACTCAGATGAGAAAACCGCCGGTCTAATTTCTCAGGCATTGTTAACAGAACCCTGAGAGTAGATCACATACTTTATCACAACAAACCCAAATGTCTACTTCACTTTTCGAATGTAACCCACTAGACTCTAGCTCCGTTTCTTGCTTCATTAACCCTTGCTCCTTTCTGTGCCTACAGTATGCAACCCAGCTGGTGTGGGGAAGAATGAAACTGCTCATTGAGCCGACTGCTGGCGTGGCATTGGCTGCAGTGCTGTCTCAGCATTTCCAAACAGTCTCTCCAGAAGTAAAGAACGTCTGCATTGTACTCAGTGGGGGGAATGTAGACTTAACCTCCCTAAACTGGGTGGAGCAGGCTGAACAGCCAGCTCCTTACCAGACTGTTTCGGTTTAAATTCAGGGAAGATTGTCTCTAGATGAAAATTTTGTTTCCATCTTCCTTTAAAAACTATGTTCAAAATCCTAGCCAAGAAAGTGTACATAATAATGTAAATCCTGTACTGAGCAGAGACGTGGACACTGAAATACAAAGCACAAACTGCCTGGTCACAACCCACAGACTCCAACTGACTCTCCATTACTCCATGTCTGCTTCAGACACTGTTGAAGAGAAGTCACTTTTAACCCAAGGTGCCGGCTCTGGTACATATGGGTCATAAGTCCACTTGGGAAACACTCGCTTATAGAGATTCATTAATACTGTGTCCTGAGATTTCAGCTTCCCATCAAAACTGCACTTCATATGGCCATGGGTACCTAGAAGTTAAACGGATAATTGGTCAAAATAAGGTGGACACATTCAAGCAGTGAACTTACAGCCCACTAGTCTCAGATAACCAACCCCTGGGAATCCCAGGTTCTTACCTAGAGGCTCTTTGATGTGTCCCCGGCGGCCCCACTTGGTTCTCAGTTCCACAGGCTTAAACCACATCACATCCTCTTAGAATGGAAAAACAAAGTCAAACATTTACCCACACAGCCACAAGGCCATCTTCCCACCACTCTCCTTCTCACACCTACCTCTGCTGAAGAACATGTACCGCACTACTGCCATCTTAGTAAAAATTTTAAAAGGATGACCACTTAGAACCACTCTCTTTATGACCATCCTGTCTGGGTCCACTGAAAACAGATGGCCTGTAGCGATGAGGCTGTGCATTCCTGAGAAAGAGAGCACTGTCAATCTACGGCCAAGTCCATAGCTCTAGTCTACTTTAAGGGCCCATCCATCTACTACTATGCTACTTTCCCGAGGCAAAGGAAGACCACTAAAAGACATTTCTAATGGAGCCAGTCCCTCACACCCACCTTACATATATTGATTAGTGTGTAAAGTGTGCCAACAGGTAACAACTGATGTATCACTCTGGGCTTACACCCTCAATGAGGCTAAAACTGGTATTTAAAACAAACAGAACACCAGTATTCCTTACTACAGCGAGACCCCAGCCTAAGTACTGAAGAGTTATGGTGCTAGTGGGTGCTTATATGTTTGGTATTTACATTCCAAATCCAACATACCATTTCTTCTCTGCTTGAAAAGCAGCACAGATGCAGGAGGGAACGTGATTGGCGCAAACACTGTCACCACTAAGGCCGCATCAGCAGTCAGGAATCTTTGAAATTTATGTTTATCAGCTTCCATAATAAGGGTCCAAAATAAGTAAACAGAAAAGCAAAAGGCCTTGTGAGAAACCATAAGCAATGCAAAGTGTCAAAAGCTGCACTGCTGCAACATGTGGCCCCACCCTTTAAACTTTCAGCAATGGAGATGAAACCCAGGGCTCTGTGCACACTAAGTGCTCTGCCATAGACCCACAGCATATCCTCAGTGTTTGTATTGTTATTTATGTGTATGTATCTGAGTGCAGGTGCCTCTTTCCAGATTGACCAATGTGGATGCTGGAATCCAACCTGGGTCCTCTACAGGCTCCTGTCTGCTTAGTTTTGAGAGGAGTTCATGTATTGCATGCTGGCCTTGAACTTGCTGTGTACTTTCTGCCATCAAGGGCTAAAGTTCCCAGTTCATTTTTGGTTTCTCTATACTTCTAACTCTTGGGCTTTTTCCCGTGTCAGTGAACGTGGCTGTGAGATGACTGCTTCTGTGTAGGAGAGTAACCTAGTAGGGAAACTGTTCACCTTACTTTCTCAAAACAATACAAAGCTTTTTAATACATCTCATTTATTTGGGGGTGTGGGGGCATATATGCATAGAAGTCAGAGGACAGTCCTCTGCTCCACCATGGGAGTCAGGGCACTCACTGACTGTAGGTCCTCAGGTTCAGCAACTAGTCCATGTTACTTTATATTTCAATTACTCAGGTATGTCAGTGTGGTCTGTAACAGTGCCAGCTGGGCATGGTAGTGTACCCCCCCTCCGCCTCAGTACTCCCAGCCTTCTGAAGGTCAAGGCCAGCTTGGGCAACATATTAAGACCTAGTCTCTCAATTATCAAATAAAATAAAAATAGAAAGTAAAACAAGACAGCTACACACACACAAGTTACTTAAACAAGCAAGTAATAACAGTAATACTAGGAGGGGAAGGTGGGAGGACCCAGCTCAGTGCAATAAGATACGCCATCTCAGCCGGGCGTGGTGGCGCACGCCTTTAATCCCAGCACTCGGGAGGCAGAGGCAGGCGGATTTCTGAGTTCGAGGCCAGCCTGGTCTACAAAGTGAGTGCCAGGACAGCCAGGGCTACACAGAGAAACCCTGTCTCGAAAAACCAAAAAAAAAAAAAAAAAGATACGCCATCTCTTCGATAAAACTTTTGTTTACAAAATGTTCACACGATGGTAAGAGAATGTACCCAGAGCACCAGTGAAGCTGTCACCATCTTGTCTCCTGTCACTGAAAGGCAACACATATTCCTAGTCCTGAAGCTACACTGGGATTTAATACCTACTCTGGAACAATACTCATAGCAGAGAAGCCTCAGTACAACAGCTTGCATCACTGGGATGCTTCAGACAGGTTCAGACATTTTGAATAAAAACATCATTGGCTCCTAAGTCAGAGTACTAAAAATATTTCTAATCCCAGAGACTTTCAACCACAAAGAAGAAGTGGCAAAGCTCCAGCAGCTGTCTGTGCTTACCTGCTGTGTGCTGAGAGAACAAAGGCGAAGCTCGGAAACGCCTGAACCCACAATGGAATATCAATTCTTCTTTCGCCTTCACAGGTTCCGTGTTGCCAGGGTTCCGGCTCACCACCATGTTCAATACTGACATCTGAGGACCAAACAAGAAAAAGCTTCACATTCTAGGCATACAACAGCCTAACCTGAAAAGCAAAGCAAGCAAACATCAGTCACTCTAAGAACTGACCATGCTACTTAACAAGTCAAATGACATCAAATACCCACCAACTGACATCATGGTGCGTTTAGGCCTCATTGGTGCTTCCGTGCACATGTGTAAGCACTGTTCCATAAAGAGCCCCCTCACCACCATATACCCCCCCCAGCCACAACCATCCAAGCTTCTTCAACCTTTATGCCAGCCTTCCCACTCCCAGTATACATGATTATAGGCTACGTAGAGAAGAGATTTATACATGGGCATAGACATTTACAACTGCTAACCCCCATTTGATCTGAAAAACACATTTAGAGAAGTCTCAGAACCACACAGACTACATCAAAAAGATGCTTCAGACAGGTTCAGACATCTTGGGCATAACCATCATTGACTTCTCTATCTTAATTCCTCAATCAAAAAGGTAGGCTCTCAGCCCAATGAGCAAAGTGTTGTACACTTGGGAAAGGTATTTGTACCTCTCCATTTCCCACAAAACACTGATTTACCTTCTGTTCATAAGGTAGCAAAGAAAATGCAATCAAGGGCCCTCCTTGCCGGAAATACTCAACCACTGAGACAGGGACAGCAGAAACATGGAGTGTGACATACCAGCCCACCTGCCAGGAGAAAGCACAATAGTCACGGGTGCCAATAATGATGAAACCTTTCTCCAGGTATGTGCTAAGCCTCATCTCTCAAGACTGACACTCATAGATGCATCAACCACCCAGATTCAACCTTCTCAGCTACTTATCTCTGACTGCTCCTCATCCCCAAACAAGCAGCATGATATCAAACAAAAACAAATTAAAAGGTGGGCAGAAGGCAGGTACCTCAGCTCCTTCAGCTTCTTTTTCCTCAATCTCTTTAAAGATTCTTTTTCTAGTATTAACAAAATTCTGAAACTGAAATATCCGAGCATAATCTCTAGGAAGGTTTTCTTTAGGGTCCCAAGGAGATGTCCGGAAACTCTTGAGGCCTCTATATTTCTGAAATCTAGAACGTAAGTTTTAAAGAAAATAAGACGTTTAGTACTACATAAAACTCACCTCACTTGTAAAATGGTTAAGGCTCTAGGTTGTTCAAAGTACTCTTACTAGGGATGTAACTCACTGGTATAATGCTTATCTAGTATGCCCATGGGACCAGGGTTCAATCCCCAGCACAGCACAACAAAGTCTAGCACTGGGGATGCCGGGGCAGGATCATGGTTCCACATCAGCCTAAACTGTCTCAAGAAACTAAGGCACCAAATGGTCTAATAGGCTAGAACTGGGCATGGAAAGACACACCTACATTCCCAGCTCTTGAAACATAGTGGCAAAGGATCAAGGCTGGCCTGGTCTGCATGAGAGCCTATCATTCACACAATCTCCAGACTAACAGCTTTAGCAAAAACCATGTTCTACAACAGCTTCTAACAAGTATTTCAGAATCAAGCCAGGCTTTTCAAAGAGGACAAGTACTTACAAGTACCTGTCAGGAATATAGCTCTTCAACCTGCCTTACATCAGAGCCTTACATTTTCTTTTTTTTACAAGCTTTCTTTCAAAATATACACTCTTACTTTCCAATTTTTTTTTTCTGCGCATTTACTCCCACAAAGAATATTTGCTAATTAACCTTCATGTCTCTCTCACTAGGGCCTCTGAACAACTCTAAACCTTGATAATATGCTGCTGCTTCTCAGCGTGTTAGTCCTTCCTTCAAGGACAAGAACACTGTTGTTCTCTATTTGCTTTCTGCTCACAGACTTCTAAACCATGAAAGTTTTAAATAAAACTTGTTTGAAATCACTTGTTGACTAACCGAATTCTAGCAGCCACATCACGGGGGGTATCCATTTCATCTGGAAACATCTCTTCCAGTCTTTCTTGTTTATATTTCTCCAGCATTCTCTCCTCGTCCTCTTCATCTACGTTCTCATCGTATAGATCATCACGCACAGACTCCCCGAGGGTCATAGTCTCACACTCTTCCTCTTCTTCCTCACCACTGCCATCCTGTAAAACGGAGAATTAAAAATGTGCAATATGAAACATACTTATAGTCTTAACATTGAGGAAGCTAAGGCAGGTGATTCACTATGAGTTTGATGGCAGCTTGGGTGAGACTAAGATGGTCTCCAAAATAAAAAAAAAAAAAAAGAGAAAGAAAAAGAAAAAAGAAAAAAACCCCAAAAGGGCAAGGAATGTAGCTCAATTGTTAAGAGTGCTTTCCTACCCAGCACACATGAAGCTCTTGATTAGAGCCTAAAGCTGGGCAGATTTCACATGCCTACAGCATCAACAGCTGGGTTCAAGGTCACCCTCAGCTACAGAGTTTTAGGCAGCCTGAGATACATAAAAGACTACGTCCCAAAAAATGAAAATCATAGCACCTATAAGATGGCTAAAAATGTAAGGATGCTTGTTTCCAACCCTGATAATCTATTTCTAAACCTGAATTATATCCATGGAATTCAAATAGTGGAAAGGGAGAGATGGCTCCAGTAAGCTTCCTGACTACCACACACTAGTTCACATATAGACACAAGCAAGCATGCAAGATGGGCATAGTGATAGGCACCTCTCATCACAGCATTTGGGAGGCTGGGGGTGTGTGAGAGTTCAAAGAGCAACATGTGACCCAGTCTCAAACACCTCCCTCAAAAAGCCCCCCCCCACATACCTAAAAACAATGTGTGTGTGGGTGTGGTTCAGCTGGTGATATGCTCACCAGACATTTGTGAAGAAGCCCTGGGAGTCGATTGATTCCTAGCACCAATTCCAAAACTAAGTACGTTAGAGTACCTCCATAATCCAAGCACTGGGGAGGTAGAGGCAAGAGAATAAGTAATTCAAGGTCCTTCTCTGCTACACAGGGAGCTCAAGAGTTAATACAGGGGGTGCATGAAAAGAATAAAAACAAAACAAAAACCTATCCAACAGTAATAAAATGTCCCGACATTTAAAAAAAAAAAAAATAAAAAGCTAAACAAAATAGCTATCAGGCTTGGTGTCACAAATAAAAAGCTAAACAAAATAGCAATCAGGCTTGGTGTCACAAATGATCCTAGTTCTGGAAAGATTAGAAGGATTGCTGTGTGTACAAGGTCACCTATGGGCTAGTAAGATCATCTTCTTTAAAATTAAAAAAAACAAAAACAAACAAACAAACAAACAAACAAAAAACAGCAGAATCCACCGATTTCTGCCCCAAAAGGAATTAAATAAAGATCTAATTAAATTTTTAGCCACCTATCTGCAACCAATATAAATATAACAATGTAGGGCGAGACTATGTTTATTTGAGTACAGGTATGCCTGTAGAGGTAAAAGCTTAACTCTGGTTGTCTTTCCTCACCTTCTGCCTTCAGACAGGATCTTTTGTTTTGTTTTGTTTTTCTTGTTTTTTGAGACAGGGTTTTTCTGTGTAGCCCAGGCTGTCCTAGAACTCACTCTGTAGACCAGGCTGGCCTTGAACTCAGAAATCCACCTGCCTCCCAAGTGCTGGGACTAAAGGTGTGCGCCACCACTGCCTGGCAAGACAGGATCTTTTAATGTTTGTTAACTTGGCCTCAGTGTTCCAGAGATCCTGTCTCTACTACAAATCTTGCCACAGAGCACCGAGTTCACAGAATTACACCGCGACTTCTGGCTTCTTATGGGTCCTGGGGATTCAAATGCAAGTCCTAAAGCTTATGTGGCAAGTGCTCTTCACCCAATGTGCCATTTTCCCAACCTCAAATGATACACATTTCCCCCTTAGTTACAGCATAGTTCAGCAGCTGACTTTACAGTACAGCCTTGGTTTTGGAGCTATAATGGGCCACATAGGTGACCCAGTGGCCCATTTTCTTACCTGAGACTCCTCTTCCATGAAACCTTCGTGTTGTATATCATCATATTCACCACCTTCGCCATCACTTTCATCACCTTCATCCAGAATCCACTCAGCCTGGTAACTGGATGTTCCTTTAGGGACCTTCTTTACCACTCTGGACCGTTGTTTCAGTAAGTCTGTAAAAGTACAAACAATTTTTAGTATTCTTACCTATGCAGGCACTGCTACCAACATGAAAGACAGCAGCTACACAAGAACACAGACTTCTTCCAATTTTAACTCAGCCGCCTCACATTTAACGACAAAGACACAGCTAAATAAACCCTGCCTTGGGCCTAATGTCATTTATTATTTAAAGAGACAAGCCTGGGGTGATTTCTAGAGGAAACAGAGCTGTGCTCAGTGTTTGCTTAGTGCACCCAGTTGGCATTTAAACTCCAGTCACTTCCTCATCCAGCCCTATAAGCATGAGACCGTTGACCAAGTAAAGAGCATACAGAATTAAAGTCAGGAGAGTAACAAGCTTGCTATCACTGACCGTCTGCCTCATCCAGCTCTTCCTCAGTGGGCCAGGTCTGCTCTCCTTCCATAGGATCTGGAATAACCTCTGTTTGTAAAGTCTCCTGGTGATCAGGGTCTGCCTTCATCAGAACCTTAAGGTCTTCTTCCATGTCAGCAGCAGCATCTGTAACACAAACCTAAGACCCAAAAGCAGGTAAGAGCCTATCAGACATGCATCTGAAAGACCCACCAATTAACCAGAGAATCACTTTCCAAATGGCCATCGCCTAGCATTTGATCTGCTCTCCTAACTAACTTGTGCGGTTGTTACTAATCTTGACACTCTCCTGTTTATTACACCACCTTTCAATCAAGGTGCTCTCTTCAGAACAGTGGGGAACGCCTTTTATCAACACACTCAACTGGCAGAGGAAGGCTGACCTCTGTAAAATTTGTGGCAAGCCTGGTCTAAGCCACTGCTACATAGTGAGGTCCAGCCTTTTAAAAGTTCAAAGAAAGCCAGAAGTCCAAGTGTGGCGGACACTGCTTTAATTCCTCCACTCGATCACTGGATGTAGGTTCTAAGTCCCAACATAATCCCTTCAGCTCTGCTGAACTAAGTCATTCACCCCTTCCACACACTTGGCTAAATCTGGTCTCTCCTATGCCGCTAGCTACTGTACTCTGAGTTTCCACAGCAGGTCTGAACCTTAACTACTGTAATTTTTAAATTCACAAGTATTTGAATTTTTTTCCTAATTCAAATTAAGTTCTAAGACAAGAGGCCACATCTGCCAACGGTGCAAAGTATGTAGAAAGTACCAGATAAATACACTTAGCCCGCATGTGTCTGAATGCCTATTGCCTGACATTTCAAACTAGCAGTAGTCTTCTCATTGGCCTCAGCATGCAAACGATCTGCTTTGAAAATTTAAAAACCAGGGTGGGCCCACAAGGTAGGAGAGAACCAGACCTTGCACACCAGTGATGCATACCAAAAGAAATTCAGTAAAAAAGTTGAAAACAATCAATCGCGGGCAAGAAATGTAGGCAAGTAGTGGAGGGCTGGCTTGGCCGGGATTCGACTCCCAGAAATGAAAACCCCAATCTTACCTCCATTGCCATGTTTGTTTTCTTCTGGGATTTTATCACTCTAGGATTTAAAAGGAACGGATCCACAGGCGCATCTATTTGATTCATTTGGAAATCTCCGTGTCCAACGATATGCAGCAAGCTATTTACATTCAGAGTCCTCCCACGAACATAGCCTGAGATTTTCAAGGTGCCCACTAAGTCACTCTCCTCACTAGGCACGAAGTCAGCAACATGGGCAAACAAGTAAGCTCGCCGATCCCGAAAAGCAAGATGCCGTTGCTTCTGGTTAGCCAACTGTCTAAGTAGCATTCCTGATTCCTGCTGCGTGTCTAGGAGCAGAAGTTTGTCTTCAGGGAAGCGTTTTTCCACCGTTTTACTTAGCTTCTTTCTGGCATCTATTTGTTTCTTTGGTGGGAAGCCAGAAAGGCCCTGGACAGCTAGTGCTGAAAGGAGAGAGAAGAGCGTAGGAAGTCATTGTTTGACCACTTGAAAATCCCTTTCCAGTCCCCAGACAACCCAGTGGTCAGCTCTGCCGTGGTCCCAGAGATCACTGGGAAACGCAACACTGAGCCAACAACGAAATGTCACTATGAGTGTTAACTTTCTATTCCCCCACTGGACAACAACCCAGGAATAAAAACTCACTTTAATAATATAAAAACAACTGGGTGGTGCACAGAAGACAGTGGCAGGCGGATCCCTGAAAGATCAAGGCCAATCTGGTCTACAGGGCCAGTTCTAGGATAGTCAGGGCCACCCAAGAGAAACTCTTTTTGTCTCAAATAATAAATAAAGAAACAAAGAGAAAGAAAAAAAAAATATATGAAAATGTTTAATCTGGTAAGTATAGCCCACACCAGCAGAATATAACCCATTGATTTACTCCTAAACTAAATCTTAAACACTGTGCCTGCATGACCAGACCAGAGCTGTTTTCTTTGCTGGTCTCCAATACAGCACACTTACTATAGGTGGGAAGGCCCTGAGCAAAAAGGCAAGACAGGCAATAATCCCCAGTACTGTCCCAGCCTTCTAGTGGGTCCAGGAGGAACAGAATGGTATCAGCGACTTTAGCCATGTCTAACAGAGTATGCAGATCCCCTGTATACAAAAGACACCATAAAAAAAAAAAAAAAAGATAGTTAGCACATTATATTCAAGAGATACAACTACTTAAACACAATGAGAGAAAAGTATCGCGGACTCTCTAACCTGGTCTTGCATATGTGAAAAACCATCGATGTTTCAAGCTAGGGCACAGAAGCATAAAACTCTGGGTGTTTCCCTGTTCACTCAAATACACCGTTCCCAAGTCTTCATTCTGAAGCAGTTTAAATGCCTCCGGAAGGGAAATCCTGCTGTGCAGAGGCACCACCAGCACCTGATGCGGAGGCCCATCCTTGCTGCCCAGCTGCCTCTTCTCGGCCAGAACCTAGCAACACAAAGATCCAATCATTTGCTTCACTATTCTATCTTCAAAAATACAGGTGCTGTAACCCCAGGGCAGAACCCCTTTCTGTTGCTTTGTAAAAGTACCAAGGTAATTTTAGGTAACGTAAAACTTTAGAAAAGATCAGAGCAGGCCGGGCAGAGGTGGCACACGCCTTTAATCCCAGCACTCGGGAGGCAGAGGCAGGCGGATTTCTGAGTTCGAGGCCAGCCTGGTCTACAGAGTGAGTTCCAGGACAGCCAGGGCTACACAGAGAAACCCTGTCTCAAAAGAAAAAAAAAAAAAAAGAAAAGATCAGAGCAGCCAGGTGTGGTGGCCCAAGCCTTTAAACTTAACACTCAGAAGGCAGAGGTAGGAGGATCTGAGTTCTAGGCCAGCCTGGGCTACACAGTGAAACCCTTTGTTTAAAATAGTCATCATCTACAAAAGAGCAAGCCCGTATAAATAAAGATGACCAAGGACCAAGCATTCTCTCGTAAAAAGCCACGTGTATGGATGTGCTGTCAAGGAGTTTGGCAGGGCCTCGTTCTAAAATGAACACGGCCTGAAGGTACTCTGGGTTTACCTCCGTTTTCGGCCCATTTCCGTGTCCCATTTTCTAGTTTGAGACTTTACAAATCTCAAGCCATAAGCTTCCCCACCCCCGCTTCTACTCACCGACTCCCTCTTCTGCTTTCGGAGCTGGCTGGCGCGATGCCTCTGGTCTATTCGACTGAGCTGCCTCTTAAGCTTCTTGCAGAGGATTTTCGGTCCTACCCGGCCTGGAAGGCAGATCGGAAGTGGCTGCTCTTCTCCTCTCAGTCAAATCAACCAACAAGAACCTCCCTGGGCTGCTTAAAAGAGCCTTGGGCAAGGGTCCCAAGTCTAGTCTCGGTGTGGGCACGGGTACCGGCTAAGCAGCCCCTCTCCCTCCTGTCTACTCACCTTTGCTGTCCCGTTGTGCGGACCCACCGCCGTGGTGCCGCCCGCCTTTATGAGCTTTATTCTGCTGCTTCAGCGGCCCGGAGCGGTGAGCCGCCATTCTGCAGCCCACGTGTGCACCAAGTGAACTCTACTTCCGGGAGGACCGGAGCGTTTCCGGCCCCGGGGACGGACTTCAGGCTAAGCGCTTCCGCGACCTCTCGCGAGGTTTTTTGCCGCCAGCCTGCGAGCGCCGAGTCCTGAGTGTCCGCCGAGACGTCGTGGTGCCTTTTCCCACGCTGCAGCCCTCTGCTGAGAGCTGGAGGATGCCGGCAGGAGTCTCCCGGCTCCGGCTCCGGCTCTGGATTAGGAGGTCAATTTTGCGCCCATCTTTCCATTTTTGCACACTTCAGTTGCATCACGTGGGAAGAAATAAAAGTCTTTTCACGTAGACTATTGCACGCCGCTCTCTGCGGTCCCAGGGAACAGTATAAAGGGGTGACATTTGTACCTGAGTGGCCTTTCCTTTCCTCTATTACTCTAACTTCCAACGCGAATCACTTAGAAGGGGCTCGTGTCACCGACTCTGGAATGTCTCTTATTCCAACTCGTGCCCCCCTCTTCCCACAAATTTGCAAGATGAACCAAAGCGGACGTCAGCGACCCAGAGGAGAGCGAAGGCTTCCCCTTGCGCTCGGGCACCTGTTCTTAGGAGCTCGCGGTCGGGTCCTTGCTTTCCTCCTGCAAGCTCTGCGACTGAACTGCAAGGAATATATGAACACTCCACGAGATCCAGAGGAGTGACAGGACCAGGTTCGAACCACAGTGACCTATAGCCCTGGCTCCCTATAGCTCCTCTCCCAGGGGCCAGAAGTCGGGAGCGGTCACGGTGGTTGAGGTTTGCCCAGACACAAGCACATTCCCAAAGTCAGCCCGCTGCGCCGCGCCGCGCTGGCCAGAGGCTGACTTCCCAGCGCTCACAATGCGGGTTCGCGCCCTCGGGGCGGGAGCCGGCCGGTCGCCATGACAACCGTCCCTGCGGCGCGCGCCCGGGCCCGACGCCCCCAGGCGTCCGCACCCGCCCTGACCCCCCCCCACCTCCCCAGTCGCGGCGCACACACCCCCTCCCTGCCGGCAGTGGGAAGGGGCCGGGCCTGCTGCCTGACGTCTGCGGGGCTCGGAAGATGGCTGCGGAGCTGAGCACCGGGCAGTGGCTGCGGCGGCTGCAGGCGGGGAGTGCAGCGGGCGGGGGCTCCGCCTCGCGCGTGGGGCGCTGAGTCGGGAGGCGCGGAGGCGGTGAGGGCGCACCGGGGGGCTCAGGGGGCCGCTCGGTGCCACCTGCCCGCCACCTGCCGCACCATGGGCAGCGCAGAGGACGCGGTCAAAGAAAAGCTGCTGTGGAACGTGAAGAAGGAGGTACGGTCCGGGGCAAGGTCTCAAGGGGCTCGCACCCCTCCCGCGCTGGCCCGGGAGCAGAGAGGTGGTGGCACCCACGCGCGCGGCTGCCAGCCCACCGTGCCAGGCGGGGGCGGGGTCCTGGACGGGCCGCGCCCCACGCCCCTCTCTGCGTGTCCTGGGCAGCGCCCTCGGCCTGGGTCAGGCTTGCGCCCTGGGGCTTGTTTGCTCCATCGTGCTCCCGCTCCCCGCCCTGTGACGGCAGCAGCGCGGGGAGACCGCGATCAGGGGAGGGGTGGCGGCAATTGCTGGAGAACCCGAGTTGCCCATTCATTGCGGGTACTGCCCGGGGAGGGGGCGGGGTCCGCACCGGCCTCCTGGAGGCCGCGAGCCACAGTTCCAGGGGCTTCGCCCTCGGGTATCCAACACACCGCCCTCTTGTATTCCCCCGGCAAGTGAGTCGTCGTGGCTAGCCGAGGGTTCGTTGCACACCTCACCGTTTCTCCCTCCACGCCCACCTCCTTACCCAGGAACCCGGGTATTTTTAAGAATGGTTTTTAAGACTCAGATTATTTTTGCCCTTTTGAGGGAAATCCTTCAGAAACAAGAGTTTCTCTCCACTAATTCCCTTTACCTTGACGCTGCTTAGAAGCTCATTTCAATTTCGGGGGGTGGGGGGGTGCTCATATGAATGACTCACCAGCTTGTGAGAGAGCCTGCAGTGTAGATGAGTGAGGCCTCCCTCCTCACCCTGCCTCTGTAGCTGGGTCTACCAGGTGTGAACTATGGAAGGCAAAAAAAACAAAAGAAAACAAAACAAAAAACCTGTCTGCCTGTTCACTGTTTTGTTTCCAGAGCCTGGCACACTGGTAGTCACTCTATTTAATAAATATAGCTGCTGATCGTGGAAACTGAGGTTTGGTGAGAGATAGTCTTGAATAGTCCAGACTTACTTGAGTTTTACTTGTGAACTTGAGTAAAGTTACTTAAACTCAAGTCTTGGTTTCCTAGTTTCTTTTTAAAATGGGATAATACTGTTTCTCTCACATACATAAATGTATCATATTTTTTTCATGCACCCTTGGAGTTTGACGGTGGTTTGAGAAGACTCTGGACTCTCACTTTGCATTAACCCTGACCTGGCTCTTGTGCCCTGTTCCCTTCCTTCTTGACATCATCTTTCCAGCTTGCGTGAACAGCTTCACTGTGCTTTTGCTGTGAAGTGGCCAAGTGATGGTTTCTTAGGCCAGGCGAATAGGAACTATGGGCATGTTGTTACATTATTTAAGACTCAGATTTGATCATTGATTGGGTATGTAAGGAAATACTTTTGAGAACATGATTTTTATTCCCACTATTCAAAGACTCTGTTTCAAGAATGGTTCCTTGGAGCCGGGCGTGGTGGCCCACGTCTTTAATCCTAGCACTTGGGAGGCAGAGGCAGGTGGATTTCTGAGTTCGAGGCCAGCCTGGTCTACAAAGTGAGTTCCAGGACAGCCAGGACTATACAGAGAAACCCTGTCTCAAAAAAAAAAAAAAAAAAAAAGAATGGTTCCTTGGAAAACTGAATTTGTGCTGCAATGATGTATCTGCCTGGCAAAGGCTGACCTGCTCTGAACTCCACCTAGTTCCCCTTTTAGTGCTTGGTTTACAGAAAATGCTATAAGAAGAGACAGTTAAGAACTAGAGGCAAGACTCCTCACAGAGGCCCTCTGGACTAATCCTAAAATCATAACTAGGTCCTCCTCACCTCTCCAGCTGCTTCAGATACATCCTGTTGATCCTTAGCTGTGGGTTCCTGCAAAGACTCCCTGGGAAGTAATCGAGGAAGCTTTTAACAGCTTGGAGTGCAAGAATCGATCCAATCGGATCTTCATTTACCTAACCACTAACCATGAGCCCTTCCTTCCAGCAGGGAGAACCTTCCAGGTCCTTCCTCCCTAGCCCTTAGGTGCTCTGTCACTCTTCATGTTAAGAGATGACCTTGGCCTGGTGTGGTGGTGTATATATTTAATCCCTCTGGGTCCCTACGATACCCAGGCCAACCAGCCTTATATAATGAGACCGACCTTGAAAGTAAATAAATAGGTAATTAGGTGAAAGAAGACAAAAACTGACTGGGAGCCGGGGTGTCATCAGGACACTGCATCCTGTCCAAAGGATGACAGCCAAAGGTTAATGTGGAGCAAATGCCTAACTTCAAAAAATAAAAGAGAAGCCGGGCGTGGTGGCACACGCCTTTGATCCCAGCACTCGGGAGACAGAGGCAGGCGGATTTCTGAGTTCGAGGCCAGCCTGTTCTACAAAGTGAGTGCCAGGACAGCCGGGGCTACACAGAGAAACCCTGTCTCGAAAAACCCAAATAAATAAATAAATAAATAAAAGAGAAAGCACTGGAGAGCCTGCTCTGGCTTCTCTTCCAAGTTTGATTCCCAGAAGTCACATGACAGCTAACAAAGCTCTAGTTCCAAGGGAGCCAATGTGCTTTTCTAGCCTCTGCAGGTATCACATAAATGTCGTGCACAGACATCCATGCAACGAAAATATCCATTCACATAAAATAAAGATAAATAAATCCTTTAAAAGGTAAGGACTGTCTCTGCTCGTGGCTTATTCTGTAGGGTTTTATACTGGGGTTGAGGAAAGCCATCTCTGACTCCCACTGGTAGTATCAGTCTCCTGGCAGATTCCCCCATGGAATCTGGCACAAGTGTTAAGAGCAACTAGAACCTCATTCTGTTGATGGAAATGCAAATTGCTATAGCCACTTGGAGAACACTTTGGCAGTATTACTAGACACTAAAGCAGAATATATGCATCAGAAATTCCTTGCCTACAAATATAAATTTTTGAAAGCCAGCACATATGTTCACCAGAAGATATGTCCAGATGTTCATATGATTCAAAACAACCCCAAGCTGGAAAGGCCCTAAATGCCAGTTAATTGTGGTATTGTCACGCAATTGGGAATGAACAATCTACATTCCCAACAGATACAACAGAAACAAATCTCACAATCAGTCAAGCAAGCAAAAGAAACAACTCACAAAACACCCTGTACTGTTATTCCATTAATTTTTTTTTCTTTTTTTTTTGGTTTTTTGAGACAGGGTTTCTCTGTATAGCCCCGGCTGTCCTGGATCTCACTTTGTAGACCAGGCTGGCCTCGAACTCAGAAATCTGCCTGCCTCTGCCTCCTGAGTGCTGGGATTAAAGGCGTGCACCACCATGCCCGGCTCCATTAATTCTTTTTTAAGTGCAGAACTAACATAAGAACCCAGAGGTTGGGCCTGGCGGCATAGGCTATCCTCTCAGCACCTGAGAAAGCAGACATAAGAGGAATGA
Source organism: Mus caroli (assembly GCF_978045245.1). NCBI lineage: Eukaryota > Metazoa > Chordata > Mammalia > Rodentia > Muridae > Mus > Mus caroli. Next base: position 47,781,861 of record NW_028227268.1, read on the forward strand.
ATGGGTTATAGAGTAAATTCCAGGTCAGCTTAGGGAATTTAGTAAAATCCTGTCTCAAAAAATAGAAGAGGTCTTGGTGGCTCATGCCTTTGAGCACAGCAATCAAGAGGCAGAGGGAGGCAGATCTCTGAGTTCCAGACTAGCCTTGTCTAGATAGTGAGTTCTAGACCAACCAAGGCTACATTGTGAGACCCTGCCTCAAAACAACGATAACAAAAAGGTCTGAAAAAATAGTTCAGTTTTTTTTTTCTGGCCCAGCATGCACAAGGCCCTTGGTTCAGCTACCACTACAAAAAGAAAAAAGAAAAAAAAAAAAGGGAAAAAAAGATAGTGGGTGCTTGAGTACTCTCAGAAAAAGTGGAGACTGGAGGGGAAGATAATGAAACAAGGTGCTTGGGCAAACAGGTTCTATATTCTATTTCATTTGTTGTTTAAGACAGAGCAGCCCAAAGTAGCCCAAACTAGCCTTGTATTTGCTGTGTAGCCTAGACTGGCCTTGGCCTTGAACTCTTCTTTTAACTTTACTGGGGAGGGGGGGGTGCACATGGTGTGTGTGTGACTGCACATGCTCCTGCGCATACTTCTGTGGGTCCGAGGACATTTTGTAGAGTCTCGTCTCTTTTTCCTCTTTTATTTGGGTTCTGGGAATCGAACTCTGGTCATCAGGCTTGCTCAGAAGAACTTTTACCTGCTGAGTCATCTAGCCAGCCTGGGCCTTGTACTCTTGATCCTCTTGCCTCCATCTCCCAAGACTTGGGATCAGGCATGTGCTACCACATCTGACACTTGTGTAGTTTCCTGCTCTAAAAGGATCCAGTGTGTGAGAACTCACCAAGCCTGTGAGAGGATCACAGAAGCTCTTTTTTATATGATTAAGGAATAATAATAAACAGTAAGAACACCTTTCTTGTGGCCCTAGCGATTAAACCTGGGGACCTTGAATGTCAGTCAAGCACTCAACTGTAGAATGACATCCCCATCCTCTGAGTGGCTTTTGGGGGTTGGGAGTTGAGACGGTCTCACTCTGTAGGTCAGGCTCTGTCACACACTGTGTAGCTCAGGTTAGCCTCTCATTGAAACCCTAAAACATCAGAGTTTTAGGACCTAGCTACAGCATATGAGAGTCGGTGAGACATGGATGGACCACCCCTAACCTCAGAAAAGGAGGGGCCAGTTGTACTGAGACTGTCCTGAAGGAGAGTCTGTCACCAGAAGCCCTTTTCCAGCAGAGTATGGATGAGCAAATACCCTCCATCCTTAGTTTCTAGGCCGGAGGACCCTTTTGTCTGAACTGGACCTTCCACACTGATTGGCTGGTAGGTTTGACATCTCTTAGTTTCATCTCCAAAAAACTTGGGGCAGATGATGCTAAGGAGCATTTGTCTTCCCACCCGACTTCCATCTTTGTCATCTCTGCAAGTATCTAAAAACCAAGGTCAAAACCAAGCTATTTACCTTTCCCTAGACCTGTTCTGTTGCTGAATTTTTTTTTCTTTTGGTGCTAGGAATTGAATCTAGAGCCTTACGTATCCATAACATGCCTGACCACTGAGCTGTACCCTCAAACCCCATGATTAAAAATGCTAAGGAGAAAAATTTAAAATAATAATGCTAGCCCGAGGGTGTAACCCAGTGTCAGAGGGTTTGCCCTGAGTTTGAGCAGTAGCCCAGCAAGAATAAATTAAAATAATGGAGATTCCCATTTATTCACAGGTGAAACAAATCATGGAGGAGGCTGTCACCAGGAAATTCGTGCATGAAGATAGCAGCCACATCATTGCTCTGTGTGGTGAGTAAATGCTTCGCAGTGATGGGTTACAGGCTTGGGATTGAGCGCTTGGTCCCAGGATGCAGAAAAGATGAGTCTGCTGGGCGTGGTGGCGCACTCCTTTAATCCCAGCACTCAGGAGACAGAGGCAGGTGGATTTCTGAGTTCAAGGCCAGCCTGGTCTACAGAGTGAGTTCCAGGACAGCCAGGGCTACACAGAGACACCCTGTCTCAAAAAAACAAAAAAAAAAAAAGAGAAAGGAAGGAAGAAACAAAGAAAAGATGAGTCTCCTGGTGTAGTGTCAAATATGAATGAAAGTCCCAACCAATCCAAACCCTCTTGAAGTCTATGTGAGCCCCACCCCAGACCTACGGAATCAGAGGCTTTAGGTTGCAAGAATCTGTGTATTTTAATATCCTAGTACAACAGTTTCCAAATTTCAGTAGCACCAGAATTCACCTGAAAGTATGTTTAAAACATTTATAGTTGTGTTGTACCTGGTATCCCAAGCCCATGATCCTGGCTATTTAAAAGGCTGAAGCTGGAAGATCATAAGTTCAAGGCTTGTCTTATCAGTGGAGTATCCAGGGTTAGCCTGGACAACTCAGTGAGACCTTGCCTCAAATAAAAAATAAATAAATAAATAAATAAAGAGAGGTGGCTAAAGAGATGGCCCAGCAGTTAAGAAGCCTGGCTGCTCAGCAGGGTGTCCTGGCACTCAGGAGGCAGAGGCAAAGGATCTTTAGGAGTTTGAGGGCAGCCTGGTCTACAGAGCAAATTCCAGAACAGCCAGGGCTCCACAGACAAACCCTGTCTCGAAAAAACAAAACAGAAAATCCTGGCTGCTCTTCCAGAGGACCTGGGTTTGATCCCCATACCTACGTGGTTGCTCACAACAGTCTGTAACATCAGAATCCAGAGGATCCAACACCCTCTTGTGAAGTTTCAGCATCACAGAACAAAACATACCTAGTCCCTGCCAAGGCGTTTCTGGTTCTGGTAGGTCTGGAGTGGCCTGAGACTCTGGATTTCTTCCATGCTCACAGAGGAAGCTTGCGTCCCAGGACGCCATGTTGAGAACCTTGCCTTGAGTGCTTTGGATTTCGGAACTCCCCATCTTCTCTGTCCCTTTCCCTCTGGGGAAGGATTGGCCCTTTGGGATGACTTCCTGTGCTTTTTGGCTGCCACATCTTTCTGTTTGCTCCATTCTCCTAATTACCCATACAGTTGGTTAGAGGCAAAAGAACATGAGCATAGCAAGGAAGAACAGCAGAACCTCATGCTGTGGAACCGGGCTGCATGATGGGGAGGCCCCGACCTTTGCCTTTGTAAGAAAAAGCTAACGACCCCTGAGGTGGGAAGGGCCCCAGAGCCTAGCGTGTGCTAGTAGTCGCACACTCTGAAGAAATGCCTTACATAGTTTTTTTTGTTTTGTTTTGTTTTTACGTTATATTTCGTGTGGTATGTGTATGCACATGGATGGACTATGTGTGGCACCTGTGCTGAGGACAGTTGTTGGGAGTCTGGTGTCTCTTTCCACTGTGTGATCAACCATTGACACTAGGTTGCCAGGCTTGGTATCAAGCCTCTTACTGGTCCTGCTTTTGGCAACAGTGAGACAGAGCTGCCTTTCCCATAGGTTCGGCCACACACCAGCTGGTATTCTCTATGCAGAATACGTGGCAGGGACAAGGTAGACAGTCTCTGCCCCAGAAACATAAATCCATAAATCCTGCTAAGAGGCCGGCAGACAGGAAAAAAAAAAAAAACCCTGAAAAAAGATGTATCATGATAATACGTAATAAAAGATCTATGGAGAGAAAAAAACATTCTAGAGGGAGTTATAGTGGTTGGGAGAGGCAGCCTGTAGGCAGAGGCTGTTTGACACAGGGCTTTGAAAAGTAGCGTTCTATATAATACTTAAATGTTCTCTCTCTCTCTCTCTCTCCCTCCCTCCCTTTACACCCTGTATACCCCCCAACCCCAACTCTCTTTGCCTCTCTCTTCCTCTACCTATCCTTGGCTGGTCTTGAACTCCCTCAGGTTCTTGATTCTCCTGCTTCAGCCTTACACTTACCAGTACCGCAAGCATGCCCCAGCACGCCATGCCCCTCTGTCACTAGTTTGATGTTTCCCCTAGTATGCTCTTTTAAAATTAGAGCAGCGTTCCTGGGCGTGATGGCATGTGCCTTTAACCTAGCACTGGAGAGGAAGAGGCAAGTGCATATCTCAGAGTTTTGAGGCTAGCCTAGTCTACAAGTGACTCCAGAGTTTTGAGGCTAGCCTGGTCTACAAGTGACTCCAGGATAGAGAAACTCTGCCTCGAAAACCAGAAAATAAAAAAGTTAAATAAAATTACAGCAGTGGTCTCCATCTGAAATTTTTGTTGGGATGGAGTTAATGTCTGTAAGCATGGCTAGAGTCTAAGAGCAGAAAATATCCTTGTCTTTTGGGTGTCAAGGCTGAGGCTCGGCTGTCTTTGCAGTCCCATTGTCTGTCTCCCTTTGGGGTGAGTTTCCCCATTCTCTCCTACGATGCCCTGATCCATCCATCTGCAGCCTGCTTTTACCTCTTCTCCTTCTTCATAGAACCCATGCTCTAGGAGAGAAAAAAGAAAAAGCTCCCAGTGTCATTAGCCTAGAAGCATATTAGAATTCTGGCTCCGTGCTAGGCTTTATCGAAGCGCCCAGTGAGGAAAGCTACCAACCGCATAGTGAGAACGGCTTGTGCATGGGTGCTGTGTGTGGGTAGCCAGGGGAGAATGAAAGGAAGAGGGCTGGCAGGAGGCCAGCAGGAGGAGACCGTTGAGTAGTCCACATTCAGGCTCTTGAGGTGAGAAGCACCCGCCTGGGACGCCCGGCCCTCTGGGAGCCATGGATCTCCTGTCGAAAGCTCAGAGCTCTTTCATCAGGGCAGACCGTACTAAAGAAAAACATACTTCCTTCGAGCCATTTCAGTTATTGTAGTAGGCAAAACAAAGCCTTCAAGTGTCCAGGGTTTTAAACAGGGTCCAGGGGCAGGAGGGCTCATGATCTGCTGGTCCTCCGAGGTTCCTAAGAGTCACGAATGCAAACATAAATGCCGAGGGATCAGAGAAAATGTTTGCAAGAGAAACTGCCCAGATGTGAGGCAGCGGTGTCAGGGGCTGAAGTCTGTGTGAAGGGCCAGCCCTGATAGAGTTGCCACAGGAATTCAGGCCCAGGCTTTGCCTGGCCTCCAAGAAGTCTAGGGTTTTGTGTGTATTGGTGTGTTAGCGTTTTTTGTGGGTGTGGTTGTTTGTAGGAGTGGGTGGAGGGCAGAGACCAACCTCAGATCAAGCTGCTCTTCGGGGCCACCCACCTTGTTTGTGGGGGACCAGGTCTCTTCACCAGGACCCAGAGCTTACCGATGAAGCTAGATTGGCTGGCCAGCAGACCCCAGATGGAGCCATCTCCCCAGCTGGATCTGGGCTTCCCTTCCTCTCTCTGTCTTGTATTTTGGAGATCTGTGTGTGCATGCATGCTGGGGGAGGGTGGTTATTTGTTTGTTTTTGAGATAGGCCTTCACTATGGAACCCTAGCTGGCCTGAATCTCACAGGGAAGACTAGCCTCAAACTGACTAATTCTCTTCCGGCTTCTGCCTCTCGAGTGCTGGAAGTAATTGCATGGACCACCACAACCATCATATTTTAGTGACTTGTTATGAAATTCACATCAGCAACCCAGATTCCATATTTTAAAATCAAGCATCCTGAGCTGGCATGATGACTCAGTCTTGCCATGTAAAGCTGATCTGCGTTCAGCCGTCAGAACCTGGTGGAAGGGGAGAAGTGACTACAGTGTGTGACATGCATGTGCTCACGCTCAAACGTCACATATACATAAAATAATAGATAAAGTGTGACCTATGAAAAACGAAATTCAACATTCTGAGACTACAACACAGAGATACACTAGTTGGATACATGCTGAAAGTAAGAAATTACTAGAAATCCTTGTTTTCTGTAATTCAATGGTTGTGTCTCTGTAAGAGCAGAAAACCTTGTACAGTACAAACAAGGAGGTTCATAACACACAGGAATCGTAGATCTGAAGTTCAGTACCACAGGCAGCATGGCTGGTATGGTATGGTGTGTGCACAAGGCTGTTCAGAACCAAAGCGGTGGTGGAATGGCGGCTGCAGCACCCCTGAATGCCACCAGAAACAACCAGGATTCCTTATATGCTTGGTTGTATTTGTGTGTGTGTGTGTGTGTGTGTATGTGTGTGTATGTGTGTGTGTATGAAGATGGATGGAGGGATGGAGGCATTTACTAGAGTGACTACTGGCTGTGTCCAACAATAGCTGTCTATTAGCAGAAAGCCCAAGAGCCTAGTAGGTCCATGGGGCTGGATATCTCAACTGATCTTCAGAATCCCAAAGAAGCAGGCTCCAGTGTCAGTGAAGGACTGGACTTGCCAGGGACACTAAGATTAGGCAGGCAAAGAGCAAAAGCTTTCTTCTTCCATGCCCTCTATAGAGCCACCAGAAGGTGTGGCTCAGATTAAAGGTGGATCTTCCTACCTCTGAAGGTCTAGACTAAACATCAGTCTTCCAGCCAGGTGGTGGTGGGCCTGCTGTACAGAATGTACAGAATGAGTTCCAGGTCAGCTAAGGCTACACAGAGAAACCCTGTCTATAAACACCAATGTGGACAAGCCTTTAATTCCAGCACTTGGGAGGCAGAGGCAGGCGGATTTCTGAGTTTGAGGCCAGCCTGGTCTACAGAGTGAGTTCCAGGATAGCCAGGGCTACACAGAGAAACCCTGGCTCGAAAAAACAAAAAAACAAAACAAAGCAAAACAAACAAACAAAAAAAGGATGTGTGAAGCAAATGCAAACCCCAGCATCTACCCAGGTGGAGGTGGGGACACCAGAAATATAGAGGTTTGGAGTCCAGTCTGGGCTACATGGGCCCTGTCTCAAAACCAGCTTCCTTGTGAGGGCAACCCTGGAAGCTAGGGAAGGGTCTGGTCCAGGTGCTGTCTTGCTCCTCGATACCTCTGTACCCTGTACCAGAGCATCAGTCCCTCTGAGATGTCATCCATGAAGCTTGGAGGACAGACTCAAAACCACCATCACAGGAAAAAAGAAAACCTTTGACATCCCCTTTTAGTCTTCCAGGTTTTGTCAGGAAGGACCATAGTATGATCCTTATTTGGTGGTTTCCTGGAGGTGGGGTAGGGGGTTGTGTGGTTAGGGTACTGAGAACTACAGATGTCAGCGCTCTGTCCCTGAGCTAGTTAAGAGCATTGGCTGCTCTCTCTCTCTCTCTCTCTCTCTCTCTCTTCTTTTTAGATTTATTTATTTATTTATTCATTTATTTTATATGAATACACTACAGCTGTGTTCAGACACACCAGAGAGGGCTTTGGATCTCATTACAGATGGTTGTGAGCCACCATGTGGTTGCTAGGAATTGAGCTCAGGACCTCTGGGAGAGCAGTCAGTGTGCTCTTAACCACTGAGCCATCTCTCTAGCTCCCAAGCATTGGCTGCTCTTGTAGTTTGATTCCCAACAGCCACATCAGGTCAGGTGGTTCACAAACCACGTGTAGCTCCAGTTCCAAGGGATCCAACCCCCTCTTCTGGCCTGTCACATGCACATGTTCAGATGCGTGCACACACATATGCATAATCTTTTTAAAAAGAAGGGGTATGGAGATGGCTCCACAGGTAAAAACACTTGCCACTCAAGGATATGAGTTCAATCCCCAGGAAAGGGGTGAGAAAATGGGCTTACAAGGCTGTCCTCTGACCTTCATACAGGCTTGCGCGCACAACACACACACATTTAATTTAATTTTTTTAAAAAAGAGTTTAAAGCCTGACTGGAAAATGGCTTAGTGGGTAAAACTGCTCACTGCCAAACCTTATGACCTAAGTTCTATCCCTAGAACACACATGGTCGAAGGAAATGACCACCTCCACTGCCCCTGGACCCACATGGTAGATTGTACATGTGCACGTTAGTATACATGCATGTTCACACACACACACACACACTAAATAAGTGATTTAAAACATTTTAAAGCCAGGTGGTTGTGGCACATGCCTTTAGTCCCAGCACTCAGGAGATAGAGGCAGGCAGGCTTCTCTGAGTTCAAGGCCAGCCTGGTCTACAGAGAGAATTCTAGGACAGCTATGGTTACACAGAGAGACCCCATCTCAAACAAACAAAAGACTTCCTGCTGGGCTGGAGCTCAGAGTATACTTGCTTAGCATGTCTGAGCTTCTGGGTCCAATCTCTAGTTGAAACAAATAACGCTTTGTATTTGTATTTTCTCTGTGGCTTTGCCAACATTTCTTCCACCTCCCAGCCTTTACCCCCATTGATTGGTATCTCCTGCCACCTCCTTCCATGGTGGGAGGAAGATGCTCGTAGTATGTATAAACAGAGCACTCAGAGTCAGCAGCAAATAGCAAGTTATCTCAAGCTGTGCCCTGAACCTCGATCTGAAATAATAATGTGCTTATATGCATAGTTCTTCTCTTACCATCAACTGATTTGAGGTCATTGAAGCACCAACCCTTGAAACTATGTTTCTCTGAACGTGACCTCCCTCTACAACAGTATCTTTCTAGTTGAGTACTAAAATTTAAAAAAACAAACAAACAAGGCCCCACTGAGTATCCATGGCTGACCTGAAACTCAATATATAGACTAGGCTAACTTTAAAGTCAGAGATCTGCCTGCTTCTGCCTGGAATAAAAGGTGTGCATGGCCCTAGAGTTGTTTCTGTTTTTTTCTGGTGTGGTGTGTGTGTGTGTGTATGTCTGTTGTCTGTGTGTCTGTGTAGCTGGGAGTTGAACCTTGATCTTGAGGCAGGTTAGACAAGCATCTACCTCAGAGCTCTACCCTCAGCCCTGTGGATCTTACTTAACCTTAGGTGGTTGAGAGAGCATTTTGTCTTTGAAGAGCAGGTCTCACACCAGCTGCATTGTGGGTGGGGCCGGGCCAGCCTGTCTTCTCAATCAGCTGCTTTCCTAGGCCAAACTGAGGGTTGCTTGAGACTGAGGCTGAGTGGTAATGGGAAGTGGGGGTGGAGCCTGGAACTGGGAATAACATGGGGCTTTATTAGCCAGCTCCCTGTTGCTAAGCAGCTGTCATTAGCCAGTTAGGTCTCCCCTGCCGTGAGTGAGCTCCTTCGGGGAATGGCAAAGAGATACTAATAAGCCGGGAGAGCAGCAGGTGCTGCAGGAGGTTGCATCCCACCTGGGATAGATACTGCAGCCAGAGATGCTTCTGCACGTTTTGTGATTCAGACTCCAGGCGGTTGCTAGCTAGCCTGACTCTTTTCAGCAAAAGGGACTCTTTCCCTCCTGCATCCAATGAATAGCTTATTCTCAGACTGTCTTTTGCTTTCCATCCAGAAATGAACAAGTCAAGTAGCTCTTCAGCTATGGTAAGGAAGGAAGGCAGATGTCCAAAGCAACTGGTTTCTTTCCTCCTGTGCTAGAACTTAGCCAAGGTCATGTGGTTTGGTCCAGTGATGAGTTTTTGGAGTCAGACGGACCAAGGTTTGCATGCTGTTCATGTCTAACTCATAGCCAGTTAGTTGTTTATTTTCTTCTCTGAGCCTGCCCCCAGAAGATAAATTCCAGCACTTGGAAGAGCTCCTCGGGGTTAGGGGTGGGTGGTTAGCTCAGTGATCAGGCTCTGGAGATAAAAAACTCAAAAAGAGCCATGTAAGCAAAGCATGTAACGTGGTGTCCAGGGACACCTTGTTCTTGAACCATCTCTGGAAACCTTCCTCAGAAATAATTCAGGGTTCCTAATTAGTCCATGTTCTGGGAACCTGGGGAAATCTGAAATCTGGGGACACAATCGGGAAGGAAATGAATCATATCGAGTTATTGATATTAGGGTTGGACATTATGATACACTTATAATCCTAGCACCCAGATTGGGGAGGTATAAATAAGAGAACTACTGTAAATTTGAGGCCATCCTGGTCAACATGAGTTCTAGGTTAGCCAAAGTAATATAGCAAGACTTTGGTTCCAAAAAAGGGGGAAAAAGTTGTTATTGTTGTTCAGTAAAGATATGTATATTTGGTCAAGAGTCTAAAAGTTACCTCAAATAATCCAAAAATAAAGCTGGTCGTGGTGGCTCACATCTTTAATCCCAGCACTCAGGAGGCAGAGGCAGATGGATCTCTCTGAGTTCAAAGCCAGCCTGGTCCACAGAGTGAATTCTAGGACAGCTAAATAGGATAACACAGAGAACCCTTATCTCAATCAATCAATTAAAAAAAAAACCTATCTTAATAAATAAAAACTAGTTACATGTGGTTTAGCTGAAATAAAATTCGACTGATACCTGTTAGCTATTTTAAATTGAGCAGTGGGTCTATGGGATATCCTTACTTTTGTGTATGTTTGAAATCTCCCTCAACCAAATGAATTTTAAGGAGAATGATAATCTGGGATATGCAGCTCAGGGGCTGTCTTGATCCAAAGTTTGTGCTACAGAGATTGGTTGCTGGCCTCTGGGGTCTACCGAGGAATGGAGTCTAGAGGAACAGGGACATTGTAGAGTGTCACAGCCACAGCCATCTGACAGGGCACATGGTGACCAAAGACTCCAGGAGATAGTGGCACTCTTGCCACTGCGGAAATGTGGTCAGCCCTTGCACAGAGGAAGGCTGTGTCTCTTGTCACTGGGAAGCCACATTGTCCCTTTAGGGCAAGGCAAATGAGCACCTGTGACCTGGTTCTCATTTCTCACCTCTATTCCAGAAAGCCAGACCAATTCTTTCTCCTCCTCATCAAATCTATAGGGGAATGTTGTTGTCTTTTCTCTCTCTCTCTCTCTCTCTCTCTCTCTCTCTCTCTCTCTCTCTCTCTCTCTCTCTCTCTTTGGAATGTTGTTGTCTTATCTGGGGAGTTGAGCAAAGCTGAGGGCCCCAGAGTTGAGGTAAAGTCAGTATCGCCTTGTAAGATGAGAGAACATGTGTCCCAAACAGAGTGACGATGTTCACCGTGAGTGCAGGCTGTCATTACCAAACCCAGGGCAGAAATGGGCAATCAGAGATTTGAGGTGTGGAAAGAGAGGGAGCTGGGGGAAGAGAGGCCCGTGGTGCCTGAGGGAAGCCTTTCTGCTGCTCCTGCTCCACCTGCAGCAAAGCTCCAACTTGTGGCAGTTTCAGAGTTCCACTGGGAGCTTCCTTCTCCCCTCCCCTCCCCTGCCAGCCAGCCAGCTCCTCCTGTCTCTACTGTCACCAGCCTGGACCAGTACAGCAAAACTCTGCTCTGGGTGTTGCCCCCACAGCTCCAGGACCAGGTTGTGGATGACTGCTCCACCCACACTCTCCTCCCTCAGGTTCTCCATGGCAACTACAACCCAACTCCCCCACTGCACAGATGGCATTGGGGAGAAAGGTGAAACTGAGCCAGAGGTGGTATGCCTGCTTCTCTCCACGCTTACCTTCCTCCCGTCCTCAACTCCTCTTGGTCCTTAGGCCAGCTTCCTGCGGTGCTGTGCTAATTGTGAGTGCTGGATCCCTCTCCTAGCACAACTGGGTAGCCCTCTGAAGGCCATTTAGTAAGTGCCACAGTTGCCAGGACTTTTAACTGCTGAGCACAGATGGAAATACAAATGTGTGTGTGCCTGAGTCACAAGGTGGACCCATCTCATTGACCTTCCTGACGTCTTCCCTGTTTCTGAGGGCCCTTCCCAACCACTGTATTAGCTTCGGTCCAGTTTTGTGAGTGCCTGAGACTCAGGCTTGTCATACCACGTAGAACTGTTTCTCTGCCAGGCTCAGGTTACCTGCTGCAGATCTTAGCAGGTACTGGCTAAGTGTAAGGAAGGAAACCATTTGCTGCAGGAGCTGGGGAGTGAGTGGGTAGGTGCTACAGACAGAGTAAGCATCTGGGGTTGATTCTCCCCCAGACTGGAGAGGGTCTCCAGCATCACCTCACACTGGGAACCCTTGGTGGTCACCTACTCTATTGTTAGTATCATCTTGAGCTGATAACTTCTTTACCTGCTTCTGAAATCAAAGCTATATGAAAGTAGCACCCCTTTCCCTGCAGCGTTCACGTCCCCCCTCCCCAACACACAGCACCTTTGCGTGAGTACCCAGCTAGAGGGTTGGTTATGTCACTGGTTTTGGTTGTGAGCCCAGCTTTTAATGGCTGAGGCATCTCTCTAGCCCATTGTTACTGTTTTTAAATCCCAATAAAGATGTGAGTAAACATGGCAGCATACACCTGTCATCTCAGTACTCCGGAGGGAGAAGCAGAGGGTTAGAAGCTTAAGGATCTCTAGGCTACATGAGAGCCTGCCTCGGGCCCATCCTACCTCCTTTATTTTAAAATGATTCACACGGAGACTCACTGTGTAGCCCAGGAGTACCAGACTTTACAGGCATAAGCCACCACACCTGGCTCTGCCCACTCTTTTTGTAAGCAGAAGGTGCCATGCAGTGACACCATCCTGCACCTTGCTTTTTTAAGTTTCCCCTGTTGGTTCCTAGAGAGCATCTCATTGTTTCTTGGAGCTGAATGCTACTCTCCTGTGTGAACAAACCATATCTATTTAGCCCGACCCCTGCTGATGGACACATGGGTGGTTTCCAGTTCTTTACTAGTATGACTAATTGTGCACTTACAGCACTAGGAAAAATCCCAGAAGGAGGATTGCTGGGCCAAAGGTTTTCTGCACCTTTCATTGAAAATACCAAATTGCGTCTCTTGTGAGACTAGGCCGGGGCACATAAGTGGATGCTCACAGTCAGCTATTGGATGGATCACAGGGCCCCCAATGGAGGAGCTAGAGAAAGTATCCAACGAGCTAAAGAGATCTGCAACCCTGTAGGTGCAACAACATTATGAACTAACCAGTACCCCAGAGCTCTTGACTCTAGCTGCATATGTATCAAAAGATGGCCTAGTCAGCCATCACTGGAAAAAGAGGCCCATTGGACACACAAACTTTATATGCCCCAGGGCCAAAAAAAAATGGGAATGGGTGGGTAGGGAAGTCGGGGGAGGGTATGGGGGACTTTTGGGATAGCATTGGAAATGTAATTGAGGAAAATATGTAATAAAAAAAAAAAGAAAGAAAATACCAAATTGCTAAATAGGAATGCTGCCACTAACCCTCCCACCGGCAACATAGCAGCAGTAAACCTGACTTGCAGTATCTCTCCACCTTTGTCCTTCAAGGTTTCTATTCTACATCCATAGCCCAGGCAGGGTAAACTGTCAACACTTCTGCCTGGGCTATGATGTTGAATAGAAACCTTAGTATAATGTAGTCCCTTAGGTAGCAGAGATTACAGGCTGGTGCCACCAGATCTGATCCAACGTCTCCATTCTAAATGATCACTTCAATGGTTTAATCAGTGTGTGATGGATTAAGACCAAGACTGGTAGGCTGCAGCCCCAGGTAGCATTTGCTAAGCTTCATAACTTTGAAGAGCCCGAGGAGCCACTCAGGCTGGTCTCTCCTGTGGTCATCAGCTTTCAAGTGGGAGGACGGTTATCAGTCTTCAGTGGGTGTTCATAGCAAGGTGCTAGAGTTAAATTTAGCCATGCTTCTGCCTCTCTGAGCTTTCCTGTCAGTGTGATGGGATGGATGACAGTGGAGAAGGTTCTCTGGGATCATTTGACCAAACCCTAAGAGACGCCAGAAAATGATGATAGACGGGGCTGGGGTGGGTGTGGGGGTGGGTGTCTGGTGGGGTGTGGGGGGGTCACACTTGTTAAGTCCTGTCTCAGTAACTCTGCTTCTGTCCTTTTTTTTTTTTTTTTTTTTTTTTGGTTTTTTGAGACAGGGTTTCTCTGTATATAGTCCTGGCTGTCCTGGAACTCACTCTGTAGACCAGGCTGCCCTCGAACTCAGAAATCCGCCTGCCTCTGCCTCCTGAGTGCTGGGATTAAAGGCATGTGCCACCACACCCGGCGCTTCTGTCCTTTTTTATCTTGTGATTTTTTCCTAGGTTATTTTTCCAGCTCTGTTTTAATGTACTTGTCAAAGCCTTTCTATGTTGAGATTTGTTGACTAGGATATGTTTTTCTCATATGAAATAAGCCAAAAGGTGTCAGGGTTGTCCCCTAATGGTAGATCCACATGGTACCGGGATTCACTGAGGCAGAGGGCCCTGCAGCCTCCATGGCTGAATGCCCAGGGCTCAGACAGCTCACTTTGAAGGGGAATGGCCATACAACTTGATGCTTCAGTCCTGTGGTTACCTGCATAGCCTCCGCAGCAGTGTAGTGCTTTGGTGGCCGGTTTCAGACAGTGAGGCCCTGGAGTTGCCCGGTGTCCTTGGGTCTGAGGAGGTCACACAGGTCTTTCCCTGGACTTGCCCTGAGGAATGAGGCCTCACAGTGCCCTACTCAGTCTGTCTGTAAAAGGCCTTCTCTGGGGGGCAAATTCAGAACAAGTTAGGGTCATGTTTGGGTTTCCTCTCAACCCAAATCCCTCAGAGCATGCGGCCAGCGAGATGGCTCAGCAGATAAAGGGACTTGTTGCCAAGTTTGAGTCTGACTCCTGCAAGTTGTCCTCTGACCTCCACACATAGTAAATAAGTGTAAAAATAAAATTTTTTTGGAGACAGGTTCTTGCTACTTAGCCCTGGCTGGCCTTGAACTCAGTATGTAGACTAGGCTGGTCTTTAGTCAGAGATTTTTGCCCGCCTTGGCTTCTTAAATGCTGGGATTAAAGCATGTACCACCATGTTGGGCATGACTAACCAGAACAAAGGTTCTTAATCTTTTTGGAGTCTGACCCTCTTTTAAAAGTTGGAAGCAATTGATTCTTTACAGTGGGCAGGAGGGTACTTGAGCACTGTAACACAGAACAGAAATTCACATAGATACACATACATAATACACATACTTTTAATGTAGTTTTGGAGCCCAAGAAGCCCATCCACTAGCCCCTTCAGGCAGCGCTTCTCTGTTATGGTCATTATTATTTTATCTCCACACCGCACACAATCACATTCTCATCTCTGCAGTGGGATCAGGGAAGGATCCTGTGGTTTTGAGAATCTCTGCTGTGGGAGGGTATGGAACGAGGCCAAGAACACCTGGCCTCACAGGTCCCTGAAGACTGGCAGGGTGAGAGGGATTCCTCCTTCCGCAGATACAGCTTGGCACTCTGCCTGAATTTCCCAGGAGTCGCTGTGCGACCAGCAGCGATGGGAGTGATATTTGGGCTTCCCCCAGCAATCCCTCCTGGTGATAATTGCTGAGCTCTGCCTCTGCTAGCCCTCAGGAGAACCTGTTCCTGTGCTGAGGCTGCTGGCAGGGCAGGTGAGGCCAAATGGAGTGACTGCTCCCCAGATCCCAGCCCAGCTCCTTTGCAGTGGCTGGGGGAAGGTGGGACGCCTAATGAGTCATTACTGTTGCAATGAGTCACATCACTGAGGCTTGTGGTCCCCGCAGGGCTGCTGCCACCTGCTGCCACTCCGATTTTGTTCAGTGTGGTTTCTTTTCCCTCTATCCGTTGAGGATTCAACATCAGTAATGGCGATCACCCTCCCACAAATACAGACCTGCAGCAGCCCCAAACTGAAAGACAAGAGAGTCACTCAGCTGGACACTCCAGGGCTACACAAGACCCTCAGAAAGCAGGAAGCTCTCAAGAGTCCAAAGACAGGCTGTGCTACATAGCAAATCTGAGATGACTGGGCTTCATGAGACTTTGGCTTTAAAATAAATTAGTAGTTACTTCCTGAGTGCATGTTTCATATCCTGACTGTGCTAGTCGAAACTATCTCGGGGCTGGATAGATGGCTCAAGCAGTTAAGAGCACTTGGTGTGCAGTCACGAGGTTTAGAGTTTGGATTGCAGCCCCTGTGGAGCAAGCCAGGCATTCTGAATGTGCCTGAACCCATCTCTGAGGACAAGGGAGCCAGGAGAACAGCACTGAGCCTAGTCTAGAAAACACGAGCTTCGAGTTAAGGGAGAGACCCTGTCTCAAAGGAATAGGTGAAGGATGAGGAAGGAGGACACCCATCATCGTAGGGCTTTAACACAGTATACACGCCCCTTTACACAGCTACATGCCCAAACTAAATAACTCAAAGAAGGAAAGAAGGAAGGAAGGAGAAAGGAAGGAAGAAAGAGAAAGAAAGAAGGAAAGAAAGAAAGAAAGAAAGAAAGAAAGAAAGAAAGAAAGAAAGAAAGAAAGAAAGCTCATCTCTCTTATACCGAAGAAAACATCACTTTTACCCACCTGTGGGGTGACCATGATCCTCTGAAGCATGCAGGTCCTAGCACACTGGCTCTTGCTGACTGCTTACCAGTCTTTGGACAGGGAGGGTGAGGAGCCAGGAATAGGCATGGGCCTTGTGCCTCCCCAGAGTCGGAGCCTGGGTAAGCGAGGGGTTTCACATGCCATCCAATGTGACGTCACACCAGTCTCCCCCAATGCAGAGGGAGCCAAGCTAAGGCTTAGAGCCTGAACTCCCTCAGCAGGTTTCCCAGAAGCGTGGAGTCACTGACCAATCCTGGGTGCCTGCCTCCCTGCCCCTAGCACTCTTTTGTCTGGCAGTGGCCGGGCACTTCCTACCACACAAGGGCAACTCTGCTTTACCCTGCCAAGCCTTCTTTCCTTTCTGTGGGGTCTCGGTGGTAAGCAGGACCCTGAAGGAAAGGTTAGGTGTGGCCCCTGAAACCATGAATGAAGCAAGGGAAGCCCTCCCGGTGTGGTGTGGAAGGAGAAATCTCTCTCTCAGCTGCTGTGCTCATAAATAATCCAGAGGCTGCAGTCAGGGCTTCGAGGCTTCATCAATATTTCAGCTTCTCCAGAGCCGTGTTCCTTAGCAACCGCGTCACCGTGCTCTCCAGAAGGGCTGCTGGGCCCTGTGCTCTCTGCCCCCTCTTCTATAGGTGCTGTCTCTGCCCTTTGGTCAGGCAGAGATTTTCATGTCAACCCTAGTGAGCAGATTTGCTCCTCAGCCCATACAGGAGGTGTGTGTGCACCAGGCAAGGGAGAGGAGCAGCTTGGCCCATGACAGCGCTCACGAGTTCACCGTGGGCCTGAGGGCAGAAGGACAAGATGGAAAGATTTGGAAGGAGGTCAGGATCTATTTCTCTGGCCTACCCCTCGTTCCAGCACAGTTCAGGGCTTGCCCTGGTCTCTGCCTGTCTACAGGTGTGCTGTAGTTTCAAGGCAAGAGGGATTTCTCCTTCCTTAGATGGGTTAGTATCTTACCTGAGTTTACCAGAAGGAATTCAGAACAAACAGGGGGCTAGGCCTGATGTCTGGGCTTCCATCAGTATTCGTTCCTAGTGATAACGTCTGTGCACTGCCTCAGCCAGCTCTCAGGAGTACTCATCCTTCAGCTGAGAGGCTGCTGAGAGGCCCGGTAAGGCCAGGTGGGGTGACTGATGACCTAGGTCCTGTTTTACTCCATGGTTCAGGTGCTGTGGAGGCTTGCCTCCTACATCAGCTAAGACGCCGTGCTGCTGGCTTTCTGCGAAGTGACAAGATGGCAGCCCTGTTCACCAAAGTAGGGAAGACATGCCCCGTGGCTGAAGATATCTGCCACAAGGTGCAGGAGCTGCAGCAACAGGCAGAGGGCAGGTAAGGGCTGAGCCAGCCCCTCCCGGCGTCACTTTTGCTCTCTCTTGACATTTAAGGTTGTCAAAACAGCCCAACTAAAGGTGGCTTTCTTCAAGGGGCCAGCCTGAGGGTGGGGTGGGCTAGCCCTTTGCAGCTCCCTCCCATGTCTTGTCTTGTCTCCCTCCTTCGGCTCCTTCTCTCAGCCTAGGCACTCTGGGCTCCGGCTCTCACTTCAGTGCCGCCAACCTGGGGGCCTGTGCTTCTGAATTGGAAGTTGTCCCTTGTTCTCATTGCAGGAAACCCTCGGGAGGCAGCCAAGAAGCCCTTCGGAAACAGGGCTCTACCAGTGGGAAGGCCCCAGCTCTCAGCCCACAGGCCTTGAAGCACATATGGGTACGCACAGCACTCATGGAGAAAGTTCTGGACAGGGTTGTACAGTACCTGGCCGAAAACTGCAGGTGACTGCCCGTCCCCCATTGGTCCTCTCCTTGGCCCACCTCAGCCTCATCCCTCTATATGGTTAATAATCCATGGCAGTCTATAGACATGCCTCCAGCCCTCCTTTGGCACCCCAAGAATATAGACATGTGCCAAGAGCCCTACAGCACTTCATCCTATGGACTCATTCTTTTTTGGTGACTGATATGAATCTGGTCTCTGGCCATGCTTCTTCTGAGTGAGCTTGACCATGCTGGCCTGAGTCCAGGAGCCCTGGGAGTCACCCTGTCTGTCCCCTCTTGGCAGCAAGTATTACGAGAAGGAAGCACTGTTGGCAGATCCTGTGTTTGGCCCAATCCTGGCATGTCTCCTAGGTGAGCTCGGAAACTTGAAGGCCTGTGTTGGGTCAGTGGGGTGAGGGATGGTGATGAAAGAGCCCCAGCTAAATTCACCATCCCTGTCTCCATAGTGGGACCCTGTGCCTTGGAATACACGAAGCTCAAGACAGCTGATCACTACTGGACTGACCCCTCTGCTGATGAGCTGGTTCAGAGGCACCGTATCCGGGGTCCCCCTAACCGTCAGGACTCCCCGGCAAAGCGCCCTGCCCTGGGGGTTAGTATCCTCCATGCCTCTTGTGCTCATTTATTCAGATTATACTTATGAGCCCCAAGAAGCACCCAAGAGAACCTCTGTCTACATAAATCTTGCATACACGCCAGTAGCCTGTGCCTACTGTTTATTACAGAGCAAGGGTGACAAAGCTAGAAAGGGCCAGCATAGGAGCTGGAAGGTTACATCCTAAGGCAGCTTCCCAGGGCGGGGGCCTGAGCTGTGACTCTCCTGGCAGATCCGGAAGCGCCACTCTAGTGGGAGTGCCTCAGAAGACCGGCTTGCTGCCTGCGCCCGTGAGTACGTGGAGTCTCTGCACCAGAACTCAAGAACACGCCTGCTCTATGGCAAGAACAACGTGCTGGTGCAGCCGGTAGGAGTGCTTCCCTCTGTAGAAGGTCCCAGGACCGGAAGCCAGCTTTGCTACAGTACTTGACCAGAGACGTAGATCCCCTCCTACCCATATCATGGTCATATGACTCATGCCCAGCTTGGAGTTGGCAGGAGACAGAGATGACATCTACTCTGGCTAGCTGAAATCCAGGCTGTCCAGGGCTAGGAGGGCAGCCAGCTGGCAGAGTGAATGCCCAGTATGGGTGTGGCTGGCCAGTGGTACACCTGGCACCCAGGCAGACAGGACAGAGCCAATGGCACTGAGCCGACTAGGAAGAACTACCCAGATCTAGCTTCAGGTTCTCCTGGCTGCGCCCAGCTTCTAGCCCCAGGACTCCATTGCTGGCCTGGCCTGGTCTCTTGGGCTCATTTGCATGGACTGTCTGTCCTGTGAGACTCTTGGGCCCATATTGTCCCTGTCTTCTGGTGTGTCTCTTTCCTATAGAAGGAGGACATGGAGGCAGTCCCTGGCTACCTCTCCCTGCACCAGTCTGCAGAGAACCTAACCCTGAAGTGGACTCCCAACCAACTCATGAACGGGACTCTCGGGGACTCTGAGCTAGAGAAGAGGTGGGGGTTTTACACTTACTCTAAGGAAGCAGGGAAGGGAGTGGAGGCTTGGCCCAGGGCAGGGAGTGTAGATACACAGCAGAATCCAAGGGACAAGACTTACTCCTTATCCCAGTGCCAAGAGTTAGAGGGAGAGGCTGGCTGCCTGGAATGATTCCCAAGCCCTCCGAAACTGAGCCACGCCTGGCCGTGGAGGGATCTACACAAGCCAAGTGCTGGATAGCTAAGACTGCCAGACTCTGTGCCAGGAACAGCATGAGACACAGAGGAACAGGGCTGGCCTGGGTCATTGCTTGGCTATGGCTCTCCTATCTTCAGCAGTTTCAGGGGATGATAGGACCAGTTGACAGAGGCGGGTCCTAGGACATAGTGACACCATATGGTTCCTTTTTAGTGTTTACTGGGACTATGCCTTGGTGGTGCCCTTCAGTCAGATCGTCTGCATCCACTGCCACCAGCAAAGTGAGTCTGCTTGTCTGAGGTCCAGAGGTGGGGCCAACACCGTCTTCCTGTTGTGCATTGTGCATGGGGCCTGTCAGACTTTTGTGTCCCTCCTAATGTTCTTATTTTTCAGTGTCAGGAATCAGGGCATTGTACATGCTAAGCATGTGTTCTCCTACTGAGGCATGCACCCAGCCTGTTCCTTTTTATTATTATTTTTTTTAATTATTAAAAAAATTCTATAGCCAAGCTGTCAGTGGTGGTGCACACCTTTAATCCCAGCACTCGGGAGGCAGAGGCAGGCGGATTTCTGAGTTCAAGGCCCAGCCTGGTCTACAAAGTGAATTCCAGGACAGTCAGGGCTACACAGAGAAACCTGGTCTTGAAAAAAACAAACAAAAAATTTTATGTGTATGGTTGTTTCACCTTCATATATATACATACACACACACACACACACACACACACACACGCACACACACACAATATATAATCATGTGTATCATGTGTGTGGTGCCCATGTAAGCCAAAATGGGACATCAGATCCCCAGAACTAAAATTACAGACAGTTGTGAGCTGCCATGTGGGTGCTGGGAATTGAACCTGGCTCCTCTGCAAGAGCAACAAGTACTCTTAACTGCCGAACCAAACTTTCCAGCTTCATTGTGTGTGTGTGTGTGTGTGTGTGTGTGTGTGTGTGTGTGTGTGTGTTTATAGTATGTGTGTGACTACACACATTCACACCTGCACCACAGTACACATGGAGACCTCAGGACATTTGATTTGCAGAAGTCATTTCTCTCCTCCCAACATGTGGGTTCCAGGGATGGGGATGAAACTCAAATTGTTAGGCTCTTCAGCAGTCACCTTAACCTGCTGAGCCATCTTGCCAGCCCTCCACTGTTCCTGTTAATGAAGCATCCAAGGCATATTCTAGCCTGTCCACCCTCCTTCCTAGCCTGGGAAATCTCACTTGTTGGGCCAGGGTGATGGGTCGGGAGGTCTCAAGAAGGGCCCCAGCCTCACTCCTCACTCGTGGGCATTCACCCCCACCAGAGAGCGGTGGCACGCTTGTGCTGGTGAGCCAGGATGGCATCCAGAGGCCGCCACTACACTTCCCACAGGGAGGACACCTGCTGTCCTTCCTGTCATGTCTGGAGAATGGGCTGCTGCCTCGTGGACAGCTTGAGCCCCCGCTGTGGACCCAGCAGGGAAAGGTATCTTGGCCGGGGAGGCTCTGGGTGCAGGGCTGGGTGAAGGAAGGCCTCCTCTCTTCCTTTCCACACAGCGTTCTCAGGAACAGCTTCGGGTGGAACGTTGGGTGGGACTGCACACTGGGCAGCCTGACCATTTGCTTCCTCTGCAGGGCAAGGTT
This sequence comes from Mus caroli, assembly GCF_978045245.1. Taxonomy (NCBI): domain Eukaryota; kingdom Metazoa; phylum Chordata; class Mammalia; order Rodentia; family Muridae; genus Mus; species Mus caroli. The sequence continues at coordinate 47,803,007 of NW_028227268.1, forward strand.
TTCCCCAAGCTACGGAAACGCAGCAGCATTCGGTCCATTGATGTGGAGGAGCTGGGTGTCGGACGGGCAACGGACTACGTGTTCCGGATCATCTACCCTGGACATAGGCACGAGCATAGTGAGTGTCCCCGTGTTCCCTGTGAAGGATGCTCAGGGTGTCTGAGAGCACTGTGGAGTCAGGCCAGCTGGAGACAAGAGGTTCATCACTCAGAGCCTCCCCACTGAACCTTCCACTCACAGGTCATCACTCCCTAGATGTCATCCCCCAGTCACCCTGAGGCCCAGCTCAGCAGGCCCAGGCATCACTAGACACGATTCTTAGTAATATTTCATGCTATGATTCAGGAAAAAAGGGGGAGAGACTGGAGATATTAATAGGAGGTAGAAAACTTTCCATTCCTCTTGGGCCTAAAATAAAAGGCAGCAAACTCCCGTCCCGTCTTCAGTCCCACCTCCGGCCTCGCCCAGTCAGCCAGGCACAAGAGCTCTGCTTCTTGGACAGGGCATGTTCACTTCCTGAGCCAATGCCCTCCTCAAGCCTCTGGCACAGAGCATCCTCTGAGAGGACGAAACCTGAAGCTTGCCTGGTGAGGGCTGTGGCCTGAGGCCGCTGGACTCCAGGGTTGGGGTGGGAGTCTGTCAAGAAATACCCGCCCATTCTGCTCAATGAAGCTGCTACCCATGGGTTTCTCTGCACTAGACTGGCAGTTCTTGAAGATTAGTCCAGGGAATCTGCCAGTCCACCGTGATGACTGCCAACCAGACCACCTATCTATCCGTCCCTGCATTTCCTAACTTGTGCCAAAAAGTTATCCATAGTGTGTCTTTGTTGATGGGCAAGTGACCCAGACTTTACACAGAAGCTACAGCGTAAATGATCCAAATAGGCTTGGAGGACCCGTGCTTGGGGGACTCTATTCCTCTCAGATGTACCAGATAAGAGACAGCTACAGCCAAAACGCTGTAGACTGGCATTTCACCTCAGGCTTGGCTTGGCTTCCCTTCTTCAGTCTGTGACACATTCCATTCTGTTCACATCACTATGAGGACCTCTTACTTTCCTAGAGGGCGAGCCAGGCATCAAGACCTGAAACTGAGCTAAGTGACTCCTGCATTTCCAAGTGGTTCTGACAGGACCCTGGAAGAAGAAGGTTGAATTTATACACTTAAAATGAGGGCTTGGGGTCATCTCTAGGTTAAACGCAGCCCAACTGTGATAGCAGCTAAATAAAAATTTAGATCCATTTTAGATCCATCTGGCCAGTCCCAACTAACCTTAGTTAGAGTTGGTCTCCTAGATACACACACACACACACAGAGACACACACACAACTTCCACCCTCTCCTAATAACTACAGAAGGTTCTTAGCCCCCACCCTGCCGTCCCCTACCCCGTTCCCACTATACCTTGCAGGTTCAAGGTGATCTCAGTCTCCAGCCATCCACCTCCAGGAGGGCAGTTGGTCTCTCCTGCTCAGGGACTAGGGCCCTCATGCCTCTGCCTCTCTCGCTATTCTCTTTGAGCAGTCACTATTAACTACCACCACCTAGCGGCCAGCCGAGCGGCCTCGGTGGACGATGATGAGGAAGAGGAGGATAAACTACACGCGATGCTCTCAATGATCTGCTCGCGGAACCTCACAGCTCCCAATCCGATGAAAGGTTTTTATCCCTCCCTGTCCCTGACTCACCTCATCCTCCACCCTAACCCCTCTGGGCTCACTTGCCACCCACTGCAGGGGCTCAAACAGCAGTGTTGGCATTAGGGGACTTACACGCAGGGCCATTTCCTCTGTCAGAGGCAGATCAGTTGAGCCAAGGATACAAGGAGCCAAGCTCAGTACTGGCAAGAAGAGGAAATGTACAGAGCAAATGGCTCTGAATGAGGAGAGGAGACTCTATGCTGAGAGAAAGAGAGCCACTGGAGGAGGGCTGGCCACCTGATGGCCTCTTGGGGACTGGAATGGCTCTCAGAGCCTCTCCCTGTTCCTGCCAGTCATGTTAACAAATGCCAGGTTGTGGTCTCTTTCATTCTGTCTGCTGACAGGAAAGCCAGCCTACAGCCTTGTGCTTCTGACTCTGACTTAAGAAGACAGGGGGCAGAGGAGGGACTGGATAGAGTCCCCAGGAGAAGAGGCTGGCGCTAAGGATTGGTCTTCCCATGGGAGACCTGTAGTATATGCCCTGGTACTTTGGCATGAAGCTAAAAATGCTTACCACAGAGCGCCCAGAAACGGTCTAGGCTCCCAGCAGCAGCGGGAATTCCTGCCCACAGGCCCCTGGCTCACTGCGTGCGGTTGAGCCAGTACTTTAACATCTTCAGACTTGGTTTTCTCACTGGTGCTCAGTGCTGTGCCACTGGTGTTGTTGCCCAGGTGACCCATACTCTAGGACCTCAACTTCCACGGTGGCTGGGATCTCCTTCCCTGGAGACAACACAGGACAGTAGTCGCAGCCCCTCAGCATGCATGCTCTGTGCACTGGATTCTTTTTTTTAACATAGAGCTGTTTCAGTGAGAAGGAGCCCTCTTTGGAGAAACATCAACCAGGGGCCCTTTGAGGGCCAGGGAGGGGCTCCAGGAAAGGCTGGACAGAGACGCTGAGGCTAGACTAGATCTTAGGTGCTAGAATTTTCCAATCACCACCATATCTATGCCACAGTTTTAACTGATCTTGCTTTTACAAAGGGAATCTAATACATTATACTCCTTACGGAGATGCTGTTGATGCGGTGTCTCTCCTTACACTTCTGTAGAGTTCTGCTAAAGGCCACAGTGTCCTCAGCGAGTCACTCAGCTTGCAATGACTCCTACTCCTGCCAGCCAGGCCCGAGGCTCAGAACACACCCAGTACCCATCAGGCTGCTCTGCCAGCTGCTCTTGTCCCTGCCATAGTTATGCCCTTCCTTTTCAGTTCTGTAGGCCACGGGATACCCCACTTACTAGGTTGCTGACACACACACTTGTCATCTAGCTGTCTGCACCACAGGCTTGGACAACACTGTTTGCAGGTTAGCTGGCCTTGAGGAATGCGGGAAGGTTGACCTCATCATCCTTCAAACCGGCATCTTGGCAGTAGCGAGGCCACTGACTGCTGGGTGGAATGGCACACGCTCCTGTAATCCCGTCACTTTGGGGGTGGAAGGAAGAGGGTCAGAAGGTCAGGATGAGCCTTAGCTACATAGGGAGCTTGAAGCTAGCCCAGGCCACTTGAGATCTCAGAAGAAAAAAGCAAGCCCACTAGCTAATATTAGGACTGAGGCCTCGAAATCAGACGAATTTCTAGGCCCAGAGGGTCCAGTGGCCTTGGAAATAGTTTGGATAGCCTTTTGTTGAGTTTGGGAATTAGACCCACCCACTGGGTAGCCCCTGTGACCCCAGCACTTGGGGGAGGGGTAGCAGTATGAGAAGAAAATCTCGAGGGGAGTGGGAAGAAGGGATGGGGTGGAGCCCCCCTGTGCACTCCAGTCCATAATGACAACACTGTTGAGCTCTGCAGCCATTGCTTTTTCAGGCCTGCAACATGCTTGACTTGTGCATGTGATTAAGTGGCGGGGTGTCCAGGTCTCTTCCCTCCCCCGACCCTTTCCTGCTGTTCCCCCCCCCCCCCCACAGAGCAGAGATGCTGTTCACTCTAATTCTGCTCCAGGCCAGGCACCTTTCACTCGGAGTCCTAGGAGCTGTGTGGTTCACCCACCTTGATGGTTCACTTTAGACTTTCCTCATGCTCAGAGGAGAGAGTCAGAGTCAAAGCTGACCCAGCAGACCCCTGTCCAGCCTGCTGCCTCACCAGTCACTCACCCAGTCACTTCAGAGCTCCAGCTGTCTACACTGGGCTGTCACAGTGTAGAGTGTGTGCAATGCTGGCTGGTTCAGCTCCTTCCTGGAGAATTAAGGTGAAGAGCATTGACCCAGGAGATGTGCCTTGGTTGGGCCCAACTTTCTGGGCACTGAGCTTGTTTCCCTCTGTGCCCATCCTCCACCCCTTGCACCTGTTACCATCCCTGCCTGCTGCCTGCTGCCTGCCTGGCTGGGCTGACTCCTCCCCACCCACCTCTGTCCCTACCCTGGCTCCTCCCACACCTGGCCTCCTGCCTGTGGCAGGGGCTCTAGTAGGCTCTAAACCCCCACCACCTGCACTTACCCTTTCTCGCTGTTCCCAGAATTTTCAGCATGGCTTGCAACCCCTCACTCCCAGAGCCGCAGTCCCCCTACCAAACGTATCCCCTTAATTGACCTCCTGGTGGAGCTGAAGGTCCAAATACTGACACAATCCTACCCATGGGTCTGGTGGGACAAGACAGGGCAGCCCTTGAAGGGACTAGAGGGAAATCAGCTCGCCCTCACCACCAAGGCACACCCAGAGCTGGAGTCTGGCTATCTAAAAACACCAGTCCTTGGCCTCCAGACTGTGGGGAGTCAGGGTCTCTTGCCAGATTTACCTAGAAAAACCATTACTGAAGACCTCAGCACACACAGCTCTCCTTGATCTTCACTCTTTCCACACTTCGACCCCGTGATACCACTGAGTCCTTCACTGCGTCCCATCTCTGTGGCTCCCAGCCAGTATTCACCCTGAACAGTGTTCTGCCCAATGCAGGCCCTAGAAAATCTAAAGAATCTTGATTCAGTTCTAATTTAGATCAGTAGGGATGGTTGAGACAACTTCATCTACAGAAGTACAGCCATGTCCAAGGGTCTGTCTTCTGATGCTTCACATTGGCATGGTCAGCTATGACCGGTGTATTGGATCATTGGGTCTGTGTGCCCAGACACCGCTCCCACCCTCCAGCCCTGGGAATCTCCCTCCATTCCAGCTCACACAAGAGCTACCGTGCTAAGTATGCAGGCTTCAGGATGTCCGGTTTGGGCAGGAAGCACTGTTGCAGATCTTGGGAAGCCAGAGGCTAGTGAGACATAGCTTGAGGCAGCCTCAAAGATCTTGATCACTGACTGGGGGGCGTCCACACACATTCCTGAGTGTCTCAGAAAGAAGCAGGCCGAGAGCCTTTACATCCCAGGCTACCTGGCAGTGTTTTGGGAGCAGAGGCTTTTGTTATTCTTTCCTCGTGTGTTCTCTGGCACTGATGGAGGTGGGTGACGAATCGCCCACAACTCAGTACACGTATCCTACCACATAGAAAAGGCTGCCATCTTCTCCAGGCTCAGGGGAAGCTGGGCAGTGTTAGGCACCCTCCCACTCTCCATCTCTGGGTTCTCAACCAGGCAGGCACCACCTTAGTAATTTCCACCAATGTGATTTTGTCTGCAGCTCTGGGCAGAGATGGGCACGCTGCAGGGCACCTGGGGGAGAGAGCCTACGTGGGCATTGACCTTGGCTCCTTCCTACCCTCAGATGCTGGCGACATGATTGAGATGCAGGGTTTCGGACCCAGCCTAACAGCCTGGCACCTAGAGCCCCTGTGTAGCCAGGGCTCCTCCTGCCTTTCCTGCTCCTCCAGTAGCTCCCCATATGCAACCCCCAGTCACTGCAGCTGCATTCCTGACAGGTGAGTGGGGAGGACAGAAGAGCCTGCTGTTGATGCATCGATCCATGTGTGAACCTTCTGTCCTTATAGCCTGTGCCACTGGCATGACAGGAAGGCCTCTTTAAGTTGGACAGATCTAGATTCAAATTTCATTTATGCTACCTACATTATCTCAACCTCAGTCTTTCCTTTTTGTTTGGAGACAGGGTCTCACCATGTAGCTCTGGCTGGCCTAGAACTCTCTATGTAGACCAGGCTGGCCTCCAATTCACAGACATCTGCCTGCCTCTGCCTCCCAAGTGCTGGGATTAAAGGCCTAGCACTTCTGTGTTTCCAAACCTCAGTTTTCTCCCCTGCAAAATGGGGCAACACCACCTCCTTCCTTAAGGCAGGTGAGGACCATGTGAATGCACAGGTTTGTGCTTCCACATTGTAGATAACAGTACTCTGCTCACGTTCCCATTACAGATGCAGTCCCACTGTCAGGCTGTGTGTCTGAGAACACTTAGCACTACCATGTATGGAGGCAACATGGGAACAGTTTGGGCTCATTGACTGAATCCTTCACCTGTCACTTCATTTTTGGCCTGCCATTTTTGGTGATCCTAAAATGTCTCAATTTATACATAAAGAAATCAAGGTTCACTGTAGCACAGTTAAAGCTGGGCCCCCAACAGCAGCATCAAGGATAACTAGTAGGGTGGGGGCCACAATTGTATGCATCCCCTCTCCACACAGCCCCCAGCATCTTGCCTGCCTCTGCACCCTGAAGCTACAATGTCAGCCCTTCTTGCCAGCGGGCTACAATCCCCGCCTCTGAGCTCGGATGTTTCCACAGGTTGCCCCTCCGGCTGCTGTGTGAGAGCATGAAGAGGCAGATTGTGTCCCGGGCCTTCTACGGCTGTGAGTGTGTGGTGAGGTGGGGCTCTGAGGGGCTGGGGGTGGGGAAACACCTCAGTCACAGCTGCCTCCTGATCCACTGTAGGGCTAGCCTACTGTCGCCACCTGTCCACAGTGAGGACACACCTGTCTGCATTGGTGCATCATAACATCATTCCACCAGACAGGCCCCCGGGGGCGTCCGGTGGCCTCACCAAGGATGTGTGGAGCAAGTATCAGAAGGACGAAAAGGTGCAAACTGGGCCTCCCAAGGCAAAGGCCATGAGTGGGGACTTGGGAGGCAACAGCTCTATGCAGCTGCCTGCTCTAAACTGTTCATTTGGGGTGCAACACTGTAGGGAGTTGGGTAGATAAACTAGACTGATGCCAGGGGGTGACCCGCATCATAGATGGATAGCTGACTCTCATCTGCATGGGAAGGAAGGGGTCTGGGCCTGGAATCCAATCTACTTCCATATTGGATCTGAGAACTGACAGATGCTTGCCTGTTAGAGCTCTGTTCCCTGCATGACAAGATATGACAAGATCTCTTGAAGCTATAACCAGGGAACAGGAGACTATGGCTGCCCCCAAGCAGGGTATGCCTAGGCTCGGTACAGCCACTAAAGCCCAGGCTTAGCTCTCCCTGGGATGTGGCTTGGCTACTGGGCCACAGTAACTGCTGCATGGCCTTTCCCCTCTGGGTCACTCAGAACTACAAGGAGCTGGAGCTGCTGCGGCAGGTGTACTATGGAGGCGTGGAACACGAGATTCGCAAGGACGTCTGGCCCTTCCTGCTTGGCCACTACAAGTTTGGCATGAGCAAGAAGGAGATGGAGCAGGTAAGGGAGCCTGCTCCTACAAAGCCAAGGAAATAGCAGCCGGACAAGTGACTCTGGGCAGGGGGAAGGGCTGGAAGCCTTAGCCCCATCCGAGCTAGAAACAGCAGAGAAGACAGGGCAGCCTCCTGGTCCTCATGAGCACTAGGTCAGCCATCTCAACTCCTGCGACCCCTCTAGGCTGAAGTTCCAGTGCTTTGAGGAGGCGGCCCTGGGCACCCTCCCCTCACGGTCCTGGTATGGTCTGTGCACAGGTGGATACAGCAGTGGCAGCAAGGTACCAGCAGGTGTTGGCAGAGTGGAAGGCCTGTGAGGTAGTGGTGAGGCAGCGGGAGCGGGAGGCTCACCCAGCCACCCTCACCAAGTTCTCCTCGGGCAGCAGCATCGATAGCCACGTGCAGCGCCTTGTGCACCGGGATTCCACCATCAGCAATGATGTAAGCCAGATTGGGGGAGGGCTGGGGGGGGGGGACCCACTAATCTCTTAGGCACAAGAGTCCCAAGCATGAGGCCAGCCTCCAGTCCTGGCAATTGGGTCCTGGACTGAGGCTATATGTGTTAGTGTCTAAAAATTTCAATTGAAGAATGGGCAACTTCTGGTACTTTCACAAAAACAAGTCACTGCTTTGTGCTGGGTTTCATGAATTTTTTAGAATTTAGGGAAGCTTTTCCCTCTGTGAAGAGCATGTGAGGTGGTCATGGGTTCCCATGGGTCCCAGTACTGCCTGGCGAGATCAGTGTCTTTGAGCAAGGCTGTTCAGTGTCTGGCCCCAGTCGCCAAACTTCTCCATTCCCCTGCCTCGAATTCAAGAGGCTTTATGGAAAGCTGTTGGACAAAGAACAGAGGCGTTGCTTTGCCCTGGCTGGATCCTTTCTCTGCAGTTTTCTGTCACCTTGTAGAAGAGACTGCAGAGGTAGGTAGAGCCCTTCAGATGGCTCTCCCTGCTGCCACTCTACCCTGAGAACAGAGCTTATAACCATGGCTGCCTGCTGCTGCCACCTCACCCATACCTGGGTTTCTGTTTTGTTTTTGGAGTCTTTCTTTTTTTTTTTTTCTTTTTCCCTTCCTTCCTTCTTTCCTCTCCCCAGGCCCTTCTGTCTTGAGCTGGTCTTCCCTCTCATCCTGCTTCAGCCTTCCCATTGCAAACGTTGGGATTACAGGCACACTCTAGATACTTACCTGGCATACATTGTTTTTATTGTTATGGTTGCTTGTTTTTGAGGCAGGATCTCACATTGTAGACCCTGTAGAAATTCACTATGTAGACCAGGGTAGCCTTGAACTCACAGAGATCCACCTGTCTCTGCTTCCCAAATATTAGTATTAAAGTTGTGTACAATCATGCCCAGCCCACAGATGGTTTCCTTTTTAAGGTTTATTTATCTTTATTTTTATTTATTTTTATGTGTATGGGTGTTTTGTTTTGGTCTACAAAGTGAGTTCCAGGACAGCCAGGGCTACACAGAGAAACCCTGTCTCAAAAAACAAAAAAAAAAAAAACAAACAAAAAAAGTAAAAACCAGGCTTAGTGTCTCACATCTGAAATCCCAGTATCCTGGAGGGAGAAGTAGGAAGACCTGGAACTCAAGGCTAGCCTTAGCTACATAACAGGGTCAGAGCCACCCTGGGCTATGTAGTCCCTATTTCAGATGCACCAGAAGAGGGCATCAGATCTCATTACAGATGGTTGTGAGGCACCATATGGTTGCTGGGATTTGAACTTAGGACCTTCGGTGCTCTTAAACACTGAGCCATCTCTCCAGCTCGTAGTCCCTATTTCAAAAAAAAGGGGGGGGGGCAAAAGGCCTCTTTAGGTAAAGTTTGATCTTGATACTTTACTAATCATGAATGTTAACAGAAAATATAGCCTGGCCAGAGAGATGGCTGCACTGAGCAAACAAGAGCACTGGCTGCTCGTCTAGAGGTCCTGGGTTCAAATCCCAGTACCCACATGGCTGCTCACGACCAATTGGTAACTCCAGTTCTAGGACACACAGTGCCCTCTCTTGACCTCCATGAGGTCAAGTGCCCTGTATGTCACATGTCCACATGTGACACACTGACATAAATGCAGGCAAAACACCCATATATAGAGAATAATAAGTATTTTCAGGGCTGGAGAGATGGCTCAGAGTTTAAGAGCACCAACTGCTCTTCTGAAGGTCTTGAGTTCAATTCCCAGCAACCACATGGTGACTTACAACCATCCGTAATGAGATCTGACTCCCTCTTCTGGAGTGTCTGAAGACAGCTAGAGTGTACTTACATATAATAAATAAGAAAATCTTTAACATATATATATATATATATATATATATATATATATATATATATATATATATATGTGTGTGTGTGTGTATCCATATCCTAGGGAATGGATATCTATCTATCTATCTATCTATCTATCTATCTATCTATCTTCTTTAAAAGTGTTTAAAAGACATATTCTCCCTCCCTGTGTGCTCTGTTCTTGATCCCTTGCTCATGAGCAGACTTTGTGCTCTGGCTTTTGTAGACACCTGAATCTGGGACATGAGAGGGCTGGCTCAGCAGGTAAAAGTGGTTTCTGCCCAATTCTGATGTCCTGAGTTTGATCCCAAAACCCACTCACATGTGAAGAGAAACTGACTGTACAAAACTGTCCTGTGGCTTTGTGTGAATTGTGGCACCCTTCATCCCTCTCTCTCTCTCTCTCTCTCTCTCTCTCTCTCTCTCTCTCTCTCTCTCTCTCTCTCTCTCTCTCTCTCTCAGTGATGACAGATACATAAAAACAAGCCTGACCTGTTGTGGTGCTGTTCTCTAGCAATCCGAATACTTGACAGCTGAGTGAGAGAAGGCTGAGGCCACCCTGGGCTACAGAGTTCCACAAGCATGGCTTTCCTCAGTGTTTCAGATTCCACCCAGAGGGAAAACTTGTAGCATTCTTTTGACTACCATATCCAGTTAGGAAAAGAAAAGACTAAGGCAGTGCAAGGGCGTGACCTTTCCCCTGGGGTTTGTTCACTCGGTGGGCTTCTTACATTGTATCCTTCTTCTGTCCTTTGTCTGAAGACTAAGGTGACAGACTATTGTTGCAGAGGTTTCCTGTCTTGTCTGTTCAACATCCAATACCAAGAATAAAGAACTTGCTTTTCCTAAAACATGCATCTTCTTTTCCCCCGCCACACCCCACCTGCCACATGAAGACACTAGGGCAGGTCTCCTGGGCTCCTTTGTGACTTCAGGTCTTTGTAGAATGACACAGAGTTCTTACTGGCTACCAAGAGGTGGGGCCTAGGGGTTATAGAAGATAGCTCAGCTGTTAAGATCACATACTGCTTTTGCAGAGGACCTGAGTGCAATTCTTGGTGGTTCTGGCCTCAGTAGGTCCCTGCACTCAAGTACATCCACCAAATGCATTTTTTAAAAATAAAAAAAATGAATCTTTTAAAATCTTTAATCCCAGAACTTAGGAAGCAGACGCAGGTGGATCTCTGAGTTTGAGGCCAGCCCTGGCTTACAGAGTGAGTTCCAGAACAGCCAGGGCTACACAGAGAAACCCTGTCTTGGAAAAAACAAAACCAAAAAACCTAGGGGCCTCTGTCTCCCTTCCTATAGCAGTCTCCTGGAGCTGTGGAGGACACGGAACAAGCGCGGCCAGTCTAGTTTTTTGCCCAAAGCCTTGTTCTTCTCTTGGTTGGCTGGGTCAGAAACCAGTTTGGCACCCAGGGGATGCAGTGTTGGGAGTTTTGGGGAGGGGGTGAAGGAAATTCTCCCCAGCTCCATGTTAATCTGGGGAGATCCTAAAGTGTTGGATGGAGCCACCTGTTTATCCCCACCAGGTGTTTATCTCTGTGGATGATCTCGAGCCCTCTGGACCTCAGGACCCAGAAGATTCCAAACCAAAGCAGGAACAGGACCCAGGAGCTGGGACCCCGGGCATAGCAGCTGCAGAGCAGCAGTCTGTGGAGTTTGACTCTCCAGACTCAGGGCTGCCTTCCTCCCGAAACTACTCTGTGGCCTCAGGCATCCAGTCCAGCTTAGATGAGGCACAGAGTGTGGGCTTTGAAGACGACGGCACTGGAGAAGATGGCTCCGAGGGTCCAGCCATTGCAGCCCACACTTTCCCGGGACCCCACGATCCAGGCCAGGAGACGCTTGCACCTGCCAGTGAGCTTGAAGCAGGCCAGGAGCTTGCAGCTGTGTGCGCCGCAGCCTATACTGTACGTGATGCTCCCTGACCCTGCCGTCAGTGACACACTCAATCTGGGGACTGACCGCGAGGGGAGAGAGGGTGGTGTGTCTGTCCTGAAAGGGCTCTCTGAGCATCACTGAGAGTTCTGGGTCCTTGTTGGCTTAGTTTTCTTTGGGTATCATCTCCTGCCCTAACCTGGGAGGGGCTGGCCAGCCTTACCTCTGAGGGACACCCCTTTTCCAGATAGAATTACTGGACACCGTGGCCTTAAATCTGCACCGCATAGACAAGGATGTGCAGAGATGTGACCGCAACTACTGGTACTTCACGACCTCCAACCTCGAGAGGCTCAGAGACATCATGTGCAGGTGCCATTGGGGGCAAGCAGTGGGAGACCTGGGGACCCAGCCTGGGCCATGGGTTTTACCTATTGTTTTGTGTCAGGTCTCCCTGCATCTTGTCTAGAGCACTGTCCCTACAGGGCCAGTCCCCCACCCCACTGCATCCCAGGGGTCTTTCACTCCACTGCCCTTCACATCAGATGGTGGTGGCCTTTGGTTTCCCTCACTGTCGTCTAGTGAAGTGGCCTAGGCACAAGGACATGGGTAGTTCCCACTGCCTCATAGGGTAGAGCTATAGTAAATATATCAGGGTTGTGGAAAGAAAGGCTGACTTGTGGGAAACAGAATGTTGTAGGGGCCATGTTCATGGCAGTCCCCAAGAAAGTGACTGACTTGGCGACAGTGACCATCCCTGGCATTTCAGCTACGTGTGGGAGCACCTGGATATGGGCTACGTGCAGGGCATGTGTGATCTCCTGGCACCTCTCCTGGTCATCCTTGACAATGGTAAGGGATAGGGTGTGGGGCGTCCCAAAGTGGAACTGGGTTCAATGTGACAAAATGGGAGAGTCTGGAAGTGGGGAGAATATTAGCCAGTCTGCCCTCTGGGTGTCATGGGGGTCTCCTTCCCGTCTCCTCGTAGACCAGCTGGCCTACAGCTGCTTCAGCCACCTCATGAAGAGGATGGGCCAGAACTTCCCCAGTGGGGGTGCCATGGACAGCCACTTTGCCAACATGCGCTCCCTCATCCAGGTAAGTGGGGGCTGGGCATGGCTAGGCGTGCCCATCGGCCACGGGGAGGCTAGAGGTTGGGCCAGAAGTGTCCTTATATAGAAACTTTTATTTCACATATCTATTTACCAAGGGGCTGGTCTTGAATTTGCAGCAATCCTGCCTGGCTTCCGTGACTGCTGGGATATTGGCATGCACCACCAGCCATCGCTGAATTTCCTTCATTTAAAACAAAACAAAACAAAACATTACTGCCAGGCTCGTGCCCGTAATCCCAGCACTTGGGATTTCGAGGCAGGGAAATCAGGATTGCTATGAATTCAAGGTGCACCTGGGCTACAGAGTGAGAACCTGTCCAAGTCAAAAGGACTGGAAAATACCTTAGTCCAGGAACTGAGTTTGACTCCTGTAGTTTTGTTTTGTTTTTAAAGCCACATAGTAGTTTATAATCCTGGGAAGGGGAAGACAGTCAGATCCCTGGCTTCTCTGGCCAGACAACCTACTTGTTCAAGGCCAGTGAATGACAAAGAATGACAAACACACACACCTTTAATCCTAGCAGAGGCAGGCAGAAGGACAGCCAGGGCTACACAGAGAAACCCTGTCTTGAAAAACCAAAAAAAAAAAAAAAAAAGACAAAAAGTGGAGAGCATCAGTGAATGGCACCTGAGGTCGTCCCCTGGCTAGCACACGGTGTGCCCACATGCCCGTGGTCACCTACAAGTACATGTAGGCACAAATATGCAAACACTGAGTTAGCTGGGGGCTTCCAGAGGATCTGGGTTCACTTCCCAGCACCCACATGGCAGCTTACAACTGTAGCTCCAGTTCTAGGGCACAGAACACCCTCACACAGAAGACGTACATTCAGGCAAAGCACATAAACTAAAAATAAAGCATTAAAAAGTGAATCAATTTAAATGTTTAAAAACAAAGGCTCTAGTTCAGGTAAAGTGCTTGCCTACACATGAAAGCCCTGGGTTTCACTCCCGGCACCACACAGAAAGATAGAGTTATCCGTGTCACACACTGAGGAGCAGTGAGCCCACGTGCCTGAGCCTGTTTTGGTGAGAAGTGAAGTTAGTGATTAAATCAAATGCCCAGAAACTGGAGTCGCTGCAGAAAGGCTACAGCCGAGGGAGGGAGGGAGGGAGGGAGGGAGGGAGGGAGGGAGCAAATGAACGTGAATGCTGGGGCAGACGCGGCTTTGCAGTGGGGTGGCTGAGAGCGGCACAGAAGCAGCTCAGGTTAGTGTTTCTCCCCCTCTCTCATGAGATCTTGGACTCAGAGCTATTTGAGCTGATGCATCAAAATGGAGACTATACCCACTTCTATTTCTGTTATCGCTGGTTCCTACTGGATTTTAAAAGAGGTAAGAAGTGGGTGTGTCTAGGCATCAGGGCCCAGTCTAGGAATTCAAGACCAGTCTCAGCTACATAGCAAGACCCTGTCTTTAAAAAAAAAAAAAGTGGGACATGGGACTGGGGTCAGGGGAATGGGAGAACCCCAAATCAATTGCTGCATGTATGTGCTTGCACATGTATGTGCTCACATGCTCGAAAGGCCTTTCCACACCCATGTTCTGCTCGTTATGTCACAGGCGATGGTCTTTGGAGCCTTGTCCAAACTCCAGCTCCCCTGAGCACTAAGAATGAGGAGCGTCTGCAGAAATAGCCAAAGAAGGGGGTGGGGTCTTGGTCTTGGGATGGATTCCCCCATTCTGGAGCCAGGCTGGGCCAGGTTGGGTGCCGGAGGGAGAATGTAGCTGCTGGAGCCTGAGGCCATGTGTCCCCATCAAGCCCCGTGCCCGGATCAAGTGGCAGCTCCTTCCTGTTCCCAGAGCTGCTGTATGAGGACGTGTTCGCAGTGTGGGAAGTGATCTGGGCAGCCAGGCGCATCTCCTCAGAGCACTTTGTCCTGTTCATTGCCCTGGCCCTGGTGGAGGCCTACAGAGAGATTATCCGTGACAACAACATGGACTTCACCGACATCATCAAATTCTTCAACGGTATGAGCTGATCCAGCCATTCTCGCTGTGCCCTACAAGGGGGCATGGGGCCTCAAGTCCTGGACTGGGCAAAGTTGGAGGGTTCTCAAGAATTCTAGGATCACTTCCCATAGGAGGTATCAAGAGCACAGCAGGTGGAAATTAAGCAGAGGTTTCAGCCAGGGCTCCTCTCAACCTCCCATAATTCTCTATGTTTTCCCCAGAGCGGGCTGAGCGGCATGATGCCCAGGAGATCCTGCGGATTGCCCGGGACTTGGTCCACAAGGTGCAGATGCTCATAGACAACAAGTGACGGCTGCAGCCGGGGGTGGCAAAGTGCAGAGCCCAGGTACCAGGCCCCTGAGCTCCAGCAGGGAGAGGCAGAGGCCATCATAGCCCAAACTGCCTCTCCCGATCCCTTATCCCCACCCTCACCCCCGCCAACCCCACCCACTCAGCTGTGTAACCTAACAAAGTGACTGAGCCTGGGATGTGAGTGTGGGCAGTGCTGGCCCTGCAGGGCAAGTTGGGGTCAGGATGCCTGCAGATCACAGCTGGGTAGGAGGGGTCGGCCTCAGGAGACTGGCTGCCTTGGGGGATGCCTTCTGTGTTCCCCTTTCAAACAACTTAGAATAGCTCCAGTGCCACCTGCAGCCTCAGCCTGGACTGTTTCCCAATGCCTCTTTCCTGTCAATCTGGGGCCCTGTATGGTTAGTGGGGTCTACAGTGGCCCGCGCCTCATCTAACAAGAGTTGCGTAGGATCAGGGGCTCTGTGCCATATCTCTCCTGAGGCCTTCTATGGTCTCAACTAGCTGCCTGTTCAGGCATGTGTTCTAGGGGCAGGAGACCTTGGCTACCTCCCAGGCTCTCCTAAGACTCTGGGGCAGTCAGATGTGGGCCCTGGGTGAGAGCGGCCCACCTCAGCAGCACTGCCACAGCCTCTGGCCACGAGATTAACCCCATGATCTCCCCACACTACACAGTGACCCACCCACTCGTGTGTACAGTGTCACTCTCTGCACCCTGCCCTTGCTTTCTGCACTAGAAATCCCTAGGACTGCACATAAGCAACACACTCGCCGCCCGCTGTGTGGTGTGGAGGGCAGTGACTGTGCTTGCCCTCCAGAACCACCCCAGAGAGTATAGGAAGACAGTCCTATCACAACCTTCCTCCAAAGACAGGCCTGTGAGTTCCGGGGTACCTGTTATCTATTCCAGACATCTGAGTTCCTGGGGCTGAGGGAGGTGGGAGTGCCTGGATAGTCCCAGTTCATCCCCAGGGAGAGGCAAGGCCAGCTCCACTTTCCATAGGCTTCTCAGGGTCCTGAGAAGCCTAGAGACCCAGAAGGGCCTTTGGAAGAGTTTACAGGGTTGTCGATAAAGGTCCAACCCTTGACCTGAGGTCTAGGCATGCTGCTTCTTTGTTCTGTCACCCCCATGTCCCCACCATCTGAGCACATGTAAGCCAAGTCTGGGCCCTGGAGCCCACACCTGGCCTGGCTCCTGCCTAGTAGTCACCAAGGTCCATAGACTTGGTGCAGCTGAAAAACACAAGAAAGGACCAGCCGCATTCTGCACATAGCACAGCCTTCCCTGTCCCCTACCCCACCCCGGGTACTGCACAGTCTTTGTGGGGCCAGCCTACCCTGTTGCCCATCCTTGTTCCTGACTCCTCAGTCTCCACCAAGCACGGGTGGCCAATGTGTGCCTGCCTTAGTGACTCTGGTTTTGTGAGGAGCAGAGTGTATGGGGTTTGGGGTTTTGTTTGTTTGTTCATTTGGTTGGTTGGTTTTTGTTTTGCTCAGAAACTATACTCTTCAATGTAACAGACTATAATAAAATGCATTTGGCAATGCCTGAGGCTCTGATGGCTATTTGTGGGACTGGCTGTACACAGTAGCTTATGTGTTAGATAGTTCCGTATATTCCAACATCCAGCAGTAAAGGGCGACAGCTTATAAAAACAAAACAAAAAACAACAAAAACATAAAACCAAAAATGGTGTAAGAGAACCAAAGTTTTTCCTAGTGAAGAGCCATCAGTTGTGGGGCTCAGTGGAATGGGCTAGTTAGGAAGTTGGGTACCATAGAACCACAGAACTGTAGTCTTATACTGGGTTAACTAGTAGGGCCTCTAGACTACAGTTGAGAAGAAGTCCTTCCCGCTTCTGTCCTCCATCCCCCCCCAGTCAGGTGAACAAAGTGAGGCATGACCTCAGGAATGCCACAAGGCCCCAGCTCTCAGAAGGCCACCAGACCTGCCCTCTGAGCCCCTCACTACCACTGAGCACATTTCTGAGATATCTGGATCAGTCTGGGGGAAGAAGCTAGAGGGTGCAGCTGCTGGGAAGGTGTGGAAAGGGCCTGCTTATAACTGTCTTGCCCTTCCCTACCCTAGAGTGCTTCTGGTCACATCTTTAACTCCTGCTTTCTGAGCAATTTCCCAAAAGCCGAGTGTTCTAGTCCACAGTCCTGACAGTCTGGCACCAGCAACTACAACAGAATACAGGCCAGTGACCAGAGCTGGCCAGGGAAAACGGACACATGAAGCCAAGGACTGGATATGCCCTCTAGGGAAACACTCCCCACCACACTGCCTCCCCAGCAGGTTCTGTAGCCTGGGTGATTGTTGAATCCTGCTGTGACCACATTTGCCAAAGGTCTGGGCAAATCAACCTGGGAGTAACCTGCCCCGCCCCGTCCATCCTCTCTGCTCCACCTCCCTACTCAACAAGCTAGCTGGCTGATCCCACAGCCAACAGGGGTCTCCAGAGGGCTGGGCTAGCCTCCTGGTACATTGGGCTTCATGGACACAGGCGTGTTGGTGAGTATTCAGGGGCTCTGAGCACAGGGAAGGAGTGCCTTGTTGCTCATCCCAAAGATACAGGCCCAGGTCTCAGGTGGTCTTCCCAGGGCAGGGGCTTCATTCTATTCGCAGTGCTGTTTGCACAGTACCAGGACTGAGTGAGCACCCTCTGAGTGAGTATTATTAACCCTAGCCTTCACCTGCGGAACCAGCAGACAGGACAAAGCTCTTCCTGATGCGACCAGCAGAGAGCGCTCACACCTCATGAGTCAGAATTGCTCATGTGGGAGATTGGAACTGACAATCAGCAGTGGACCCCAGAAAATAAGAGTCCAGGCTATTTACGGCCAGCACTTCTTTCCTGAGGGTAATGATGCCCCTCCACCCTACTCCTAGCAAAGGGTTATATACAACCAGAAAACACCCACCTAACCCACACTAGACACAGCTAACAGGATCCTTGGTCTTGTTCCCCACCACTTGCCTCCCAAGACAGCCCTGCTCAGAGCTACTTGGTCAGAAATCCTCTGGACCCAGCCAAGGTCTCCACTTTCTAGATCCTGACTCCCAACCTTATTCAGCTCCATAGAGTTAGGACCCAAAGTGGCTTTGAGAAACCCCTTACCATCTGTCCCCAGGTCCTGGGGGCTAGCCTCTGTTACCTATCCCCAGAAGGCCAGATCAGAAGTGCCTACTGCTAAGGAAAGATATATTGAAGTGAGCAAGCAAAGGACTAAGTTTTGTAGTCTTTGTTTTTTGTTTTGCTTTTTGAGACAGGGTTTCT
The DNA here is from genome assembly GCF_978045245.1 of Mus caroli. Classification (NCBI taxonomy): domain Eukaryota; kingdom Metazoa; phylum Chordata; class Mammalia; order Rodentia; family Muridae; genus Mus; species Mus caroli. Next base: position 47,821,038 of record NW_028227268.1, read on the forward strand.
CTGTATAGTCCTGGCTGTCCTGGAACTCACTTTGTAGACCAGGCTGGCCTTGAACTCAGAAATCCGCCTGCCTCTGCCTCCCAAGTGCTGGGATTAAAGGCATGCGCCACCACGCCCGGCTAGTTTTGTAGTCTTAACAACAAGGTGCAATGGTATGACTTTAGCAAGTCATTGGCCATTTCTGATTTGCTCAAAAGAACTACCTCTTGCCTTATTTACTTCACTGGCTGTTTAATGATGAAATAAGATCATGTTTTGAAACGAGGACCTATACAGCCTTGTGTTGGGTCACAATTGTGAGGCCAGATCCCTCACTGACCCAGGGTAAAGGCAGGCTATCCCTGATGTTTTTGTTTAGTTTTCTAAGACAGGGTCTACGTAGCCCTGACTGAATCAAACTCATCTTGTAGACCAGGCTGGCTTCAAACTCAGAGATCCACTTGCCTCGCCTCTGTGTGCATGCCTCTTTCTGGGACTAGAGGTGTACACCATACCATACCCAGACTGCTTCCCACTGACCCGCCCCAGGGCTCCCCGCTCAGACAGTTTCTCCACTGTAGCTCTCTGCCTATCTTGGAACTCATTCTGTAGACCAGGCTGGACTCAAACTCAGAGAGATCCACCTGTCTCTGCTTCCTGAGTGCTGGGACTAAAGGCATACACCACCATTGCCTGACCTCAGTTTGTTTTGTTAAGGTGTGGGGAATGGGGTTTGCACGCATACATATTTGTACCTCATGTGCTGATCCCTGTAGAATTCAGAGACGGGTATAGGATATCCTGGAATTGGAGTTAACAGTGTGAGCTGCTATTTGGGAACTGGTGATCAAACTCAGGCCCTCCAAGAGTAGCCAGTGTTGAGCCATCTTCCAGGCCTTAACAGGCTGTTAATTTTATTTACAAGTGCCTGCATCTCATGCATGCAAGTGCGCATGGGAACCACAAGAGGGAGTCAGAGCCCTGCAACTGGAGCAGTGAGCAATTGACTACTTGATGTGGGTGCTGGAGACCCAACCTGGGTCCATGGTATAAGAGCACCACATGCTCTGGCTGCTGAGCCAGCTCTGGAACCCCCCCATTACCAGGATTTTAATTACTCAGGCCATCACCCAACCTCACCCTTCAGCAGCCTTCAGGGTGCCACCTCTTGCTGCTTCCCTGTGGGTCCCTGCCTCTTGAAATGAAATGACCCAGATGCTGCAGGCTTGGGAGCTCCTTCTCAGGTTTCAGTGCAGATTTATTTCAGTTTTATATTTTATTCCAGGCAAGTGCTTATTACATGGATAGTATTCATGTCTCAATACCTAAACTCAGAGCATGAACAGCCACTAGAGTACAGTTCAATAGTAAAAATACAATATGTACAAAATTAGGGTTTTTGTAGTTTTTTTTTCCCACACAGCAGATGTACCCAAACACATAAAAATCTCTACAGTCTGGGGTCGCTACAATTCATATTTCAGGAAACAGAGACACAGTGACCAAGTCCTCACTGTAAACAAGGGCCACCTCTTTGGGGATTGGGAGTGGGACCCTGGGATTGGGGTGGGGGGAGAAGCAGCTGTTCCTAGAAAGAGACTATGGTGACCCAACTCCCCTCCAGGCATCCCCTGCCCTTCTTTGGCCCCAAGGGACCCACTCTCCCCTTTTCCTCCCCGAGGTAAAGATCCCAGGCAGTGAGCCACTCCAAACAGCACAGGTAAAACACGCATGAGAGGTAAGGTGTGTGTATGTGTGTGTGTCCCAGGCTGGAAGGGATAGGAAGGGAAGGGCCAGGCGGTCCCACAGCGTGAGGACAGATGTGGTCCTAACAGCTCTCAAAGGGGAGATGCCCAAGAAAGGGCTGGGAGGTGGCTGCCCACTTGGGCACACAGCAGTCACAAACAACAAAAACAGCGACAACACCCATCACCACCAATCTGGACATAGTCATTCGGCACTAGATCTGGAGGAACCCCTGCTGGGGGAGAAAGGGAGGGCTGGGTGGATGATGAGGTATCTGTGCAGGCCTGGGGGCCAACACAATGCTGTCAACTCTGCAACTGGCCTCGAGACACAGAGAAGGGTTAATGGGACAAGTGGTCTGACCCAGCCAGCACCAGACTCTGCCCCTTGTCACAACACAGAGCAGAGAGTGGAGGTGGCCCCCAGAGTCAGAATGTGGGTAGAGGTGGCTGGCTGCAGCCACAGGAAGGCAGCCAGTTTGTTGGGATTCCTGTGCTGGGGTTGAGACCTGGTCCTAGTTACCATTCCCTACCCCAGGAGACAAATAATAATAAAGTGCCCTGGGAGGTTCCCAGGGCCAGGAGGACCTGTGAGCTCTGAGGCACCTGAGGAGTCATTATTTCAAGGGAGAACGTATTCAGGACTTTTGCTGGCCTCAGTGCCTGCTCACAATGTCATCTGAAGGGCCCTGAGTCCTCCCCTCCGGCCCCTGGCCTGCCTAAGCCCCCAGTGCAAACTTCACACCTTAGGGACACTTGCTTCCTGCCCCACACGGAAAGGCCATTGGTGAGTGTCCAGTGAGGGGCTGAATGTGCATACGAATGAGTAACTGAGTGTCTGACACAAGGCCACTTGTAATAAATATCCACTTAAAAAGAGAAGCCAAAGCGGTCTGCAGAAGCAGAGGCAGGAGACACAGCACCCCCCAAAACACAGCACCCCCGCTCTCCATCAAACAGGCTGAGCCTTGTCTTCCCCAGCAAAGGCCCTTTCCACCATAGACACTGCAGCCCCACCAGGAAGGGGTTTCAACACTGGCACTGAGAGGGGAGATGGGAAGAGCCCCAGGATACCTCCAGTGTGCCTTAGCTCCTAGAGCCTTTGCTGGTCCACACCTCCCAAGCTGCAGGCAGTACCTAAACCAGGGGCCGGGGGAAGCACTAGGGAAGCCCCAGCCCAGGGGCAGGCTTGGGAACCATGACAACAGCCAGGACCTTGTTTATTGTTAGTTGGGACTCATTCTGAACAGTTTTTACTGTAGCCAATCACAGTGACCACAGGTGGGTCAGAGTGGCCCGGGCCCAGGCCTTCACTTGTCCTAACCTGACTCCAGATCTTAGGATCTATCACCTGCACTCAGAGGTGGGCCCCTCCCCACCCATCTCCCATCTTTCTGGGGCTCCCTGTTTCCTATCCAGAGGTCCCACAGGACTCTGAGGCTGGGGAGGGGAGGCCGGAGAGCTCGGCCACCTCCCCAGACAGAGCAATAGCAGCAACAGCACAGGAAGGCAGGCCAGGGAAGGAGAAGCCAGAGAATGTAAGCCACAGTGCAGACTTCCAGGGGACAAAACAGGGAGATGGAGTGGCACCAGAACTGGCACCAGGCTGGGTAGGCAAGAATGTCCACCAAAAGCATCCTCACGCCTGCCAAGTCCTTCTGCAGCAGGACGACTTCCTGCCTGCAGCCAACTCCCTGGGGGCCCCTCCCTTCCCCTGGCTCAGAGTCTCTGCACCCCCTTCCCCTAAGGAGGCCTGGGGGTGGTGTGGGTGGGGCGGGCCTGGGCCTGGCTGGAATGTGTGGAGCTGGTGGGTGGGATTAGGGGCAGTCAGGTCCCCTTCCCTGCCCCCACTGGGGGCCTAAGTGGCCTCATTCTCAAGCCAGCTTGAGTGTGCTGACCGGAAAGGAGGGCATGGTGACCATAGTCACAGGGTTGAGCACTGTTTGGCCTACCAGCTGGGGGTGGTGCACCACCTGGGCCCCCACAGCTGGCTTTGCCATGACAGTGGCTGGGGGTCCCAGCCCGGCTGTGCCATTTACTTGCTGGTGTGACAGGGTGTGGGCGATGTGGCTCACGGCCACTGGCTGGCTCACGGCCACAGGCTGTGGGTACAAGGGCAGCTGGGAGCCAAGGTGGGCCACATGGTTGAGGGTGGCAGGGTGCACTGTGATGTGGCCGATGGGGGGTGTGGCGGGTGCCAGCTGGACAGCAGGGCTGGGGGCGGAGGGAGCGATGTGGGCGATATGCTTGCCCCCTGGCCCCTGCAGAACATGGTTCACAGTCTGGATGACTGAGGCATGGGTCGTGGCTGTGTGGGCAATGACCGTGGAGCCACCCCCAGCCGTGGCCACCAGATGGGCTGGAGCTGGCACTAGCGTCTGGGTTGGGGTGGCAGGTGGGGGAGGAGGGGCTGGCAGAGGGGTCTTTTGCTGTGGTGGCTGCTGCTGCTGCACAGGAAGGTGGGCAGGAGACAGGGCCACTGGGTGGGGGTGAGGGTGCGGATGGGTAGGCAGAGGCGCAGGGGCGGTGCTGGGGGTTGGCAGGGCAGATTTCAGCAGCTCCGGCTGGGGACGATGGTTCAGCTTAGGTGGGCCCAGGCCTGCCCGGTCTCCCTCCATCTCCTCGTCAACGTTGTCCTCGCCCTCTGTCAGGGAGCACAGGGCAAGGACCAAGTCAAAAGAGGTTGGAAAACAAGTGGCTGGAGGCCTACGGGTGCTTGGGAGTCTGGGAAGACGACGGGACTAGGGCAGGTGGCCTCTTTTCTAGCAGGGAAGAACCTATTCAGAGAAGCCCAAAAGAACATCTGAGAGTGGCAGGAAGAGGACAGGGGCCGAGGCTCACCGGAGGCTGTGGAGGTGGACGCCTGGTCGTCCTCAGGCTGGCCTGTCTGCCGGAGCACACGATCTATCTCCAGCACGTCCATCCACTGGCTCAGCTCATGCTTGAGCTCTGCCAGCCGCTGCTGGGTGGCGATCTTCTCCCGCGCAAGGCGCTCCATCTCATGCTCATACTCTTTCTCCTTCCTCTTCAGGGACTGGGGACAGGGCAAGGGGACAGCAGGGTGTCCTTAGCAAAGACCACAGGCTCTATGACCCTCAAAACCTCTAGACCAGTGGTTCTCAACTTTCTTAATGTTACAACCAGTTTAGTTTCAGGCATTTCCACATGTTGTGGTCATCCCCCAACCATAAAATGACTTCATTGCTACTTTGTAACTGTAATGCTGCTACTGTTATAACCTGTAATGGAAATATCTAATATGCAGGATATCTTGATATGTGACCCCCCAAAGGGATCAGTACCCACAGGTTGAGAACCACTGCTCTGGACAATCTGCAGTGATCAAAGCAAGTGGGAGGCCACACCTGCCTCCTACTCCATTATTCTGCCCAGTAAGGACCAGAATCTGGGTCACTATGAGTCCCTGCGCAGGCACCGTTAAAGGCTAGCACAGATCAGAGTCTGGGGCCCTTGCCTACACTGCCTGACTGGCTCCTAGACTGACTCCCGAGGGATTTCCGTCTCTACGACTCCTCACCTCACTCAATCTCTGGAGCTACAGTGACTCTTCTTAGTACACACTCCCACAGAGAGCTCAAGTGTCTGCTTGCTGCCTTTGTCCTTGGAGGGTTACTCGCTAGACTGTGACGGTGCAGTCTCCGTCACTGACTTCTGTCTTCTTGGCAGCAGCACTGGCTCCAATCTGCCCCGAGCTCAGCGGCACCTTAGCCCTCCTACACTTCCTCTCTAGCTTGCAATTTACAGCTTGCTCCCCACCCAGGACCCTGCCTCCAACCCTCCAGACCTCACAGGGATGTTGAGAAATCTGCAGTGTGCCCCACTGCCCAACAACAAAGGATCTGGGGGAGCTCCGCAGCACCCCAAATCTGACTGCACAAGGTCCACACCACCTTCCTCACCACAGATATCCCTGCCTCCCTCAGAACACACAAGGGTCTTCCTCACTAGGTGGCTTAAGAGCTGTTCTAAAAGGCCGGCTCATGTTATCAGTTTTCTGCTGCCTTCTGTAATGGAGTGCTTCTTCCATGACCTCCAGGGCGGACACTTAAGCCTACATCTGTCAGCCCTGCTGCATCCCTAAGTCAACCCAGACCCTCCCACCCTTGCTAAATGTCCAGAGGCCGCTTCTCAACTGGCTTCTGAATGTCTAACTTCTAAAGCATGGGGTCACCTCCAGGTGCAGAGACCATGCACTCCACGCGCACGCTTGTCTCTGTCTGCCTTGCTGTTCACGTACAGGATTCCCCCTACCTTTATCCCTGGGGGGAGCTGGTCTCTCTAGTCTCTCTCTCAAAGACACTGACTTACAGGGGAAGGAGAGGTGCGCTACAGTGCAAGGCATTGACAACTTCTAAGTTTTGTTCAACTTCTGCAGTGTAGAGCACATCTGACATGGGGCCAGAGGCCCCTGCGCATACCCTCCTGCCTCAACCTTCCCCAGTGCTCCTAGGGTTATAGCCCTAGCTCACATGACCACCGATTCACCACACATGCACCCTGTCCAACCTGTGAGCAACTATAAGGGCTGCTCCACAGTCAGTTTACTTTCTTGATCCCACCAGTGGCCAAAAGTGTGCTTCCTCAGGTCCCATAGGATCTAGAAGCCTGCCACCCTGCTATCAGGTAGAATGGCAGAGCCTCGTGGAAGGGACCCTGGCAGATTCAGTGTCCCCTGCTTCCTTCCATGCCTTAGCAGCTTCTCCTGACAGACACAGCAAAGCATCCAACCCCCATACCACTAGATCCCACGTACCAACATTCCTCCAGCCACCCCTCTGGACATTCCTGATACCGTGAACAAAAGCTTCCAACTGTCAATGCCCACAACTCGAGACCCAGGGCCGGCATGCTGGCCTCCACCCCCCTAGAGTTAGTTCCATACCGCGGTCCCCGTCTACAGCCTGACTTGACTTCAAGCTGCTTCTCTCTACATTGTTCCATGAATCTGTGGGAGAGACCCTTGCTTCACCCTACACATGCAATGACACATGGCACCATGTGTCCTCTCACCTGGCTCTGTCCCTTAGGGCTGCATATGACATCTGAGGAGGCCACATCAACCACTGGCCCTTGGTGACTCAGCCCTCACTTGAACCTTGAGGCTCCTGGCTGGGAGTGCCATCCTGAGCTCTACCCACTGCTTGCAGGGAAGGCTCCATTTTGGGTCAGGGAGACAAAGTGTCAGGAGCCAAAACCCCCTCTTTCCATAGTTCATCCCGTGGACCTAGATGACCCTTGCAGTTTCTCCGAAGTCAAAGGTTAGTTCACACTGCATCTTCACCTGTGCTTGCCTTGTGGTACTGTGACGGGGTCCACAGCCTCAGGAGTACTGGGCAAGTACTCTCTCAAGCTAAAGCTCCCAGCCCAAGAGTCCTTGTTTTAAACCCACTGATTTTTGCTGTCGATCTAGATACTCATCCCCTCTTGTCTCTCTCCACTTCACTGTGGCTTCAACTACTTCACTGCCTGCACACAATTCTGGAGACCACCTGGGACCTCAACACCCTCCTATAACACCCCCTCCCTGCCCTTAAAAAAGACAAGTTAACTCAGATCCACCTGCCCCTCCCTTCAGAGTGCTGAGACTAACGGCAGATGGCCTTCCACAGCCTTTCTCCTCTGGACACACTACCGTGGCCCTAGGTCAGGACTCCCTTGCTCTCTCCAGGACCAATGATATCCTCTCACCTAGTGCCTGCTGCCTCTATGCAAGACAAGCCATCCCACCGTCATTCTCTCTCCCCCTCCTGCTGAAGAAACAACCACTCTGTCTTTCGTTTTGCCTTGTTCACCTCTATATATCCTTCAAATTTTCTTCCCTTAACGCCCACTCCCCCCAGTGATCCCGTCACCCCTAAAGGCAGTCCTTGCATGTTCAGTTTCGATCTGCTACAAGAACACATTTCATTCCTTTTCTTTGGTCTCTGGTTTTCAGACGCAGACCCAGGGCATGACTAAAAATATTTAACGAAATAAATGAGTGGGTGCCAAGGAGGCGTTCCAGAATCTTGTGACTTGTTTCTACTTCTATGACCAAGCAAGCATTCTCAGCGACAGGCTGGGGCCCCTCCCACTTCCTCGTCAGATCAGGCCTGATCCTAGGGAACTTCCTTTGGCTGTTTCTGAGCTATTTTCAAATCCACACATTATGCAAGGCTCCTTTCCCAAGTACACATCTATAAAAAGGCACTTGACTTGCTCCAGCTCCTACTTCGCAGTCACAATTTCTATTAATGTTTAAAGACTGCAAAATTTTTGCATACACTTCAATTCTACCATTTCTTCGGTACTACCTATTCTACTTATCATCAAATTAGAAAACTGATATTCAAAGAAAATATCGTGGAATAACCACAGAGATTTGCCAAGAGTCTGCACTGATAAAAACAAGTGAATTATGCCCAAGCCTACAGTCAGTAAAATTATCACGGAAATAAGCTACAGGCCGTCACACAGCCTCTCTCGGGCCCCTTGGCCCGCAAGCGAGACCCCGCCCTTTCAGAGCACGCGCGCACCCACGCGGACCTGTCCGCTGCGTCACCGCGGGCGGCTGGCCCCGCCCCCAGCTGCCGGGAAGCGCCGGGAGGCGGGCGGAAAGGCGCGCTTCGGCTGGCGGCTTGGAGGTGTGGCCTGGGGATTCAAGCCCCGGGTCCGGTTACCTCCGGGTTGTGACCTAGCTGCTGAACCCCTGCGGGAGTGCGGGAACCCCTCCCACAGAAGCTGTGATACAGCCGCGCACCCCTAGCATCCCGAGTTAGTGGGCGGAAACCCCGATGTTTGCCTCCCCCCCCCACCCACCGCGCGCGGCCAGGACCGCTTGGTCCCTCCCATTCCCCAACGGTTTGGTCTCCCGCGCCGCCAAGCCTGGCCGCGCCCATCCCCCCACCGCCTCCCGGGCACGCAGAACCCTATGCGGTTTCCAGGGCGACAGTAACTTCGCACTGCAGCAGAGGGCAGTCAATGTCCACGAAGAGAGGAGATACCGCAAGTGGGGATCCCTTCCCAGCATTCGCGGAATGGAAATAGTTAAGGCTCGGTGGCCTCACGCTGTCACTCCGGTTGCCTCAGTGCCCCACCCGACAGTAATCCTGAGCACTGCCAGGTGAACGCAGACACACCGTCCCTCTCGATTCATTTACCCCCAACCCCTTCAGTAACCCCTCTTGGCCTGAGTCCGGGTCTCGCCGGGGTACTGCGAATAGCAAAGTGCTGGACTCCCTATCTCCCCTTGCCAAACTCGCCGGCTGAGCAGACAGGGTGCCTGGGGGAGGGGAAGGCCAAAGAGTGCAGCGCCGCCGCCCTCTCGCGCAGGCGCCCTCCCGCCCGCCCCCTCCCGGGGTGGGAGCCCCACTGACGTCAGCCAGGCCATGTGCTTAGCGCCCGCGTGGAGACGGGCGGGGGAACCTGCCGGTAGCAGGAGGAAGCTGGCGCTGTAGCCTTCCAGGCACCGCCCAGCCCTGCCTCCCTTCCCCATACCTGGATGTACCGCAGCGCCGTCCGCAGCACGCTCAGATTCGAAGTCTTCTTGTCGTCCACGTTGGGGATGTTGCGCTTCAGGGTCTCAAAACATTCCTTCAGATGGGCCCTCCTGGGGAAAGGGGGTGAACACTGGTTAGCCAACGCCTGAGTATACAGGAGCTGGAGGCAGGGACAAACCCAATGACGCTTTGGGGAACCAGGAAGGACGGGCCCAGAGTCACACTTGTAAGTGCGCGCGCACACACCTGTTCTTCTCCAATTTGTTGTGGACTTCTCTGGTTCCGATCCTGAAACCCAGACAGATAGGAGGCTCAGGGAGGAAGGCCCAAATTAGGCCTTCTGGACCCACATCACCCATACAACCACTGACCAGGTGTCCCTAACGTTTTCTATAAATTAAAAGTGCTGGTCCTGTGTTGAGCCCATCCAACCTTTGGAGGGTACCTCAATGGTCCTAACTTATAGCCTCTGGAACCCTCCATCCCACTGGTCCAACTAAGAGACACAAGGGATCGGGTGGGCGTTCTAGAATCTTTATGCAAAGGTCCAGAAATGCCCGCCATAATCTCCAGTGCTGCTGAGGTCCGACAACACGGAAAGCTAAAAACAACAATCGGCAGGATAGGAGTTTACTGTGAGAGGTACTTCTAAGTGGCATGAGACCTTCCTAAAGGGGCTAGCTGGCCAGGGTACCTTCTCTTGCATTCCCAGCCCAAGATTGACAGTCGTCTCCCATCCCACCAGACCCCTCTGGGGTACCCTACTCACCCTCCAGGCCTTTTCTTCTGTTCACTGGATTTGGCTTCTTCAGCCGGTGCCAACTTCAGGGTCCCAAGCGTGGGCGGGGGTGGTTGCTGGGGAGCCAGCTGCGGCTGGACTCCAGGGTGTGGTGCAATGGTCAGGATGGGCGCAGGGAGGGGCTGCAAAGGCTTGGGGCTGCCAGTGGGCGCAACTGTGGTCTTCGCATCAGGCAGGAGGGGAGCAGGGGTGGGCACCTGTGGTCTGGTGGGCAGGGGGACTGGCTCCTTAATGCTGAGTCCAGGGGTGCTGACCAGGGCTGGTTGACGAGGTGCCAGGGGAAGAGGCTGGGCTGCGGGGGGTAGAGGTGGAGGCGGGGGTAGAGACTGCGGGGAATTGGTCACTACAGGAATAGGAATGACAGTCAGTGGAGCAGGGGTGGCAAGTGGTGGTGGTGGTGCGGGTGGTGGTGCCGGTGGAGACAAAGGCAGTGGTGGAGCCTCGATTCGGGGTTCCTCCACAGGCAGGGCATGGGCCAACCTGGCCAAGTTACTTGCCCTCTTCTGCTCCTGCTCTCTCTCACGTTCCCGCTCCAGGCGAAGGCGCTCCTGCTCCTCTAAACAGAACACACAAGGGTCTTAGCAGAACTCAGGATCCTGGGCCCCTACCCTCCAACCCTAACTTTGTCCCAGTCCGGACCCGACGACGTTCTGCCTAGCCTGAGACACCAGATACAGCCATGCATATCCAGCCAAGGTAGCAAAAGCAAAGGCCTAGTCCCCACCACTGGGGAACTCACAGCCTGGGGCAAGAAGTGTGCGGGGTGGGGGGGTGGGGGGGTGGATAGGGGTGCCAGGAGTGGCAGGCTGGGTTAGGGGGAGACAGGGTTTCATGAAGAGGTGAGCAGGGGCAGTGAGGGGAGGGGGGTGCTGTAGGCCTGAAACCTGGAGCTGGATGAACTAGACATGACCAGCAGGAGTACCTAGAGGGACACAGAGCTAAAGTGTGCACAGGGACAGATGAAGTCTTAGAGCTGGCAATAGCCCAGATCACCACAGGAGAGCAGAGACCTTCCACAGAATTTACCAAGCACCCGTTGGAGAGCGAGTGTCAGACACAGCGAGTCTGACACCCAGCCAGATGCCCTGCACTTGTAAGCTCACAGGTGTCCTGGCCCATCCTCAGCCCCAGGTTACTGGGCAAACACATCACGTCACTTTATGAGAAAAGAGCCCTGGACTCCTGCTCCCAGGCTAAGTCCAAGGCCTCAAATTTTCCCAGAGAGCAATGAACACAGTAGTCTCTTCTTCCAAATGGTTACAACCCATTTCTCAAGTCTTGTCTGTTGTCTATGTCCCTTGTACAGTAGCATCTATAGCAGGCACAGAACAATTTAGAAAGGTAGGAGGCAGGCAGAAAGAGCAGTTAGCTACTCGGAGTCCAGAGGCAGGGCCACTGGTCCCAGGCAACTTTTATTTTTAATTATTTATTTTTTAAAGATTTATTTATTATTATATGTAAGTACACTGTAGCTGTCTTCAGACACACCAGAAGAGGATGCCAGATCCCATTATAGATGGTTGTGAGCCACCATGTGGTTGCTGGGATTTGAACTCAGGAAGAGCAGTCAGTGCTCTTAACCGCTGAGCCATCTCTCCAGCCTCCCAGGCAACTTTTATGATCATGACCTTCGGCATCTCTTCTGAAAGCCCAGCAGAAAAGTGAGACCTACTCAAGAACCAGACGGGACTGGGACTACACCCAGGAAAGGGTCTTTTCTCTTTGGCCTCACCATTAGGTTCCCTGGCTATGGCTTTTAAACAGGGCTGGATCACCATCCCCCAGGTAAGGGAAGGAGCCCAGGCTTTTTGGCCTGTGGTGTTCAAAACTGTTGACAACAAAGGGAGGACACACCCCAAACAGGTCATGTGATGTGAGGCTGGGTCTATGTCCTCTGTAAGAAGGAGGGGTATAGTTCCACCTCAGGTCTTCTCAGCTTCATGGCCCCATGGCCTCATGGGCACTCAAAGCTTTGAGAGAAGCAGGCCCATCTCCAGCCCAAGACAAGGAAGGAGCTGAGGAGGAAGTGGAGGGGAAATGTCTGGAAGGAATAATAAACTGTTTTCCAGCAGGGAGAGTTCAGGGCTGCCATGGCTGGCCTCTTCCCACCTCTCCTGCCCTTCAGGAAGGGGAGGGCAAGCTTGCTCCAAAGAGGAGGCCTTGCTCTCCCTGTCAGCACTGACTTAGGTTCCAGCCCCTGCTCCAGCTTCCCACAAACCACAGTGGCAAAGAAGCCCGTGGAATTCCAACTTCGGAGCCTTTCTTCAGCTGGGCCTGAAACACCTCCAACTCAGGGCTGAACACAGACAGCTCCTTTGAGCAGTCTCGTTTATTTTTCAATTACATTTTCTGTGTTAGTGAGGGTGTATACAGGCCAGAGGACCACTTACAGGAGTTCTCCCACCATAGGTTTCTAGGATGGAACTCAGGCAGCCTGGCTTTCTCTGACAGTGACTACTGGCACAGCCATCTCACTGGCCCCAGAGACAAAGGTTTAACTCACCATAGGTAAAGGAACCAACAGCCAGGAAGCAACACCTGAGTTTTAAAGCTGCTCTAGGACAGCAACCTCCTCTCCTCCCACCTCCTGCAGAGCCACCAGGAAGACATGCTTCCCATTCTAGGAAGGACACACTGAATGAAGCTTGACCACACCTGGCCCAGCACTGTCACCCCTGACTGGACAGCAGAGGCTGCTGTAAGACTGCACCAGTCCACTACTGTTTCATGCTCCTGCCCCTAGCTCTGCCTCTGCCTCATTTCCCACCCACAGGCTCCTCTGAGTACACTGGAGGGCCAAGCACACTGGTGGTGCCGGGGTCTCCTGTAGGTACAATCTGTGTTTAGGCCGATTTACAGAATGTTCCAGCCCACAGGTGTACTACACTCACTCTCATACACGAAGACTCACACCTTCTCTAGGTTTCGCACCCCAGTGAAATCAGCAAGACCATCTAGGGTGGGGTGGGTGGGGGGTAAGCACTGGACTCCCACTGACTGCAACCTTTCTAAACCACTGTAGCCTTCTGTGTACAGGAATTCTCCCTTCCTGTATGCTAGCTCCCAGAGCTTGGCACATAAGGCAGGCACTTCTGCACACAACAGCAAGCTCCCTCCAAACCAGAAGAGAATAATTCAAGTCATCTCCACAAATGCTGGCAAAACCCAAGCTCAGCCCTGCTCTGGGCACTAGCACGGCCTTGTCCTTTCCTCTCTTCTTTGTCATCCTTGCTTAAACGTGCATCACACCCTCGGGTTCATCACGTGAACAAGCTGGTCCACAGCAGGCTTGACCTTCTAGGTGGGAATGGAGAGGACAAGAGAACCTTGCTCAGAGCTGGACATCTGAAGTATCTCAGAGCATGAGCAGTTCTGGTCGGCAAGTTGGTATCACCTGTAGAGGTTTTAGCCCGTGGGAACCACATCTGCTCTTGAGTTCTTGGAGTAGATTTGGCTCTCCAGTCCCCACCTATCTATCCTTTAAGACCCTTTGGTCCAACACCAGCTAGCTGTTACCTGGGTGCTGAACTTTGCCTCTCCCCACCACTCACTATTTGGGGGAAGGGCTGTGTGGTTTCTTAAGGGGGCTTTTCCCAGGTTCCTTTGCAGACGTGCATCCACCAACCCACATGCCCTTACAGGTAGGCTTAACAGAGCAAGGGTGAAGGCATGGCAGAAGGGGGGCGGTCTTCACCCTTTTTCTATATGGCTTGGAAGGTGAAATAAGAGTTCCCCAGAGGCTACAGCATGGTCAATCCTGTTCCTCTCTCCAGACTGCCTGGTTACAATAGCGGGGTATGATTGGTATTCCTGATCTGCATTGTGTTGACGGTAGCAGCAGGTGACTCTTCCTCTCAAACTCTTCAATTCTCCCCCTCCCCACATCCGCCTCTGAAACGGGTATACTAGTCGCTCTGGTTAGCCACCAGCACTTGCTTGATCCTGCTCTGGACCCAAAACACAAAGGGGAGGGACATGTAGACAGATACCCCAACCATCCATTCTGCAAAAAACCTAAGCACTTGGGTCTTGCAAATCTCCAGTGACTCCTGACCTTGAGTGGTTACTCGGTCTGACAAGGCCTGCGAACCTGCAGCTCCTCCGCCCCTTGCGGGCTACCACTCCTCCCGCCCCACCGCGCGGAACAAGCTGCAGGCGCGCGCGCGCCTTTGTGCGCGGGCACACAACACACACACACTACTACCTCCTGCATGACTCATCACTGAAGCAACAATAGGCAGAAAGAAAGGGAAGGAGGGCGAAGAACTCCACCACAACACTACCGACTGAAGGGTTCTGTGGGGGTAGGGGAACCAGGAATCCCTAGGAACTGCACGCACACTGCTTCAGAACTGAGGCCCTCACAAGAGGCTGGAAAGCGGGGGTCTTTTCCCTTCGGCCCCTATTTAAGCAGCACTCGAAGGCTAGGGACCATAGCCAAAGCGGGTGGATGACAGTCTCATAAACCCTCTTTTAGCCTCTGAGGGCGCGCCAAAGTTTACCCTTCTTAGGCGAGCTTATTCCAATGTGGCCGGGTTGTTGCCAGAAGGGCTTAGGGACACCGTTAGTGGGCCAGTGAGATGTTACTTATAGATGTCACCCTGAGATTTTGAGGATTTCCCTCGCTACAGGATCAAAAACAGGAGGATCCAGCAAGAGCCTAGGTGAACATAGCTCCTCCTACCCAGGGCAAAGGCTCTCCCTGGGAGATGGCCAGCAACCAGAGCTGGAGGCCAACCCGACTCCAGGCCCCTCGCCAGCCCCGCCCAGACCCCGCCCCTAGGCAACCGCGAGGCGGTGAGGAGGGGCCGGGCCGCGCAGTCCCCAGCGGGAGTGTCCCCCGTGCACGTGGTCGGGGGCGGGGCCTGACTACGTCAGCACTCCGGGTAACCAACGGGCTTGGGACGCAGGCACACGCAACATTCCAGCCAAGAGCGGGTTTGAAACGCGCAGACACGCCACATTCCACACCGGCTAAAGCAGGGCAAGGCAGGGGGGCCTAGGGCTGCCCCCAGCGACCCGCGGGACACTCACATGCACCCAATCAGCGCAGCTCTCAGCCAAAGCTAGACGTGCGACCCAGCCCAGCTCTGGGAGGCGGGGTCAGGCGGGGCTGGCCAGGATCATAAGACACGCGATGTCATTTCATTCTGCAAAGGCCGCCTCCGCCCCAAGCAGCGCGTAGATCTGCTCGGAGCGCTCCCCGCACCCTCCAGCCCAGGCCAGGGAATCCGAAGAGCGGCTCCGCGTAGAGTATTCCCCACCCCCACCCAGTTACGCACACGCCCACTCGTGTGCTGTACAAACACACCCGTGTACACGTCCGTTCATCCACTCTTCCCCGGTTCCCATCACACATCATCTTGGTGCTCACACGCAAGCACACGCGGGCCTGCCACCCCCACACATCAACATCCCTCTCCCCATCCCCCGGTTCACACATCCTCAATGGTAGCGAGGGCGCCGCCCGCCCACAACTAAGGGGCCCCCCACTGAAGGTGTATGGGGGTGCCAGGCAGCTAGGGTGGTACCCGCAGAAACTGGGTCCTTCTTTGCATGTTAATGAATTCATTAATTATTTTCAACGTTCGCATCACTCCTCCCGGATGGCAGCTCTTGCGGGGAGTCTGTGCCCGGCTTTTTAGGTCGCGCCATAGAGGGGCCTCCCTGCGATTTCCAGTGGGTTCGGGGATCGGGGTCACTGGCCTCCCCTTCTGCCCAGTGCCCCAGGGGCCCAGCCGGGCCGCTCACCACGTGCTCTCTGTTGTTGCTGCGCTTGCCATTCCAGGAAGCGGGCCGCCTCCAGTAGCGTCTCTATGCTCATCGCGCCGAGAGCAGCCGGGGGCGCGCCGGGGCCGAGGCTGCGGCCCGCGAGCCAAGCACAGGTCAGGCTGGCGGGCCGGCAGGAGGGAGGGATCACCTCCGGGGGGCGACAGGGCTGGGCGGCGCAGCGCACTCCTCAGAAAAGAACGGGGGAGCACGGGGAGAAAAATCAATGTCTCCCAAAATATTTGCAAAATAAAAATTTGCAAATTAAAAAAAATTTGATGCAAAAAATAAAAAAGGCGGCACTGCCTTCTTCCTTCCTTCTTCCTCTTCCTCCCTTCCGATGCCTCCCGCCCCGCGGCCCCCGGAGTCCCGCCGACAAGAAAGGGCTTTGCAACAAGATGGCGAGGAGGCACCGACACACACAACAAGGGAAGGAGCCGCGCTGCCCCCGGCCGCCGCCCCCGCTACTACACCGGGGCCGCAGCCAAAGCCCGGACCGGAGCCCCCGCCCGCAGGGCCGCGGCGTCTCACTGAGGGCGGTGCCGCGCCAGGGATGGCCCCGCCTACCGCGCGCGCACACGTGGCTTGGGTGGGGGTGAGAAGATGGAACCAGGCTTCCTCGCTGTTTCCGCTTTCCCTACTTGCCCCTCCTCTCCGTGGCCAGCCACAAGTTAAACGGGGGTTGCGTGCTTGAGGCATTCACGGCGGGATCTGCCTTGCAGAGAAAATGGGAAGCCCAAGGCTTTGGTTAGCTGAGACAGCGGTGACACAGGTCAGGGAGACCTACAGTCTGACCCCTAGGTCTCTTCGCCCCACGTAGACACGACCTAAATCCCGCAGCCGTCCGGTCTGTCGCAATTCCCCCCGGGATCCGCCCCTGGGCGGAGCTGACAGCGGGCTGCTAGAGTCCCGACAGAGGGACGGGAGAGCTGATCCCGTTCCGGATTTTGTCTCTGTTCCTCCCCCCGCAGTGCGTTCGCATCCTATTAGGCTACATCACCAGGCCGCCCGCCAATGGGCGGGCAGGACAACACGGCATGGAGCAGCTCCACATGGACACCCCGCGCCGCCAGCCTTCGGTTTAAAGGGACAGTGTCTATAGGGTCGTATTAGCGGGTGCGGATAGGGCCACCGGGTGACGGAAGGGTGAGACACCTACAGGGGAATTCCGCAGTCCATCCCCTGCTTTACATCGCCCTCCCATTCAAAACCAGGGCTTACTTCCCTTCTCCTAAATTCTTTGTCCACCGGTTTCTGATATGGGTGGGGACTAAAAGTGTGCCACTCCAGAGGGCACCTCGTTGTTGGGCCCCCGGCATCAGTAATCAAAAGGAGAAGCGTCCGAAGCCCAGGCCAAGGAGGCGTGGCCTAAATCAGGAACAACAACGTGGAGGGCGGAAGCCGCGCGCTACCCTGGCGGACCGCTGGGCGCGGGGCGGGGTCGCTCACTGTGTCGGGTTGGAACGGCGCACTCTCCTAAGCTCGCCAGTCAGTCTTTATCTTGGCTACAGGGCTTAGGACCGTCCCTAGGTACAATCAGAAAGATCTTTGAAGTCA
Organism: Mus caroli; assembly: GCF_978045245.1. Taxonomy (NCBI): domain Eukaryota; kingdom Metazoa; phylum Chordata; class Mammalia; order Rodentia; family Muridae; genus Mus; species Mus caroli. The sequence goes on from NW_028227268.1 coordinate 47,838,386, forward strand.
GCTTGCCCAAATCATTGCACTTTGCATGTAAGAAAACTGAGGCCCAAGTGAAGGGACTACTCCAACTGCTCCTTGTTCATTGAGCAACTCGTAGTCCAGTCAGACCTCTCTCAACCACCAGCTGCCTCTTACCACCTCCGGTCCTCGCAAAAGTGAAGAACTATCAAACTGCTGTGCAGGAAGGGGGCTGAGCACTTACATCTTCTTGATTAGGACAACAGAAATGTCCTACATCTGGAACTCTCTTTGGTGGAAAGCCATTCGATCTCCATTCGTACAGTTTGCATTGAAAAGCACTAGAATATTATGGGCACAACGAAGCCGATGCAATTACTGTCTGTGCTAGGAATAGGCAGTTACCTGTTAATGCGTCAACCTCCATGGTAGCCAATGCAAGGGAAATGGAGACATGCCAGTCGGTGCTTTCAGGATCTTGGGCTCCAACGCACAGCACCAGCACAGGAAACCCAACCATAAGATCATAGAGCCGGCCACCGTGACAATCCAACCTATCCAACATTACCTGCCTACTTCAGGAGCTGCCAGAGCAGCCAGGAACACAACAAAAGAGGGTGGCAGTCTCCCTTCCCCTTCAGGTTTATCCTAGAGAAAGACACCCAGCACAGCTGAATGGAGTCTTTGATCTTGATGTACTGAACTGTAGCGTGTGGAGCTGAGCATGAATAACTCTTATGCAAATGTCCAGTGTCACTAAGAAGCTGGAGCAAAGGGATACACTAGGTAACATTCATTTAATAAGCACATGCCAGACAACTGGCTAAGTATGTTTATAGGTAAGACCAGGTGATCTTTAGTGAGAAGGTAGACTCTTGAGAGCCCAGTTGTCTACAGGATAAGCAGCCTTTTCTTAGAAGCCTAAGGGGTGCAGGCTCTGCCTTTCCATCCTGGTGTCTACTTGCTTTGGGTGTTATTGCACCTGACCTACACATACTACAGAACATGGAGATGCCAGAGGTGGCGATAACGGCCTTTTTGTTGTTTTTGCATGGAAGCCAGCACCATTCACTCAAACTGTCCAGCTTGTCCTGTCTTCCTCAAGTGGTCCACAGCACTAATACAAAGCCTAGTGCTTCTAATCTTCTGAGGGACCAGTTCTGTGACAAAAAAGAAATTACTTTTCTGAGCAGTGTTTTGAAAGCATCTCCCTTCTCTCAGGGAGAGGAAGTGAAAGTGGGATGAAGGCACACTTGAATGCTGGCCTTTCCCTTGCCCCCAGTACCCCATCTGCTTCAGGGCTTAGCAGAGATGCTTGCTATTTAAAACAAACAGCCTTACAGGCTTCACATGATCGTGTTTATTTAGGTCACATGGGGACAGCAGTCAGGAGATGTTAGGCAAAACCAAGGATTTAGAAAGGCATTTGCAAGGCCTGTTATTGCCTTTAGGAGCCTAAAAATGGCCACCAGATTTTCTCATCAACCAAGGTTTCTGGAAGTTCAGGAGTGGACAGTGGGGAGGTGAGACACCTAGAGGGAGGCACAGAAGAAGAGGGAAATGAATGGGAGGGCTGTTTTAACATGTTTTAGTTTCCTGTTCCAATGGGTGGAGCCAGGGCATAAGTTGGCAAGCACATTCACTCAAGGGAAAGTCTAGTTTGATGTTTCAGCAAAAGCTTCGTTCGCTGGGTTGGAGAATGATCCCAGAGCCAGCCATCTCCTAAAACATACTCAAGCCCTGTTGTCTTTTCTAGGTGCTGAGGATGTCTGGGTCAGGAGGGCAACAGGGTCTTCTACCACTTTTTCAGGCAGATTTCCAACGCCTTCCTTCTGTCTCGTGCTACACCTCAATGCCTACTGCTCATCCCGACAGAGCCACACACGTACAGCTCCAATGCTCTAGGAAATGACTTCCCTGACCACTTACAAACAATGGGATGTGGGAACAGGTGTGGAGCTCAATACACAGATATTCACACTATTCCAGGAGATGCCCCAACCTTTTAGTCTTGACTTGGTATCTTGATTAGTTTTAGGTAACTTTTCACCAGTCATAATTAAAACAAGGCCAAAGGGAAAGAGCCATCTATAAATAAGGGACATTAGACAGCTATGCTCAGGGATACACTAGGTAACATTCATTTAACAAGCACATGCCAGACAACTGGCTATGTTTATAGGTAAGACCAGGTGATCTCTAGTGAGAAGGTAGCATTGGCTTGTACACTCACACCAGGAAGAGTTCATTTTGTTCTTTTCCATATTGGATATAGCAGGAGACAATGCAACTACCCCAGGCCACTGCAGGCTATGAAATACTAAGTTTAAGTCAGGCCCCTAGATCTCAACTTCCTCCAACCAGGCATGGTGGCTCACACCTTACCACCTCAAAACCTGGGCTCACACAGAGGGATGGCTACCCAGTGTTTGAGGCCTGCTTGGACTACAAAATGAGACTGTTTCCAAAACACACCAAATAACAGAAGAAATGAAGTGTGTTTGGGGCTGGGGTACCCTGAACCCAAGTCTTAAAGCCATCAGGATAATCGTAAATTATGCTGACAGAGGTACCCTTGCAAGGCCATCTGTCCAGTCATCAGTGAAGTAGGCTCCCCAGAGTCTATACTTCCCCTTCCCGATCGTACAGCACCCACCAAACGGGTACGGCTTATGCTCTCCTCCTGTCTAACCTACTTCCCTGCACTTCCTCACTGCATGTCACAGCTAGAAGAGCGTGATTACAAGGTCTAAGATCCCAAGAAAAGGTGATCTTATCAAAGGTCACCAAGCTGTCAAGTTGAAAACTGGCCTGAAGCCGGGTGTGGTGGCGCACACCTTTAATCCCAGCACTCGGGAGGCAGAGGCAGGCGGATTTCTGAGTTCGAGGCCAGCCTGGTCTACAAAGTGAGTTCCAGGACAGCCAGGGCTACACAGAGAAACCCTGTCTCGAAAAACCAAAAAAAAAAAAAAAAAAAAAAAAAAGAAAACTGGCCTGATCCTCTTTTCTGTCTGGGCTAGTCAAATCTGGGCAAGTACTATCTGTATGGGGTCCAGAGTCCCTGCAAGTCTCCCGGAAGTGAGTGGACAAGGAACGAAAGCACACATGCGCACGCACACACCATTGCTAAAAACAGATAATCATTAACTCTGCTTAGTGCCGTTCAATATGCAGGTTTAGTCTGTGAATGGTGTGCCTTGGAAGAAGCTGACTGAGCCTGACCAGTGACAGAGGTGAAGGGTAGAGCTTTATCAGGCACCCATCCTGGGTATGAGTACTGAGTAATACAGAGACGGAGCTCAGGTTCGAGGCCAGCCTGGTCTACAGAGTGAGTTCCAGGACATCCAGGGCTACACAGAGAAACCCTGTCTCGAAATACAAAAAAAGCAAAAACAAAAACAAAAAAAAAGGAAAAGAGAAAAAGAAGGTGAGCTCAGAAACAAGAAAGGAAGATCCTTTGCCTCGGTTTCTCTAAGCACCTTGCTGTCTTCTCTGGAGTTGGAGCTGTGGGTGCCAGGGGGTGAAAGAAGCTGATCCATTGTTAAGGCATAGGGAAGCATGAGGACTTCAGACTTGCCTTTGAAGGAAAAAGGATGTGGCTTCCTGAGTCAATTAATTCAGGTCAAGGGAATGGGTCCTGGCAGAGCTGTTGAGTAAAGAGAGGCGGAGTCACACAGTGTGACTCAAGAGGCAGCTGGATCACTCAAGGGTGGAGATGTGCTGAGATAGGGAAGGTCCTCTCAAGGCAGAGGGCTGGAACAATGTCAGTGCTCTTGAAAGGCCTACCATGGGGCTCATACCTAACAGGCAATAGAACAGCCTCCCGTGGGCAGTGCTGGTGCCACTCTTCAGGGCTTAGCGGCCACAAGCTACCTTGAGGTTCCACTTCCAGGTTGGGGATGGACAGGGGAAGGAGTCAAAGAATACAGTGTACATATCTATTCCCTGCCTGTCCTGTGCCCATCCCCACTGGTGGCTTTACATGGCACTTTAATGGCCATTTCTGAAGATACTCTGTGATAACTGCACTATTAAACAGATCCTTAAAATAAATACCATTATCCTATAGATTGTCAAATGTTGTATAAAGAAAGGATAAAACCCCTATAATGGAAAATAGGCAAACATTTTTCTACTCCAGAGCAATGGAGTATTCTACTCACAAAAGCAAATATAAAGACACAGTGTGATGGATTTGATTAACCCTAGAAAATCTTAACTGTAAAAATAAAACCATCATTACAAAGAGGAGGGGGAAGAAATCACAAGTGGAAGGAATCCTTGCAAAAGCCATTTTCAATAGTTAACAGACATAAACCAGCATTTTAAGATATATCCATGAAATAACAACATACACAGCTGAAGATGACACTGGTCAGTTCCATAATAAGATTCAAACATGAAACATTTTTTTCTCCAATTGATAATCTTTTTAAAATAGCTCTCTGGGGCTGGAGAGATGGCGCAGAGAGAGCTACTTTTGCACAGGACTGAGTTTAGTTCCTAGCATGCATGTCCTGCAGCTCATTCCATTTCCGGCCTCCAAGGGCACTAACACTTACAGATGCAGACAGGCCTAACTGAAAATAAAAATCAGCATTCTATCACTATCAAAGATATGGCAAAACCAGCCAATCGTTCATGGAAGTGTATGTTACCCCAGACCCTTTCCAGTGGGCAAAATAAGGGGGTGGAACTCTCTACCTTGGAAACTCCAGGCAAATTTAGCCCTCAAAAAGAAAACTACATTAAAACTTTCATACAAGGATATATGGTAAATGTTTTTTACAACAGTGAAATCCTTTTTCATGAACAATACTGCTAAATATGTTACAGAAGTATATTGTGCAATGACTGACCCCACAGCTGTTTAAAATGCATATGCATACAAACACAACGGAATGAAATCTCACTTGAGTGATGGAATTGTAGCTTACTCATTTTGTAAATCTTAAATATGAACACTTGATAAGTGAAGTCACTGAAAGGCTGGAGATGTGGTGGCCAGTCTCGGAGGAAGTGTCTTGGAGGGGAAGGTTGCCTCTGCTTTGTTCAGAAGGCCACCTTTTCTCTGAGATATCATTGTTTAATCTCCCCTGAACTGCCGGTGGCTCCATTTTCCACTCTACGTTCTTCTGAAAACAGCCCCACACAGGTTCTCTTGTTGTGTTGCCGCTACCCTGTCCCCTTTCCCGTCTACACCTGCTCTTTCTGCATCATCAGGAAACCACCACCCCTAGAGGATCCTGCTCTCCAGGTAGGCTGTTCTTTTGAACAATTAGCAAAACAAGCTGTCACCTCCTCTGGGGGTCTACTAGCTACAGCATCTAGCCAAGTCCCCCAGCTGGGAATCCCTGGCTTTCCTTCTAGACTCCAAGGCCTCTGTGGTTTCAAACCTACAGTTTCTCTTGCCTTCCTAGGAAAAGAACTTGATGATCTTGTGTCAATCCTACCTTCACTGGCAAGCTTACAAAGCATATGTATGGGTTTTGTGTAGCTCCATAGTAAAATATTTGGAACTATAGTGTTTAAAACAGAACAAAACCTCCTTCTATTATTATATAATTATGTACTGTCGAAGAGGCATTACCTAATTATCACTTATTTCCCATTGATTCTGGTCCAACGTGCTTTCACCAGACACTGATTTTATGGTTTCATTAGCTACTTAATTATCTACATTACTGCCAAACACAAGGCTCTGTGAAGATTTGGTGGCATGAGTTGAGAAGTAACTCGTCTCACTTACTAGATCTCACCCACTGATCATGGGCAAGTAAATGCTACTGCTTGAAGTGCTGAACTGTGAGGGTGGGAAAACCGTGTTTGTTCTGGCTTCCCTGTGCCATGTAATAACGTAGAGGTGGAGGAAACAGACTTAAAAATGCATTTTTACCTTATATGAATTATTTGTCATAGCATTTCTATATTTGGTGCTAGAGCCCAGCCTTTAGCTTCTTGGACCTGAGTTCAAATCCAGCTTCTGTGTCTTGGCTCAGTCAGTAACATTAGGGTTAGTTACCTAAGGTCTTGAAGCTTCTGTTGCTTTCAGCAGCCACGCAGGGACAAGACCATGCCTAATAGGGTGACTACATGAGACAATCTCTACGGAAGATGTACTACCAATGGTCAGTTCCTCATCATTTCATGACACACTTGTTGGCTTTGCTCTTGGCCCATAAGCAGTACTCTACACCTGCCTACCTACCCTTAAAGATTTAGTCAAGGTCTTAACCTTCTCAACGGAGTCCAATGGCAAGAGAGTTTCTGACAAAGCTCTAAAACTCTCCACACAGTAAGGAGAGAAGACAAGTTTAAATGTCGTTCTGTTTCTGAAGTCCCCTGCTGTTGAGTCCTCCCACAGGCAGGGTGCTCTCACTTCTCAGTAGATGAGGCAGCCCTTGGCTCTCCAGAGGCCGAAGCCCAGTCAAACTGGTGTCCTATATAAGGAGTGGAACAGCACTGCTAACCCAGTGCTGAGAGACTGCCAAGCTGTGCTCTCCCACTGCTCCCTGCCCTGGGTGAACAGTACCTGGAGTACAAGCTTGCCCTCCTCTGAGCTTACTTCCAAGCCACTTCTGCCAAGTGTAGCTGAACTTCAGCCCTGTACCTTGCTCTCCTGTTCACTTTCCCTGTTGCTAAGGAACAACCATGATCTTCTATCTCCCAAGGAGAGCCTAGAGGCCCTGAGCTTTCTTGCTTGGACTCAGACAGCCAGATAGCCTAGATCCCTAAGACGTACGAGGTCTTCACTCAGTCACAACATAGTTTCCCAGGGTAAAAGTACAGACTCACAAAGGCAGCATTAGCTGTTCCAACCAGCAATTAAAGAAACAAACCACTGTTTTAGTCATTTGAGTGAGTCACAGCAGATCTTTCCAGAACAGAACAGGATCTTAGGCATGTGTAAGCTCTATTGCTCTGAGTACCCTGAGCCAGGCATTTTAACACTACAGTGGTACCCCCACAAGGCACATGGGATGATTGGCACCTTTCAAAACCATTAATGCTTCCTTTAAGAGGCAAAGGCCAATTGTTCTATTAATGAACATGACAGGACTTTACTGAGGTGATGGCCATTCAGCAAATGAAATCTTCTGAGCAACAAACTCCCTAAAAACAATTCAAACACATCCCCTTCTCCCCTTCCTGATGGTGCCCCTGAGGCCCCTCCATACTCAAGGAGCAGTAACTAAAGTTTGTAAACAGCATGCAAGGGTCACTGCTGATCCTGACCTTGTACCATAACAAAGAGTTTCTCCTTGAGCCTACAACCATACAGGGCCAGTCATATGCACGTTCTAACCTATACAGAAGCATCCTTAAGAAAAAAAGGCCCAACTAGTTTATAGAAACAAACAACAGAGAACCCACACCACTCTTCCTATGAGAACATCACACATGCATGTTAGCCTGCCAACAAGATCACATCCAGAGCGAGATGGAAACTCAGTTCTCTAGGAGATCTGTCTTACCAGTCCTGGAGCACTGAGCTTTTGACAAGTCACTACCAGCCCCCCCCCCCCCCCGGGATCCTCATTAACCCCACAACAATTTAAGAAATGGATCCAGGGCTGGTGAGATGGTTCAGCAGTTAAGAGCACCAACTACTCTTCCGAAGGTCCCGAGTTCAAATCCCAGCAACCATGTGGTGGCTCACAGCCATCCGTAACAAGATCTAACGCCCTCTTCCGGAGTGTGAAGACAGCTATAGTGTACTCATATAATAAATAAATAAATAAATAAATCTTTAAAAAAAAATAAAAAAGAAAAGAAATGGATCCAAAAGACAGGCCCAATATGAGTATATTCTAGAGTCAACAGAGGTGAAAAAGAGAAAAACTGCTCAGGCGAGACTAAAAACACAGACCATTTCAAAGGAATCAGGCCAAATAAAGACTGCAGGGAGTAACTGTTATTCTTCCTTATACTCCCTTTTAAATTTTTGTGTGTGAAAATATACCTGTTTACATAAGTACTTCTCTGGATACAACTGGATATTTAAAGAAAATTCCATAGATATGGATATAACTTTATCCACTCCCACAGTGAAGTTCAGGATCATGATTAAAGGATCTGAAGGTGCCCCCGTGTGGTTCCAGAAGAAAGTGCTGCAAGCTAAGAAAGCTATGAAGAGACAGCATCTCTCTCACACAACTCCCTCTGCCCTGAACTCACAATGGAGGCAAGACCAACTCTACCTCAGCCTTCCACTTCTGATGCTTTTCCTTCCAATCCCCACATGCTGAGCTTACAGGGAGGTCATCACAGTCAGCATTTACTCCCTTCTCTGATAAGGGATAAGGCTCAGGCTGTACAGGACTTGCCCTACACTAACAAAGTCATGGGTTAAATCCCCAGAACCACATAAAACCACATAAGATGGCAACATCTGTAAGCCCAGAAAGTGCAGAAGTGGTGGCAGGAGAACCAGGAGTTAAGTGCCTGCCTCGGCTACCTCAAAAGTTCGAGGCCAGCCTGAATGAATGAGACCCTGTTTCAAAACCCAAACAAAATAAAACAAAATGGCCTTGGGCCGCCTTTGCATGGGACTTTCACATCTTTCCACACCTGGCCAGTTACTCCTGTTGGACCACAGCAGCTTTGATTTCCATCACGAAAAGGAAGGGTTTGTTTTCTAAAATTAACTAATCGACCTGAACACTTAAGGTTAGCACAAAGTCCTCCTCAGAGTTGCCAACATGGTCTCAAAGTACAGCAAAGCTCTAATGTAGGTACAGCTGAGCACAGATGGGGTGAAGGAACCACACTGACAAAACCCAGCAGATTCTAAACAAAAGCACCTCAGTTCTCACTGGAAAACAAGTTCAGCTTCTGTTCCCACTTTAGCTATCAGGAGATCAGAAGCCAATTCCAGGGACCAGAATAGAATTTAAGATAATACCACAAAGATTTAATTTCATATCAATCCACCAGCACCAACACAAACTTGACTCTAGACACTTAAGCAGAGTCATTCTATACCACAGCACGTAACTCATTTCTTTAAAAAGCTTCTCTTTAATTAGAAAGCACATATATAACCAGATCCTCAGATGTCCCTTTAAAATGTCTTCAAGGTTGCCAGGTGGTGGTGGCACATACCTTTAATTCCAGCACTGAGATGTCTCTGAGTTCAAGGCCAGCCTAGTCTACAGAGTGAGTTCCAGGAGAGTCAGGGCTACAGAGAAGCCCTGTCTTGAGAAATGAAACAAAACAATGTCATCTCATTAGACAATGCAAGAAAAAATGGCGATCAAAAATGCAAAGATACTCATAGCTCTAGTTTTTTCAAAGACCATAGCGATACTGCTCTTGTCAAACGTTTTCAAATTCTGGGAACATTATCTTAGCATCTATACAGCCTTCTCCATTTAGAGTCTCAACCCTAGGAACGAAACACAGATGCAGAGTCAACTTTTCTAACTCCAGTAACAAAGAGTGTTCTCTAACAACCAGGCATGATCAAAAGTCAATACTGTGCTGGAAGGGCATTCTAAATGGGCAAAATGTGTAAAAAAAACCATAATTATAAAAACATGAAAAAAATCTAAGTTAAACAAAAAGTAAAACAGAAAGTTAAACAAAATAATACAACTCAAAATAACCACATACACCTACAGAAAGACCAGGAGAAAACATGAAAATACTATTAGCCGCTAGAAGGCCAATCTCCTAAGTAACTTGTGTGTTTTGCAGTGCTAAGGATTGAATTCAGGGCCCTGTGCATGCTAGGCAAATGTTCTACCACAATTGTACCTCTAGCCATTTCTGTTTCAAAATCACTGAACATCTGCTAACCTATGATGAAACAAACATTTATTATTTATTAAATATCTACCAGGTTCTCTGGCACTTAACTGCCACTGAGCTCAGAGATCCCAGGATTTCATTAAGGAAACTAGATTTGACGACTGAGGATGCAGCTCAGTTGAGAGAGCATTTGCCCAGCACACAGAAGTCCCAGGTTCACTTGAGCATTAGTACCACATAACTGACTTGTAATTCCAGCACAAAGGATACAGATAGTGGAAGAAAGGAATGTTAAATTCAACCTCAGACACACACCGTGCCTGAGGATACATGAGACCCTGTCTCAAAAGCAACAACAGGGGCTGGGGAGATGGCTAGTTGGCTAAGAGTACGAACTATTCTTGCAGAGACCCAAGTTTGGTTCCCAGCACCATACCAGGTAGCTCACAGTTGCCTGGAACTTCAGCTCCAGGGGATCTGATGCCTCTGCAAGCACCTGCACTCACATACACATACTCCCAAATCGACATAATTACTGGATGTAGGCAATCTAAGGCCCTGAATTCAATCTGGGAACAGTTTATGATATTGGTTTCTTCATGCTGCCCAATGGATGGATAAATTGTCTAGAACAGTGTTTTTTTTTCCTAAGTTGGTTTCTGATCACAATGTCATAGATCAGATCTCCAGGGGGAAGGGTTGTGGGAAGAAAACATGCTCCTAGCATCTCTGGAAGACCATGGCTAAAATGTTCTTTCCCAGCTTTCAACCCCACTGCACTATTTACATTTCCTTATACTTTTGCCAAAAAGTAGAGCCACCTCTGAAATGGAGCTTAACTGCTTTATGGATGGCAAAGAGCTCAGGCACTGTATCAGGAACGATACCAGCTTGGCCCTATTGAACCCTAGGCAGCTAGTCAAGAATCCAGTACAACAGACTGTTTCTGAGACACAGAAGAACAAAGCTGAGATTTCTTCAGAGAGATCTGCGGAACTCTGGCATTCCCATTAGAAATGTGTTTCACATATGGTTACTCTGGGCACAGTATTGTCCAATGTTAGCAGATGAGCAGTCAGAGAGTGACAAGGGCAGCCACCAAAAAGCAGGATTTGGTCAACAAGTAACTGTCAACATAGAAGACTCCAGTCTAACCACACCACACCTGTTTTCTATTGTTCTGAGGATGGAACTCGGGGCCTACATACATTGAGGTGAACGTTCTACTAGTGACACCCCCACACCCCACCTAGTACACATAGACCTTACTTAGTTCTTCATTTGTCACATCAACCATCTACCCAACTTAAACCCAAGAAAGTATTTCCCCAATTCCAGGATTCAAACAGGATCAATAGTTTTCAATTATTAAGTCTTATATTAAAAACCAAAAGATTTCATTTCACATTTTAAAAAAAAGGCAGTACAATTGTTACAAAACAATGCTGTCGGTGGGCTGGCGGGTACATTTTGTTGTGCCTCAGCTACATCTCAAGAGTTTTGCTTACTCAACTCTGGTTCTGAAATAGGCAATGTCAGAATAGCGGTGAGCGATGAACGTGCAGCTTCCCGTGTGTTCCCCAGACAGGCCCACTCCTTGGCTTGACTAAGATGTCTCTCCCTGACACTCTCGTCACCTATCAACAGGCTAGCTCCTTTCTGGAAACCAGCTTGCTCAATTTTGGTTCCTTGAGAAAGCAGGTATCTTGAAGGCAGCCATGAGCAGAGCCTCTACTGGAGAACACTGTTGCCCTTGTCACCAAGCAACCCTTGGTGACACTTTCTAGGCAGCCCTGACCCACACCAGATGCCACCGGAGCCCCCTTTGGCTGAGCTGATCTGCTCCTCCTAGGTCTAGCTGCTGTGAAGAGGGGAAGGGTTAAAAATGGATCCACTGATGCTTTCTTTTTTCCTTCTTTTTATTTAGACGAGTGTCTGTCTCTGTAGCACAGACTGGCCTTACACCCATAGCCATCTTCCTGCCTTTGTCTCCAAGTAGTGGGGTTACAAGTGCCACAGAGCACATCCAACCAAATTTGTGTTTTTTAAGATGATTCCACATGGTGTCACTAATGGACCAGTGGTGAAATTCTGCTGGCCTCCCAATAGGCTCTACCTCCAAAGCAAGCTATTTTATAATATGGGTTTTCTTTTTTCCTTGTAATGATGTTAGATGTAAGGGACTCAACACAGGGTAACTTCTGGATACTAAGCACATAAGGTCATTGCATCATATCCCTAGCCCCATACAGACACTTTTCTAACTGTAGAAGAAATTAAGAATTAACTAGCAACAAGCCTCAAAATTTGGTTACGTATGTAAGTGCAAAGCTGGTTCATCAAATCCCTATTCTGGCCCTCAACCCAATGCATTTCAACTAAGGCATCGTCTACTTCCTTCTTAATGTTGATTAAACACTTAAACAGGTAACGTCCGGCCGCTCCATCCAGGTGATCCCCCTTCTCAGAAGCCTCTCCGTCCTCGGCTCCATTGCTGGAGCCTTTACAACTTTCCATGGCCTCCATCCCTCCCCTTTCCTCATCCCTTTCATCCTCCGTGGCTTCGGGAGTCTCCTCCTGGCACAGTAACTTCTGGCTGAGACAATGGCCTCCATCAGCAGCAGCCTCGCCTCCCGGCACATCAAGCCCACACAGGGCGCTCTCTTGGGGGCTGTGGGCCACGTCTTGGCCACTACTCAGCTCTTTGGGAGTGGACTTTCTCTCTTCCAAGGCTAAGATGACGTCCTCAGGAGCCCGAGGCACCTCCCGCAGCTGCCTCACTCGCTCTCTTCTCTTCCGCCTTAAATGAATCCAAGAGTTTTCTATGGCTGTCAGGAAAAGGCTAACTTCTTCTCTTCCACAGGGAATTCTCTTATGTTGCACCTATGTGGAAGAAAAACCAGAATTTTATAGGAAATCACCTGTCACTACTTAACAAATTCCTTCAATAAAAAACAAATATACACACAAACACCCCCCCCCCCCCCATCATGATGGTAAAGCTCCATCAGTGTGCTGGTCACGCACCTTCAGATCAGTCAGGATCTTTTCTATCCACGTTGTTACAACCACTATGCCTTCCGCTGTCTCAGAGCCCAAAGATGAAGCTTTGAGAGATAATTCTTTCATCACAGACTCCAACACTACAAAAGTAATGGGTTTCCTTGGCTTTTCTAATTTTCTTCGTTTACTTGGAGGTGACTGAAAGAAAAAAGAAGAAAGTTATCCCAACAATTAATAAAGTGCACTACAGTGGACACGAGTTGGGACATGTCAGGGTTTCTGTTCCCAACCACAGGGCAGGAAACACAAAGGCCTATGTGCATGCTCTTTCTGATGCTGAAGCCAGCTCTGGGAGAAAACTTTACCACTTCCTTCACTTTACAAAAAAAAAAAAAGGGCAAGCTATGTCATTATAGCTCAGAGTCGCACCATTAATAATGGCAGGTTGGGATTCAAACTCCAAATCCTATCACCTTTGCTATATTCCAGCTATCAGTATAGATATTCTCCACACTAAATCACCTTTTCTAGCTGTGGTGCCCCAAGCATGTCCCTAATGAACTACACACAGGCAAGGGTGATAGCTTAGTTTGTAAAATGTAGATAATACAAGCCTTAAGATGTACACCTGATTCCCAAGAATCCTCTTTAAAACAAACAAACAAACAAAAACAAAAAACCACACAGGCCAAGAATGATGGGGGCCACTGAGAATCAGATGAATGGAAGAAGTTGGTTCCAGACCATGTACTGCCTGTAAGCTGGGCACGCAGGATACCAGTACCAATGAGAACATTATACTTGAAAGCTAGGGACAGCCGAGCGGTGGTGAAGCACGCTTTTAATCCCAGCACTTGGGAGGCAGAGGCAGGCAGATTTCTGAGTTCATGGCCAGCCTGGTCTACAAAGTGAGTTCCAGGACAGCCACGGCTACACAGAGAAACCCTGTCTCGAAAAACAAAAAAACAAAAAACAAAAACAAAAACAAAAAAGAAAAAAGAAAGTTAGGGCCATGGGAATCCAAAGCACCAAACTTTCTACCTAGGGCTTAAGCAGATTAAAATCCACCCACTAGAGGGACTCAAGTTCCACTTAAAATATCAGAAGTGACACTACAGTAATTAAATTATTTCTTTAAAGTTACAATTTCCTACATGGTACTCTGAAGTTACATTTAGCTAAGATACACACATGGAGCTGAAGGGGTTTGCAGCCCCATAGGAGGAACAACAATATGAACCAACCAGAACCCCCAGAGCTCTCTGGGACCAAACCACCAATCAAAGAAAACACCTGGTGGGACTTGTGTCTCTAGATGCATATGCAGCAGAGGATGACCTAGTCGGCCATCAGTGGGAAGAGAAGCCCTTGGTCTTGTGAAGGTTCTATGCCCCAGTATAGGGGAATGCCAGGGCCAGGAAGCAGGAGTGGGTGGGTTGTGGAGCAGGGGGAGGGGGAGAAAGAGAGAGGGAAGGGAATATGGGATTTTCAGAGAGAAACTAGGAAAGGGGATAACATTTGAAATGTAAATAAATAAAATATCTAATTAAAAAAAAAAGAAATACACACATATCCCTTTTTGGGGGGGAGAGGGCAGTGTTGTTTTACTACGTTGTTTTAGCTGGCCTAGAACTTACAGAGATCCAACTGCCTGTCTTCCCGAATTAAAGACTGGGGATGGTTGCCAGACATACTTTTAACATACAGATTTGTGCTAATCAATAAAGTAAAAACATTTAAAAATTACGAAAGGTACAGAGTGACCAGGAGAGGATACTAAGGGAAAGTTCAAAGAGAGAAGCAGGTTGAAGACCTTTCCCTGTGATCCAGAACCCCTGGGAACTGTGCTGGCCCCAGCTCCAGTTCTCCCTGGCAACACCAACAGGCCCTGTACATACATCCAAGTACTTGGTGAAGCTTTGTCACATTAACCAGTGACCCCACACCAAAGACACTCAAAAAATAGCCAGTGGCTCCTATGCTAGGAAACATGTAAGGTGATGTCAGAAACATTTTTCTAAGAAACAATCTTTCAATTTCTTTTTTGGCAATTGGGGACAGACAAATATTATGGATCAAACCCAGGGCCTTGCATATGTATGTACTCTATTACTGAACAATATCCCCAGAGCTGTTACTTCTCTATACTAGAATTAACTAATACAAGGTTTCAGATAAGCTAGGTGGTGGTGGCACATGCCTTTAATGCCAGCATTGCAGAGGCAAGGGCAGGGGACTTCTGAGTTTGAGTCCAGTTTGGTCTAGCGAGTGTGTTTCAGGACAGCCAAGGATACACAGAAAAGCCCTGTTTCCAAAAACCACACATACCCCAGAGAGAGACAGAGAGAGAGGGGGCCGGGGGAGGCAGGCTTCAGGGGGATGAAGTAGAGATGGGGGAGGCAGTAACAAAAATACTCAAATGCACCTGGAATGGAAGCCTCAGGAAGATGAGACAAAATCACAAGTTTTAGGCTGGCCAGAGCTATATACCTTGAACCCTGTCTCAAAATAAAAACAAAAGCAGCACAAACAAGAAAAACCCCGAATAGCTGAACCCGTGTAGAAGAAACTACCCTTGAGAAACAGTAGACCTTTAAGAGGCTGGTCCCTAGTCCTTTAGGTTTCAGACAAGATGAGGGGAGTTCATAGCAGCATGAAGACAGCAACACTGTCACTCCCTTACCCAGGATAATAGACAAGGTTCCTACTGGATACTGAGAGCTAAGCACACAAGGAGCTTGAAACAAGGTTTCTAGTAAGCCGGGGAGAAGAAAGACAGTGGCACATGGGATGATGAGGGACAAAAGTGGGATTTTCCACTGTACTTCACAACATCCTAACAGCCTATTCAACACACAACGAGAATGGCAAAAAGGAAAGCCACACATCATCTTTTCAGACAGCCATCTTTTGTGCTGAGTGATCTCACGTGAAGATCCTACCACTTCTCCTCTGCTATAGGGGAGCCGCTCTGTTCTATGACTCTTTGAATGCTAACAGTGACCTCCATTATTCTTAGAAATTAAAAGAGATTAAGTTCCACCCAAATGTGGTGGCACACACCTTTAGTCCCAAGCATTTTGGAGGCAGAGGCAGGTGGATTTCTGAGTTCGAGGCCAGTCTGGTTTACAGAGTGAGTTCTAGGATAGCCAGGGCTACACAGAGAAACCCTGTCTCGAAAAACCAAAAAAAAAAAAAAAAGAAATTGATAGCTAAACTCAACCTCATAGGTCTCTGGCACTAAGAAAATTTCAAACTTTCTCCCTGCCGCCCTCAGGGTTTCTCTGTGTAGCCCTGGCTAACCTGGAACTCACTCTGTAGACCATGCTGGCCTTGAACTAAATATCCGCCTGCCTCTGCCTCCTGAGTGCTGGGATTAAAGGCATGCGCCACCACTGCCCTGCAATTTTACACCTTTTTAAAAGAAACTAATAAAAAAAGTTATTTTCCCAAATGAAATGATTTTGTTGTTGCTGTTTCTGAAGCAGGATCTCACATAGCCCAGACTGGTCTCAAAATCTCAATTCTTCTGACTACCTTATTAGACAGCATCAATCAATTAAGGGGCCATGGAGTATATGCTAATTAAAAAAACAAAAACAAAAACAAAACAAAAAACAAAAAAAAAAACTTCCACAGAGGCAACTACTACGAGAAAGAGAATCTTGGGAGTGAGACCTTACAAAAAGGCTGAGACAGGGCCAAACTGTTCCACTCTGCTCTACTATAGCAAATATATACTCTTCTGTATCTACTCCATAAATTCTGTACCTATATCCTGAATTTCATATCGATAGAAGTAATAATAATAGTAATAGTTGTTGTTGTTGTTATTACTACAGTGATGTGAGGGGTGGAGCCCAGATTCCATCATGCTAGGAAAGCATTCTATCACTGAACATGTGTACATGCCCTGCTTAGGAGCTCTGATCAAAATGTTAGACTTAGGGTGACTCTGATTCTCTCAGGAGAGACTACTGGAATGATTCCTAAGCAAGACTCTGACTAAAGGCTGCCCAGGGAGGTTATGGCACAAGAGGCTCAGGAAAAGGCAAGAATCTAGATAAGTAAAATATCCAAGTGCTTAAGGTGTGGGCTAGAAAATTAGACTGTGGTTTGACTTTGTGCAGCCTCCAGGGACTGGTACAACTCTCCATAGAACTTTCCTGGTTTAATAAAAAGGGGATGCTACGTGTATTTAAATAAAAACTATATGCAGCACCGCAAACCTTCCAAAAGCATGTGATGTGCTATACAAAGGGCAGGGCCTCAATGTATGTCTTAAGCTCTGCCATTGAACATTCAACAAAGTCTTCCTTAGGACAAACTGACAAAGAAACAGATGGGCGACTCTTCCTCTCTAACGTAATTTCTGAGATTAGTCTTACCTGTCTCTTTCTGAAATGCTCTTATCCCTGTCATTCACCTCAGCACTTATACAGTCTTTATATACATTGTTTCAGGTTTGTTTTACTCTGCCACAAACCTAAAAGGAACTAAAAAGGTTCTGATTTCTTTGCTCAGTTCCCTAACCATTCCATCTGTTTTATAACCTATTATGGAGCCTAGTACGGTTCGAGTTCACAAACCATTTTAAACCATTTTAAGGGGCTGGTGAGATGGCTCAGTGGGTAAGAGCACCCGACTGCTCTTCCGAAGGTCCAGAGTTCAACTCCCAGCAACCACATGGTGGCTCACAACCATCCGTAACGAGATCTGGCGCCCTCTTCTGGTGTGTCTGAAGACAGCTACAGTGTACTTACATATAATAAATAAATAAATCTTTAAAAAAAAAAACAAAAAACAACAACAACAAAAAAAAACAAACCATTTTAAAGTTTGGTGTGGAAGCATATGCTGGAATCTCAGAACCAAGGAGAGGAAGGAGAAACACCACACCAGACTCCTACCCTTAAATAAATAGGTAAAAACCAAACAAGAAATAAAAGACCCAACCCTTACATATAAGCACTAAGGCATACAATCACTTCCCAAACTATTTCTTAACAACAATATTCCATCAATAAATTTCACAGCTAAAATCTGATTTTAAAACAAAACAAAAACCACATATTAAAAAAATGAAACCTGGGCTGGAGAGATGGCTCAGCCGTTAAAAGCACTGATTGTTCTTCCAAAGGTTCTGAGTTCAAATCCCAGCAACCACATGGTGGTTCACAACCATCTGTAATGAAATCTGATGCCTTCTTCTGGTGTGTCTGAAGACAGCTACAGTGTACTTACATATAATAAATAAATAAATTTTTAAAAATGAAGCATAAAATACCAAATTGATGTTTTTATTTAAAGATTTATTAATTTATTTTATTTATATGAGTACACTATAGCTATCTTCAGACACACCAGAAGAGGGCATCAAATCCCATTACAGATGGTTATGAGTTACCATGTGTGGGAACTAAAAAGTGGGGGCAGGGGAAAGAGGGGGAGGGAGGATAACCCACATCTGGCCAGAGTTCCACCTATGCTCTGGGCAGGCAGACGCGGGAGGGCTGCCGGACACTTTCCACTGGGCCATGGGTGGGCATCTATGCCACTGACCCCACTCGAGAGGGGGTGGACAAGGGGCAGCCCTCAATGGGGGATTGGGGGGAACACCCTGTCGCCCTTGGGTTATGGGAGAGAGGGCTGAAGGAGAGAGGTTCCCACACAGGAGAGAGTCTGCGAAGTGGGCCTTGATGAGCAGAGACTGTCTATGGTTTTAGAGCTTTATTATAGAAAGACAGGGGAGAGAAAAGGTAAAAGAGAGAGAGACCAGCCATGGCCAAGAGGAGAGAAGGGGGAAAGAGAAAGAGAGAGAGAAGAAAGGCTACAGAGTAAGAGGAAGAGAGAGGAGAGGAGAAGACAAAGAGAGAGGAGTGAGAGTGAGGAGGGGCCAAACAGCTCCTCTTAAAGTATGCTGCTATCTTGTCTATTGCTAGGTAACTGGGGAGGAGTTTAGCCTGAAGGTCAGAAGCTTGGGGCATTGCCTACATGATTACCAACCATGCTTCTCTTGTGGGGGCTGAGGGGGTGGTAACTTTGACAGGAGCCAGGGTCCAGGAGACATGAGAGAACTCCTTCTGTCCCATGTAGGTAAATTATCACCACCGGGTCCCAGCGTTCAACATCTCAGCTTGACTGGAGACGAGCCTGTCTGTGTATAGCCCAATGCCCCCACAATCATGTGGTTGCTGGGAATTGAACTCAGGACCTCTGGAAGAGTAGTCAGTGCTCTTAACTGCTGAGCCATCTCTCCAGCCCCCAAATTGATGTTCACCCCCAAATTCCAGCTGTCAACCCTGAGACATGTGCTTAGAATCCTTCAAATATCTGTCTTGAAAAATCTATGAAGCAGGGGCTGGCAAGATGGCTCAGCAGCTAAGAGGACTGTGTGCCCTTCCAGAGGAGCCAGGATCAATTCCCAGCAACCACATGGCAACTGATTGTAACTCCGGTTCCAAGAGATCTGACACTTACACCAGTGCACATAAAATAAAATTAAATAAATTATTTAAAAGAGGGGAAAGGAGCTGGAGAGATGGTTCAGTGGTTAAAAGTGGTAGCTGCTCTTCCAGAGGTCCTGAGTTCAATTCCCAGAAACCACATGGTGGCTCACAACCATCTGTATCAGAAGAGGGATCTGATGCCCTCTTCTGGTGTATCTGAAGACAGCTACATTGTATTTATATACATTAAATAATATTTCTAAAAAAGAGACATAGAAAGGATGTGTTCTCAGTGGTGTGAGCTGTGAGACCACAAGAACCATAATCCATTAAAAAAGAAAAGAAAAGCCGGGCGTGGTGGCGCACGCCTTTAATCCCAGCACTCGGGAGGCAGAGGCAGGCGGATTTCTGAGTTCGAGGCCAGCCTGGTCTACAAAGTGAGTGCCAGGACAGCCAGGGCTATACAGAGAAACCCTGTCTCGAAAAACCTAAAAAAAAAAAAAAAGAAAAGAAAAGAAAATCTATGAAGCGGCCTGTCTAGTTGATTCAGCAAGTACAGGTACCGCTCCACAAGCCTGACTATGGGGTAAAGGGAGGGCTCAAGTTGGAAGAGAGGACTGGCTCCAACAAGTTTTCCTCTGACCCCATATACATATACATGCATGTGCTCACCAACTATATATATATATATATATATATATATATATATATATATATATATATATATATATATATATACATACACACACACACACATATAATGTTAAAGATTTGTGTGTGGGTATGTCTATGTGAATTTATGTGTTACCACATGTATGCAGGTGCTTTGGGGGCCAGAGGGTGTCAGATCATTAGAAAATGGAATTATAAAGACAGTTGTGAGCCACCTCATTTGGATGCTTGGGGAAAACAGTCATGGTTTTAACTGCTGAGCTACCTCTCTAATCTCAATAAATAAAAATATTTTTCTAAGAAAGAAAATCTAAAGTGAACTTGGTGTATGCCTTTAATCCTAGCACTTAGGAGACAAGGTCAGTGTGTTTAACATAGCAAGCCAGGCCATCCGAGGTTGCATAGTGAGACTATGTCTCAATTAAAAAACAAAAACAAACCAAAAAACTAAAACCACTAGGGCTGTAGAGATGGCTGAGGAGTTAAGAGGTGGTGCTACTCTTTCTGAGGAGCCCAACTCCCTACCTTAGAAGGCTCACAACTGCCTGTAACCCCTGCTCCTGGGTATCTGATTCCTCTGGCCTTTGTGGGCACATTCCCTTTTGTACACATAACCCCCAACACACATAGTTAAAAATAAATCCTAAATCAAAACAAAATCTATAGAGTATAGCCAGAAAACACAAAAAACACACAAATTTTTATTTTAAATCATTCCATCTAATCCACAAAAGCCTCGTTAATAAGCTGTATGGGGTAGCCCAGGCTAAGGGAAATGCCTTGCATGTATGCATGTACTTCTTTCTATATGCATGCTTGTGCCCATGGCGACTAAAAAGTGTGGGATTCCCTACAATGAAACGTACAGGTGATTGTGAGCTGTCACATGGGTGCTAGGAACCTAACCCAGGTCCTCTGAGACCAGTATTGCTTCCTGGGCAATGCTCACATCAACAGTACACAGTTTACTACAACTATGTGTCACTCTCTACCGTATCCTTCACCAACATCAAACTTCCTGAAGGCAAAAAATAGAGCTAATGCCCCACCTCGCAGAATTAGAGACCTGGGGAAGGGGCTCTAAAAGGGACCTGTCAGCCATTCTATGGAGAACAGCCTTACACTGCTTCCCCATGTCCTCATCAGTCAGAAATGTTGATACAAAAATTCTACCAACATTAGCACTTGTCTTTTTGTTGCTAAAATGAGTCCAGACAACAGCAATGGGCTTAGTGTCAGCACTTGAATTGCTTGAATTAGAATTTTCAGCATTCAGCACCAACAGAAACCAGTTAAGAGGCCTAAGATAAGTGAAATCACAAGTTACCATAGGAACTTGCACATCGCGCTAAATGGCAGGCTGGAGATGGGAAGTAGGTCAGTATTTCTGCTTAACCAGTTCTACTCCATGTCTTCCTCTCCTGGACTGAAAGAGCATTCTCCTCCTGCCCGCTCCCTAACAGGATCAAGAAGGAGTGTCAGGTGAGCTTCCCACAAGGCAGGAGAACCAAGAGGAAGGTCAACCCAAAATCTCCTGAGTAACCTGGATCTACCCTGGGGAAAGGCCATCGTTGATCATGAGCACCAGTGCTGAGAAACTGTTGCTGGGTTACTACAAATCAGAAACTGCCACACATAGACACCCAGCAGTTTCAGTGCATCTAATAGAACACTGGGGAATGCATTATTAGCAGCTTAGGGGTGATGGCAGTGGTGTGGAGGGAGAAATACTGTGTAGCAAGGAAGGAATCTCAGGCCTTTATTGAGTGGCATTCTTTGATGGCTAGAAACTGCAAGGCTATATAAGATACCCTGAAAAGGAGAAAGGCCGTTCATAGTTTCCTTTTCTAAGCAAGCAGACAGACAGACAGATGATTGATAGATAGATCGATAGATAGACACTGATTTTGCACAGACACTTGCCCTTCAACACTAGCATCTGTGATGACTCCCTCAATCAAAGAGGGCAAAGGAATATGTCCCTGAGCGGCTATGGGGAGTGTCAGAGCCCATTATGAGCTTGTTCCAGCTGTGTCAAAAATGTGGGCAGCAGGTTAAGCAGACACTCTCGCCAGGTGGTGGTGGCGCACGCCTTTAATCCCAGCACTTGGGAGGCAGAGGCAGGCGGATTTCTGAGTTCGAGGCCAGCCTGGTCTACAAAGTGAGTTCCAGAACAGCCAGAGCTATACAGAGAAACCCTGTCTCGGGCGGGGGGGAGGGGGGGGGGAAGCAGACACTCTCGGAAGCAGGTGCTGCTTCGATTTCCCACAGCTGTTTGTGTCTGTATGGGGACAGTTTGGGGCACTGCTAATGATTTGAACCATCTGCTGTGCAGATCCTAGTAGTCTAGAAAACAATAGGATAATATTTGAAGGAGGGTGGAGCTATGGAAAGCAGAGGCATCTTTTTAATTAGTGATCAAATCAAACACTAACCTTTGGGTGCCCTGCCATAAAATCCGGAAGCAAACCTAGGCTTCCATAGAAAGGACACTCTATAGGAGCAATTTCAATCCTGCAGTACAACTAGCTGTTGGCTCAGCTTCAAATCGCACTTCATATGTTCAGAAACATGTAAGCAATGCAAATCGTCCCTCTGTGCTCCCACACACATCTACCTCTTTGTCTATAGCAACAGAATCTCAAAGACAACATTTTGGATACCTCTGAAGACAAGAATGGCCAAATCCGTAGAAGAGGCACTCCCAAAACAAGCCTGCTATACAGACCTGGATAGAGACCTGCAAGAACTCCTACTAGCCTCATACACACCATGAGAAGAGCTGAGTAGCTGAGCAAAGGTTAGAATGTGTGGCTCCAGGCAACAAAAAGCAGACCACTCTTGCAGGGACATAAGAACAGACAGGTGCTGCTTACCACCACTTCCCAGGGAGGCCTAGAAAACCACTCAGTCTGTCTGTCTTCTGTGTGTGTGTGTGTGTGTGTGTGAGAGAGAGAGAGAGAGAGGGGGGGGGGGGGAGGAAGGGAGAGAGAGAGGGAGAGGGAGAGGGAGAGAGAGAGAGAGGGCGAGGGAGAGGGAGAGAGAGAGAGAAATTTGGGAACCAATCTTATAAAATAAATAATAAATAAAGATGTGGCTTTTGAGCTGGAGAGATGGCTAAACACTTAGGAGCACTGACTGCTCTTCCAGAGGTCCTGAGTTCAATTCCCAGCAACCACATGGTGACTCTTGACCATCTATAATGGAATCTGATGCCCTCTTCTGGCATGCAGGTGTTCATGCAGATAGTCCACTCACATACATAAACTAAATCTTAAAAATGAGTGGCTTTTGTGTGTTTGTGTGTGTGCATGTGCACATGTGAGCATACACACATGCACTCATCTGTGCACATGCACACACTCAGGCAGGTACATATGGGGACCAGGAGGGTACTGGAGCCCCCGGAGCTGTAGTTTCTGGTGTTGTGACCTGTCAGATGTGGGGGTTAAGATCTGAACTCCACTCTGGAAAAGCAGAAAGCACTCTTACCTACTGAGCCACAACCCCAGCTGCTCTCTCTGGCTGAGGCTGGCTCCTTGGGACTACTTCAGGGGGCTCATACTTAGAACTCTTCGTTCTCTGCTTTCTATGTCCTGGGTCTGGCCCATGCTACCTACATACACTTTCTAATGGTAATCATGAAACATGAACCAGAGCCTTTTACTGAGATTAGCACAATCCCAAAGTGTTACACACGAAAAGGACATAGCCACAGAGCTGGGAGTATAGCGTAAGGGTACAGCACTTGCCCACTATGATTGAGACACTGGGTTCAAGACCCCGCAATAAAAAAGTTACAACAGGCCGGGCGTGGTGGTGCACGCCTTTAATCCCAGCACTCGGGAGGCAGAGGCAGGCGGATTTCTGAGTTCGAGGCCAGCCTGGTCTACAAAGTGAGTTCCAGGACAGCCAGGGCTATACAGAGAAACCGTGTCTCAAACCCCCCACCCCCAAAAAAGAAGAAAACAAAGATAAAACAAGACTAGGAGATCAGACATGGAGGTGCAGAGTTTGGAGTCTGATACCAGCCCAGCTGGTTTCCCGTCTTTCTTTGGGGATTACAGTTAAGTGATTGGATGGCTCTCAGAAGAGGCTTTGAAATTTTAACATTGTTCAGACTGATACAAACTATGGAAACATTTTGAAGTTGGGTTAAATGTAATTTGCATTATGCTAGGTATGGCCCCCATAGACTCATGTTTGAAAGCATCTATGGGGGCCAAGGAATATGATGGTTTGAATATGCTTGGCCCAGGAAGTGGCACTATCAAGAGGCACTATCAAGATTGTTGAAGAAAGTGTGTTACTGTGGACACGGGTACCCTCGTCCTGGCTGCCTGGAAATCAGTCTTCTTCTGACTGCTTTTGGAACAAGATGTTGAACTCTCAGCAACTCCTGCACCATGCCTGCCTGGGCATTGCTATGTTCCCGCCTTGATGATAATGGACTGAACCTCTGAACCTATAAGCCAGCCCCAATTAAATGTTGTCCTTATAAAAGTAGCCTTGATCATGGTGTCTGTTTACAAGTAAAACCCAAACTAAGACATTGATTAACTTCTAACTAATAAATGCTAGGATTACTCTTATTTACAAATACTTTTCATTTACCATAAACATCTGGAGAAAAATTGAGGAAAACAGAACAGCACAGAATCAGACTATGTATGATCTACTGAAGCTTATCACACAACAGGCATATGGAAACACCAAGGCAAATCTTTACTTACCGGTACTGTGACATCATCATAAAAACTCCAAGCTAAGGCCCATCTCATTGTCCGACCCTGACAAAACTCTGTGAAGGTGACTTTAGGAACCTGAAACCAGCAAACACAGCATCTTACATGGAAGTTCTGTTTGGTTTAAGAGAAGGTCTCAGGTAGCTAAGGATGCCCTGAACTCCCGATATTCCCGCCTCAACCTCCTGAGTACTGACAATACTAATGGATGACACCACACCCATCTTCACACTACAGCCTCTCTACTCATGTTTCTGGCTGCTAACTCCTGTTGCTCTTTTGTTAACAAACATTATTTCAAAAAAAAATTTTTTTTTGGTATATATAGCTGCCTGGTAACACATAATCTCTTTACAGAACTTTTACCTCTCATAAAATATTAAAATTTATAGATAAATTCAAACAATAAACACCTAGAACAGTTTTCTGGAGTCAGTGTAAAATTATTTAAGTAGTTTTCTTTCTTTCTTTCTTTCTTTCTTTCTTTCTTTCTTTCTAAAGATTTACTTATTTATTTATTTATTTTTTATATGTAAGTACACTGTAGCTGTCTTCAGACACTCCAGAAGAGGGCATCAGATCTCATTACGGATGGCCGTGAGCCACCATGTGGTTGCTGGGATTTGAACTCGGGAGCTTCGGAAGAGCAGTCAGTGCTCTTAACTGCTGAGCCATCTCTCCAGCCCCTCTTTATTTCTTTGACAGAGGACTTGGCTGGCTATGTGGCCCCAAATTGGCCTCCAAGTTGTGGCTCTCTTGCTTTTCTCTCCCAAGTGCTGGGTCACACATGTAAACAGCCCCAACCTCAAGCACATCAGACAAGTATTCACTACTCAGAGGCCTTTGTTTACTGTTGTTTTGAGATACAATCTCATTTTTAGCCCTGGCTTGTCTGGAACTTGCTATGGAGATCAGGCTGGCCTCAAACACAAACCACCTGCTCTGCTTCCTGAGTGCTGGGATTAAAGGCATATAATATACACCATGCCTGGCCTTTAATTACTTTTTTAAGGACAAGAACCAACCAAAGTCCTGCCAAAAGCAAATTTCAGTACTAGATTTCATAAAGAAATAGGGATTACTTTGTAGCTTTTAATATCCTTAACAAGAAATATTGGCCAGAGAGATGGCTCAGCAATTAGGAGCAATTCTTGCTCTTGTAGAGGACCCAGCCTGATTCACAGAACTCACAGGGTAGATTACAACTATCTGTAACTCCAGAAGAGGACCTGGCCTCTTCTGACCTTTGAAGGTGCACACTTACCTGCAGACGATACATTCATACAAAAAAAAAAAAGTAAAAAATTTAAAATACATTTAGCTTTAGGGTATAAAGAAAGCTGCTATACCCAAATTTCAACCTAAGAGACACATCTGAATGGTAATGACATGGCCTTACCCCTTGGATTCTAAGCTCTTCCTTCAGTGGAGCCAGACTGCATTTCTTTCCCAGCATACAGCTATACCACCTTGAAAAAGCAGCAAGACAAATGGAGACTGGTTATAAGCGTTGAGAACAGAAGCAAACAAATATTGAGTTTAAGTTACAAATAACAAAAAGTGCACAAATTAGACAAATATGGGCACAGGGGGAACCCAAGGCAAGTTTAAAACCTATGTTGACTGGCAAAATGGCCCCATAAAAAGACTTGCGTTCAATAACTGGATGCCATGGTGGAAAGAGAGACTGATTTTCACACGCTCACCATGGCACCACATGTGTGCACAAAGAATTAAAAAACAATTAATAAAAAACAAACTACTTATAGGTGGGATATGAATAGCACACATCCTTTTTTTGTTTTCATATTGTTTTTTGAGTCAAGGTTCACCCTTAATAGCCCTGGCTGTCCTGGAACTCACAATGTAGACCAGGCTAGCCAATGGTGCACAGTGAAACCTAGTCATCAAAAATAAACAAACAGCTCAGTTCTCCAGTGCTCACTACATTTGGGAAGAGCATGAAGACAACAGTCCCACCTCTTGTATACACAATGAAGGCCATTGGTTTTAGGGCAGTCATTAATCAACAACAGAAAGGTAGGGCCAAGAGACAGACATTTGGTGGTCTTGCAGAGGACACAGGATCAGAATTCCAGCTCCCAAATGGTACCTCACAACCATCTATAACTCCCAACTCAATGACTCCTTATTCTGGTTTTCACAGGCACCTCAAACACATGGTATATACACATATACACAGGCAAAAACTCAAAATAAAAATAAATAAATCTCTGAAATATAACTAAAAGAAATATAAATACCCTAGGCACTACATTATGAAAATATAGAATCCTTCCAGAACTTGTGTTCTGAACTGCTCTAACAGGGTCTCTAACATAGACCCGAAGGCATGTAGAGAAAAACAGGTGAGATTTTCTCACCTGAAAAATGTGATTATTCTAAATAGCCTGGGAAATACAGAAAGGACATAAGACTGCACTTCAGCCAATAAAGGAGTGGACAGCATGGCATGGCCTCTGTTGTTGGAAGTGATGAGACTCTCTGTACAAATGGAGGAAAGGAATTATAGAAGGTAAGTCCTACAACCATGGCTGTCAGAGCTTACTGCTCCAAGCCTATTTCCAGCTTCAGTATAGGGAAGGGACATTCAAACATAGCCCAACAATTCTGCTGATTTGATAGGACAGAGATGAGAGTTAAGACAAAAGCAGTCAGCTGGGAGTGGTGGTGCAGGCAGGCAGATTTCTGAGTTCAAGGCCAGCCTGATCTACAAAGTGAGTTCCAGGACAGCCAGGGCTATACAGAGAAACCCTGTCTCGAAAAATCAAAAAGACAAAGCAGTCAAGATCCACAAAGCAAATTAAAAAATAAAATTCAAAAAGAAAAGAAATAATATTAGATTTTAGATTAAAAAAAAAAAATCAATGAAGGCTCAGCAGGTAAAAGCACTAACTGTTCTTCCAAAGGTCCTGAGTTCAATTTACAGCAACCACATGGTGGCTCACAACCATCTGTAATGGGATCCAATGCCCTCTTCTGGAGTGTCTGAAGACAGCTACAGTGTACTCATATACATAAAATAAAAAATTTTTTAAAAAAAGAAAAGAAAAAAAATCAACAAAAAAGGACAAATTAACATATTTGAAAGAGTTAAATCATCACAGAATATATAGACATGAAAGGGAAACACAGAAGTGGGGAACTGGGTGAGAAGCAAGAGAGATTGGGAGTCTAGTTCCGGCTATCCCCCATCTTTCTGTGTAGCCTAGGATGACTTTGAACTTCTCACCCTTCTGCCTCACCCCCATCTCACCCCAGTGTTAGGATTACAAGCATGTACCACTATGCTGGGTATGTTCAGTGCTTGTGGGTTGGGACTGAGCCCACAAAATTTTGCATGCCAGGCAAACATTCTATCAATTTACTCACATCCCTAACCTGAATACAATTTTTTTTTCCCCTGAGACAGGGTTTCTCTGTGTAGCCCTGGCAGTCCTGGAACTCACTTTGTAGACCAGGCTGGCCTCCAACTTAAAAATCCGCCTGCCTCTGCCTCCCAAATGCTGGGATTAAAGGCATGCGCCACCATGCGTGGCACTACAAAAAATATTTATAAACAACTTTTACTATACAATCTCATAACTAGATACAAATTCTTCAAAAGACACTTCTTAAACTCTACAAGTAGGTAACTCAAATGGTTCTTGTACCGATTAAAGCCAAGTTTAAACTCAATCTCTTCCCAACCCAAGTTCTTTTATTAAGTACATTTAAAGAAGATGGTGCAAAGCTATAAATTACCCCAGCACTCAGGAAGGGCAGCATCAGAATCAAGCCAGTCTCAATCATAGTTAGATTATATGAGACTGTCTCAAAAAAAGGGGGCACAGGGGAAGGTGCTTGCCTAGCACAAACAAAGCCATGGACAAAATGGTGCATACCTTTGGGAGGTAGAGGCAGGAGAATCAGAAATTCAAAGTAATCATCCACTAAATAATGAGTTCAAAAGCTGCCCTGATACATGAAAATTGTCTCAAAGACACATATAGCCGCCACCCCTTTCTAGCTTCATATGTAAACGAGCCTAACCACTGAATGCTGCTATAACCTCAAGAGATACCCTGTGACAACTCATCAAAATGCAAGTGGAACAAAAAGGAACAAAGGAAGCTCTGGCCCCCCCGAGAGACCATGAACCCATTACAGCTTTTAATCATGGAGTAGTGCTCTGCTCATTACAGCATTTCCCAATTCCTCTGAGACGCCAAGTTTCAAGAAAAACTATTTTGAAATAATTTCTGGCCTGTTAGAGTTGCAAGCTTAATACAAATGACTCTCCTACACCCTTCACCCAGGTTTACCGATTAACAAGTTCCCCCATGTTCTGTATCTTTTCTAACCTATTTGGGAGGTGGCTATGAAACATTGCTGAACTGTACATTTTGGCATGTACAGTTTACAGATAACGGACATTCCTTCTGGTAACAACACAGAGCAAAGATCAAAACTAGAGAAAATAGAATATTCCCATGATATTATGACCTGGCCTGTAATATTACCCCAATCTTCCCTGTATACACACTCCAGTGTGTGGCTGTGCATTTCAGTTATCTGTCATGACTCCTTAGTCTCTTCAATCTGAAATGGTTCCTTGATCATGCATTACTTTCATGTCAGGAAGTGAATTAGTTTTGGAGTACCTGTTTTTGTTGTGAGGGAAACACAGGTTCTCCTGTGTCCTTCTAGGAATATCAGACCAGGGGCTCATGGGTGGGGACAGTCTTTGTGGCTTCTCCACTTTAAATTTCCCACTCTTTGAAAGTCAGTACTCTAAGGAGAGATACTATGTAAACACCCTGTTATTTGCTGTTTTTCAAAGCTTAGGATTAAACCCAGGTACAAAAGATGCTTCATACATACTATACCACTGAGCTAGAGTCCCCAGGCAATACCCAGCTCTTCAAATTTCCCAATGTTGATTTTTCCCAGAGATCAGTTATTACTGTGACAACTACAAACCTTTCTAGCTTCACTGTTTATGGACTTATTCATTAGAACACAATTTGGCTTGGATTAGGTCTTATGTCCTTCAAATATATGTCATTTGGGGACATTCATTCTTACATTATAAGATATTATAGCCTTGTGTTTATTTTGACCCACTCTGTAATCAATTATATTTAAAAGAATGCTGTCATTTTAAAGACTGACCCATGGAAAAACAGTAAGAAATTTGAAGAACTGTGTCTCATTTAAATGGGGAAAGGATAGTTAGAAATTTAAGCCAATTTTAAAACTTAAGTTGTAATAAAAAAAAAAAAAAAAGAATGTTACAAGCAAAGGCTTGGAATGAAAATGGCTGAGTGCACATAAGTAGACTTAGTGCACATAAGTAGACTGCTGGAGCAAAGGCCTCCAGTCACCAGAGCAGCTGAAAGATCCGCTTTATCTCAAACTCCATCACTAAGCTGACATAAACTCTAAATTGTCATAGCTAAAAATAAACTTTTATATTTCCCCCCTCCAATCTGAAGCAGCCCAGGATGGCTACATGCTGCAACAGTCGTCAGTTTTGAAACAGAATTGCAGTACAGACCACTAAAATGTATCAAAAAATTTGCCTTGGAAGTAAAACGTTTAATGTTTAAGTAAAGTAAACTGTTTTTTTTTTTTTTTAACTTTACCCTTCAAGTTCCTCAACTGCAGAACAAAATATGGTGGCTCCAACTAAATTGTTACTGAGCATGACTTTAGCCTTCTGAATTTCTGTATGTCTTCAGAAATAAGAATTTTAAAAAGATTTTAAGTACAGGTGTTTTGCCTGACTATTATGTGCATCATGTACATGCCTGGTGTCTTTCTGGAGTTACCGAAGGTTTCAAGCCACCAGGTGGGTGCTGGGAATGACCCTGAGTCCTCTAAAGGAGGAACAAATGCTTTCAATATTAAGCCCAACTTAAGAAAAAATGCTTTAGATGCATACAGGGGAAGATATGTAAGAGATTTGTCTTTCTCTCTCTTATTTGTCTTTCTCTCTCTTTTTGTTCTTTCAAGGTAGAGTCTCATGTAGCAAGGCTAGCCTTGAACCCCTGATCCTCTTCCCTCTGCTTCCCAAATGCTGGGATTACAAGGCATGCACCCCTCAACTAGCTAAGATACCTGTCTTCAATCTCTTATTTTCATAGAGCCTCAGAATACACACCTTTCGCAGCAGTCTAGAAGCTGAGTCACTAGTGATTTAACATGATGATGACGACAACGATGATGGTGACAACTCTGCCTAAGTCTTAGCTGCAGAGAACTGAACACTTTCTACACCAATTGTAAGTGGTAATATTTCCCCAAATGGCCAACTATCCAGAGGCACAATGGCTCTTCTCAGCCAATTTTACACATCTTATTCAACTTTGGGGCTGCAGTAGAGCCAGATATAAGCAGACCTAGAATATAATAAATATCTTTCTATTCCTTAGAATGTTCCTTTAAAATTTGTTTTAAAACTCGAAGTCAGTTTCATTGGTTTAGAAGACCACGCCCCCCAGTAACCCTTAGTCAACCTCAGCAAAAGCTCCGAGAAGAACGAATCAGAAAACCCAGACTTATGAGAACACATGCCTGTGGCCTGTAAGTCACTGCCTAAAACTTATTTTTGTAGTTCAGATGAAAGTCTGTGGAGATAAATGTATGATTTAAAGGTCTCCTGAAAAAGTAACAGCTTCCTCTCCATTAAATTGTAGCCTAAGAGAAACATCTCCAGTTTCCCCTTTTTCCTGGTTGGCCCAATCTCCCAAAAGTCAACACATGACCAGACATGGTGGTGGATGCCTCCACTCCCAATACTGATAAGGAAGAGGCAGTCAGATCTCTGTAAATTAGAGGCCAGCTTGGTCTAGTCAGCAAATTCCAGGGCAGCCAAAACTACATAAATGAGATACAATTTCTGAAAAAGAGAGAGAGCAGAAACAAAAGCCAGCAGGTGATGAAATGGTGACATGGTTACATGCCACAGCTAGAGCACGATGCTCATATATTTATTTCTTCTTCAAATGTCGGTGCTCTGCTGACTTTCTTTAAATTTACTTTACTTCTTCAAGACTTTCCTCAAGGCTGTTTAGCCTGAGCCTTTCTCTAATATGTCTTTCTCTAATATGTCTTTAATGAAATCAATTGAAGCAAAACATTAATGTTAAGACAAAGGGCTTCTGTGATGTGTGAGAGGCAGACCATTTCTTTTTAGAGACTGACTCATGTTTGTATTTGTGCAAGCCTGGAGGTGGGTTCCTAAGCACCCATGAAGGAGTCAGAAGAGGGGATGCGTGCAGTGTCCTCTGTCATACTCCACTAGACCTGAGGAAGGCTCTCTCCCTGAACTGGGCAGTTGGGGCTTACTTGCTAGGCTGTAAACCAGCAAGTACCAGTCAGAGATCTACATCAAGTGCTTGTTGCAAACAAACAAAAACAGAATACAGCAACAAAAATTACACAAAAATATTTGCCTTTTTTCAAAAGGAAGAGAACAGATGTTACAAGATGGATGGAGCATGAAAACATGCTAAGTGAAAGAAGCAAACCAGAAAAGGACAACCATTGCCTGACTTCATACAGATGAGTTATCTAGAGCAGCCAAACTCAAGGACAGAAGACTGGGGCTGGATCTGTGTGAGGAGCGAACAGGGAACTGTTTAAGAGGTGCAGGTACAGCCTTGGAAAACCAAGAGTTCTGGCCCTGCATAGTGAAGAACTATGTTGATCTCATCATTTGGGAGGCAGAGGCAGGCAGGTCCCTTATGAGTTTGAGGCCAGCCTGGTCTACATAGGAAGTTCCAGGACAGCCAGGGCTATAGAGAGAGACTCTGACTCAAAACAAACAATGAAAACAAAACTACTGAGAGGTCTGGAGATGTGAACATCCTTAGCACTACTCAACTATAGACTTTAAAACTTGATAATCTGGGGACTGGAGAGATGGCTCAGCAGTTAAGAACACTAATTGCTCTTCCAAAGGTCCTGAGTTCAAATCCCAGCAACCACATGGTGGCTCACAACCATCCGTAATGAGATCCGGCGACCTCTTCTGGAGTGTCTGAAGACAGCTACAGTGTACTTACATGTAAATAAATCTTGTGAAAACAAAAACAGAAACAAAAAACTTGCTAATCTGCTGGGGCAGTGTATGGAAGCACTGACTGCTCTTCTAGAGAATCAGGGTTCAATTTCCAGCACCCACGTGAGTTCACAGCATTTATAACTCTACTCTACTCCAAGGGATCAAACCATCTTTTCTGTCCTCCCCAGGCACCAGACACTCATTTGGTACACATACATACACGAACAGGCAAAATATACCTACATTTTTAAAAAAAAAAGAGCTAATATAAGGCTGTGCTGTAACTTGATATGTGCTGTGCCTGCCACAGTGAGGCCTTGAGCTCATTCCCCACAACATGGCCTCTTCCTGATATAAACCTTCTACAATTACTGGATAGTAAATTTTATTATGCTTTTATGACACACAAAAATAAAACACTTTCTGTTTCATAAAACTCAACCCTAGGGTTGAGCACTCTTTATATTGTAATTACCACACACATTATCTATCATATTAACAGCATGTGGCAGAGTGGAAAGTTACAAGAGACGAGCGGTCCTGTGTGAGAATCTAACACTCTTTAATGACAGGTGTGTTGTCCAGAATAATTGGCTTTTAAAACAGAACGGCCCTAGCCGCTATCCGAGATGGCCGTAGTCTGTTTCTCTTCATGAAGTTCCTGACAGCACAATGTCCTCATGTCTGTCATGGTTCAGGAAACAGAGTCCAAGAACCTCAACTGCTCTAGGCAGGCAGCAAAGGACTAGGCAGCAAACGGGTTCTGGTTCATGGGACAGATTCAAATCCATCTGTTTTCTAATCAAAAGCTATATTTGAGTCGATTTTGTTCCATCACAGGCCACACTAATGGGAGCGATCTGCCCATCTGGGACCTGTCTCCCTTTTGTCTGTACAGTCTTTTGGATGTTATCTACTTATTTTTCAATTACAGTGATTACTTTTCCTTAAAGCAATATCATTTCTTTAGGATCACATGAGACAAAATTCGTACTTACCGTAACCTTTTTTTAAGCTGTAAACTGTCATGGATGATCCTTTTGACAAATTCTAGCTCACCTCCTTCTGCCATGATCTCTGTGATGCCCCCAGTGTTTACAGAACTAGGCGGAGGTCTTCGAGAATTCCGAGAATTTACACCCTGAACAACAACAACAAAAACCACTGTCTTTGAATGTAATCTATTTGTTATTGTGCTACACTAAAGATTTAAAAGAACACACAGCCAGTGGGGGCTGTAGCTTGGTGACAAAGCACTTGCCTAGCATGCGCAAGGCCCTGGGGATTAAATATAAAAACATTTACCTTTTATATAGCCCAATCTGTTGCTTTTCCTTTATGCTTTCTGTCTTGATACCATGGCCAGGAAATCTACCCAAAGATTAGATAAATATTTACTTATGTTTTCTTCTAATACTTATATGGTTCTCTTTCTCATATTTAAGTATTTAATCCATCCTTACATCACTTCATATGAAAAAAAATTAACTCCAATGCATCAATGACCTAAATCTAAGAGCTTAATTTATAAAACTCTCAAGAAGAAAACATAAAAGTAAATTTTCATTAACTTGGATTAGCCCATGGTTTCTTAGATATAACACCAAAAAGCATAATAACACAAAATAGATAAATTGTATTTCATCAAAACTAAAAACAGTTTCATTATAAAGGATAAACCATGGAAAACTGTAGATAAACCACAGGATGAGAAAATGTTTGCAAATCATTACAATTAAAGGGACTTGGGTCTAGGATATGAATATAGAGAATCTTTAAAATAGCCAGGCAATGGTGGTGCATGCCTTTAATCCCAGGACTTAGAGGTAGAGGAAAGAGAATCTCTGTAAGTTTGAGGGCAGCC
Source organism: Mus caroli (assembly GCF_978045245.1). Taxonomy (NCBI): domain Eukaryota; kingdom Metazoa; phylum Chordata; class Mammalia; order Rodentia; family Muridae; genus Mus; species Mus caroli. Next base: position 47,872,898 of record NW_028227268.1, read on the forward strand.
TGGTCTACAGAGTTCCAGGACAGCCAGGGATTGGGGGTAGGCGAGGTGGTCCTTGAAACTTAATAGGAAGAAAAGTAACCCAATTTAAAAATTGGCATAGTGGAGGGTGAGTGGCACAGGGCTTACCCAGAATGTGCAAGGTCTCAGGGCTGGTAATTAGCTCAGTGTAGAACTGTAAGGGGCTGACTGGACCCTCACCCAGAAAGGGGGAAAAGTGAGGCAAGGTAACTGAATGAAATCATCCCATGGAAGACGGGCAAAGGGCCACTAAGCACAAGGAAAGATGCTCAGCAGCACAGCCTGGAGTGTCTGAAACACCACCACTCCACACTCGCTAGGGTAGCACAGCAAAGCTGCAGATGCTGAGGAACCTCACACTGGAGCTGGAGCATAAGCAGCAGTCAATGTAGAAAACTATCTGGCATGTCAGACAAGCACTTTAGGAAGCCAAAGCCCTATCCATATCTTTTGAATGGAGGCAAACAACATTTTTAATAAATGTTACTGTAGACAGGGTTATTTTTTTCGTAAATTTACACAAAAGCTAACTTTTTTTTTTTTTTTTTTTTTTTTTTTGGTTTTTCGAGACAGGGTTTCTCTGTATAGCCCTGGCTGTCCTGGAACTCACTTTGTAGACCAGGCTGGCCTCGAACTCAGAAATCCGCCTGCCTCTGCCTCCCGAGTGCTGGGATTAAAGGCGTGAGCCACCACGCCCGGCCAAAAGCTAACTTTTTAATTATTTAAATTGTTAAATAATTTTCTAATAAGGAATGTTAGTATTTCCAATAAACTGCTGCTCAAACTCCTGGCTTTGTCAAAATAAATTTATTTTGAAGATTTATTTATTTTGGAATGAGCATGATGGCATAATCACAGTATTTGAAAATTTTATGAGCTAGGCAGTAGTGGCACACGCACAGCACTTGGGAGGCAGAGGCAGGCGGATTTCTGAGTTTGAGGCCAGCCTGGTCTACAAAGTGAGTTCCAGGACAGCCAGGGCTATACAGAGAAACCCTGTCTCGAAAAACCAAAAAAAAAGAAGAAAAGAAACAAAATTCTGTGAATTTCAGCAGCCTGAATTGTGTGAGACCCTGCATAAAAAATTAGTAACTTTCTAAAAAACATGTTATGTGTGTAAGTGTTTGCACTCACATATGTGCACCACTGGTGCCCAGAGGCCAGAAGAGGGGGGTCGGACTCCCTGGAACTGATGTGATAAACAGGCTGTGAGCTGCCATGTGAGTGCTGGGAACAGAACCCACATCCTCTGCCTTCACTGCTGAGGCATCTTGCTAGTCCCCACACTGAATTTTTAAATATATTATGTTTTGGGTGTTACAGTGTTAAGGTTTGAAGCTAGGGCCTTTCACATACTAGGCAAACACTCTACCACTGAGATACATTCCTGGCCTTCTCTTTCAAATTCTGAGACAGGGTCTCACTAAGTTGCTTCAGACAGGTTTAAACTTACTAAATTCAAAATAGTCTAGGATTTGCAATCCTTTTGCCTCACCCTCCAATGTACTGGGAATTACAGGTCTCCACACAACAGTTTATTTTATCCAATAGATTTTGTTCATTATCTAAAGGCAAATACATTTTCTCTTTTTTTAAAAGGAGATTTATTTATTTTATGCATGTGAATACACTGTCACTCTCTTCAGACATCAGATTCCATTACAGATGGTTGTGAGCCACCATGTGGTTGCTGGGAACTGAACTCAGGACCTCTGGAAGAGCAGTTAGTGCTCTTAACCGCTGAGCCATCTCTCCAACCCCGGAAAAACATTTTCGACACTCAGCCATTTATTTACTATTAAATACCAAAAAATACCAATTTTTGTTCCTAGACTAACAAGCTCAGTCCAATTTTAAAAGTTCAAAGTTTAGAGGCTGGAGAGATGCCTCAGTAGTTAAGAATACAGGCTGCCCTCTCAAAGGACCTGGGTTCCACTCCCAGCACCCATATGGTGGCTCACAACCATGAGACCCAAGGGCTAGTCCCTGAAAGTTCCTGGTACACATGAGGTGTACAAACATTCACTCGGGCAAAACACTCATACACATAAACAATAAATTTAAAGTTTAAAAATGGTTTTAGCTAGGCAGTGGTAGCACAGGCCTTTGACCCCAGTACTCAAAAGGCAAAGGAGAGGCAGAGACAGGCTGATCTCTGAGTCCTACCCAGCCTGATCTACAGAGTGAGCTCTAGGACAACAAGGGATACACAGAGAAATCCTGTCTCAAAAAAAAAAGTTTTAAGCCTAAGAAGAAATAGCAGAGGGCCAGGCTAGAGTCAAGAGGAAATTAGAAGGGCTGGACAGATGGCTCAAAGGTTAAGAGCACTGGCTGCTCTTCCAGAGATCCTGAGTTCAGTTCCCAGCAACCACATGGTGGCTCACAACCATCTGTAATGAGATCGGATGCCCTCTTTTGGTATGTCTGAAGAGAGCTACAATGTACTCACATATAATAAATAAATTTAAAAAGAAAAGAAAAAGACAATAGGACCAGAGGAAATTAAAACAAAAGCCTAGGCTTTTTTGGTAGTATAAATTCCTTAACCACATTGCTCCTGAAGCCTTAATAACTCAACTTCTCAGCTACAGAAATTAACTGTTTAACTGCGAAGTCTATTTGTACTGGATTCACAAATGCCTCAAACCAACAGCATTTTAAATTATACAGACTCTTAAAAAAACCTGCCTTTCGTTCTTATCTCTGCGATGATGTAAAGCTAGCTAAGCATTTGGTAACTTTAAAGGTACTGTACCTTGGCTTCCAATTGGTTGGCAAAAAAGGGAGGGTTGCACATACAGAAGTCATAGACTATCTCAGACTCTTCCTTAAGCGCATCCATCAGGAGTGTCTTCTGTGGCACCTTCACCACTAGGGAGATGACGAGGACTGTTAGTTACTACTTATTTTGTAATGTCTTTAAATAAGTGCACAAAACAATACACAACCAAGAAGGAAAATGACGGCAAGCCTGTGTGTAAGATTCCTTCACTCCTTCCCAGTGAGAGGCAGACCTGCAGCAATGGAGAGTTAAAGCAGGCGCGTCAGCTTTATCAGTGCTGCTCTGAACAACACGTGTTAACACTACTAGGAAAAGTGTTAGCTCTGTTCTAAAGAGACATAGTACAATTCAGCTTAATGAAACAAGAGATTTCTCTCCTGAAATTCCTCCTACTCTTGAGAGTTCTAGCTTTTCTGCAATAAATTTATGTTCATCCTGCTAAAAACTAAAATAATTCTACTTTTAAAAAATCACTATGCCGGGCGTGGTGGCGCACGCCTTTAATCCCAGCACTCGGGAGGCAGAGGCAGGCAGATTTCTGAGTTTGAGGCCAGCCTGGTCTACAGAGTGAGTTCCAGGACAGCAAGGGCTACACAGAGAAACCCTGTCTCGAAAAAAAAAAAAAAAAAAAAAAAAGGAAAAACAAAACAAAACAAAAACAAAAACAAAAACAAAAAAAAACAAAACAAAAAATCACTTGCAAGGAGCTAGGGAACAGGAGAGCACATGCTGCTCTCCCAGGACCATGTTCAGCTCACTGTTACCTACAGGTGGCTCACAACCATCTGAAACTGCAGTTCCAAAAAATGCCAATACCTCCTTCTGACATCTGAAGGCACCAGGTATATATGTGGTGCATAGACACATATGCAGGCAAAATACTCATTGACATAAAATAAATCTTTAAAAAATTAAAAACTGTCAATATCGGATGGCCATAAATCATGAAGGAGAGTTGGACTAGTTCTAGCATATATCTATACACTAAAATTGAAATATTATAATTTAGCAGGTAGTGGTGGCACATAGCTATAATCTGAGCACTCATAGGAGGAAGCAAGATAGAGAAATCAAGACCGGCCTGAATTACAGACTTAGACCCTATATATTTTTTAAAGTTTTATTTACTTAATTTATGAGTACATGGTCGATGTCTTTTCAGACACACCAAAAAGGGCATCGGATCCCATTACAGATGGTTGTGAGCCACCATGTGGTTACTAGGAATTGAACTCAGGACCTCTAGAAGAACAATCAGTGCTCTTAACTGCTGAGCCATCTCTCCAGCTCCCTAGACCCTATTTTTTTGTTGTTGTTGTTATTGTTGGTTTCTTTTCTTTTCTCTTCTTTTCCTTTCTTTTTTTTTTTTTTTTCTTTTCTTTTTTTGAGACAGTCTCACTCTGTAAAGCAGGCTAGCCTCAAACTGGCAGAGATCTACTTGTCTCTGCTACCCTAGTGCTGGGATTAAAGGAGTATACCTCCACCCCAGCTAGCTAGCTATATGTAATTTTTTAAAAACAAAGAATAGAAAGGTGCCTCCCCCAAAAAATTTGTGCCCAGAGATTTGGGCCATGACTCAAGTCAGTCAAGTGCTTGACATATAAACCTAAAACCTTGAGTTTGATCCCTAGCACCTATATAAAACCTGGGCATGATAGCATACCCCTGTAACCTCAACACTAGGGAGACAAAGAAAGGATCCCCCTGAGGCTCGCTGGCCAGGCAATCCTGCTGAATCACTGAGCTCCAGGTTCACAGTAAGACCCTGTCTCAAAAAAATACAATGAAGGAGCTGAAGATATGGCTTAATGGTTAAGAGAATTAATTACTGTTCCAGAGAACTTGGTTACTACTCCAATGACATGACAGCTAACACCACCAATAACTTCAATCCCAGGGGAACTGATTGGCAACTTCTTTTTTTTTTTTTTAGATTTATTTATTATACATAAGTACACTGTAGCTGACTTCAGACGCACCAGAAGAGGGTATCAGATCTCATAGCAGGTGGTTGTGAGCCACCATGTGGTTGCTGGGATTTGAACTCAGGACCTCTGGAAGAGCAGTCAGTGCTCTTACCTGCTGAGCCATCTCGCCAGCCCTAACTGGCACCTTCTTTTGGCCTCTGCTGGGGGGTGCAGAGACATACACTCACACATAAGCTATTTTAAAATAATAACGTACGTAGAAAATGATTAAAGAGCATTCTGATGCAGACTTCTGGAGGCTTGCAAAGGCACATGCACACGTGCACCCACTCCCAGACACAAAACTTTGCCAATACCTATTTTTCATTATTCATGGTAGCTATGGTCTATAAAGTTGCCATGAACACTGAACTAGCAAAGACAAATTCCTATGGGAAGTACAGGACAAGTACAGCTTCTGCAAGCCTCCTGGACACATAACCTCACCTTTGGTGTGTTTGGCTTAATTGATTTATTGGTCAGGTGTAGTGGCACAAGCCTCTAATCAAGACAGATCTCTCAAGTTTGAAACTAGCCAGGTCCACACAGATATTTCCAGGTTAGCTAAGGCTACACAATGAAACATGTCTCTAAATAAATAAATAAATAAAGGGGGTGCCTAGGAATATAGCTCAGTGGTTAAGAACACTGGCTGTTTTTCCAGAGGGTTAGAGTTCAATTCCCAGCACCCACATGGCAAAGCACTACTGTCTGTAGGAGATCTGACCCAGTCTTCTGGCCTCCTTGGACACTTGGTACACATGTGGTACATACATAAATGCAGGTTAAATACCAATACATACACAGCGCTTTAACTGAAAATTCAAAAATACTGCTAACTCACTAAAGCTCATCTAAGTGAAATGTACTGTCTCTATCACAAGATTCAGCACTGTTTAGGGTTATCTCAAGTAGCAAAGTCCCTAAGAAACAACATAAAATGCACTCAGTGAATGAGCACTAGGAAAAAAAGGAAAAAACAAAACACAAGAGGTGTTCAGAATGCAAACACCATGAAGGCAGATTGAGAGTGTCAACCTCACCTGGAAACACAAACCAGAGGACTAACCCATCCCTCTGGTGGAGAGAGGACCACTTCTATGAGCAGTTCTCTAACCTCTACACACACACTATTGCAGCTGTGTGCCCAGCCTCCCTAACACAAAGGAACTGATGAAAGGAAAAAGAGAAAGAAAACCAAACCAAAACAAGACATAAAAACCACTCCCAAATTTTAGCTACTAACAAGCCCATTCTAAAGTTTAGATGGAGTTCCTGGCTGAATGAGACAGAAAGGGAACTATCCCTCTCTAGCACAATGGACAGATGCTATGTACTGTTAAAGCATAGTTTAATGTCAGTATTAGTGCTAATAAATCATCAAAACATCTAACTGCTTTGTTTGTAGTACTTCGGATTGAACCTCACAAATGCAAGGCAAGTGCTCTACCAAGGAACTAAATCCCTAGCCCTTTTAATTTTGAGGCAGGGTCTCACTAAGCGCACAAACTGATCTTGAACTCAAGTCATAGACCTGGTGAACTTTAAATTATAGATCCTCATAACACACTTTCCCAAGTGGCCAAGATAACCTTTGCCACTACACTAGACCTACCTTAAATTTATGCAGACAGTTATCTCCCTGTTGTTCATTTTCCAGCAAACAACCAAAGAGGTCAGGAAATAAGATAATGTAACTCAAGTAACAGCTACTGGCTCTCCCTAGTTACCATGATGACGTAGTCAGCACCAGCCACCCTGAACTGTGTTCCAGTGATGCATTAACAAAATTACAACATCAGTAGTTGCCTCAGCTCGGCAGGCATAGGCACCGGCAGAGCTGGTTAAAACCATTTATATCAGACACGTATTGTGCTATCACCATCCTTGATGGATCTAGGCCAGATTTCTTAGGACTTTAGCACTCATGACCACCGGTGCCTGAGAAATTTTTATGTAACTCTGGGTTACATAAAAATGCAAATGCAAGCAAGCCCTGGTCTGCAAGTTCTAGAGAGCTATCAAGTCGTGTTACGCTGTCAGCAGACCACTTGACTATGACTTGTCACAATGGCTGGTGAGGATGGACTAAGGATCTCTGAGAGCCAGCTGAAGAACCTGAGAGGGACACTAGAGGACATACCTACTGCTCCCCTTCACTGCTGCCAAACTTGGGAGGCAAACAAAAGCTGCCCAACAGCAGCCTGAGCCTCCCTTGTCTAACAATAACCTTATCTACCAATGACTTCTATCTAGATGGAGCAAAGAACACAGCCACATGATTTATGCATGAATCCCAAATCTCAGGGTAATCTATACTTCATGGCGTATATTAGAGAGAAAAACTGCATTGAAAAAAAATGTCTGAGGCTGGGCCATGGTGGTACACATTTAATCCCAGCACTTGGGAAGCAGAGGCAGGTGGATCTCTATGAGTTCATAGTCAACCTGGCCTAGAAAGTGAGTCTCTGTCTCAAACAAACAAAAAATCCCACAGAAGATAATAATAACAATGCATGTTATATTATAGACAGGCTTTGTTTTTGGTTTTGTTTTTTGATTTTTGAGACAAGGTTTCTCTGTGTAGCCCTGGCAGTCCTGGAACTGAGAAATCTGCCTGCCTCTGCCTCTCAAGTGCTGGGATTAAAGGCGTGCACCACCACCGCCTAGCTATTAAAGACCTTTTAATAAATGAAGCTTGAAGGACTATTTATTTAGAGGAACCAACCTTTAATGAGATCAGATAGGTTATTCTGCTCTACATTTTTCTTGGCATAATTGAAGCACATATCATCCACTTCTGTTGCCAGGAAATACCAGCCATTTAAGGTTGCTCCAAGTAAGGGATAGATGCAGGATGCCCCGGTACCTAGAAAATAAAAATTCAGAGCACATCCCACATGAGAGGGGAAGGTGAGAACAATAAAAACCCCTTTTCTTCATAAGAATTCTTTCAAGTTTCCACAGCTTAACTCACAAGCGGCTACTGGGCTCACTGCCCATTTCACACATACCTCAGAGAACAACTTTCCTAGAGGACAGAAACCTTTATCCCCTACTCTTGTATGCTGTGTGTAAAATGAAGTGTAGATAACTGAAGGCCCAGGAAAACAGCATATTAACCCAAAGTGGCCAAAACACTTTATTTTCTAAAATTCAATTTACTCATAAAAGTCTTTACATCCCATATAAGATGTAATTTCCTCAATACAATGCTACCTGTTAAAACTCCAGTGTTCCACAGCAAATCAGTGTAGTGGCACACACCTGTAATTCTAACACTTGGGAAGCAGAGGCAGCAAGAATGATTTTGAGACCCTGTGTCAAGGGGGAAAACAAACAAAACATGCAGACAGGCACAGTTCAGTTTCAAAAATCAAAAAAAAGGGCGCGCGCGCGCGCACGTGTGTGTGTGTGTGTGTGTGTGTGTGTGTGTGTGTGTCCCCAGTTCCCTGTGGTTGTGGAGAATGTCAGTCATGTCAGGCACTAACCAGCCCTAGCACAGGTACAAAAGACATACTGAGAAGTCAATGCTGCATGGAGGGGGAAAAAAAAAAATCAGCTTCAACAGCCATCATTTGTTCCTAAATCTGCATGTCGAGCCCCTAACCGTGGACTTGTCTGCCTCCCTCCACCCCCAGGTGCTGCTTTTACAATCAGTAACAAATCTGGCCAATTAGATCCCAGTGAGTACATCCAAGGGGAGGAGAGCTAGGGCTTCTCCTGATTCCGTTGTGGCTCTGCAGGATCTGGAGGGGCTTCCTGAAGCCCTCAGGCCCCATCACTTCCTCATGACCTACTCAACAAGAAACAGAGAGCAAAGTAAACCGTGCACTACTTAACCTCTTTGCCAGCCATGGCATCGTCTCCTGGCCCTGATGCTGTCATGCAAACATGCCATTGGGGATTTGGGAGGTGCGAGGAAGGAAGAAGATAGCCAGCTCCTCAAGAGTCACAATTATTTGGGCCCAGGCATTCCAGGAAACTAGAGTCATTTAGACTGTTTTGGCAAATTAACAACAACAACAACGCCACAACAAAAAACCCTTCCTTATTGCAAAGGGAAAATATCCAGGTCAAAGACCCATCTCTTACCCTAACACTGTCCCTCAATTCTAAAGACAAAAACTTGAAATTCTGATATCTTCAGAAAGCCAAATGACATGTTAAGTGGGTAATAATCCTTATAATGATAAATAAAAATGGAAAGCATAGTCACAGAATTAGAGCAACCTGATGAGAGTCTGGGGGAAGAATTTATATAGAACCCTAATTAGAAAGACTATGATTTCAGCAAGCTTTGCCCCTTGTGAAGAACTAAAATCCATTAACCTCGTGTATCCCCAAGTGCTACTTTAGTGGGTTTGGGGCATAATTAAAATGCAATTAGCACCTAATAGTCTAGAGTCCCTTTCCCCCACCTCCTTCCCTAGTTCTGATCTCACTGCATAGCCCAGGCCAGCACTGGCCTAGAACCTGCTATCCTCCCACTGCCATAACTCAAGTGCCAGGGTCACAAACCTGCCACCACACTGGTCAAGTTGGTATTTGCCTTCCTAGGACACATCGGCCATCTTCCACCATGAATGTAAAGGTAAGGGCTTTAACTGAACTCCATCAGGTCGCCAGTGTTTAACTCACACCAAGTACTTAGATTTTAATGTTAAAAAGAATAATGCCTTGAGGCTGGAGAAAAGGCTCAGTGGTTAAGAACATTGACTGCTCTTCCAGAGCTTTTGAGTTCAATTCCCAGCAACCACATGGTGGCTCACAACCATCTGTAATGGGATCTGATGCCCCCCTTGGTGTGTCTGAAAACAGCTAGTTTATATATAAATAATGACTTTATCCAACAATTTTGCTAGGCCTGGAGAGACTATTGTAATTATAGTTTGTAGTCTAGTGGCAAATCAAAAAATATTAACCATGTATCATAACTAAGAAAGTAACCTTTCTTAGGTTTTAAGGTCAGAGAAAGCAGACTTGCCATGACAAGTGTAGTATTAATGGGAACAAACAAGATCAAGATGAAACTTGAAGCATGGGAAATAACATACAAAAAGGCCTGGTGGTCTACAAGACAAGTGTGGAAAACAAAAGAAACATTACATAAGTGGGGCTTAGAGAGCAGGGTAAAGACCAGACAATGGAAACTCTGATAGGCCAAGCCAAGACTTTAAGTATTTATGACAAAGCAAGCTGTCATGCACCTGTAATCCCAGCATTTGGGAGCAGAGGCAGAGCAATGGTCTACACAGCTAGTCAGTCAGGATGTCTCAAAAAATACAAAACAAAAAAACAAAAAGACAAAACAGAAGGGCTGGTGATATGGTGAGATGGTTCAGCAGGTAAGACTGCTCTTCCAAGTTCAAATCCCAACAACCACATGAAGGCTCACAACCATCTATACAGCTGTAGTGTATTCATATACATAAAATATATAAATAAATCTTAAAAAAAAAAAAAGAAAACCAACAACAACAACATAGCCAGGCAATGGTGGCACACACCTTTTAATCCCAGCACTTGGGAGGCAGAGGCAGGTGGAATTCTGAGTTCGAGGCCAGCCTGGTCTACAGAGTAAGTTCCAGGACAGCCAGGGCTACACTGAGAAACCCTGTCTCAAAAAACCAAAAGAGAAATTAAAAGCAAATAAATAAATAAATAAAACGGTGTGGGGAGGTGCGTTTTAGAACTGGGTATGATGTACATGCCTTTAATCCTATAATCCTAGCACTCAGTAGGCAGAGAGGCAAGATCTCTGTGTGTTTGAGGCCAGCTCTGATCTACAGAGCTAGCTGCATGGCTACACAGTCTCAAAACACAACAACAACAACAAGTTGTTGTTTAATTAAAAATTGTTTAATAACAGAGTAGACAATGCCCAACCAACACAGATGCTAAGGTAAAAAGTTGAAAGCTAAGTAAACCAGGACCTTTTGTTCCTTCCACACTTCTCTAACCCCCTTGCTCCCTAACTTACCTGGACATCCCCTGTCAAAAGAAACCAATGACAGAAACTTCCACTTGCACCAAATAAAAGCTGTTTTCCCAGTTAATACTAGAAGAGTTTAGGAAGAGTTGACAATGCAAAACCTATGGAAGTAAGAACCACCTACCTATGTCAATTCCTCTTCGGAGAGTAGTTTTGTCAGAATCCTGGTGACCAATCAAATCTTCTACCCAGTGAATATAGTTAAGTCTCAACGGGACTGTGGGAATTAGTCTCTCCAAAGGAATATCAATAGAAAGTCCAAAGTCCTCTCTCAGGAGAGTACAAGTCAGAGCTCTGACTGCTTCAGGGTCTTTGAAATTAAGACTGAGGAGTAGAGAAAAAGAACACAAAACTGATTACTATACACCACTAGGTACACTAGCTAGCACTTTTGCCATATCAAGTAGTTACACCAAGGACCCAATGCCCATTTGAATTTCCTAAAGAAATCACGCATGTAAAGTGACATTCAACATTCAGCACAACAGCAGACACACAGGGGTACCTGAGACTTCACAGCCTATGAGAAGCAGTGTAGTTATCAACCAGAAAGACTGCATCTGTACATGCAGCACAGGGATTAAGAGGGCCTCTGCTCCAATTCCTGTCTGGTTTCTGCCTTAGCTAAACTCTGGACAAGACATGACCTGGCTGGCACTTTTCTCAGCTATTAAGGCAGGAGTTCCAACATCAGTGCCATATAAGAGTCTCTGAAAAGAATGCAGCTCTTGATACATAAAGTGTTTTACAAATGCTGGGGGTTTTTTTGTTTGTTTTTTTGTTTTTGTTTTTTTAGCTATCATCAACATCATTGACACTAACATATTCTTCAAAAAGACACTCAAAAATGGGGGAAGAAATGGCCAGGTCATTTTGGGAACACCTTTGATTCCAGCACTTGGGAGGCAGAGGCAGGTGGATCTCTGAGTTCGAGGCCAGCCTGGTCTACAGAGTAAATTCCAGTAGAGTCAAAAGTACACAGGGAAACTCTGCCTTAAAAAAAACAAAAACAAAAACAAAACCAGCATAATAGTGTTCAGTAATAGTAGTGGCCAAGCGTGGTGGCACACACCTTTACTCTCCCTACTTAGGAAGCAGAAACAGGCCTGTTAGTTTTGAGGCCAGCCTGGTCTACATACTGAGTTCCAGAGCCCAGCCAGACCATGTAAAAGAAACCTTATCTCTAAAAACAAAAACAAAAAACTTAACAAAATATTCTATTTTACTCCTATGGAACCAATCAAGTTTATTAAAAGGGTGGGCTAACGTCATCGTCTTCAATGACAGAAATAAAATTGGGGAGTAGTGACACACACCTTTAGTCCCAGCACTTGGGAGGCTGAGGCAGGTGGATTTCTGAGTTCGAGGCCAGCCTGGTCTGCAGAGTTGAGTTCCAGGACAGCCAGGGCTACACAGAGAAACCCTGTCTCAAAAAAACCCCCTGTCTCGAAAAACCAAAAATAAAAATCAATCCTACACACCGAAGAAATCTATATTCAAGTAAAATAATAAACATATTCATATCCTATTCCAATACACTGCCTAATCTAATATCCCATCATATTATGTGTAAAGTCTTAAATTCTCAAATGTAGAATTTTAGAAATTAAAGGAACCTAATAACCTAGAAGCTCCTTCCAAAACAAAGTGTGAAAGCATTTTCTCAAGAGCATAAACAGTGACTTAGTTACCGCCTTACAACTTCTCAATGATACTCTGCAGCCCAGCCGTGAAAACCCAGAGTTACAAATCTAGGGAATTTACCAGGAATAGCTTTCAAAATAACAATTCAGGGAAAGAAATATTAAATAAATGACACAAGGTCTTTATATCTGTGGACAGAAACAAACTTAATTCATGGCTGAGCAGCCAGTAAGGGACCATGCTCTAATATAGCACTATGCCAGATGGCTACCACTCTTCCAGGTTCACCAGAAACCTAGAGTTCAAGCACCAGGAATCCTCCCTCTCTGCCTCTCAAGCACTAGGATTATAGGAATACACCAGTGCACCAGGCTTTCACAATGGTACTGGGGAGGAAACTAAGGCCACCCACCATGTTTGTGCAGTAAGCACTTTACTGCCTGGCCTAGCTTCTCAATCCCAACCCCTTCCCACACAGGCCATAGGACCATTACACTACCTAGGGCTGATGACTTTCTGTAATTTCTCCCATTAAGTCGTCTAAATGGTGTATTTAAAATTTTCCATTTTCTAACAGGCACATACCTTTAATCCCATCAACTGGGGAGGCAGAGGTGGGCAGATCTCTTGAGTTTGAGGCCAACCTGATCCACAGTAAGGTACAGGCCAGACAAAGCTACATAGTGAGACCCTGCCTGTTGCAAAGGAAAAAAATAGAAGTGAAAATATTATAACAAAACCCTGCGTTAGACTGACTCCTAGGACCACATTAAATTGGGCATGGTGGTGAATCCCCATAATCTCAGCACTTGGGAGGAGAAGGCAGGAAGATCAGAAGTCCATAAAGTTCTGTCTCAAAAATAGCACACACACATCCACCACCAACAACAACAACAACCACTATTAAAGAGAAAGAAGCCATGAAGTTGTGAGAGAACAAGAGGTGCATGGGAGAAGAAAGAGGGAAATGATGACATTTTATATAATTTCAAAAAAATTAAATTATTAAAAAGTGCCCCCTGTCTCTCTGACCTCCCCCTGCAATACAAATATGCTGGGTTAGGTATGTATAGCTCATGGTACAGCATTCACGGAGTGTGCACAGGAACACTGGGTTTGATCCTCAACTGCACAAAATCTACTGTCAGGCATGGAAGGATATACCTGCTTTCTCAACAATTATGAGTCAGAGACAGAAAGATCTTTGCAAGGTCAAGGCCATCCAGAACTTCAGGGTGAATGTGAAGCAGGGAGAGGTATAGAGCAAGACTGCCTCCCAACAGCAATCCTACACACACACACACACACACACACACACACACACACACACTCTCTCTCTCTCTCTCTCTCTCTCTCTCTCTCTCTCTCTCTCTCTCTCTCCCCCTCCCCATTCTAATAAATGAAAGCACAGAACCTATCACCAAAATCACTGTATATGAAGCAGAGAGAAGAAGAGTGAAGGGAGTAAGTGGAAACTATGAAAGCTGACTCTAAGACTCTATTAACAAAACTGAGTGTTCCTTTTTTAGTTCTAAGAAAAGGCAGACATTAGTCCAAGTGTTGGAAATATTTTGTAGGGCAAAGTCGAGTCACACAACTTCACTGCTTAAATATCTAGGTCACGTTAGCACCCTGGGACACTGCAAATCCTGAGCACAGGCAAGTTCTTTTTTATTCTCATCTCCAAGATCACAGGGAGGCCTAGGAACTAAAATTAGCTCTCACGTGAAAATTAGCATTTATTCATCCCACCAGTCTTTCTTGTTTCTTTAACACATGCAGCTTCACAAAACAGCCTATTGTCAACGGGCTCCTGGCTTCCCCAGAATGATTCCTACCTGGCTACAAATGAGTACTTTATTTGTTATCGTCTCTAGAAATGAGTTTGAGAATACGCATTTCCACTCTACAAGGATGACCTAACAATAATTCTAATACCAAAGAAGTTGAGCTCAAATGTGTCAAAAAACACCAAAGCTGTCAGCCCTGCTGCAACACTGTTCTCCATCACTGGATCATCGACGAGATGCTAGAACACTGGTGACCAGTTACAACCCACCTTCACTGTCGGTCTTTAGTTTAAAAACAAAAATTTGTTTTTAATCTCATCTATGTTCAAGATCAACTAACAGAGCTCACATAAACAGCAGGCTATTGCTATGGAGTTGGGTACTATGAAAAACAAAACCTAAAATTAAATTGCAGCAGTTTGATATCATTATAACAAAGCAGTGAGGGATACAGGAAAGAGCAGAGACAAGCATCATATTGTCAACAGTGGCCATCTCAGTCCTATACCTACACATAGCAGACCCCTTCAGCACAGGCCAAACTGACAGTCCTATGCATGAAGCATATAATTAACTGTGTGTTCTTTTTCCTGTAAAAACAGTCCAGCAAGATAGCTCAGCAAGTGAAAGCATCTGTCACACAAGCCTGATGACCTAGTTCAATTTCACACAACCAGTGATGGGGGAAAAGAACTGACTCTCATCTGCTGTCCTCTGGAGGGGCTGGAGACGGCTCAGTAGCTAAGAGCACTGGCTGCTCTTCCAAGCACCTGGGTTTGAGTCCCAGCACCCACATGGCAGTTCACAACTGTCTGAAGCTCCAGGTCCAGGAGATCTGAGCTCTCTTCTGTCCTCCAGAACACATGTGGTATAGACATACACACAGGTATAAACATAAAAAATAAAATTAAACAAAAATTTACAAAGCTAGTAGACATTTAAAAAGCAAGCCTGTCTTCAGTGTATGTGTCCATCCTCTTGCCTTTAAAAAAAAAGTGTCTGCCAGGAATGGTGGCGCATGCCTTTAATCCCAGCACTCGGGAGGCAGAGGCAGAGGCAGGAGGATTTCTGAGTTCACCGCCAGCCTGGTCTACAGAGTGAGTTCCAGGACAGCCAGGGCTACACAGAGAAACCCTGTCTCGAAAAACCTAAATAAGTAAATGTGTCCATGCCACAGAATCCCCTGCAAACACTCACACATCACACACAAGCACACTAATAAAAATTAAAACGGTAAGTAAATATATCAGATAACCAAAAGCAAATATGGTCATTTTTAGAGAAAACAGTCTCCCTGAGTGCCCTATCCTCAGCTCCCCATTCACCGGAGATAGAGTAAAAGGTGGCCACACAAGCCTGATCCAATCCCTGGATGCCACAGAGGAGTTAGTCAACTCCTCAAAGTTCTGTGACCTACATATATACACCATGTCACACAAACATACACACTCATATACAACAGTAAATAAACTTAAGAAAAAACATTAACAACAGCCATGTCTTCTTTTTACACCCATATTTGCTTTCCTCTGTGAAAGTTTTTTTAAAAAATTTTTATGTGCCCCAGGCATGAAACAGCTTTGGCCACCAAATGAGGCATCAAGCTAGGAAGAGTGAAGGACTGTTGTCTGTTCTGCCGCTGACTGATAAGAGCAACACCACCAACAAGGTGTCTCTTTGCCCACTGCCAGGGAGGACGTTCTTTATATCTATTGTAAAATAGACACCTATTATAAAATAGACACTTTGAAGGACTAGCAAGATGGCTCAGCATATAAAGTCAGGTGCTGCCAAGTCTAACAATTTGAGTTTGAACCCCAGAACCCACATGCTAGACAGAGTAAACAGACTCCCACTAGTTCCTGTCTGATCTTCACACATTCCGTGGCACCTGACTGCACTCAAGTACAGGCACACACACACACACACACAAATGATTAAAGATAATAAATACTCTTAGTTTACAAAATTTTTTTGTTTCATGTGTATGGGTGTTTTCCTGCGGACATGACTGTACCACACGTATACAGTGCCCTCAGACACCAAAAGGAGGTATTAGATCATCTGAAGTTACAGTTAGACTTGGTAGCTGTAAGCTACCAAGTAGGTGCTGGGAACCAAATCCAAGTCCTCTGTAAGAGCAGCAAACGTGCTCTTAACCACTGAAGCAATCTCTCCAGGCCCATAAATAATTTATTTTTAAATCAACTTTGAGCCAGGTGGTGGTGTTGCATGCCTTTAGGCCCAGCACTCAAAAAGCATAAGAAGGATCTCTGCAGACCTGGTTCAAGCACAGCCAAGGCTACACAGAGAAAACCAGTCTCCAAAAAGGAAGAAAAAACTAAAAGTCCAATTCAAAGTGTAATACAAACGTACAGATTTCCATGAGAAAACGTGAAACACTCACTATCAGCACTCCACACTGCTTGACTTTCACAACAATGCACACCTGAAATTCTATCTTGAAAACAAACAAAAACACCTACAAAATTCTCTCTCTCTCTCTCTCTCTCTCTCTCTCTCTCTCTCTCTCACACACACACACACACACACACACACACACACACACACACAGGTATGTTACCCAGGATTGGGGAATAGCTCAGTGGCAGAATGCTTGCCTCACAAGCATAAAACCCTTTATAATTTAAGCCCTACATCACAAATTAAGCAACTGTTTTCAGGCTCCTCAATATGAAGAATTACATGTATAAATAATTAAAATGCTACATAATGCTTTTAAATATTGACTGTGTGCATGTGCCACAATGTTCATGTGGAGGTCAAAAGACAATCTGTGGGAGCTTGGGAGCTTACTCTCCTTCCACCATGTGGAACACTGGCAATTACACTCAGGTCCTCAGGCCCCTTTATCCACCAGTCAACTCTCCGGCCCCTCAATGTTCTTTGCTGTCTTTCTTTCTTTCTGTCTGTTACTTCTCAATTACTCTCAGATATATCCACATCTCCGCACGGTTCTCCATACCCACTGCATCTGTTTCCTATACACTGTACTCCTGCTTCACTTCTCTTCCGCCTTCAGCAAAAAATGATCCCACAACCACTGTGCCTCTTTCTTTGAACTCATTGTCCACTGCCTATTAAATATTCCACACAGGTAGTCCAAGGCCCTCAGATCCTATATGCCCAACTGAAAATATCTTCCTAAAATCAGCTTATCCATTGGTCTATACTCTTGTTAATGGCACTACCACCCACCTTCCCTCAAGCTCCACACCTGGCTCTTCTCTTCCTAATTTCTACCACATATAGCTAGTTGTACTTGGGAATTTCTGTGAGTTTCATTTATTGCCTTCACCTAGATAGCCCACTAATATACTTAATCTGGGATACTAAAATCATTTTGTCTAGTTTTCTTAATACTCTGCAATCCATTCTCTACAACGTTCCAAGAAGGTATCTGTTTATGACCTAGAGAAATGGCTCAGCAGTTAAGAGCACTAAGTGTCCTTGTAGAGGACCCAGGTTCAATTCCATGCTGGTGGCTCACAATCATCTATAACTTACTCCAGTACCTAGGGATCCAATGCCCTATTCTGACCTTTGGAGGCTCCTGCACACACATAGCACACACATGTATACTAAGGTCAGGCACGTGCACACATAAAACAAATGAAAAAGAAAATGTATCTCTTTAAATTCAATTCTGACCGTATGATTTGCTTACGTACAGAGGGTACATACAGAGCTGGGCATGATGGCACATACTTTTAATCCACTACTTAGGAGGCAATGGCAGAGGCAGGCAGGTCTCTGTGAATTTGAAACCAGTCAGGGCTAAAATAAATAAGTGAATGAATGAGTGAGTGAATAAATGAGTAAGAATAGACAGATACATATGTAATTTCAGGATTCAAGATACTGGGGCAGAATAATTGCTAGTTTAATACTAGCCTGGGCTACACAGCAAGTCCAAATGCCCCTTCTCTTCTTCCCCCATACAGAGTGAAAAAGATTTATGAAGTAAAGAAGACTGTTAAACAAAAAGTAGAGGGATATCACACACACACACACACACCCCTAGTGAGGCAAATAGTAAGGCACTCACTCTGATAAATTTGGAGGGGATTTGTATACATTTACAGACTATTATCTGAAAAGGCAGTATATGCCAAAACATGGTGCTAAATTCAGTGCAAGTTAAAGACTATGTTGTCAGGGCAGAATCTAAAGAAATGAAAAAAAAAACATTCTTTTTAACCCAGATTCAATTGTAAAAACTAGTTATGTGGGAGCATATTTAAGGCAAAAAAAAAAAAATTAAAGCCATCTACTGAGTTTATTAAGCAATATAAGGAGCCCATGATCGATACACTATCCTATGAAAAGGAAGGAGGGCCACCTTCCTTCCTTCCTTTTTTTGGCTTTTGAAGACAGTGTTTCTCTGTGTAGCCCTGGCTGTCCTGGAACTCGTTCTGTAGACCAGGCTGGCCTTGAACTCAGAGATTTGCCTGCCTCTGTCACCACCTGCCTAACGGAGGTGGGAGGCTTTTTCTATAATCAGTTTTGAAGAACTGAAACTGGAAAATCCATAGGAAGAAATTTGGAAAGCAGAGCTACTAATTTTGAATTTTAAGTGCTCGCAAGAGACAACAGCACTGATGTGAAGTCTGTCGTTATTAGAGGTGCTAAAAGGAATACCAGCCTCATCAAAGACACTCTTTCTTTAACACAATTAAATGGCAAGCTAGCCAGGTAATGGTGGCACATTCCTTTAACCCAGCACTCAGGAGGCAGAGGCAGGAAGATCTCTGAGTTGGAGGCCAGCCTGGTCTATAGTATAGTACAAGTTCCAGGACAGCCAGGGGTACACAGAGAGACGCTGTCTCATGAGGGAAGGAAAATAATGACAGAGACACAGCTAACTTAAAAGATCTGGGGCCAGAGAACAACTCCTCGGGCAAAGCTCCTGACAACCTGGGTTTGCTCCCCAGAGCACACAGAGATGGAAGGAGAGAACCAACTCCACCAAGCTGTCCTCTCAACTTCCATCATACGAACACACCTAATAATCAATTCTAAAACAAACATAGTAAACAAAGCAGTAAAAGGCATGTTAGTGATTTTCTCCATTTGTTGTCAAATGTACAGCTACTGATGGTAGCCTAATGACGGCAGATAAGAGAGGGACTTATATATAGAAAACAATGCAGTTGCCACCCAAAAGTAAGCTTTACTAATACATATAAGCTCTATTCACAATAGCATTAAAATCATACAAACCATTAAGGGGGGCAGGAGAAATGGCTCAGGGGTTAAGAGCATTGGCTTCGGGGCTGGCAAGATGGCTCAGCAGGTAAGAGCACTGACTGCTCTTCCGAAAGTCCTGGGTTCAAATCCCAGCAGCCACATCGCGGCTCACAACCACCCATAATGAGATCTGACACCTCTTCTGGTGTGTCTGAAGACAGCAACAGTGTATGCACATATAATAATAAATAAATCTATTAAAAAAAAAAAAAAGAGCACTGACTTCTCCTCCAGAGGGACCCTGGTTCAACTTTTAGCACCCACATGGCAGCTCACAACTGTCTGAAACTCTAGCTAAGGGATCTGATGCCAGATGCTCTTCTGACTGCCATGGGTGCCAGATACACATGTGGTGCAGACATATTTGTAAGCAAAACACCCATCCATATAAAAATGCTTTAAAAAATAAAATAAAAGACTGAATTTTAAGGTGGCAGAAAGATAAAGGAGTTTGCCACCAAACCTGACCAAAAAGATCTCAGTTCCATCCCAGGAAGCCATGTGGTAGGAGAGACCAACTTCTGGCAAGTTGTCCTCTGACTTCAATATGGCAAGCACAAAGCCTACTCACCACCAACGCACAAATAAATGCAAGAATAACTTTCCCTGACACAGGACTATTCCTTTCCTTTATTTTATGTATGGACATTTTATCTGTATGTATGTCTAAACTACACCCATGCAGTGCCAGAGGTGGGTTTACAGACAATTGTGAACCAACATACAGGTGTAGGGAATCCAACCCAGGTCTTCTGGAAAAAGCAGCCAGTGCTCCAACCATTGAACCATCTCTCCAGCTCCTGAGGACTCTTTAGTCATAAATACCAAATTTAAATACATAAATGTCTGCTGATGCCAGAACCCCAATATAAACATTCAGAACTATCAATTGCTTTTTTTGTGTGTTTGCTTTTTTGTTTTTATTTTTTTGAGACAGGGTTTCAGTACAGCATTCATGAAGCTATGTCATGGAGCTCACTCTGTAGACCAAGCTGGCCTTGAACTCAAAAGATTAAAAAAGCACAAAGGTTCAGTCCCCAGCTTCGCACAACTGGGAAGCATTAGGACCTTGTGTCTTCAGTCATTAAGGGCATGGCTCCAAAGGGGCAGGGTTCTGTCCCTTCTCTTCTGGTTCCCAGGCCTAAGTTATGAACTGTTCCTCAGCAACAAAGTCACTTTCTCTTAGAGCACAATGAGCCAGTGCAGCCTTCTCTCTTCCCAAGATGATTGCTATTTGCTACAGTAGCAGGAAGTCAGCTGATACACAACTGAAACAAAAGACTGAACAAAGATGTTGGGGTGGGTTAAGATTACTTGTTGACAAGCCTGGCATGGTCTTATGTGCATCGGTAATCTCAGGTATAACACACTTATTTTCTCACATTCTTTTTTTTTTTTTTTTTTTTTTTTTTTTTTTTTTTTTGGTTTTTCGAGACAGGGTTTCTTTGTGTAGCCCTGGCTGTCCTGGAACTCACTCTGTAGACCAGGCTGGCCTTGAACTCAGAAATCCGCCTGCCTCTGCCTCCCGAGTGCTGGGATTAAAGGCATGAGCCACCACGTCCGGCATTTTCTCACATTCTTAATATTATCATAATTTCTGCCTTCTTTGGTTTTGAAAGTCTCAAATAACCCAGTATAGCCTCAAACTCAGTATGTAGCCAAGGATTCCCTTGAACTGATCCTCCTGCCTCCACCTCCCAAGGGCTGGCCTCACAGCTGTGTGCTCCACCACACCTGGTTTATTCAGGGATATAGATAGGGCTCCATGAATGCCAGGTCAACTGCATCAACTGAGCTACATCCTTGGCAGAAGTTTTAGCATTCTGGTTAGCACTGTCCTCAATGTCAGTGACGGTGACATTAACCAAGCACTGAATCACACAAAGCACAATCCTAGCCTGGGTTACACTGGCGTCTCTGTTGCAGAAGCAGGAAGTTAGCCATCAAGAGACTTTCCAATTTTCTCATTTATTAGATGTAAAAAAATCGACCCCCCAAGGTGGATAAATCCATTTGTCCAAAGTCACACGAGACTTCTCATGAGATGTATACGGCTACATTCAGGTCTTCTGTTAGTTCAGCTTGCCTCCTGCCACATCACATCCATCCAGACCATACTCGAATGACACAGATTAATAACTAATGAGTTACCTACCTTACTCTCCCATTCAGATTTATCTGAATATGCTGCTTAAAATCTGGATATTTAGATGCCAGATATGCGAAGTCAGGTGGTTTGTCCTTGTATCTATTTCTTGCATGCATTGATTTGCTTAGAGCCATCTTTAAAGAGAGGGAAGAAGAGATTTAAGAAAGATAAAGAGGAAACCAGCATATTTAGTACCAAAAGCATGAGGGGGGGTGGGCCATAAACCAAGGGCAGTCCCCAGGCCCCAAGAATATCAGAGGGTAATGGTTTTCTTCCATGTAATGCTGGACAAAAAGAAAGGCCCTCCTCTAACAAGTCCAAGAGATACTGATGCACTAGGGCTCTGCAGCACATGAAAGAGGACAGAGTTTACAGGCACGTACTCTGAACATGTGACCCAAGTTCAATTACAATCTTGGCCAATTCAATTCATTTTTCTACACTATCCATTCAGGTCATAACAGACATACTCAACAAAGTCACTCCATTTGATTCTTTAACTTTTGTTAAAAAAAATTTTTTTCAACTGGGAATTTAACACAGTATCTCACATGTGCTCTATCAAGGACTGCTACACCCGAGATGACTAACTTCTGGATTTCTATCTGCCTAGCCACCCTATTCCTCAAAGTGAAGTGAATGTCTGCTAGCACCAGTCCACTCTCTTCCTCCCACACTGGCCTAAGAGCCATTGCCCAGGACTATTGTTCTTGTCTTTTTGTTCTTATTGCTGTTAGACAAGGTCTCCAGTAGCCCAGGCTCACTGGGAACTCATTCTGTAGGCAAGGCTAGTCTAGAATCCCATGTCCTCAGAGCGCTGTGATTCCAGCTTGCACCACCACACTGGACTGGCACTTGCTGCCACTCAGTTGGCATGGCTTACGCTCCCCACTGAAGTGTACAGACACTGAACATATCCCCACCTTTAAGCCTTTGGTCACATGCCACCTTATTAATATCTTTCTTGAACAAGTCACTAAAACATTCAGTGACTGGAACGCACACTTTTTCTTTTTTTTTTAAGCTTTTATTTATTTTTTGTATATGAGTACACTGTAGCTGTCTTCAGACACAGCAGAAGTGGGCATAAGACCCCATTACAGATATCTGGTCATGAACCACCATGTGGTTGCTGGGAATTGAACTCAGGACCTTAGGAAGAAGAGTCAGTGCTCTTAACCACTGAGCCATCTCTCCAGCCTCCTGCCCACTTCTGTCTTTGAAGTTTACTCACTTGACATTCCCCACACATTTGCTTTAATTAAAAAAAAAAAAAAAAAAAACCTTCCCTACCAGTAAACTTCATGAGTTCCCTGCGGTACCCCAATACTCAAAATAGGGCTGTAAGGGGAGTCACTCAACTGTTGGTTGACTGGGAAGAACATGAAGTCACTAGGAGATCTAGCTCCAAGTGACCGAGCATGTGCCTAGCATGTGCAAGGCCCTGGGCTCAGTCATCAACACCAAAGGAAATAAAGGAAACGACTATGAAATACTTTCCATCTGTGTGAGACACACACAGGATTCTCTTTCTGAATGGGCAGCCCAGTTGAGTCTCAACAATAACAAAAAGAGGCTCATCGGAGCGAGTCCAAAACCCAAAAGGCCTCTAGGCCAGCCTTCTTTCCTCTTTAAAACTTCATGTTTCCTGGGTTTTTTCTTGGCCTTTATCTCTTCACACATCATTTCTTCTAAAACAGAAGCTTATAGGATACTCTAAATTTGGCTTTTATGATATCAAACTATGGAGGCAATAGAGACAGACCAGCGTTCAAGGTCTTCCAAAGGACCAGGACTCGATTCCCAGCACCCGTATGGCTGCTCACCTAGTGCCATGACACAATCCTCTTCTGGCCTCCGCCTGCACTGTGCACGTGCTGCACAGACGTACAGGCTGGCAGAACACCTACACCTACAAACTGTTTTGTGGGTTTGTTTTTTTAAGTTTTTAGGAGGAACAGAAAACTCAACAGATGTCTCCCACCTAGACCCCAACTCTTCCGTTTTCTCTTCACGCCCCCACCTCACAAACTTGACTTCTCCTCCGCCACTTCCCCGGCTCATCCACGCCTTCTTCCCCTGGGTTTCGGCCTAGGCGGGGGACGAGGCCATCTCTCCTCCAGCTCCTCCCACCTACCGCCGGCCTTCGCGCACACCCGCCCGGGTCCCCGGCTTCTGACCTAGCGGTAAGCCCCCAAGGATCCGAGAACCAGAGGAGAAAAGCAGGTGAGCCGCTTCTTAGGCGATCCTTGTGCGCAACCGGATAAGAGATTTTTGAACCACGCACCTCGCAGGCCAATGGAACAGGCGGACGGAGTGCAGACGGGCCCGCAATCACCAAGCCCACACCACTCACACAGCCAAGCTCCTGGAAACGCAGATGCTACGCTCCAAGCGCGCCGCCATCTTGCGCAGCCAATCCGCGCCGTGACTGGACAGGCTACTCTCGCGAGACTTTTGACCTAGCCTAAAGAAAGAAGAAACTGTCGCGATACTTGGAGACGGCGGCGTGTTTTCAACCAGGTTTGGGGGTGTGGTCGGCTCGGAGTCTTCTTGGGTTAGCGGTTGGAGAGACGAGCTCAATAGTCCGCTGGCATGCAGCTATGTGATGGAGCCCGGCCAGGAATTTGGAACCACCCTCCTCCCCTGGCCTTTCTGGGTGCTGGGATTACAGGGATGAGATACCTCACCAAGCTGTAAACGTTTGTTTTCTTTTGTTTTGAATGTAGCTTTCTTCAGCACTCCCCAGCCTTACTAAATAGTACTAAATCTAGTCTTGACAGGAAATAGGAAGGCTAGATGGGTTTGATGGCAATTAACACTTAACTGCACAGCAAATCTGTGTGATGACACAGTAGTTACAGATAAACCTGTGAGATGGGTAAATAACTGGTACTTAGAAACTGTTTTGGGCGGGGTAGGGGACAGGGAAATGGCTACCCTAACAAAAGACCCAGGTTCGAGTCCCAGCCCCAATGTGGTGACTCCAAACCAGATGTAACTCTAGTCCCTAAGTGCCCTCTGGAAGGTACGCGTGCACGTGGTGCACGAACATGCAGGCAAACAGCCATACACATAAAGGTAAACCTCTTTTTAATTTTTTAAAGAAACTGATTTGGCTAAAAAAGCATTGAATCTGGACTCACGAAGCAAAAGAATAAAATCCTGGCTTTTGTTTGTTTGTTTGTTTAAGACAGGGTTTCTCTGTAGAGCCCTGGCTGTCCTGGAACTCACTTGGTCACAAGACCAAGACCACATTGACCTTGGCTACTTTATGCTAATACCCCCCAATTGCCCTACCCCCAATTTTTCCTTTATTTAACCCTAAGTATGGTGTTATAGGCCTGTAAATCCAAGCATTTGGGATATTGAAGCTGGAGTATGAGTTCATCCTCTACTGTCTATCAAGTTCCAGGCCACCCTGGGCTACATGAGACCTTGCTCAAAAAGCCAAAGCGGCAGTGTACCACTAGATCAGTGGTAGAATGCAAAGGCCTGTGTAAACTAACACCACAAAAAAGACATAGATAGGTAGATAGATAGATAGATGTATAGATTTATGGGTAGATAGATATATAGATGTATAGACTTATGAGTAGATAGATGTATAGATTTATGGGTAGATAGATGTATAGATTTATGGGTAGATAGATTAGCATAGCCATAAAATGTGGGCTGTTGAGACGCTTGATGGACAATCATGAAGACCAGAATTTGGACTCCAGTCTCCACATAAGGAGCAAGGCACACCTGGGGCTTACTGGTTAAAGAAAAGAAAAAGCATAAGCCACACGCTCACAGACAGACTTTGCCTCAAAGGAGTCGGGAGACAACGATAGAGGCCAACCCATGGCCTCTTCTGGTTTCCACAAATGTGTACACACACACCTATTCATTCCATACACTCACACAAGTTAGTGTTTAAAGATTTTTGTAACTGAAGATTTGAAAAAAAAAAAAAAACTGATAGATTTGTGGATGTGGGTAGGTGGCTCACAGTCACCTATAACTCACACTCCAGGGTATCTGACACTCCAGGGTATCTGACACTCCAGGGTATCTGACACTCCAGGGTATCTGACACTCCAGGGTATCTGACACTCCAGGGTATCTGACACTCCAGGGTATCTGACATTCCAGGGTATCTGACACCCTCTTCTTGCCTCCTCAGATACCATACTCACATGCGTATACCAGAACACAGAGACACACACCTAATTCAAAATAACATAGATATTTTAGAAAAATGGGGCTGCAGAGATGGCTCCACAGTTAAGAGCACTGTCTGCTCTTCCAAAGGACCCAGTGTCAATTTCCAGGACCCATGGGGCAGCTCAGACCTGTCTGTAATTCCAGCTGCATGGGGCCCATTGTCTCTGGCACACAAGTGATGCACAGAAATACATGCAGCCAAAAACCTGCACACATAAATGAAAATGATAAACTGGGTGTGGTGGCATACACCTTTAGTCCCAACACTTGAGAGGCAGGGACAGGTAGATTTCTGAGTTCAAGGCCAGCCTGGACTACAGAGTGAGTTCCAGAACAGCCAGAGCTACACAGAGAAGCCCTGTCTCGAAAAAAAAAAGAAAATGATAACTTTTTTAAAAATATTTTTGAGTATTTTGTCTATTACTTTTGTATCTATGGATGTTTGCTGCATTTGTCTGTACACCACATGCATGCAATACTCCCGAAGGCCAGAAGAGGGTGTGGGATCCGCCTTGGAACTGGCATTACAGACAGTTGCAAACTGCAATTCAGGTGCTAAAAATTGAACCTGGAGTTCTCTAGAAAAGCAGCCAGTGCTCTTCACTGCTGAGCATCTCTTCAGCCCCTAAAATAAATGTTTAAAAAGATTTAAAAGAGAAATAAGTTAGGCAATGGTAGCACACACCTATAATACCAACACTTGGAAGCAAAGGTAGATGGATCTCTGTGAGTTCAAGGACAGCCTGGTCAACTGAGCAAGTTCCAGGACAACAACCAGGGCTACACACAGAGAGAAACCCTGTCTCAGGAGAAAAAAAAATGTATTCCATTGGGAAATGTTCCCACTTTATAACTGACCAGGCTTGTATTGACAATCAGGTCTTTTCAGTTTCTCTGTCCTTATTGCCCTAGGAGAGGCAACAGCAGTAGATAGAGGTTGTCTCATTCTTGGAAGAGCTGTTGGGAGGGTGACTGAAACTGCCTGGAGATGACCTTGGCCTGGCTTCTGTTCTAACAATCCCCAAAGCAGCAGCTCCCAAATCGGAATGTGCGCGTGTCACCTGGGGAACTCATTATGCAGAAATCTCCAGAGCAGCAGCCCTGAGAGTCCTGAGTCCGCATGAGAGCGTCTGAGAATGCGCTCTGCTCCCAGCATCCTATCAGACTCTGACAGAGCTACTCTCTGGGTAACTGTTTCTGTCATGTAGACCACACGTCAAGAACCACAGACAGAGAGTAGAGGCAACCGTGTTCACTTGAGAAGCAGGAAAGGCCATGGGGAGGGAGGAGGATGGGGAAAAATGAATTAGGTATCTTCTGTCAGCCCAGGAGACAAGGCTTTGGGGTGGAGCAGAAGTACCAAATCCACAGAAAGATCCTGTAGCTCTGATGGACACATGAGAAGACCTCATGACTGACATTCCCTTCAGTCCTGGGTACTCACTGTTGTTCAGTTAGAGATACTGGGGCACAGAAAACCACCTCTACAGATTCAATAGGGCATTTAAAGGTCGAGGCTCTGACTGAGAAAGAGCTGCCCCAGGGTCACCAGCAGAGATAGCCAAAATTAGGGATGCTGTGGGAGGTGGAAGGGACACCAAGACCGTAGGAGTAAATGTTGCAACAGGAACACTGCTGGAAGCATCAGTCTATCTGCTCTGAAAAGTAATTGCCCCCCATAATCCCATTCCAGGGTATATACATGAATATATATATACATACACATACATATATGTGTGTGTGTGTGTGTGTGTATACCAGAGAGACAACTCTTTTTTTTTTTTTTTTTTTTTTTTTTTTTTTGGTTTTTTTCGAGACAGGGTTTCTTTGTATGGCCTGACTGTCCTAGAACTCACTTTGTAGACCAGGCTGGCCTCGAACTCAGAAATCCGCCTGCCTCTGCCTCTGCTTCCCCCCGAGTGCTGGCTGAGAGACAACTCTTACCCATGGGCTCAGGGAAGCCCAAAGATCCAGGATGCTCTTAGCAGTACTGATCAAGCTAAAAAAAAAACAAAACAAAACAAAAAAACAAAAAAAAATCCATAAAGATACTCATACCTTTGGACAGGTAGATAAATTGTGGTACAACAGAACAATAGAATGCTCAAATGAATGAACACATACATACTACATGGATAAAGCTTAGAAACAAATTCTACAATAAATTCATTTATGTTAAATTACAAAATGATCAAAGTAGAAAAACTTGCTGCTTGGGAAATAGTGTGTATGTGTGAAAAATATAAAGAAAAGCAAAGGTTATGGAACCAATTCAGAATGGTGTTTAAGGCAGGGAACAAGGGCTCTAGAGCATTGGTTGTGCTCATGGTCTTCAGTATTAGACTCATAGCTGTCTGTTAATCGGCCTATGATCTATGCATACATACCATGTATCCTTTGGGCTACATATTTCAGTATTTTAAAAAATAGCAAGAAAGGCTGCTTTGGACTCAGGTGCTTTTCCTGCACCCTCTAGAGAACTGAACTCTGTACTTGATCTTGTTGTCTAATAGGCATTTGGAGACAAGGAAATAAAATATGGGATAACAGAAAATTTAAAAACTCATCAGGAACAGGGTACTGGTGGCACCTTTAATCCCAGCACAGCCAGGGCTACACAGAGAAATCCTATCTCAAAAAAAAAAAAAAAAAGTAATTAATTAATTAAAAACTTGTCCCAAGAGCCCAGCAAGATGGCTCAAAGGATTGAGGCCCTTGCAATCCAGCCTGACAACTTGAGTTCAGTTCCCAGGACTGACATGGGGGAAAAAAAGAGAATGGACTCCTAGAAGTTGTCCTCTGACCTACACACATGCACTGTAGTACCTTCTCCAAGCCCTAAATAAATAAATAAATGTAATTTCAAAAAATCATCTTCAGGCTGGAGTGATGGCTCAGCGGTTAAGAGCACTGACTGCTCTTCAAGAGGTCCTGAGTTCAATTCCCAGCAACCACATGGTGGCTCACAACCATCTGTCTGATGCCCTCTTCTGGTGTGTCTGAAGAGAGTAATGGTATACTCATATATATATAAAATAAGTGAATAAATCTTTTTTAAAAAGTATCTTAAAGACAGGCTCAATGGTTCATACCTGTAATCCCAGAATTCTGGAGGCAGAGGCAGGAAAACCTCAAGTTCAAGGTCAGCCTGGGCTGCATAGTGAATTCATGACAACCCTGAATTACAGAAAGCATCTCATCCCAGGGATGAGCGCTGTCTCATGTATGTGAGCACACTGTAGCTGTCTTCAGACACACCAGAAGAGGGCATCAGACCCCATTACAGATGGTTGTGAGCCACCATGTGGTTGCTGGGATTTGAACTCAGGACCTCCGGAAGAACAGTCAGTGCTCTTAACCTCTGAGCCATCTCTCCAGCCCCAAGCACTGTCTCATAAGGAAAAGATGGAGCATCCTCCACCCACAGTGTCCCGGCTTCTCCTGGAGCCCACACACAATAAGGCACAACCATCACTTGTTGCATACAAGTGACAGGGAGGTCTGGAGGAGACTCAAGCCAGGGTCTCATGACCCTTCCCCATCCTTCCAGGTGGAGGTGTACGGCTATCCACAAGCCCAGCTGGGAGAATCCTGCAGGGGGCAGAGATGAACTCCCAAAGACGGTGGTTACTTGGCTTAGAGGATAGCCAAGCACAGGAAAGTAAAGTATTTGCTGTAAAAGCCTGAAGCCCATGTAAGGGTGGAAGGAGGCAGAACTATCTGCACCAAGTTGTTTTCTGACCTCCCTATACTCACCTTAGCTACCTACCCCTGACACATGCATGTGTGCTCATGCACGCACACATAGACACACATACACAAAGTTGCAATCAAGTTAAACACATAATAAAGAAATTACACAAAAGAGTACAGTCATCAGATTTGAGTTTAACCCTGTCAGGTTAACCGTGTCAGCCCTGGTCTCAGATGTTATTGCAGTAGCTCTGGGGTAGGATCAAACAAATCAAATTCCTTCTTTTTTGTTTTGTGTGTGTGTGTGTGTGTGTGTGGGAGTGAGAGACATGTCTTATTATGTAACTCTGGCTGGCCTCGAACTCACTACCGCCGGAGTGCTGGGATCAAAGCCGCACCCAGCCAAACTGCATTCTTATCAAGCAGTGGTGAGATTTGCTGATCCCAGAATCGCACTTTGAGAACTGATGACTTAATCAGCTACAGAGGATTCCTCTCTTCCCCATAGACAAAGCCTCACATTCATCAGGTCCACCATCACTTGGCTCACCATGTCCATGATGTCACCCATTGTTTACCTGCCAGGCAGGAAGAATGAGCTAACTGGTGACTAACTTAGAGCCTCAGAGGACAGGGTTAAGCAGGGCCTGTACAATCCTGTGTACGTTCTCCTTTCTCTCCAGTCTCTTCAGGTCATGGGTCGCAAGCAATGCACACATTCTGGGGCTGGGACTGTAGCTTGGCTGATAGTACGGGAGAGGCCATCCTCAGCACCACATAAACCAGGAGTGGTAGCACGTGCCTAAAACCCCAGGGCTTTGGAGGTGGAGCCCGGAGGGTCAGAAGTTCAAGGTCATCTTGGAATACATAGTTATTCTCAAAGGAACAAAAGTGTCCTTTTTTCTTTTTTTAAACTTGCATGAACTCAAAAGTAGTGCTCTGGTTTTCTATAGCTGCATGATTTTCTTTCTTATGCCCTAGAGTCTCTCTACAAGCAAAAATCATGACTTTCAGGTAAACTGAGTCAAAACCAGAGTCAGATTCCTCCCAGTCCTTTACCGCTCGGATGCCGAGAGCGTTCTGTAAATATCACCAAGGAGAAAGGACTGAAGGGACCACCCATACAGGATCGTTGTCGGTGCCCTCCTGCTCCAGGCAGAGGAGCAATCCAGTAGGCTCAGGCTGGGGTGGAAGGGAACGGAAATGGGGCAGTGTCATGCGTGACTGAGAGGCAGGAAGGGTCCCCTGCAATGCTGACAACCTAGCTCAGCCGTGAAATCCCTTCCTCTCTAGGAGGCTGGAGTGGAAAGGTTGAGAGGATCTGAGATCAAGCCTTGACATGCCAAGCTGCTGTGTCTGCTTGGATCTCCTACACGGAGGTGATGAGATATTTGCCTGTGCAGTTTGCTGCCTACCTAGCTGTTGCCTAGGAATCAAGTCCATGCCGATCTTCCACTAAAGAGGGGTTTACTAAGCCAGGTGGGTACTTAGCCCTTGGAATCCCAGTAGAAGCGCAGAGACACAAGAATCAGCTACAGGTTCCAGCCCAGCCTGATGTATATAGAGAGTCCTAGTCTGGACAGTGCTATACAACAGAACCCTGTCTCAAACTCTCAGGAGTGCATATACAACCATACACACACACACACACACACACACAAAAACAAAACAAACCTCGAATTGTTTTTTAGAAAATATGTGGTGGCCTGGCGTGGTGGCGCACGCCTTTAATCCCAGCACTCGGGAGGCAGAGGCAGGCGGATTTCTGAGTTCGAGGCCAGCCTGGTCTACAAAGTGAGCTCCAGGATAGCCAGAGCTATAAAGAGAAACCCTGTCTCAAAAAACAAAAACAAAAAAAAAAACAAAAAAAAAAAAAAAAAAAAAAAAAAAAGAAAGAAAGAAAGTATGTGGTGGCCAGGCCAGGCGGTGGTGGCGCACACCTTTAATCCCAGCACTCGGGAGGCAGAGGCAGGCGGATTTCTGAGTTCGAGGCCAGCCTGGTCTACAAAGTGAGCTCCAGGATAGCCAGAGCTATAAAGAGAAACCCTGTCTCAAAAAACAAAAAAAAAAAAAAAAAAAAAAAAAAAAAAAGAAAGAAAGTATGTGGTGGCCAGGCCAGGCGGTGGTGGCACACACCTTTAATCCCAGCACTTGGGGGGCAGAAGCAGGCGGATTTCTGAGTTCAAGGCCAGCCTGGTCTACAGAGTGAGTTCCAGGACAGCCAGGGCTATACAGAGAAACCCTGTCTTGAAAAACAAAAAACAAAAACAAACAAAAAAAGAAAATATGTGGTGGAAACAGCTGTAGTTGTGACATTTGGGAGGTCCAGGCATGTGGGACAGTGGACCATGCCAGGAAACCTAGTAAGGATGAGTGGGTGCAAGACCCTGGCACCCAGGCATCCACCTGAGACCACAGACCCAGCTCCTGACAACAGAAGTGTAGCATAAACTCAGCATTTCATCTGCCTGGCGGCGGAGGGGTGGAACACGAATCCACACAAGTGAAAAATCAGGGGATTTACATCATTCTTGACTATGAAGAAAGTTTGACATCAGCCTGTAGTATGTTGTGTGGTATTCACCAGAGAAGACTCCTCAGACATAAATATAAGGCTTAAGTCAATAGAAAGTGTTTATTAGCCAGCCTGCTATTACACTTGGTGTTTGGGATCCCAGTGTAGCACTGAGCCTTTCTCAGGGTGAGTGTTTAAGCACAAAACCCATGTTATGGGTTGACATTCTTCAGTTAGCCAGAATTGGAACTACAAAAGCTAACAAGCAAGGTTAGTACATTTTGAGACTTTCCCAGAACTATATGGACTTTGATGGATTAGGCCTTTGTTTTAGTTTTGGCAGTGGTGCAACATACTGAGTTTTATGGCCTGAATGGTACTTCCATCATGGGATCCATTGTGCTAAAGTCTGAGGGCCTGCTAAAGTCCAGGGATCTTGTTACAGTGTCTCCCTCAAAAAACAAAAATAAAGCCAGCTGTGGTGGCACACACCTTTAATCCCTCTATGAATTGGAGGCCAGCCTAGTCTACATAGCAAGTTCCAGGACATTCAGAACTACATCTCAAAAAACATCAAAAATGTGTTTGTGGACTGGAGAGATGGCTCAGCAGTTAAGAGCACTGTCTGCTCTTCTAGAGGTCCTGAGTTCAATTCCCAGCAACCGCATGGTAGCTCACAACCATCTGTAATGGGATCAGATGCCCTCTTCTGGTGTGTCTGAGGACAGGGGCAGTGAACTCAGGTATATGAAATAAATGAATAAATCTTTAGAAAAAAAGTGTGTGTGTGTGTGTGTGTGTGTGTGTGTGTGTGTGTGCCTGTATGAGTTCAAACGCACCTTGTGCATGCAGGAGCTGATAGAGGCCAGGAGAAGGGGTCAGATGGTCAGATGCCTTGGAACTTATGAGCAGCCATGCAGATTCTTGAAACTAAACCTGGGTCCTGTACAAGAGCCTCAAGTGCTTTTATTCCTAAGTCGTTTCTTTTTTTTTTTTTTTAAGATTTATTTATTTATTATATGTAAGTACACTGTAGCTGTCTTCAGACACTCCAGAAGAGGGAGTCAGATCTTGTTACGGATGGTTGTGATCCACCATGTGGTTGCTGGGATTTGAACTCCTGACCTTCGGAAGAGCAGTCGGGTGCTCTTACCCACTGAGCCATCTCACCAGCCCTCCTAAGTCATTTCTTAATGTATCATCTCACAGTGGAAAGCAGAAGGACCAAAGAGATTTTAAAAACAGGGTTGGGGGTGGCTATATTCATCCTTTGGTAACAAACCCAGTGCCGATGATAATGAAGCCACTTCCACGGTGACAGATTAATCTCCTTGTGAGAGTAGAGTCCTCTCACAGCCTAATCAATCATTTCTTAAAGATCTCACCTGGCAGTCAGGCGTGGGACTCATTTCTGTTATTCCAGAGTTCAGAAGATAGAGGCAAGGGCCAGTCTGGATCATGTAATGAGACGCTGTCCCAAAAAGGGAGGAGAACCATACAACTACAATCCGGCCTGTGAGATGGGGGCCAAAAGATCAGGAGTTCAAGGTCTCCGTCAGCCCTAGCAGCATAGGATCCTTGAGACTTTGTCTCAAGCCCTCTTCCTGAAAGAATGGAGGGCTTGTGAGCGAGTGGAAACATCACTATCACATTACGACATCTCCCTGCGTCTTAGGTACTTGGGCACAGATCACCACTGACCTTTAACAGTCAGGGCGGGGCAAACAGCTGTGCCTAAACCAAGGTCTGCTGTCCCCGAGGAAGGTGAAGTGAGAGTCTAAGGGCTGAGAGTAGAAAGTGCTAGAAGCAAGTGGTTCCCCTTCAAGAGAGGAGAGTGATGGTGGCTAAACAGCAGTGACATCGTCTAAGAACTCTCAATTACCTTCTGTCCCTCCTCTCTTAGTGCAGAGAGTTGGGATGCTTCTGCCCCAGTTCAAGGTGCCTTTGCCAAGGACATAGGAACGGCTGCTCAAAGCAGTCGGGCTTACTCAGACAACAGCAGCAGAAATCTATTAAATATCGGCCAGTCAGCATAAGCTGTGTGGAATTTGGATATTTAAAAAATTCTTACAATTGGAACTACTGAGACAAAGGACAAAACACACAAGTTCAGTGATAAAACAAAGAGTTACGGGGCCTACCAGAGCAGGCGGGGTTGACTGAAGAGAGCAGAGGTCCTAAGTTCAATTCCCAACAACCACATGAAGGCTCATAACCATCTGTACAGCTACTCATCATATACATAAGATAAATAAATAGATAAATCTTCAAAAAAAAACCAAAGAGTTACAACCGTGGTCTTCATTTTTTTTTTCTTTTTAAATTACTTTTGTGTTATGCGTGTGCGTCTGTCTGTCTTTCACACAAGTACACCCTGACACACCACCCCATCAAACCATTTCTCCAGCTCCCCTCCTGTTTTCTTAAATACAACCAGGATCCTTTATTTTTATTTATTTGTTTGTTTGTTTGGTTGGTTGGTTGGTTTTTCGAGACAGGGTTTCTCTGTATAGCCCTGGCTGTCCTGGAACTCACTTTGTAGACCAGGCTGGCCTCAAACTCAGAAATCAGCCTGCCTCTGCCTCCCAAGTGCTGGGATTAAAGGCGAGGGACACCACGCCCTGTGGATCCTTTATTTTTTAAAATTATATTAGTTTATTTTATGTGTATGAGCATCTTGCTTGCTTGGCTGTCTGTGCACCACACTTTGCCTGATGCCCATGGAGATCAGAAGAAGGCATGAGATCCCTGGAATTAGCATTACAGATGGTTTTCAAGTATTAAATGCTTGCTGGGAACCAAACCAGAGTCCTCTGCTAAGAGAAATGAGTGTTCTTATCTGCTGAGCCATCTTCCCAGCCCTGCATCCATGATCCATGAGAAAACAAAAACAAAAACAACTTCAACAACTTCAAAACTGTTAATAAAGGTGACCACACATCAGACATTGCTGTTTGAAATCAACTAATATAATCTTTTGTCAGGGAAAGTTCTCAGTATGTCAACATGTATTCAAGAATACACACATATGCCGGGCATTGGTGATTGGTGGCACATGTCTTTAATCACAGCACTTGGGAGGCAGAGGCAGGCGGATTTCTGAGTTCCAGGCCAGCCTGGTCTACAGAGTGAGTTCCAGGACAGCCAGGGCTACACAGAGAAACCTTGTCTAAACACACACACACACTAAACAAATTGACCCACTACATTCATATTTGAGAATTTATCAGAAGGAAAGGACTAGATGGGAGATAACTAGACAGAGTACAGAGTATATATATATGTGTGTGTGTGTGTGTGTGTGTGTGTGTGTATGTATAGATATATATTCTCCAGTGATTCAAAGAAGCATATTTATTAAGAGTTGAGGATACAACCAGAGGTGGTAGCCCATACCTGTAATCAGACTCATGAAGTTGAGGAAAGAAGACTAAGATTTTAAGGCCAGCTGGGGTACAAAAGAGACTTCTTCAAAACAGAGGACAAGAGCATTGGCCTTGTATGTTCAAGGCCTTGGTTTGTGTCCAGCATTGTAATGTTGTTGGTGATGGTGATGGAGGAGGAAGAGGAGGAGGGGTAAGAGGAGGAGGAGAAAATAATAAATAATAAAAATAAAAGAGAAAATAAATATTTGGGCTGGTGACATGGCTCAGCAGGTAAGAGCACTGACTGCTCTTCTGAAGGTCCTGAGTTCAAATCCCAGCAACCACATGGTGGCTCATAACCACCCGTAATGAGATCTGATGCCCTCTTCTGGTGTGTCTGAAATCAGCTACAGTGTACTTGTTTATAAAAATAAATAAATCTTTAGAGAGAGAGAGAGAGAGAGAGAGAGAGAGAGAGAGAGAGAGAGAATATTCATGATATAGTACTTGGTAGAAAAACCAGATGTGAAGAATGCACCCACGCACTTGGGAGGCAGAGGCAGGTGATTTTCTGAGTTCAAGGCCAGCCTAATCTACAAAGTGAGTTCCAGGACAGCCAGAGCTGTCTCAAAAAACAAAACAAAACAACAACAACAAAAAAAGAGTGCACACACAATACTATCAATACTATCCCTTTCAACATTCTATTTTATACCTATGAATAAAATAAAAGACCAGAAATTGGTGCTGGAGAGATGGCTCATCACTTTAAGAGTGCATGCTGTTTACTCGGCTTACAAAAACCTGTAGCTCTAGCTCTCAGGAGACCCAGTGTCTCCAGCCTGTGAAGGCACCTGTGCTCACGTATACATCTACCCATACTTAGATGTAGTAAAAATAAATCTTTAAAAATAATAATAGTTGTTAGTAGGTGATAAGACCATGGCTGCTTTCTGTTTTCTTTTCTTTTCTTTTTTTTTTCCTTTTTCTCTTTTCTTTTCTGGTTTTGTTTTGTTTTTTTTTTTTTTTTTGAGACAGGGTTTCTCTGTGTAGTCCCAGCTGTCCTGGAACTCACTCCTTAGACCAGGCTGGCCTCGAACTCAGAAATTCGCCTGCCTCTGCCTCCCAAGTGCTGGGATTAAAAGCATGCACCACCACTGCCCGGCTTGGTTTCTATTTTCTTAATTATTCTCTTCCATATTTTTTCTTAGCCTTTTTGAAACAGGGTTTCTCTATGTAGCCCTGGCTGTTCTGGAACTCACTCTGTAGACAAGGCTGGAATTGAACTCAGAGATGTGCCTTCCTCTGCCTGCTGAGTGCTGGGACTAAAGGTGTGTGCCAGCACTATCTGGTCCATATTTATTTTTGTACCTTTCTCCTTTTTTTGGTTTTTGTTTTTGTTTTGCTTTTTTGAGACAGAGCCTCATATATAAGGATATCCTCATACTCATATATCCAAGAATGACCGTGACCTGCCAGTCCTCCTGTCTCTACCTCCCTAATACTGAGATTATAATTGTGTACCACCACATCACCACACCTGGTTCTCTCTCTCCCTCTCCCTCTCCCTCTCCCTCTCCCTCTCCCTCTCCCTCTCCTTCTCCCTCTCCCTCTCCCCCTCTCTGATTTTTTGAGATAGTTTCTTTGTGTAAGAACCCTGACTATCCTGGAACTCACAAAGTACACCAAGCTGACCTTGAACTCACAGAGATCCACCTGTCTCTGCCTCCCAAGCACTGGGATTAAAGGCATGTGCCATGCCTGGCTCCATCTTTACTTTTTTTTCCCATCTCTATTTTTAGTCTAATATTACATTGCTTTTTTGTTAACTTCCAAATATAATGTGCAAAATCATGAAGAAAACAGAAAAAAATGAAAGACAGTGTACAGGATCGGATTACTTAGAAGTATTCATTATTCTATATGTTTTATTGAATTCATGGATAGAACTACATGCCTTAATCAAATATAGAACACAATTTACTTTTTCTGCAGTTAGTCTTTTGCTTTTTTTCCTTTGTTCTGAGACAATATCTCACTGTGTAGCCCAGGTTGGCCTTGAACTCAGAATCCTTTTGCCTTGTCTTCTTGAGTACTGGGATGTGTGTGCCACCAAACCTGACTTTTGTACTCAGTTTGAAAAATAATCTATTGTTTTGTTGTGGGTTTTTTGTTGTTGTTGTTGTTGTTGTCATGGTTGTTTGTCTGGTTGTTTGTTTGTTTGTTTGGTTGGTTTGTTTTTGTTTTTGTTTTTGTTTTTCGAGACAGGGTTTCTCTGTATAGCCCTGGCTGTCCTGGAACTCACTTTGTAGACCAGGCTGGCCTCGAACTCAGAAATCCGCCTGCCTCTGCCTCCCAAGTGCTGGGATTAAAGGCGTGCGCCACCACCGCCCGGCGGTTTGGTTTTTTAAAACAGGGTTTCTCTGTGTGATTGCCCTGGCTGTCCTGGACTCTATTTTTAGACCAGGCTAGCCTCTGCCTCACAAGCACTGAGATCAAAGGCATCCACCACCACGAGTGGCCATCATTTAGTGGTTTTTCTAATCCCACATTATTTTAAATTATATTGTATAGAATATTGATGGACAAAAAATAGATAATTGAATAATGCACATGAGCACATAATATTTTGATAACTCACACATTTTAAAATCTTTGACTCCTGTAGAGATCTGCCTACACCCAAACAAATCAGGTAAGCCTCGATGCCTGGTTTCTCTGCTCTCAGTTCAAGTCTTGCTTTTCCTCTAAGGTAACTCTCCCACTCCAGTCTCCTCTCACCTCATCTTGCTGACCACACTTCCTTTGTCCTTATTTGCATTTACCTCTTTTCAAAAGTGAGCCTTGCTGCCTGGTCCTCCTAGCATATCCCTGTCCCTAGAAAATTCCTTAGAAGGTCCTTCCCTGACCTTCAGCAAGACTAGGAACAGGTCCCTGGAGGCATGAGGCCTAGCATGGCTAAGAGTGCCAGCCCAAATGGCACTTCAGGACACTTAACAAAGTCCAATGCCAAGTCGTCACCTGGGCTGGGCCAGTCACTAATGGACTCTGATAAAAGTCTGGGCTTCAACTGTTGGACTCCAGCCGTGGGAGGAGTCTCAGAACTCAAGGTCCTACTCACCTCTCTGGCTGCTGGCCTCAGATGTGGCAGCTCCAGCTGTGGAATACAGACATGAGAGTTTGAGAGCTAGGATGTGAGGGACACGGCTGGGAGAAGCCCTATGAACTCAAGAGGCATCTCTGACCTGCCGCCTTGGACTTACAGAGAACATCACGTTCCTCTCTTACTTAGTTGCACAGACAAGCACTGGGGCTGACATCCTCTTGATGACTTTGGCTCATGGGCTCACGAGGGGCTCTGGCTGGGATGCTCTCAGAGATCATCTAACACCATGCTTTGCGGAACAGAGGTTGAACCATCAGCCCAAGGATGCTCATTGGATAGCACGTCACAATACAAGTTTCCTGACTAGAAAGAGTTCTTAGCCTTGAACTATCTTTTAACAATTTTTTAAATGTTTTTAATAATTTATTTTATGTGGATTGATGTATGCTTACAGGAATGTCTGTGCACTATGTGTGTGCCTGTTGTTCGTGAGGTCAGAAAAGGATGTGGGATTCCCCTAGAACTAGAGTTATAAAAAGTTGTGAGCCACTGTGTGGATTCTGAGAGTTGTATTTAGGTCTCCAGGAAGAGCAGCCGGTGTACTTTACTGCTGAGCTATCTCTCTAGATCCTCTCTGAACCATTCCATCCTCCTTCCTCTGCCTCCTGAGTACTAGGGTTACAGGCATGTGTCAACACTCTGAGCCATATAGGATACTTCTTTAAACAAAAAGACAAAAACCTTCTCATTAACAGCTGGACATGAGCCGGGCGGTGGTGGCGCATGCCTTTAATTCCAGCACTCAGGAGGCAGAGGCAAGCAGAGTTCGAGGCCAGCCTGGTCTACAAAGTGAGTTCCAGGACAGCCAGGGCTATACAGAGAAACCCTGTCTCGAAAAAACCAACCAACCAACCAAACAAACAACAACAACAAAAAAACCAGCTGGACAGGGTGGGACACTTTTTAAGCCCAGCATTGATGGAGATAGGAAGATTGAAGAGCCAGCATGGTGAACAGAGAATTCTAGAACAGCCTGGGCCACATGGTGAGACAATGTCTTAAACCAAAATGAACAAATGAATTGTGTGGAGGTCAAAGGACAACTTCTGAGCGGTCTCTCCTTCCCCCATGTAGATCCAGGGATTGAACTCGGGTCATCAAGCTTGGCAGTGAATGCCTCTCCTTGCTGTGCTGCCAAGTTCTATATCAGTTGGCATACACTAGAGCCATTTTGGAAGAAGTATCCTCAACTGAGAAAATGGCCCCACCACATTGGCTTGTGGGGCATCTTCTCCACTTATGACTGCTGTGGGAAGGCCTAGCTCCCTGTGGGCAGTGCCATCATGGGCAGGTGGTCCTAGATGTTATAAGGAAGCAGACTGAGCAAGCCAGGGAGAGCAAGCCAGTTCCTGTCCTAACTTCCCTCAGCAATGGAGTGTAACCTGAGAGTTTTAACTGGAAGAAA
This sequence comes from Mus caroli, assembly GCF_978045245.1. Taxonomy (NCBI): domain Eukaryota; kingdom Metazoa; phylum Chordata; class Mammalia; order Rodentia; family Muridae; genus Mus; species Mus caroli. Next base: position 47,912,870 of record NW_028227268.1, read on the forward strand.
CCCTTCCCTCCTCAAGTTGCTCTTGGTCATGGTATTTAATCACTGCAATAGAAACTCCAACTAATCTGGATGGTGGCACAAGCTTTTAATCCCAACACTTGGGAGGCAGAGGCAGGCAGATTTCTGCGTTCGAAGCCAGCCAGGTCTACAAAGTGAGTTCCAGGACAGCCAAGGCTACACAGAGAAACCCTGTCTCACAAAAACAAAACAAAGAACAAAAAACAAAAAGCAAAAAAGAAAGAAAGAAAGAAAGAAAGAAAGAAAGAAAGAAAGAAAGAAAGAAAGAAAAGGAAGAAAGAAAGAAAGAAAGAAAGAAAGAAAGAAAGAAAGAAAGAAAGAAAGAAAGAAAGAAAGAAAGAAAGAAAGAAAGAAAGTCCAACTAAGGGGCTGGAGAGATGGCTCAGTGGGTAAGAGCACCGACTGCTCCTCCAAAGGTCCTGAGTTCAAATCCCAGCAACCACCCGAAATGAGATCTGACACCCTTTTCTGGTGTGTCTGAAGTCAGCTACAGTGTACTTATGCATAATAATAAATAAATCCTTTAAAAGAAAAAAAAAACACAAAGAAACTCCAACTAAGATGAATACTCAGTGATCTCACTAGTCCCAGGTAAGATATTTCTAAAACAAATTGTCTTAAGACAGGTATACTGACTCACATTCCAACAATAGGGAGGTTGAGGCAGGAGAATTGCCATGAGTTTATGGCCTGCCTAGGCTACAAAGTGAGGCTCTGTCTCAGTCAATCAATCAATATAAACTGTGTCTGAGTCATCTTACTGTCAAATTAACATTGACCTAGCCTATGTCTGCTACCACCAAATCTAGAAGACATACAGATCTAATCCATTTACTTAATACCTGAGCCGGAACGATTACCAGGCACACTTGGCTATCCAGCTTGAGCTAAGTTTCTGGTCTGTTTCCTCAGCACCCTGCCAGGCCCAGGTATGCTGAACATTCTAAAGGGCAACCTTGGCTTTTCATGTGGAATAGTCATCAGACTTCATCAGCCAGTAGATTTTCCCTGCCAGTCTGTCTTCATGACTTCAGTGTTTGTGTGTTCAGTCCCTGGAGAAGCAAAGTGGGGGACCCAGTTTCTGAGAGTGGTGGTGTTGACAGGTAGAGATCCCAGCCTGGTAAGAAAGAAAGTGAGACCCAGAAATGTATAAGCAAGAGTGTCTGTATGTGTGTGAGAGTCTGTGTGTGTCTGTGTGTGTCCCTCTGTGTGTCTGTGCATGTCTGTGTATGTCTGTGTGAGTGTGTGTCTGTGTGTATGTCTGTATGTGTGTATCTCTGTGTGTATGTGTTTGTGTCTGTGTGAGTCTCTGTGTGTGTGTCTGTGTGTGAGTCTGTGTGTTAGGGAAAGCCTAGAGAGTAAGGCTGACACTGTTTTTTTTTTTGGTTTGTTTGTTTGTTTGTTTGTTTGTTTGTTTGTTTTTTGGAGACAGGGTTTCTCTGTGTAGCCCTGGCTGTCCTGGAACTCACTCTGTAGACCAGGCTGGCCTCGAACTCAGAAATCCACCTGCCTCTGCCTCCCGAGTGCTGGGATTAAAGGCGTGCGCCACCACTGCCCAGCTGCATTTTCTAAATAAAGTATTGAAAGCTCAAGACTGGAATTCTAACACTAGGGAGGTAGAGGCAAAAGGATCAGGACTCCGAGGTCATCATTGGCTAAATAGCCAGCTCAAGGCCTGCCTGAGCTACAAAGGACCCTGTCTCATAACCATCAGATGTAGGGAGGGGGCTGGATACTGAGAATGTGGCCTGATGCTTCTCTCTAATTGCAATGTATTTGTTTGGTTGGTTTGTTTTTCGCTTTTGTTTTGTTTTGCTTTGAGACAGTTTTTCTGTGTAGCTCTTGACCTTCCTGGATCTTACTCTATAGACCAGGCTGGCCTCGAGTTCAGAGATCCACCTGCCTCTGCCTCCCAAGTACTGGGATTAAAGGCAAGTGCCACCACTGCCAGATGAGAATTGTTTTCTTTTTTTTCCTAATAATTTATTTATTTTTATTTCATGTATATTGGTGTTTGCCTGCATGTATGTCTGTGTAGGGTGTTGGATCCCCTGGAACTATTATAGGCAGTTGTCAGCTCCCATGTGGTGCTGGCTATTGAATCCGGGTCTTCTGGAAGAGCAGCCAGACCACTGAATCATCCCTCCAGCCCCTCATTTTTTTTTTTTATTTATTCTTCTCTCATATGTTACATTCTGACTGCAGCCTCCCCTCCTTCTCCCTCCTCTCAAGTCTTCCTTGCCCCCACCTCTCTTGTCCAGATCCACTCCCCTTCTACAATTCCCTCCTCTAGAAAAGGGCAGGCCTCCCAGGGGCATCCACCAAACACAGCACACTAAGCCACAAGAAGACCAGGCCCGTCGCCGGGCGTGGTGGCGCACGCCTTTAATCCCAGCACTCGGGAGGCAGAGGCAGGCGGATTTCTGAGTTCGAGGCCAGCCTGGTCTACAAAGTGAGTGCCAGGACAGCCAGGGCTACACAGAGAAACCCTGTCTCGAAAAACCAAAAAAAAAAAAAAAAAAAGACCAGGCCCATCCCCTCCGTGTTAAGATTGGCTGAGGCAACACAGCTAGAGGAAAGGGGTCCCAGAAGGGTAGGCAAAAGAGCCAGAGACAACCAGGCTCCTACTGCCTGGCATCTCACAAGACCACAAAGCCACACACCCACAAAATATATGCAGAGGCCTAGGTCAGACACACGACCTAGCTCCCTGCGAGCCCCCATGTGAGCCCTGGTTAGCTGAGTCTGTGGGTTTTCTTGTGGTGTCCTTGATCTCCCTGGCTCCTACAATCCTTCTTGGCCCTCTTCCACAGAGGTCAAGGGCTACACAGAGAAACCGTGTCTCAAAACAAAACAAAGCAAAACACAAGCTCCCATCAGTTGCTGGATAAAGTCTCTTTGCTGACTGTTATGCTGGGCTCTTTTCTGTTCTGGCTGGAGTGGCTTGCTGATAATTTTCTTTTCTTTCTTTCCTTTCCTTTTCTGTTTTTGTTTTGTTTCATTTTGGTTTGTTGCATTTTTTTTTTTTCGAGACAGGGTTTCTCTGTGTTCCCCTGGCTGTCCTGGAACTCACTCTGTAGATCAGGCTGGCCTTGAACTCAGAAATCTGCCTGCCTCTGCCTCCCATGTGCTGGGATTAAAGGTGTGCACCACCACTGCCCAGCAGATTGTTGCTTTTTAGAGACATTGTAGCACTGCCCCTTGTCCAATGTAGACCCTGCTGGCCTCAAACTAGAGATCTTCCTTCTTCTTGAGTGCTGGCATTAAAGGCATGAGCCGCCACCACCACCTGGCAAGAAATCATGGAACCATGGAACCATGGTTTACCATGGGCAAAGCATTGGGTTTGAGCCTCAGCTTCACAAAAAAGAGAGAGAGAGAGAGAGAGAAGGAAGGAAGGAAGGAAGGAAGGAAGGAAGGAAGGAAGGAAAGAAAGAAAGAAACAAAGAAAGAAAGAAAGAAGGAAAGAAGAAAAAAGAAAAAATAGAGAATGTGAATAATGACATGGAAATTCAAAGGAAATCACAAATGTGCACGTGCCTGTGTCTCTCTCTTCCTGCTCCAATCTATATGTGTCAGTGTTTGCCTGAGAGCGGCCACTAATTCTAGCTTCAACTTTTCCTGATTATTTACGTACAATGACTCCAGCCTCCGGTTCACTTTATTTAAAAAAAAAAAAAAAGCCTCCGATGTTTCAAAGGGCTAATGGGGTTTTTAATTCTCCGTTTTCACCTCCTGCTTTCCTCAGTGGCTTTTGTTCACACGGAGCTCCTGCATTTCTTAATTCTCCTGCCCCTGAAACACTGTACCCAGAACAATACACCCTGTACATGCAACAGCTTTCCCTGGAGATTTGAGGCAGGAGACAACAGCAGCCTACAGTCTAGATTATGGCTCACGGTTGGACATGAGCTAGCACTGTCTGAAATGATCACCAGCTAGTCTCCTGATTCTTGTGCAGGGGTTTGCTCCCCACCCCCACCCCCAGGGTAGCCCACCAACCCGTACTGGGTTACCGTGCAAGTAAGAAAAAGGTGCTTGCTCTGAGGGGGCTGGTGCAACCCCACAAACAGCATTTGGCAACTGGCAAGTCTGTGCCCCTTCCCTCAGAGGCCACTATTCAGGCCTAGTTAATCACAGCATTGTGGGGATGTAAGCCAGGGTTGCCAGGTCTTGTAAAAAGGGAGGAAAAGAAAAGAAAAAGCCAGAAATCTAGTCAGTCAGTGTTCTGTTGCTGTGTCAAGTGCCTGAGAATTTCAACTGAGGGGAGGAGGAAGGACTGATGTGGGTCACTGTTTCCGGGGTGCTGGGAGATGCTTGACTAGCCTCTTTGTTTCTGGGCCTGCTGAGAGGAGGGCCCTAATGGTGGAGAATCCTGGTGGAGATGTTCACTTCCTGGCATCAGGAAGCAGGGAGAGGAGGGAGAGGGGCCTCAGGCAAGATGCAGCACCCAAGGACATAGCCCCAGTTACCTACTCCCTCCAGGCTAAACTCCACCTCTGAACTTTTCCTTTACTGCCCAATACTGCCATTCAGTTATGACTACGTAGGTGATGTAATCCATTCTCTGGGTAAGTCAGAGCCATTATGATCCAATTATCTCAGTGATTAGACCCACCAGACAAGGAACAAGCCTGCAAAGTTTTGGGTACAGGGAGTAACCACCTATATTATTATTTGCAATTTAACTAACTTCATTTGCTAATAGCTAACAAGTTAACTTAGTGTTTTTCCTACATGCTTCTTGTGAGTTTGTTGGAAACATTCATGAACCCTTTGTGGATATTAATGATCAGATGCACGTAACAAGCTGTGACATCATCACTGTCATTATCTCACTTTATAGGCGGAGTAACCAAAGTCCAAAGTCACAAGGAAAACGAAGAACAGGGCAGAATTTCAACTCCAGCATCCGGGCCCAGAGGCCACAGTCTTACTAATCTTCTAGTTTAGTTTGATAGGACCTGGATACATTTTATTTGATCTTTGTTAAAGAATAATAGATGTTCTATGTTGATCCTACTAGCCACATCATGTGTACTTCCTCACTTGAGTCAGAATAGAGAATTAAGGCTGGTCAGTGATGTAGATCTCTGAGTTTGAGGTCAGCCTGGTCTACAGAGCCAGTTCTAGGCCAGCCAGGGCTACACAGAGAAACCCTGTCTCAACCCCGCCCCTTCCCCTGCCCCCCTCCCCAGTCCTCTGCCCCCTGCCCCGTCCCCCCTCCCCGTCCCCAGCAAAGAAGAATGAGAAACTGGAGGAGCAGATGGCCCTTGGTCTTCCTTTAAGCCTGTCTCTTCTATTTGCTTAAACAAAACAAAACTTTGTGCTTGGTCCTGCAAGACAGTAAGTGGGTGAGGGTTGCCAAGTCTGATGACCCCAGTTCAATTCCCCCAGGCAAACCCAGGTTTTACCTTGCCCTTAGCCCCCTGTGTTTCACTAGGGCCATGAAGTGTGCCAACTACCAGAGGACAGAAAATATCATGAGAGATAGACAGGGCCTGGTGGTTAGCAGACCAGACTCCCTTCCAAGCCACCCAGGGAACACACACACACACACACACACACACACACACACACACACACACACACACACACACGAGACAGGTTTTCCTAGGGCACTTCTGGGCTTCTGGGGACAAGGTAGCAGAGAAGAGGAAGTATACCTAGATAGATACCTTAGGTTCTTGGCCTCCAATGGATTGTGGGGGGGGGGGGGGAGAAGAGCCTGGATCTTCTGGGAGGAATGCTGGGAATTTGTCCTGTTCCTCCCCCCCCCGCCCCCGCCTTCAGATCTGTAAACTGTTGTCACCTCCCCTTGTCCGTCCATTGCTTCCTCCCTTCATCTTTTCCTTCTTGATTGGCCTTGAACTTTCAAACCTCCTGCCTTAGTGATTTAGACTCCAGGTGTGAGCCCCCGAGCCTTGCTGAGACGACAAATGTGAGCACAGTTGTTGCGTTTGGTCCCCAACACCCCCACACCCCTCCTCCTCACCCCCGGCATAGTGTTTTGTTCTTGGCCTGATTCTGGTGTCCTTATAATGGTAGACCAAGTTGAATTAGACTGAGTTAACAGTGAGAGATGGTGAGCTAGCCTGAGACTATTAGACAGGATGAAGAGAAATGAAATTTACTACCTTGCAGTGTAGGCCAGCAACAGACTTGACTGATGGTTATTGGGTCGGACTTCAGAGTCAGAGCCTTAAGCAAAGCATTAGCTTGAGCTCTGAATCACAGCTTCCTCCTCCCAAGTCAGTGCAGTGACTGCCCTAGCAGAAGTACTCCAAGGTCAGGGACAATGTCTGCTACAGAGCAAGCACAGGATTTTCATTCTGCAACCCCGTCCCCATGTGCCTGTGCGTGTGCTCGAGAGTGTGTGTGCGTGCATGTGTGCGTGTGTAACAAGGGTCTCTCATTGCAGCTCACATTGACTTGGATGTACAACTTTACCTTGCAAATGCTGGTTTTATAGGCATGTTCCACCACACTGGGCAGTGTGCAATTTATCTGTCTGTCTGTCTGTCTGTCTGTCCTTTTTGGAACAGGAACTTATTTATCCCAGGCACTTCCTTGCTGTGTAGATGTGGATGACCTTGAGCTCCTGACCCTCTGGTTTCCAACCCAAGTGCTGGAATTACAGGCATGCGCCACCCCCTGAGTTTATATGGTGCTGGGGACTAAGCCAACGACCTCACGCATTCTAGGCAAGCACTCTTCCAACTGAGTATAGCACCAGCCCATACTTATGTCCAGTTTTGTTTTGTTTTTTTAAACTTCAGGGTTTTTGTTTGTTTGTTTGTTTTTAACTTTTCTGAGACAGGGTCACATGTACCCCAAGTGGAGTTGTTGTTGTTTGGTTGGTTGGTTGGTTGGTTGGTTGGTTGGTTGGTTGGTTGAGAGGTTGTTGTTTTTGTTTTGTTTTGTTTTGTTTGTTTTGTTTTGTTTTGTTTTGTTTTGTTTTGTTTTGTATGGGGCTTCTCTGTGTAGCCCTGGCTGTCTTGGAACTCAGTACGTAGACCAGCTGGCCTTGAACTCTCAGACATCCACCTGCTTACCTTTGCCTTCCAAGTGCTGGGTTAAAGGCATGTGCCACTATGGCCCAGCTCCTAGGTGGGTTTTGAATTCATTGCAGAGCTAAGAATAACTCTGAACTTCTGATCCTCCTGACTCCATCTCCCAAGAGCTGGGAGTATAGACATGGAGCACTATGCCTGGTTTGAGGCAGTGTTTTGGCCTGAACCCATGGCTTCCTGCGCTGTAGGAAAAGCATCCTGCCAAGTGAGCCGCACCTCCAGCCAGACTTCACTTACTTTTGTGTGTGTGGATGCACTGTTGCATTTACTATGCCTTTACAGCTAGGTGGTAGAATGCAGTGGGTCCCTGCAACTGTCACTGTGTATGTTCCTAGAAAGTGAGCTGTGGGCTTTGAGGAGGAGTGACCGGGTCAGAGACAGCTGGGACAGACTAAGGAATGTCACTTGCCAGCCAGCAACTCTGGGGATCTGTCAGCTGTCACAAGATAGTCTATTTGGTATGCTTACTTAAGGAAAGAATTAGCCCCTGAACTGGACCCAGGGTAGCAATCGGAGCGAGCTGATGTCTGACTGCTGAAAGCGGTTAGGAAAACATTCCAGTATCTTTCACCTGCCAGGGAATTCCAGTGATGACTTAACTGGTTTGTCTCACAGCTTAGGGCAAACAGGTTTCTGTCTGTAAGTGCATACCTAGGACACCCCAGGATAAACAGGACAATCTTTTGAAGCACTTGTTGGCTTGGTGGGAAACAATTAGTGTTATTTTATTTCCAAATAAATGTGCGCGTCTTATGTGATAGGCGAGTTGTGAGGACTTGTAAGGGAAAAGTTTGAGACTTTGACGAGCTTGGCTTGGCTGCTTTGGGCCTCACTTGCTCTCAGGCCTCACTCACTGCTGGGAGGATGAGTCCCTTTCTCTTGCCAACAGCTATGGGAGTATTTTGGTCGGATGCAAGGATTATGAGTAGATGCCAAGACCAAATAGCCTGGAGTCAGTGCTCTGACCTTTCTCCTTGGTCAAATTATGTAACTTAGCTGGGTCTCAGTTTCCTAATCTGTAAAAAAGTAATGATAATAATAATAATAATAATTGTAGGTAACTCATAGAGTTACTATGAGGTGTAATTGTGTAATAAATTCTCATAACGTGCCGAGCACGTAGAGGCTTCACCAAAAGTCAGGGCAGGGTGCAGCAGCAGCAACAGATGAAAAGGCCTGACTTTCAGTTTTGCTCAAAGATTTTCAAGTTTTAAATACTTGTTAAGTCTGCGTGCGTGCGTGTGTGCGTGTGTGCGTGCGTGTGTGTGTGTGTGTGTGTGTGTGTGTGTGTGCATGAGAAGCTCTCAGAAGGTAGTGTTGGATCCCCTGGCCTTGGAGCGGTGAGCCAGCTGACACAGGTTTCTGGAACTGAACTCAGGTCCTCTACAAGAGCAGCAAACATTTTGACCAATGTGCCATCGCCCCATCCTTCCTCAAAGATGTCAGTTCACAAAAGTAACACTGACTGAGGAAAATGTTTTAACAAGGGGCCAGAGAGATGGCTCAACAGTTAAGGTCACTAGCAGTTAAAGACATGGTTTTGGGCAGTGGTGGCACACACCATTGATCCCAGCGTTCAGGAGGCAGAGGAAGGTGGAGCCAGCTTGGACCACAGAGTGAGTTCCAGGCCAGCCAGGGCTACACAGAGAAAGCCTGTCTGTATGAAAAAGAAAAAGGACCTATATCATATTCCCAGTACCCACATGGCGTCTTACGACCATCTGAAACTCCAGTTCCAGAGAATCTGATGCTCTCTTCTGGCCTCTACAGGTACCAGGTTTGCATGTGGTACACATACATACATGTAAGCCAAACACTCATACACATAAAATAAAAACATTTTTAAAAGACACAAAAGTATTCAAATGTAGAAGAAGTACAGGAGGCTCTGATCTTTCTGCATCTCCAGTGACCACGTGGAAGTTGGGTGATCTCTTCTTTCCATGCACTTCCTGTTATTATAATCATTATTATATTTTTTTCAGTGCTGGGGATTGAACCTTGGGTCTCACACATGCTAGGCACATGCTCTACCACTGAGTCATAGCCTCGGCATACATCTTAAAAACATTCAACAGATGGCTCAGCGGTTAAGGAAACTGAATGCGCTTCCAGAGGACCTGGGTTCAAATCCCAGCACCCATTTGTCAGCTCACAACTACCTGTAACTCCACGATCTGACACTCTCACATAGACATACATGCAGGCAAAACACTAATGCATAGAAAATAAAGGTAAATAAGTTAAAAAAAAAGATTCAACAGTCATTTATAGAGCACCAACTGTATACTATGAACCACTAATAGAATTTTATCCTTGTTATTAGTTTGTTGTTGTTATTGGTTTGTTTTGAGAAACAGTCTCACTTTGTAGCCCAGGCTAGCCTCAAACTTGCAGCAATCTTCCTGACTCAGGCATCTCTAGTGCTGGGATAGTAGGTATGTGCCACCAAGCTCTATCCACCCACTCTGCCTTCATGTTTATAGTGTTTTGGTTGCCATATTAGCTTCCTTCCAGAAAGTTCTGAGAGCCAAGCCATCAAGGAAAAACAGAAAAAGACTGCTCCAGGCTCAAAACCATTGCCCACAAACTTCCAGGAGGAAAAGGTATTCCGTGAATAAAATCTGAAAAGACTTTGAAGAACTCGGGGGCCTCATGTGAAATGCTCTTGGCATGGAGTGTATCTTTAGCCATGCTTAACTTCCAGTGTCCGTGATATTCTCGCTAGAGACAGAGTTGGCATTATACATGTGCAGAATCATACCCACTCGGGCTTGCATCTCGGTCTTAGGAGTTCATTCGTGAGGGTAAAAGCGTGACTAAAGCTTAGCTCTTTAAAAGAGAAAAGCAAACAAACAAACATACCCCAAGCCCCCCATCATTTATTTATTTATTTAGTCATTTGTTTGGGGATGGTGGTGGGGAGAGTCAGAGGACACCTTGCAGGAATCAGTTCTTTTACCACGTGGGTCCCAGGACCCAAACTCAGGCCCAAGCTCCTAATTCTTCAACTCCAGGAAGCCTATGCCCTTCAGCCAATCTGCATAGTGTCCTCTAGACTTCACTGGGGTTCCTGTGGAAAGGACGTCAGCTCAGTTCTTCCGTCTTTACGGGATCCGACATTGCAGAGCACAGGAAATGTGCCCGTTTTCTTTCTGTCCCTAGAACTTGGCATGTAACACATAGTGTTTACTAAAGAAAAATGTGGTGAGTTGATTAGTAGGTGTATTAGCCACACTGTTCCCTGGTGTGACAAAGTACCTGGCACAAACATTGTAAGGGAGGAAGGATTTATTTCGGTCAGTTTCTGTGTGTTTGGCTCTGTTGATGCCCTTGTGGTGAAACAGCATATCTTTGTGGCAGGAGTCTTTTTGGGACTCAAGAAACAGGGAGAAGGAGGAGGGGACCAGGAATAGATTAGCCCCCAAGAACCCTCGTCCAGTGACCCACTTCCTCCAGCTAGACCTCACACTTTAAATCTCTAGCACTTCTCAAAACTGCATCACCAGCCAGGACCCTTGCCTTTTATGTGTGAACCTGTAAGGGAGAAACTTTATATCGAAGTCGTAATGGTAGATACTATACAGTCATTTATTTATTTCAAAAAGATGACTATAAATAAATTGATAGAATGCCTATCTAGCATGCAAGAAGCTCTGGATTCAATCGTGAGCATCACATAAAAAAGCTGTTTGTAGCCAGCGTGGTGGCGCACACCTTTAATTCCAGCACTCGGGAGCCAGGGGCAGACGGATTTCTGAGTTCGGGGCCAGCCTGGTCTACAGAGTGAGTTCCAGGACAGCCAGGGCTACACAGAGAAACCCTGTCTCAGAAAAAAAAAAAAAAAAAAAAAAAAAGCTTGTTGTGCTAGTGTGTATCTGTAATCCCAGCAATCCCAGAACGCAGGAGGTAGACACAAAGGGAACAAATTCAAAGTCATCCTCAGCCACTCAGCAAGTTCAAGGCCAGACTGGACTATATGAGACCCTGATTCAAAGGAGTTGGGGTGGCTACCGTTGTTTGTTTTGACTCTTTACTTGAATCCCCCCTTACAATGTGATTTTCCTATGTTTTGCTTCATGGGCGTGAAAATTTTTCCTCTTTCCACTATATCTGAGATTTGCATGTGGGACCTTGGGTGTAGGCAGAGGCTTAAAAAGTGTGAAAAAGACTGAGCTAGCCCATTAGAAAGACCTTCTGCAGGAGGACAGTGCAGCCAGCCGCCCACTTATGCCCAAACGGCCATAAAGTTGTTCATGACTACCCAGTCCCAGTGGTGACACTAGATGATCTCAGACATGTTGATGACTCTAGGAGAGATCAGAAGCAGAAGTCAGCCAGATGATACCACCTGAATTACTGACCCACAGAACTATGAACAAGCCTCGAAGGTTGGTGATTTGTTACAGCCATAGAAGCACTTTAGAAGGGACAGCTCTTCCATGTGTATTCTCTCCATATCTCCACATCTGCCATATCATTTGTTTTGTTTTGTTTTTGTTAGTTTGTTTGTTTTTTTTGTTTGTTTTTTGTTTTGAGACATAGTTTCTCTATATAGCCCTGGCTGGCCTGGAACTCACTCTGTAGACTAGGCTGGCCTCGAACTCAGAAATCCATCTGCCTCTGCCTCCCAAGTGCTGGGATTAAAGGTGTGTGCCACCACTGCCCAGCCTGCCATATCTTTTTGTTTTGTTTTGTTTTTGTTTTTCGAGACAGGGTTTCTCTGTGTAGCCCTGGCTGTCCTGGAACTAACTCTGTAGTCCAGGCTGGCCTCGAACTCACAAATCCACCTGCCTCTGCCTCCCGAGCTGGGATTAAAGGCTCAGCCTGCCATATCTTAAGTCGTTAGCTATGGCTTTCCCTGCTCACCCTTTATTTCATTTTCTTTTAGCAGATAGATATTTCCTTAAAAACCAAATCTTTAAAAATATATATATATTATTTTTATTTTGTATATTATTCATTATTATTATCATTGCTAGTTTTATTCCTTCAAAACAGGGTTTCTATGTGTAGTCCTGGCTGTCCTGGAACTTGCTTTGTAGACCAGGCTGGCCTCAAACTCAGAGATCCACCTGCTTCTGCCTCCTGAGTGCTAGAATTCAAGGTGTGTCCCAGCATTATCTGGTTGATTCATTATCTTATACAAACTCTCCCTCAGCCTAGTGCAGAAGAAACCTTTGGAGGTTCACTGCAGCATTCCTGATGTGTATCCACTCTGGAAGCCACAGACACATAGATAGATATGCAGATACAGTTACTGTGTGTCTGTGTGATATATGATATGTGAGTTAATATTAGTAAGATTGGAATAAAAGAACTGAAGGGGCTGGAGAGATGGCTCCACGGTTAAGAGCACTAAATGCTCTTCCAGAGGACCTGGGTTCAATTCCCAGCACCCACATGACAGCTCACAACTGCCTGAAACTCCAATATCTGACAGCTTCACCCAGGCATACTGACAGGCAGAACACCAATGCACATAAAATAAAAACTAAAAACTAAAAAATAATGATAATTAAAAAAAAAAAGAACCTGTATTCACTGCAGGCAGATGACCAAGACAGGTGAGGTTAGATGACAAACTTCTGCCATTGAAATAGCTCAACTTATGAATTTACTGTTTCCCAATACATTGTTACACTGTGGAAGGACACAAACTTGTTTAACTGTTTCTGGATATTTTGTTTAAAAGAAAAAAAAAAAAAGCCAACCAAAACAAAGCCGGGCAGTGGCGCATGCCTTTAATCCCAGCACTTGGGAGGCAGAGGCAGGTGGATTTCTGACTTCGAGGTGAGCCTGGTCTACAGAGTGAGTTCCGGGACAGCCAGAGCTGCACAGAGAAACCCTGTCTCAAAAAAACCAAAACAAAACAAAACAAAACAAAAGTTCACTGGGGAGATGGCTCAGCAGGTAGGAACAGGGTCTGCTCTTCCAAAGGACCCGGATTCTGTTCCTAGAAACCATGTGGCAGCTTCCAACTGTGTGGAACTCCAGCTCCAGGGAGGGGATTCAGCACCTTCATATAGACACACATGCAGGCAAAACACCAGTGCACATGAAAAATAAAAATTAATAAATCATAAAAGGAAAGTTTTTTAAATTGCAAAAACTTAAAATTAGAGCTAGGTAACAGTTGTATCCTCCGGAGGTCCTGGCTACTTAGGGTGCTGAGGCAGGAGGATCACTTAAGCCCTGAAGTTTGTGACAAGCCGGGGCAAAATCCATGAGAACTTATCTCAAACAAATAAACAAAACCCCAAACCCTCATCGGTGGATTTGGGTCAAGCATGACAGCTGAGGCCCAGGGTACATCCAGGAAAAGGGGCAGAAAAAATATAAGAGCTACCTGAAGTCGATGGGAGAATGGTGTGGAGCACTGACTTCCAGTATGACATAGCTGTTTCACTCTTGACCTTATAAAAGATCTTGGCTGCAAAATCTCCACAGGACTGGGCCTGCCAATACCCAGTGATGGAAAAGGGAGGGGCCGATTCCTCCATCTCCCTGGAGATTTATATGCAGATAATGGTTAATAGGAAGGAGGAGACAGTTTCTTCAGGTCTCTATGCTCCTGTAAACAAACTCCAGCCCATGCTCTTAACAAATAACACTAACAAAACTCGCTAGGTCATACACACAGGCCATGAGAGCAGGAGAGACTACACAGGAGAAGAGGTGGGTTGGTGGGAGTGGGAGGAGACAAGAGGGGAAAAGGGGAAGTCTGACAAAAGAAGTCAGGCGGAGGGTGATGCACACCTTTAATTGCAGCACTCAGGAAGACAGAGGCAGGCAGGTGGGCAGATCTCTGTGAGGTCAGCCTGGTCTACAAAGTAAGTTCCAGGACAGCCAAGGCTGTAAACAAACAAACAAACCATGTTTTAGAAACAAAACAAAGCAAAACAAAGGAAGGAATGAAGGATAGAAGGAAAGAAAGAAGGAAGGAAGGATAGAAGGAAGGAAGAAAGGAAGGATAGAAGGAAGGAAGGAAGGAAGGAAGGAAGGAAGGAAGGAAGGAAAGAAGGAAGGAGCCGTGCGAATCGATACACGCATGGTCTATACACTAATCACTCAGGTGCCTTCCTTCTTCTTCGCAGCGCTGACTGCTGGGATTATTACTTGCTCCAACATCTGGTCTGGAATTGACCACATAAGAGGAAAGTTCTACAGGTACTGATTTTTTGTGAATCATTTAATCAAATAGTTGTCATTCTCCCTATAGAAGACAAGTCTTACTGTGTAAAATTCCCTATTTTATTTTATTTTATTTTTTACCTAATGGGCTGGAAAAATGGCTCAGGGGTGAAGGGTCCATAATGCCCTTGATTCCCAGCACCCACCTCTGGCAGTTTACAAATACCTGTAACTCCATCTTCATGGGGAACCCGCTCCTCTGCCCGCATCTCTGGCCTTTGTGGGCACCTACATTCATGTACATATACACAGACACATAATTCAAAATAATAAAAAAATCTTAAAAAATATTGTGTGGGCATGAACATGATATGTGTGTGGGTATGCATGCTGCAGCTCGCATGCAGAGGCACGATATTTATGTAGGTTTGTGTGTTGCAGCTTACATGCAGAAACACAATGTTGTGGAGTTCTTACCAGAACTTTTGTTTTGTTTTGTTCTTTTGTTTACATGCATGTATGCACCACCTGTGTGCCTAGTGTCCATGGAGACCAGAAGAGGATGTCAGACAGATCCCCTGGGACTAGAGTTAAAACAGTTACGAGTTGACAGTGTGGATCCTGGGGGTCAAATCCGGGTCCTTGGAAGAGCAGCCTGTGCTCTTAACTGCTGACTCATCTCTCCAGGCCTCTTTTTTTTTCAATGCTAATACGTGAACCAGATACTTGGCCACATGCTCTACCACTGAGCTTCAGCCCTATATTTTTAAGTTTGTGTACTGTATTACTTTTTTTTTTTTTTTGCTTTGTAAAAGTAGTTTGATATGACCATAAAGTTATGATGTCACTCAACTAAATAAATCACCTTTAAAACATTTCAGCAGCCGGGTGTGGTGGCGCACGCCTTTAATCCCAGCACTTGGGAGGCAGAGGCAGAAAGATTTCTGAGTTCGAGGACAGCCTGGTCTACAGAGTGAGTTCCAGGACAGCCAGGGCTACACAGAGAAACCCTGTCTCGAAAAACCAAAATAAATAAATAAATAAATAAATAAATAAATAAATAAATAAAAATAAAAAAAATAATAAAATAAAATACTTCAGCAACAGACAAACACATTCACAACATAATCTAATTAAAAGGTTCCAACGGAGTTTACAGTAGCTATGAAATAATGCACAGATGCTTATGACATTAAAAGTAAGATCTCACCAAGCCTGTTAGCACATGCCTGTAATCCCATCATTCTGGAGGCTGAGGCAGGATATCAAGTCTGGGCCAGTCTAGGCTATGAAGCAAGAGCCTGTTTCAAACAAAGGAAGAAGAGAAGAAGAAGGAGATGGGAAAATAAGTCAGTTTTCCAAAAAGTTATGTAAAATTGATTGGATTTTCAACCAAATGCCTTCAAGATTTTTTTTTTCTAAACAAAGAATAACATCAGGAGAATAGAAGATCTGATTTGATACAATCCTCTAAAGCTTTAAGCAAGCCAGAATGGATATTCCAAGGAACAGCACAGAGCACTCAGAGACAGGTGGATACATTTATAGCAACTATAGAAACCTGACCTTAGATGGAGATGACACTACAAATCAATAAGGGCAGGCCGTGGGATTCAGCTGATGGCATCAGGAAAACTGGAGAAGAATGGAGTGTGATTCCCATCAACGTGTTCGTTTTTTTTTTTCTCCCCACAAAAAACTCCCCTCCAAAATTAGTGTCGAGAAGTAAGGCCTTTAAGAGATTAGTATTTCCTGATGGCTCCTCCCTGTGAATGGGTTAATACAATTATAAAACAAGGCTCATGCAGTGTCTGGCCTTCCTTGTTCTTCTGTTGTCCACTGTGAGAGGATGCTTTAGTCACAGTGCCTTCTTAGAAGCAGATTAGCCTGCACTGGAGAAAGAATGTACTGGATTCTTGATCTCGGACTTCCCTGCCTCTAGAACAGAGAGAGGTAAGTTTCTATTATTTATAAGCGGCTCAGTCTAAAGGATTTTGTTATAGAATTACAAAAGGAGCAGGAGAGCTTCATTATTTTAGTCTGCACTATAGAAGAATGATGTATGTATTTGAAAGATGAAAGAACACAGAAAAGCCAGGAAATCCATTATAAAAATAGTCGAGACATCAGGGTGTAATCCCTACCCAGGGACTTGCAAGTGACAACAGGACAAAAGTAGAAGATGGGATGGGGCTGGGGAGATGGCACTGATTGCTCTTCCAGGGGTCCCAAGTTCAATTCCCAGCAAATACATGATGCTCATAACCATCTATAATAGGATCTGATGCTCTCTGCTCTCTCTCTCTTTTTTTTTTGTAAAGATTTATTTATTTATTACATGTAAGTACACTGTAGCTGTCTTCAGACATTCCAAAAGAGGGCATCAGATCTTGTTATGGATGGTTGTGAGTCACTATGTGGTTGCGGGGATTTGAACTCAGGACCTTCGGAAGAACAGTCGATGCTCTTAACCACTGAGCCATCTCTCCAGCCCTCTCTGCTCTCTTTTGGTATGTCTGAAGAGAGAGACAGTGTACTCACAAACATAAAATAAATAAATAAATCTTTTTTAAAAAGGTAGAAGATGGACTAATTGGGAAGAGGAAAGGGTCAGTGAGACTAACAGGAGTCAAGAGAGGGTCAGGAGATGATGTGATCAAATGCATTATATACATATACACAATGTCATAAACTCATTATCTATTATTAACATATATATATAATAAAATTAATGACAAAAACCAAACAATAATAACGAATAAAGAAGGGTTTGAAGATGGCGGTGTAACTAAACATTAGAGCACATGCTAAATATGTATGAGGCCCAGGGTGTTATATACTCTCTCTCTCTCTCTCTCTCTCTCTCTCACACACACACACACACACACACACACACACACACACAATGTTAAAGTGAAGGGTCATGTACAGAGTATGTGCACTCTAGACCTCAGAATCTGATAATCAACTCTCAATACACGAGAGAGGCCCTGCCTTCTCTCAATAGTTTTGAGATAGGGTCTCACTATGTAGCGCTGGCTGTTCTGGAACTCACACTGTAGACCTCAAACTGGTCTCAAACTCATAGAGATCTGCCTATGTCTGCTTCCTTCATGCTGGAATTAAAATCATGCACCACCATGCCTGGCCCTCAACTTTTTTTAATGCAGTTTTGGAAAACACCCCGAGCCGGGCGTGGTGGCGCACGCCTTTAATCCCAGCACTCGGGAGGCAGAGGCAGGCGGATTTCTGAGTTCGAGGCCAGCCTGGTCTACAAAGTGAGTGCCAGGACAGCCAGGGCTACACAGAGAAACCCTGTCTCGAAAAACCAAAAAAAAACCAAAAAAAAAAAAAAAAAAAAAACACCCCAATGGAATTTCTTAAGGACTTTCAAGTAAAACTTTAAAAAGATAGCATGTGATGGTGAGCTGGCCTGCAGATATGAGGACAGTCGAGTAACACAGTAGGATCTAGAGCATTGCATGATTGGTGTAGGAAGATACAAGAGATGCAATAGAACAAAGAAAGAACAGAGGTACACACAAGGATTTATCAAAAGCCACTGGATGGATTATAGTAGCATTTTGATCAGTGGGTGAAAGACTGGATTTGACAAACAATACTAAGTTTCATGGGAAGCTAGGCAAACACAGAGCAAGACTAAGACCTTTGAAAGTAGACTTCAGCTGGGCAGCGGGCATCGAGGTACATGCTGGGAGGCTGAGGCAGGAAGATTAAGAGTTCATGGCCTGCCTGAGTTACATGAGACTCCATGTCAAGAACAGGTATTCTCGTCGAGATGGCTCAGCAGGTAGAAGATTTGCCATGACTCCCAAAGGTTGCCCTTTGATCTCCATAGGTATGCAAATGCCATTTTCCTGAATTAAAAAAAAAAAAACAAAAAAACAAAAAACTTTGTTTTTCTACAAAAAAAAAAAAATGTGGACAGACTCGGAATGTGAATGCCAGCTTTGCCTCTGATTAGTTTGTGTAGCTGCAAGTGAGACACTAGACCACTCTAATCTCCTCTTCATATAAAAAGCAAGGTTGAAACAAAAAGTGACTGCCTCTCATGCTTGTGATGATTAAGAGAGATGATTGACGTGATGAAAATAAAGGACATGGGAAATGGTGCAAAATGAAGATATCAACATTCTAGAGGGGAAATGAGAATTGTCATGATGTTGGAGAGCAAAGGGGCTTTCTAAATATGATCCTAAGAAAAGATAATAGTTCTGAGGGGAAAAAGGCTTAAACGGAGAAACTTTCTTTTTTCAAGACAAGGTTTCTCTGTATAGCCTTGGCTGTCTTGGACCGTGCTCTGTAGACCAGCCTAGCCTTGAACTCACAGAGAGTGAGTTCTGGTACCCTGGAGCTAGAGTTACTGTTGTGAAACCCTGTAGGTGCTGGGAATTGGACCCAGGTTCTCCACAAAAGCAATTTTTAAGTACTCTTAATGGCTGAACCCTTTTCCAGCCCCAAAAGATGTTCCTTTTTGAGATCCTCCAGCCTCTCCCTCCCGAGTGCTAGGATGTGCAATACCATGCCTGACATGATAATGTTTATTTTTACTGACCGTAATTTGGAATGGTGATTCACATACCTCCTTTTGTCACTGAATTTATTCCCATCATTAGCCCTTGATCAGTAAGCCACTACCAGAAGAGGAAATAGAACAGAGTGGCTTAGACTGTCTGGACAGAAAACAGAGAGCTTACTGCTGGGAGTCCAACGGTGAGGCTGCATGCAGTTTGAGGGACCAAACAGCGCGCTTAGCATGCTCCATAAACACAGAAGTCCCCAGACCAAAGCTCAAATCGCAGCAGGGCAAAGATGGGGCAGCTGGTTTCCACCGGAATACTGACCAGGTACTGGCGGAGAAGACCCGGAGTAAGCCCGCTGAGAGGAGCAAGAGAAGAGAGCTGAGCACGGCACATGGACAGCACAGAGACCTGGCCAGAGGAAGAGGTTTTCCAAGCAAAGTGACAGTCCCCTGCTCTCCCTGAAGTGTCAGGGCACTCACTCTTACTTTTCTCAGATTTCTTTATCCTAACGCTAATTCGTTATGGATTTGAGCTGTGTTCCAGTGTTTTTGTTTAGTTGGTTGGTTGTTTTTTGGTTTTTCGAGACAGGGTTTCTCTGTGTAGCCCTGGCTGTCCTGGAACTCACTCTGTAGACCAGGCTGACCTCAAACTCAGAAATCCGCCTGCCTCTGCCTCCCAAGTGCTGGGATTAAAGGCAAGTGCCACTGGCTGGGTTTTTTGTTCTTACAACTAAAAAAAAAAATCAATCAGACCGGAACACAATCTTGATGAGAACAGCATACAGCAGGCCAGTATCAAACTCTGAGAAAGCAAGCCAGTGACCACATTTTGTTATTAATCCCCAAGATGAAATGAAGAGTGCAAATAGAACCTCTTCCTTTTCCTTTTCTTCTTTTCTTTTTTTTTATAGTGCTGCGATGAGCGCAGGGTTTTGTGAATTCTAGGTCAGTACTCTGCTTCCGACCTCTATACCTAACCTTATAACTGACATTTCAAAAATGTATTTATTATTATTATGTATGGCATGTACATGTGTGACTTTGCATACACATGTACATCCATGCAGTATGCATGAGGAGGTCAGGGGACAGCTTTGTGTAGTTGGTTCTCTCCTTTGATCTTTACCTGCATTCCAGGGATCGAACTCAGATTCTGAGGTGTCCTAACTTGTTTCCTACTGTGGTAATAAGCACCACTGCCAAAAACTAGCTGGGAGGGAGAGGGTTTATTCATCCATGTCACAGCCCATCAGGGGTAAGAGCTCGAGTAGGGCAGGAACCTGGGAGCAAGAACTGGAGCAGAAGCTGTAGATGAGTGCTGCTTGCTCTGTGTGTCTTGCTCAGTCTGCTCTACAGCCCAGGACCACCTGCCCAGGGATGGCACTGATCTAAATGGCCTCTGCCCTCCCACATCAATCATTAATCAAGAAAATGCCCACAGACTTGCCTAAAGACAGTCTGATGGAGGCATTTTCTCAATGAAAGCTCCCTCTTCCTGGATGATGTTAGTCTGTGTCAAGTCAACAAAACAAAACACAAAACAAGACAAAACAAAACAAAAACCCCAAGAAACCAAAACAAAACCTAGCATACAAGGCTTGGATAGCCTGTGCTTTATCTACTGCAAAGGCCAGAAGAGAGCATCAGATCACAAAATTATGGAATGAGGTGTGTGCCTAGGAGATCAGTAAGCATTAGGAACTGCTAAGCCATCTCCCTAGTCCCATCAAACACATCTGTAATCTAAGCACTGAGGAGGTAGATGCAGAAAGATCAGGAATTCAGAATCATCCTTAGCCACAGAGTAAGTTTAAATTCAGCCTAGATTGCTTGAGACTCTGTCTCAAAAATCCAAGTGAGGGCCATTTATTTGGGACTGGGTGTGGTCTCTTGTACTAGAACACTCTCAGTGTACACAGACCCTGGGCTCAACCTCCAGCACCACATCCACGGACACAAAAAGAATCACTCCCGGTGATGCAGCAACCATGTGTTTCTCCTTATTGGAATCATATTTCATTATGTGGCTGGATTACAGGTATTTATCCATTTATTAACTGACAGGTGGTTGGTATATTTACAGTATTTAGCAATTGTGAGTAAAGTTAGCATCAATGATTGCATCAAATTGTTTCTGCAAAAGGTGGGAAAGGGAACAGGAGGCTAGAGGGGATTAACAAAAACTAATGGTATTTGAGAAAGCCATGGAAACCTACTAATCCATAAGCTAATTAAAAACTATACTTTGGCCGGGTGTGGTGGCGCACGCCTTTAATCCCAGCACTCGGGAGGCAGAGGCAGGCGGATTTCTGAGTTTGAGGCCAGCCTGGTCTACAAAGTGAGTTCCAGGACAGCCAGGGCTATACAGAGAAACCCTGTCTTGAAAAACCAAAAAAAAAAAAAAAAAAAAAAACTATACTTTGTAAAGGGGAGTTCAAATAGAGGTAGCTTTTCTGGGTGGACAATACTGCTCCCCAAAGTTCTGAACTATTAAACTAGAACCAAGTGAGATATCTCTCTACAAGTTGGTTTGGGAGGCTCCAGAGCCCCACTAAGACAATACAAACTGTTGTCTTCTGCCTTGGTCACCCACCAGAGCTAAAGGATAAACTCCTACTGCTGAAGACATAGTACAACTTTGGTTGCAGGGCACAGAGAAATCAAGATGGAAATGACCTGAAAACCACCGCTCTACTGGCCAGCTCTTCTAATGTCAGAAGATGTTATGCAGGCTGTTGGGGAAGGCCATCCTTCACTACAGAGTAGGTTTGAGTCCAGCCCGGGTTCTTTAACACCTTGTCTCTGAAATAAGAAAGATGGTCCACAAAAGGGGTTCAGCTGGTAAAGGCACTTGGTACACAGCCTGAATCCCTGAACTGGATCTCCCAGGAAGAGCCAAGTTTATAAAGTTATTCTCTGATTGTTTCATGTGTGCGGTGGCACCTGTGCTTCACAGATACCATGGCATCCATACAGAAAGTAATAATAAATAAAAAATTTGAATATTAAAATTTGTGTGTATGAGCTGAGCAGTGGTGGCGCACGCCTTTATTCCTAGCACTTGGGAGGCAGAGGCAGGCAGATTTCTGAGTTTGAGGCCAGCCTGGTCTACAGAGTTAGTTCCAGGATAGCCAGGACTACACAGAGAAACCCTGTCTTGAAAACAACAACAACAAAAAAAAAAAAAACCAACAACAAAAACAAAAAACAAAAAATATTTGTGTGTATGAATCTTGCTTGAGTGTATATATGTTCACCATGTATGTATAGATGCCATTGAAGGCCAGAAGAGGGCACCAGATTCTGGGCACCTGAAGTTGCAGTTTGTGAGCCACCAAATGGGTGCTGAGAACTGAACCTTATGGCTCATGAAGAGCATCCCCAAACTCAACACATTACTGATCTTCAATAAATAATGAACTATCTTTCCAAAGATCCAAGTTAGCCAACAGGGCAGTTATCCTGGCACTCAAGAGACAGAGGCAGATGATCTCTTTGGGTTTGAGGCCAGCCTGGTCTACAGAGCAAGTTCCAGGAGAGCCAGAACTGTTACACAGACAAATCCTGTCTCAAAAGAACAAAAATTAAAAATCAAAACTCAAAACAAAACAAATGAAAAAAAATGAAACCAAAAGAAAAGAAAAAACAGAAACAAACAAAAAATCCAATTTATCTTTCCTCCTCTTCCTCTTCCTCCTCCTCCTCTTCTTCCTTCTCCTCTTCTTCCTCCTCTTCCTCTTGTTCTTCAAGACAGGGCTCACTATGTTGCCCTGGCTGTCCTGGAACTCACTGTGTAGACCAGAATGGCCTCAAATACAGATCTATTGTTTCTACCTCCTTAGAGCTGGAAAGAAAGGCATATGCCATAGTTCACAGCCTAGATATAATTTTTTTTAATGCCAAGAAGAGTGAGAAAAAAAAAGTTGCCAATATCCATTATGTATTTTCTTTCTTTCTTCCTCAAGTCAGGGTTTCTTTGTGTAGCCCTGGCTGTCCTAGAACTTACTCTGTAGAACAGGCTGGTCTTGCAACCTGCAAGACCAAAGATCTGCCTGCATCTGCTTCCCAGCGCAGGGATTAAAGGTGTGTGCCACCACTACCCAGCTATTTATCTATTTATCTATCTATTTATTTATTGTAAATGCAATAAAACCTAAGGAGCTGGTGAGATGATTCAGCAGATAAGAGTTCTTGCCACCAAGCCTGATGAGCTGAGTTCAATCCCTTGGACCCCTGTGATAGAAAGAATGTTGATAACATTTACATTTGAGCCTGTTTTACATTTGAATGAAAAGAATCCCAGTCCACTGCCAAATACTATTTTATCAATTACAAGTTGTCCATAAAATTAGCTTTCTGACAAGTTTCCCAGGACTTTCTGAAGCTGTCCAGGAGAAAGCCGGACTCTACTGAGAGCGGGACCAAGGCTGTAGCTTTGTGCTCCTCCCTTGCCCCAGAGTCTCCGTTTCTCTGCCAGTTCCTGCCTCTGCCATTAGTTGGTGAGCAGAATAGACGATGCACAGCACTGGGTGGGACAATGGGGCTAATTCATGGCTTGGGAAAACGGGGAATTGTCGCTAAGCAAACACTGGCTGTTTTTGCTGGGGACACTGCAACGTTTAGCTGAAAGCATCTTGTTTGGCTTCTTCCAACCACTGAGTAAGCATCTAAATGAGAGAGGCAATATGGGCCTCCATTGGTCCCCTGGGGAGCTTAAAACAATCGTGAGATACCCTGACAAAGCTTATGATCTTTGTATGTAAGCAGAGAGAGGTTATTCAAACAGTTGTTAACTTCATTAAGAAGCCTCATTTTCGAAAAACCAAAAAAAAAAAAAAAAAAAAAAAGCCTCATTTTAAGGTCCCAGAACAGGCATTTCTTTTTATGCCAGGATTATCTCTGGCTTTTATATTTGCATCCACTCTGCCTGGCTTAGCTTGTGTGTATGGGTAAAGCTCACGTTTGGATTTGTGCTTTGGTTGGGTTTCCACAAGAATGCACCTTTAGAATAGACCAGTCTCCCCACCCCCACAGTTCACCTTCTGCCTACCGATATCTGACTGTTCTAGCCGGGTTGGGGAATACCAACCTATACTTAACTTCCTTGCCAAGGTATGCTGTAGATAATACGTATAGAGTGCCCATGTGCATACACAGGATAGTATGACGTTTCCCCGTGTGAAAGAGGGGCATGGGGCCTGCACACTCAGCCTTCATAGCCTGTCACAGTACAAGGAAATGTGTCATTAACTCTTCCATATTCCATATTCCTGCTGCTTGACAGTAGTTACAACCCACACCAGGATCCCTCCATGTCCCCTCCCCTCCCCCATTTTTGTGGTCCTGTGGATTGAATCTCACACAGGTTAAGCAAGTGCTCAACTCTGAGCTCTATCCCAAGCCAGGGAGATGCTAACGTAGGATATTTGTATGTATTGGATTCTATTACAGCCTTGTTGTTGTTGTTGTTACTGAGAAGGTTAACCATATGATAGCTTTGTTGTTTCTTTTTAGTTCAGTTAGTGTGATGAGTTACATGTTGAGCAATCCCTGTGTTCCTACAGTAAATCATCCTTCCTTGTAACATTATCAGAATATGTTAGAATTAGTATGACAATATGTTACTTAGCACATTGTTTTAATAAAAAACATACAGCTTAAAGTTCAGAGTATAAAGCCTTTAATCCCAGCACTCGGGAGGCAGAGGCAGAGGCAGAGGCAGATTTCTGAGTTCCAGGCCAGCCTGGTCTACAAAGTGAGTTCCAGGACAGCCAGGGCTACACAGAGAAACCTTGTCTTGAAAAACTAAAAACTAACTAACTAACTAACTAACTAAATAAATAAATAAATAAATAAATAAAGTTCAGAGTATAACTCTGTGGTCCAGTGCTTAGTTCCCAGCACTGCCCTTAAATATGCATGTATATCTCAATAATGTCTTTTATTAATTTTTCTATTTATTTTGTTTTTAATTGTGTGTGTGTGCATGTGCACACGCGCGTGTAAAAGCTCTAGAGATCTAGTATGCAGCAATGAGAATATAAAACAACTCCTGAACTGGGGCTGGTGAGATGGCTCAGGGGTGAAGCAAGTGGCTTGTTACCAATGGATTGAGATGACCTGAAACCCATATGGTGGAAGATGGGAACCAACTTTGGAAAGTTGTCCCAGCATTGGGAAGAGGAGGGAGGAGGATGAGAGATTCAAAGCCATCCTCTGTTACCTATGGATGTGAGGCCGGCCTGGGATACAGAGGACCTTACTGAGGGGAGAAAGTAGTCTAAGGCCAGGTGTGGAAGTATACATCTTTAATCCCAGAATTTGGGAGGCAGAGACAGGTGGATCTCTATAAGTTTGAGGCCAGTCTGATCTACCTAGTGAGCTCCAAGCTAGGTAATAAAGGGATATAATGATAACATATAAAAAATAATATTTACAGTAATTAAATAATTTAATTCAAGGAATCAGAAAGTCAAATAGTAATAATAGGGGTAGTGGGGGAGTTGTTTTAATAGATGTAAAGTTTAAGTTTTGAAAGATGAAAAAGTTCTGGAGATCTGGTGTATAGCAAAGAGAGTGGTGCCATGCCTTTAATTCCAGTACTCAGGAGGCAGAGGCAGGGGGAGGGAGCTGGAGAGATGGCTCAGCAATGAAGACTGGAGAAAAGGAGAAAAGCAAGGACACTCACTCCACCATCTCTTCTTTCTAACACTGTACTGGAATCCCAGCCAGTAAATAAAGCAAGACAGGGGCTGGAGAGTTGGCTCAGCAGTTAAGAGCACAGACTCTCTTCCAGAGGTCCTGAGTTCAATTCTCAGCAACCACATGGTGGTTCACAACCATCTGTAATGAGATCTGATGCCCTCTTCTGGTGTGTCTGAAGACAGCTATAGTGTTCTCATATAAATAAAATAAATCTTAAAAAAAAATAAGGCAAGACAATAAGAAGCATATCAATTGGAATAGAAATGAAAGGATTGGTATTTATATGTGTGACTGTGCGTATAAAACTTTGGTATCAATTCCCTTCCTCAACTTCCTTCTAGAACTAAATGACTTTAGTGAGGTCACAAAATGTAAAGGCAGGGCCAGCAAGATGGCTCAGTGGGTAAAGATTTTTGCTACCAAGGCTGATGGCCTGAGTTCTTTGGATCCGCAGCTCTGGAAAGCTGTCCTCTGACCTTCACATGTGCACTGTCATGGTGTATCACATATAGACACACACAAAATTAACCCATGCATTTTAATTTGGGAGGGGGATTCAAGACAGGCTTTCTCTGTGTAGATGTTAGAGGGACTCCAGGACAGAATGCTGTATGTCTTGAAACTCAGGACCAGCCTGACTCCAAAAGCTCTCAGTAAATTCTCTTTCTCTGTAGAGCCTGAGTTTACACAATTTGGACCAAGTAGGGACTACTATGGTCATAAAAGACAAATTTGGGTTTGAAATTCCTGATATAGAAGCAGAGAAGCTAACGTGTTCACAAGAAAGGGTAGATTACACTGCAGATCAGAAAGCATGGCTAGGACTAAAGTCTCAGAGCCATCTTTCTCACCCAGAGGACACACAACGAATGGTGTCAGAACTCACTTTGTAGACCAGGCTGACCTCAAACTCAGAGAGAGATCTGCTTGCTTCTACCTCCCGAGGGCTGAGAGTAAAGAAGTGTGCCACCACCACCTGGCTCCACCATTTTTTTTTTCCTGGCTCCAGCTTTTTTTTTTTTTTTTTTTTTTTTTTTTAGTATTGGTGCTGGACCAGGACTTGTAGAGTCTGACCTTGGCTCTTTTATTTTTGCCTTATTTAAGTACAGCACAATTTTGGAAAAGAATTTCAGATAACAATTAACTCAGTCCCATGAATACAACAAAGCTTAAGATGTGTTTGTATTGCCAGGCAGTGGTGGCGCACGCCTTTAATCCCAGCACTTGGGAGGCAGAGGCAGGCAGATTTCTGAGTTTGAGGCCAGCCTGGTCTACAAAGTGAGTTCCAGGACAGCCAGGGCTACACAGAGAAACCCTGTCTCTAAAAAAACAAAAACAAACAAACAAAAAAAAAGTGTTTGTATTGAAGCTCTTAACAAGATACATATGGCTGCTCCTGGAAGTTGAGTTTTCATTTTCTTAGAAACAATGCTCAAGATAAGGTCTAGGGCAGTGGCTCTCAACCTTCCTAATACAGTGATCCTTTAATACAGCTCCTGTCTTAGCTTTATTGCTGTGAAGAGACACCATGGCCATAAAGGAAAGCATTTAATTGGGGCTGACTTACAGTTCAGAGGTTTAGTTGATTATCATCATAATGAGAAGCATGGTGGCATTCAAATGTGGTGCTGGAGAAGGAGCTGAGCGTTCTGTATCAGCAGGAAGAGAAGACTAGGCCTGGTTTGAGCGTCTGAAACCTCAAAGCCTGCCCCCAGCAACATACCTCTTCCAACAAAAGTACTCAAAAAAGGGCACACCTCCTATAATGCCACTCCCTATGAGCCTGTGGGGCCATTTTCATTCAAACTATCCCAGTTCCTTATATTCAGGGACCCCAAACCATACAGTTATTTTGTTGCTATTTCATAACTTCATGTAAACATCTGATGACCCCACAGGTCGAGAACTGCTGGTCTAGGGAGAATGACTGAAGTCATCCTGTGGGAGTCAGGATTTGCCTGTCTCTAAGATAACACACACGTCTAGGCTGTTGTAAAGTACAAATGACATCTCTTACAAGGATGAGTCTTATGGTCTGGAAATAATGCTCAAAGTTTTAGGGGGAAAGGATCTGGGATAAGTAAAACATAAATTCTGGAGGAGACTGGTTCACCCGACAGCAAAGGAGCAGCAGGTTATTTGTTTTGTTTTGTTTTGCTTTTCAAGTCAGTGTTTCTCCATGTGTGTAGCTCTGGCTGTCCTGTAGAGCAGGCTAGCCTTGAACTCAGAAATCTGTCTGCCTCTGCTTCTGACTCCCAAGTGCTGGGGTTAAATGTGTGCATCACCACTTCCACTGGATGGCCAGCTTGTAAAGTACATCCATACCCAGCATTCTAGGAGGAGGACAAGTTAAATATCTCTTTCCTTTGAAGGATGCTTGGGAGTTTATCTTTCCTGGCTTCTCCAGTACTTATCTGTGTACATAAGGACTTCTTGCCCTCTCCACATGTATGTCTGTGTACCAGGTGTGGGTCTGGTGCAGGTGAAGGTCAGAAGAGAGCACCATGTCGAGTTATAGGTAGTTGTGAGCAGTCGTGTAGGAATAGGATATAGGTCCTTGGAACAGTAGGACCTATGTTTTATTTTTTCTGTTTTCTTGTTTGTTTGTTTGTTTGAAGACACAGTTTCTCCCTGTAACAGAACCCTGGCTGCCCTGGAACTATGCTCTGTAGACCAGGCTGGCCTTGAATTCACAGAGATCTGCTGGCCTGTGCCTTCAGAGTGCTGGGATTAAAGGCATGAACCACTATGCCCAGCTCAGGTAGCCTGTGTTCTTAACCCTGAGTCATCTTTCCAGCTCCTGATCTAGTGAGTTTTGAGATGATCATTTTGGAAACCTGGAAGCTAAGCTTTACTTTTTCTGTACAGTCAAGGCGGGGAGGACTAACAACAGAGAGCTTAGGGGAGGAAAGAACAGGATATTAAAGGGAGCCAGGAAAGTTCTCTCCAAAAGATGGAGGCCATTGATCTATTACTACACACATGGACAGCTAAAAGCAGCTTTGTAGTTTATGGGGGCAGACTCAACTGCCAAGTTGTTAAAGGCCTTACAGATTATCTTTTTAGTCTCATCTCCCTGCCCCTCCCCTTTAAGTTACACTGATAACATTTCTTCTTCCCCTAATTCAAGTCCCACATTTATAACTATCCTGCTGCTGAGACGCTGTTCCCTACTTGGGTAGATTCCTTCTCTTCCAAATCTGTATTGTTTGCTATGGTAGCAACTAGCCATATGTGGCTGTTAGGCGTTTAAAACCTGCTTAGCGCAGGCTGAGATGTGCAATAAGGTAAAATATGTGACAGGTTTCCAAGAATTGATAACTAAGAAACATAAAATGTAATCTCAGGCCAAATGCAGTGTTTGGGAGGCTAAGTGGATCAGGAGAAATGGGAATTAAAAGTAGGGCTTTGTACATGGTAGGCAAATGCTGTATCAATGAGCTTTATAGCCCCAGCTATTCAGACTCTTGTCTCAAAAACAAAACAACACAGAAGCTAACAGAGGAAATTCACCTTTTTTTGAGACAGGGCCTTATTGTGTCACCTAAACTGGCCTCGACTTTATAATCTTTCTTTCTTTCTTTTTTCTTTTTTTTCCTCTTTCTTTTCTTTCCTTTTTCTTTTGTTTTTGTTTTTGTTTTTTTAGAGACAGGGTTTCTCTGTATAGCCCTGGCTGTTCTGGAACTCACTTTGTAGACCATGCTGGCTTCGAACTCAGAAATCCACCTGCCTCTGCCTCCCAAGTGCTGGGATTAAAGGCGTGCGCCACCACAGCCCCGCCTTTATGATCTTTCTATCTCAGCCTCTCAAGCCAACCTTGCTTTGGTTTTGCTGGTAGAGCAGGCTTGTCCAACCATACTGGGTTTGACTTTTCCTTTTCCTTTGGTTTGGTTGCCACAGAATATAAAAATATGGCTCCTATTATGTTTTATTGGGAAGTAATATAAATTTAGTAGGAGGTTTTGGCTTTTGCCTGTTAAAAAGGGTTCAGTGTTTCCTCATGTGTGTATGCTTATGGGTGTGTGTGCAAGTGAGAGGTAGGGACTGAATCCTTGACCTTATAATCCTAGGCAAGTACTGAAGTACATCTCCAACTTTGCTTTTAAATGTTTAAACTTATTTATTATTGCTGTTTGTGTGTGTGTATGATGGGGGGCAGTTCCTGGGGTGGATGGAGGACCACTTTATAGAGTTGTTTTGCTTACTCCATCTTTACATCTGTTTTGGAATGTGAATGCAGAGACAATCGCCTATACCCACTGCCCAATCTCAAAGGCTAAGGCTACAAGTTAAAATCAAAGTGTTTCCAGGTGGTGGTGGTACTTGCCTATAATTCCAGCACTTGGGAGGCAGAGGTAGTCTAGTCTATAGAGCCTGTTCAGGACCCTTAAAGCTACACAGAGAAACCCTGTCTCAAAAACCAACAAAAGAAACCACCACTACCACCACCAACAATAATAACAAAATCAATACAAATTCATTAAGGTGAATGTTTAGGGGAAATATATTTATCAAAGCAAAATCTCCAGCCCAGTTTTTGATCAATTTCTATTAGTAGAGTTACTCTTTCCAATCTTTTTCTATTTTTGTTTCAGTAACTTTTTGTCCTGTTTTGCTTTAGGATTTTCGTTTGCTTGCTTTCCTTTGTTTTTGTTTCAGAGACAAGATCTCAGATAGTCCCGGGTGGTCTCCGACTCTGGCTGTAGTGAGGATGACTTTGTTTTTTTTTTTTTTTTTTTTTAATCTTTACATATGAGCTTCATGACTTATTTATTTATTTATTTATTTATTATATGTAAGTACACTGTAGCTGTCTTCAGACACTCCAGAAGAGGGCGCCAGATCTCGTTACGGATGGTTGTGAGCCACCATGTGGTTGCTGGGATTTGAACTCTGGACCTTCGGAAGAGCAGTCGGGTGCTCTTACCCACTGAGCCATCTCACCAGCCCGTGAGGATGACTTTGAACTGATCCTCCATTTCTTGAGTACTGGGATGACAGGCCTGTGTCATCATGCTTGATCCACAGGTCCTGGGATATTGAACATAGTCCTTTGCACAAGCTGGGTAAGCACTTTTTATCAACCTCTCTCTAATAAAAAGTTTTATTCACCTACCAGGGGTAATTTTACTATCTTTAAACATTTTTTTTTTCAGCCGGGCATAGTGGCGCATGCCTTTAATCCCAGTACTTGGGAGGCAGATGGATTTCTGAGTTTGAGGCCAGCCTGGTCTACAGAGTGAGTTCCAGAACAGCCTGGGCTATACAGAGAAACCCTGTCTCCAAAAACCAAAACAAAAAAACAAAACAAAACAAAAAAACAGCAAAAGATTAACTCAAGGGCTGGAGAGATGGCTCAGCGGATAAGAGCACTGACTGCTCTTCGGAAGGTCCTGAGTTCAATTCCCAGCAGCCACATGGTGGCTCATAACCATCCGTAACGAAATCTGGCACCCTCTTCTGGAGTGTCTGAAGACAGCTACAGTGC
Organism: Mus caroli; assembly: GCF_978045245.1. Classification (NCBI taxonomy): domain Eukaryota; kingdom Metazoa; phylum Chordata; class Mammalia; order Rodentia; family Muridae; genus Mus; species Mus caroli. The sequence goes on from NW_028227268.1 coordinate 47,943,831, forward strand.
ATTTATAATAAATAAATCTTTAAAAAAAATTAACTTAAAACAGGGACTGGGGTGCAGCTAGGACTACAGACACATGATACGAATCGAGTCCAACTGTACTAATTTTTGTTTTGTTTCTTGAGTTAAGGTCTCTCTGCATGGCCCTGACTGTTTTGGAAATCACTGTGTAGACCAGGCTGGACTTGAACTCACAGAGATTCACCTGCCTCTGCCTCATGAGTGCTGGGATTGAAGGCATGTCCTATCATGCCCGGCCAAACTATATGTATTTTTAAATATGCCCACGAAAGAAGATAGTCATCAGTTTTCGAATATTCCAGGGTAGTTCTGCCATACAGGACTGCTTCATTGCACTGCTTGTTCTGCTTATCCACGGTTTCTGATCACTCCAGGCCTTCAGTAGGGCAAAGAACAAAGGGCAATTTCAATTTTCCTTGAGGAATTATTATTAACCTTTTAGGTGTTATAATGGTAGGCTGTTTTTCATTAATTTTCATTAGTTTGTTTTGTTTTGTTTTTTTCGAGGCAGGGTTTCTCTGTCTGTCCTGACTGTCCTGACTGTCGTGGAACTCGCTCTACAGACCAAGTTGGTCTCAAACACACAGAGATCCACCTGTCTCTGCCTCCCAAGTACTGGGATTAAAGATGTGCACCACCACTGCCTGGCTTGTTTTATTTATTTTTTAATCTATGTATTTTTTTTTAAAGTGACAACAGGTGTGATGATAAATATCTTAAATTTCAGCACTCAGGAGTCTGAGGTAGGAGGATTGTGTGAGTTCAGGGCTAGCTTTGAGTTATGTAGAGCACTCTTATCCTAGATAAATAAACAAATAGGCTGCTTTTTGTCTTAAAACGACACACTAAATTACTAGTACACAAACTAATATATTTAACCTGTGTAAAATAACGTGGAGAGGAATGTGTGCAAACCCAGATGACACAAAATCTGCTATGACTCTGTAATTTGTTTGTTTGTTTTGTTTTGTTTTTCGAGACAGGGTTTCTCTGTATAGCCCTGGCTGTCCTGGAACTCACTTTGTAGACAAGGCTAGCCAGAAATCTGCCTGCCTCTGCCTCCCAAGTGCTAGGATTAAACGCGTGTGTGCCACCACTGCTTTTAACTGTGGAGCCAACTCTCCAACCCTCAACAGGAGATTTAAAATTTTCTTAAAATCAAAAGGGTGGGTCAAAATGAGCATGTTCTTTATTCTGTTTCTTTGTTTGCTGTTTTGAAACAGGGTCTCCTGAAGCCTAGGGTGCCCTTTAAGTCGTAATTCTCCTGCTTCTACCTCCTGAGGGCTTCTGTTCTGTTGGCAAGTACTGCTTGAGGCTGGGGATTCCAGCATTCCAGACAAGCATTTTTATCAACTAAACTACACCCCCACCCCAGCTCCTCCTTTGCCATTTTCAGAAATGGATTTCATTTTAATTATTTTAAAGTGTGAAATGCTTTATGAGCTTGTGTGTCATCATTGCACAGGGGCTGTGTGCATCTTTTCTATGTCCTTTCAATTGTCCTATATGTGTTGCCGAAATGAGTACCAAAATCTATTTAAAAACCACCTCTAGGCCGGGCGTGGTGGCGCACGCCTTTAATCCCAGCACTTGGGAGGCAGAGGCAGGTGGATTTCTGAGTTCGAGGCCAGCCTGGTCTACAAAGTGAGTGCCAGGACAGCCAAGGCTACACAGAGAAACCCTGTCTCAAAAAACAAAAAACAAAAAAATAAATTAAAAAAAAAAATAAAAACCACCTCTTTCACAAAGACTTCTTTAAGTTCTCCAAATAAGAGCTAACCTGGGCTGGAGAGATGGTTTAGTGGTTAAGAGCACTGGCTGCTCTTCCAGAGGTCCTGAGTTCAAATCCCAGCAACCACATGTTAGCTCTCAACCATCTGTAATGGTATGCCCTCTTCTGGTGTGTCTGAAGAGAGCAAGAGTGTACTCATATATATAAATAAATCTTTTAAAAAATAACCCTTTATCCACTAAGTACACAGAAACAGGCATGAAGACAAAGACCCTGTGCTCGGTCTCTTCAGTGACATCCTATTGGACAGCATACATCTTTTTGTGTTGTTTATATTAGTACTTTAACTTTTCTTTATTATCATTGTCACATGTCAGTGTGGACATGAGTGTGCCACGGAGTGTGCATGTAGGTCATAGGACAACTTGTTGAATTCAGTTTTCTCATCTTATCAGTGGATCTGGATGATAGAACTCATGTTGTCTCTCTCATCAAATGCTTCTACCTGCTGACCCATTTCCCCCACCCATAGGTTTTTTTTTTCCTATGTATATTTCATGTCTATTTAAAGTATTTGGATTATAAAGGTTCCCTCTGGCTCCTCCTTGTTCCACTAAGCTGAGAGTTTGACTCTGTGGATTCCCTTTCATTTGCTTTTATGTGCTCGCAATGTTCGTGACACATCCGGATGTCACGATGCTGAGAAGAATGACTGGTCTCGTTGGATCTGCCCACACTGACACATCTATGCCTTGTGGAATTTCAAGTACCCAAGTTAATGAGTGGAACTCTCCTAGAGTCAGTGCCTGGTCAGTTGGGTCATGGTTCTCTTCTGAATGGACTTTAACTTATATAACTTGCATTTCCCCAAGCTTCCTTCTTACCATTTGTTAGTTTATTTCTCTATTATTTTCACACATGACATTGGACATTTTCCTGTAAACTACAGAGGCCAGTTGAACTTTCAAAAAAATTGTTGGTTTTTTTTTTTTTTGATGAGTGATTTTTCTTTTGCGTGTTCATGTTCATATGTGGGAGTTTGCTTGCACATGTGTGTGGTGGTTGATACCCACTTGGCTTTTACCAGCATGTGGGGCATCAAACTCAGGTCCTGATGTTTGAGGAGCAAGCACTTTACCTACAGAACAATCTCCTTGGCTCCTTAGAACAAAGTTTTAACATTCTTACCCTTTGTAAACAATTTTTCCTTTGGCCATACTTATAGAAGACATTTTGTTCTCTCCCCAGTAGCAATATTTTTGGATTGTTTCTTCCAGTCAGCTTATTTGCAGAATTGTTTTAAGTAACACTAATTTTGCTGCAGCAATTGAAACAAATTTGAAAATGTCTACTGGAAAAATAAAGATTTGTAATTCAAATGAATGGAGGGATTGTTAGATTGTTCTTAGAAAAAAAAATGAAATGTTTATTTTTTCCACAAGAAAATATAAACACTATTCAAAACATCCATTAGTAAATGTTTCCTGAGGAGACCTAGGTTCTACATAAGGACTTATGAACTATGATTGATGGCACAGATGTCTTAATTCTCCATTTTCAGTAGACAAGTATTTGTCAAAGTGGATATACAGTGTTAGCAACTAACTGAAAACGCACAGAACTGTAACACAGTTGCTTCATGTCAATTTAAGCATATGATCTGTTCAGAAAAATTACAATCCAGGGAGAAAAATGTTATATCTTCCCCCAAAGGAGACTTACTGCTTTTTTGAAGGATTGCTACATAAATAAAATCTTTACTTATTTTAGTACATAATTGTACAATCTAGGTCTTATATTTTTCTATACATAAAACATGTGATCTCAGGGCTTATTCGAGTTAAGGCTACCTACTTGTATTAAATTGGTGTTTATCAATGTGCTTCCAAGCAATTTTGTTGCCTTTTAGAGCATTCGTTAAAAAAAAAAAAAAAAAAAAAAAAAAAAAAAAACCCTAGCCGGGCATGGTGGCGCATGCCTTTAATTCCAGCACTCAGGAGGCAGAGGCAGGCGGATTTCTGAGTTCGAGGCCAGCCTGGTCTACAAAGTGAGTTCCAGGACAGCCAAGGCTTTAGAGAGAAACCCTGTCTCGAAAAGCCAAAAAAAACCCAAAAAAACCAAACCAAAACAAAAAACAAACCAAACCAAACCAAAAAAACCCTAAAGAACTGATTCACTCATCTGATTAAATATTAAACAAGATACCAGGCAATATTGAATATTTCAAAAGATAAAAAATGAGAGGTGGGTGAATTCTTAGAATCAGGGACACTTTAATATATTGAATGTTTCTTGGCTGCTTTTGGATATAAGTGATAGGATCAGGCCTCTGTCTCATGCTGTCCATAGTTTTGACTACAGAATCCAAATACTGATTATTTGATTTAGTTTCTTGTGTTGATGAAGGAAAAAAAAAAAAGAACTAATCCCTTCAGGCCATTGGATTACATTTTTTAAAAAAATTTCTAGGGATAAAGATAAGCCATCCCAACACAAAGAGACTGGCTTTGGTTCTAGACAGTAACGGTTACATGAGTTATGAATCAAACCTCATGCATTAACCCATGCAACATCTAGTCTCACAAAAGCCTCACAGATAAATCAATTCTATAATTTTTTTTCTTTCTCTCAGCAAGTACTCTACTACTGAGCTGTGTCTTCACCCTTTTAAAAATGATACATTTAAAAACATTTGAGTTTTCCAGGTAGCCCTTAAACTTGTGATCCTTATTCTTCAGCCATTCCATGCTGGAATAAGGGATGTGTGCTTCCACCCAAGGTTTGCTCAATTAGTATTTATTCTTGGAGACAGGGTTTCTCTATGCAGTTGTCTGTCCTGGAATTCACTGGGTAGAGAAGGCTCTTGAACTTGGAAAGATCCACCTGTCTCTGCCTCCAAAGTGCTGACATTAAAACACCATGTCCATCTTTAAGTCATTATTTTAAGATAGGGTCTTACTATATACACCATGCTGGCTTCAAACATGTGGCAAGCCTCCTGCCTCCGTCTCCTCAGTGTTAGCATTACAGATATTTACCCTAGCTTGTTTATTACCATCATCATTGTTTCTTGTTTTTTATAAAAAGGATGCTCCTGAGGCTTGCAGAGAACTTCTGGGCTCTTGCTGGTCTCCTGCCTCCTGAGTAGCTTGGGCTACGTGCCATGTGCCACTTTGTTTGGCTACTAGGTTTATTTTATACTGATACTGAGGCCAAAAAGATATGATAATTTAGTCAAGGTCACATTCCCAGTGGTGACACCAGGATTCATACTGGAGACATTAACTCTGCAGCTTCCCAAGCGCTTTTTACAGTATTTACCTTCATCGAGGGAAGTTATAGAATCAGTTACGCCTCAGTGCTGGAAAACACAAGTGGATAATGAAGTAATCTCATTCAATACTTAAATATCCTATATTGAATTATTCAGAGCCCCAAACCTTCCCTTTCAAAAATCAAGTGTCTCTTTGTGGAAAAAATTGACATCAAATCCCCCCAGACTTGTCATCAATATATAATTCATAATATAGTAAAACACAGACATGTTTTGTAGAGAATAAAGTTCCAGGTCTTTCTGTGGATTTCAGTTTCCAGAATCTCTGATGAATACAAGTGACTAAGGAAAAGAATAGCTGAATCACATCTACAGGCGATTCCTTCCAATTAAAAATCTGTACCAGAAAGGAACACAAGGCAGTCCATCTGCCTTTTAACCTCAACAGCTCTTCTGTCCAAGCCCACCAATTTACTTTGGTCCTTTGGGGTGGGTAGGTAGGTGGGGGATGGGGAATAATCCCACAGGCTAAGGCAGAAAGGAAGCATCCTGGCTTGGCTCCTGCTCTAGTCAGCAGGGGCCGAGATGCCTTTGCACCGGGTACCCGCGGTCCGCCGGGACAGCGCAGTGACCGCTGAAGCAGAGCTAGAGTCGTGATGGACGCCAGCCTTTAGGCAGTCTAGAGAAAAAGGGGTGCTTCCCAAGGGATCAGGGGGCAGAAGCGAGAAAAGCCGCGGACCGTGCGCAAGCTCGCCCGTCGGCTCGGGGTACAGACGCCAGCTCACCCTGCGGAAGGGCGCGCGGCCCAGGCCCAGGCCCAGGCCCAGGCCCAGGCCCGGCCCGCGCATGCGCCGAGGGCCCTCCGCTCCCCTCCCTCTTCCTGGCGGGTCTGGGGCGGCGGCGGCGCGGTGACGTCAGGGCGTTGGGGCAGCTCCTGTGACAGACGGAGCTGGAGCGGCGGGGCGGCGGCGGAGTCCGGCGGCCGAGATAGCGAGTGAGGGAGCGAAGGAGCAGCGAGCCGAGAGTCCAGGGAGCGAGGAGGAGCCGGAGGGGAGCGCTCAGGCGCGAGCGAGAGGACGAGCGAACGCTGGGCTAGGGCTCGAGCCCCGGAACGGCCGAGGAGCCCGCCCGCGGCCCTCCCCTCCCCCTCCCCGGGACCGGGCCCAGCGCGCCATCCTCCCCCTCCCTCCCTCCCTCCCTCCTTCCTCCCTTCCCTCTCCCTCCCCCTCCCCCGCTGGTGGATGGGAGTGAAGGACGGAAGAGGCCCTGCGGAGGCGGTGGTGCAGCGCTCCGGTAAGGCGGCGACGCTCTGTGCCCTCCCCTCTGTCTCTTCCATCGCGCTCGGGCGGCTGCGGGCCGGGCCGGCGGCCTGACGATGTGGCTGCGCCGGTCCCCTCCCTCCCATTCTCCCCTCCCCCTGCCGCCGCTGCCTCCTCCTTCTTCTTCTCCTCTCCTCGCTCTCAAAATGGCGGCCGCGACGGCCGTTGAGTGAGAGGCACCGAGGAGGGGGCCCTGGCCTGGGAGGGTGCTTGCCCTGGCTCCGGTTCCTCCGACCCTGGCAGCGGGCTACTCGGGCTGCTGAGGCTTCAAGCCGTGGCCTCTCGGGCGGCATCGCCCTCCTGCCGCCGTGACTTAGCAAGAAAAGTATTCTTGGGTGGGAAGGGCGTGGATAGCAGGTCGCTCTCTGATCTCGGGGAAAGGGCTCAGCCCTCCTGGGCCGCGGAAGCGAACCCGCAGTCCCCACCCCTCCGCGGCTGGCGACTCGCCGCCGGGGCTCCAGCAGCTACCAGGCCTTCCAGGCGTCGGGTTCTCCGCCTGTCCTTAGGTTGAGGGTGGACCCGGGGAGGATGGCCCGCCGCGCAGGCCCTCGGCCCCCCGGTGCGGTGGTGGTCCAGCCTCTGCATTCAGTAAAGATCTGCAGCATCCACCCACCGAATCGGGCAGGATTTTCCTTTTCGCTACTGACTCCTCGCACGGGAGTTGTCTTTTGACGCTGCTAACACTGAGCTCCCAGGTTCTCGATCATTCCCTTCATCCCATCTCTCCACTCCATTAGGAAACGCTGTGACTATTTACCCTCTCTAGCCTCCCAGGTGAGAAAATGTTTTTTGAGACGGTGGGCTTATTTTGTCTGCCAAGAGGAAAGAATTTCATAGTCTTGAGATAGGAGAAAGCAAGGTGCCTGGCTTTATTAACCTGCCTGTTTTTTCCAGTGACTTAGCAAGAAACTCCTTGGGAGGAGCGCAGGAAATTTTCTGTTGAGGTTGGGTTTGGGTGTAATTCCTATCAGTATTTTTGGCTAAGAAATTGTGCCTTTGAAGAGTACCAGATTTGTGGTCTCATTCTCAATGGGCGATGTCATGTCAAGGATACCCCCACCCCCTAAGAGACAATTGGGAGAAAATAAAATTACTGCTTTTCTTACCTTTAATTTCAAACACACCCTCCTAAAGATTTACAACCTTTAAAAGATCCAGTAACAGAAAGGTCATTTTAGCAATTCTCTTTTTGTTGGGTTGGCTTGTTTTGTGTGAAATTTCTTTTCTGGGGGTGGGATGGTGGAGACTTTGTTTGGGCCTCATACCAGTAATATTGTCTTCTCTCTTCATTTTGCCACAGCAGTGTTTGCTGTATTTCCCCCTGCAGTAGAGCTTCATTGCTGCAGGATTCAATCCCTTAATTAGGAATATTCTTAGTTGGGTATGCTAGTAATACTATGCTGAATTTACATTAAAAGCTTTAACTTTAAAATTTGATTTGGTATTAAGGCTTTAGCAAGCTTTTATTTCTAATGTGTCTTTCAGGACATAGTTGTGCAAATAATTGGCAGTTACAAATTGTGTTTTTTTTTTTTTATTAACACAGAATATGTATTTAGAGTAATTTACTCTTTCACGGTCTATTTAAAAGATCATTGTTTGATTTCAGAGGGAAGGATTTTCTGTAGTATATTTAAAGCTGTTATATATAATTTTAAGAGTCAGAAAGGAAACCAGTTTTTTCACAAAATATTTGTGCATATGTTGGTTTTGACAGAGCATACCCTGTTTTGGTACATCCTCCCACCCCCTTAAAAATAGGCTAATATTTGTGGCTGCTGTAAGCAGCCATTGAGCCGAGAGGACTGGGTGGAGTAAGGGTGCGCCAGCAAAGCTGTGAAATGCTCAGTTGCCCTTTCACTGGGTTTTTTCTCATCCTTAATGATTGTAAGGTTATTCAGTATTAATTGTAGGGACAATTAAGGCATTTCTCTATAGTGGATCTTAGAATCTCAGAATCTCAGTTTTTCTACCTTTTTTTTTTTTTTTTTTCTTAAAGAAGGGCATTGAGTAATTGGAATAAAGGCAGTATCCTTGCTCTGAAACAAGTACTTATTGTCCATGTGTGTGCATGTATTAAAAAAACTCCACATATATGCTCTGGATAATGTTTTTTTAATTATTCTAGCCAAATGGGTGTTAAATTAACGAATGCTAGGGATATTTGGCAACAAAAAGCATGGTGTAGTGAAAAAAAATCAAGTTAAGAATACTAATTTTCACTAAAATAGTTTTTTTTTTCTCTTGATGAACATCAAAGATGAGAAAATAGACAGTGGTTATTTTGTATTAAGAGCTCTTTAAATAGACCTTTTCTCTTGTGTTGCTTCTTGCATAGGACCTTTTCTGTGATAAAGAGCATAGCCCACTTTAGTTTCTTCTTGTAAAGAATTGTAAATATGACAATGTAATTCTGATGAACTTTATGAGTGTTGTAACTTTGTATTTACATTTTTTGCTAATTTTCATGTAGTTAGGAAGTAGAAAGGCTATTATGGTGATGGATGAGAACATTACTATATTGTGTCTCAAATATCTTTAGCCCTACTCTTCCTAGTTAAGAGTGGTGAGCCTCCACCCCAAGCTCACGGCCACCCAGGAGCTTACTGATAATTTGATGGAGAGTACAAATGTGCTTTCATTCCTGGTGAATCTTACTTAATTTGATGGAATCAGTTTTAAAAATCAATTTTTTTTTTTTTTTTTTTGGAGACACGGTTTCTCTGTGTACCCCTGGCTGTCCTGGAACTCACTTTAGACCAGACTGGCCTCGAACTCAGAAATTCGCCTGCCTCTGCCCCCCCAAGTGCTGGGATTAAAGGCATGCGCCCACAATTCTATATTTTTAAAAGTTTAATGAAGTCTGTTTGAATTTCTTTTTTTTTTCACTTGTTCATTTTTATGTGTTTATGTGCATCAATTTACAAGGATTACAGCTTTCCTGTCACCATGTAGGTCCTGTGGATTGGACTCTAGTCAGATTTAGTGGCACACATCTTTATCCACTGAGTGGTTTCACCACTTCTTTCTCTTGCTCCTTTGAGATGATGTCTTACTGTTATGTATAGCCCAGGCTGTCCTTGAATTTGCTGTGGAGCTAGTCCTGACCTTGAGCTCTTGATAGTTACAGACACTCTTGACTGGCTTAGCTCTCACTCCTATGTATCCTAAGCAGGCCTCTAACTGCCTTTTTTCTACCTTAGAAGCCGCCTGAGCTCTGCAAAGCAGGTGTGTGTCAACATACCACACTTTTAGTAGTGTTTGGTATGTTTTTAAGCTCTGTTATATACATAACTTTCTGGATAAAATATCCATATTATGAAGGGATTTGTTTCTGGGAATGAAACTCAGTATCTTATAATTGTTGGTTTTCTAGTTTAGAGCATCCACGTTACACGTCTGTTTTAAGAAAAGGAAAGTGGGACTGGTGAGATGGTTTAGTTACCACTTGCTGCTAAGCTTGTCAGTATGAGTTTGATCCCCAGTGTCCACACGGTGGACAGATCCAAGCCCCACAATTTGTCCTCTGACTGACACATACACATAATGGTGAAAAGGGAAAGTAAACGTTGCTGGCTCTTAGATTATATACAAAGCTATCTGGATATCTGGATGTGCATGGGTATAAATGACTTAATGCTTGTATTTTAAGTATCTGAAAAAGGGACCTTTTTGTTCATATATGGTTCATATTATTATTCACAATTGTCATCTCAGTAAGTGAACTATAGTAATTGTAGACCATGTCATTACTAAGGTAGCACTTTCTAGTTTGATTACATGAGTGTGTGTGGCTAGTTGTAAGTGTGAGTACAAGTGCACATATTGCGTCCTCTGAAGCCAGGTGGTTGTGATCTGCTCAGAACTAAACTCTGGTCCTCTGTGAGAACAGTAAATGCTCTTAACCACTGGACTCTCCCTCCAGACTAATATTATTTTACATTACTTATATTTGTGTGTGTGTGTGTTCTTTGTGTGGAGGAGGTCAGAGTACAAATTTAGGGGGGTACTCTTTCCACTCTTGAGTCTCAAAGTTCAAACTCAGGTTGGACAGGCTTGCAAGCAAGCACCTTTACTTTCTGAGCCATATTGCCCATTTTAAACAAGCCCCTTCTAGTACCCAGGAGGCAGAGGTGGATCTCTGTGAGGTCCAGGCCAACCTGCCTCAAACAAAGAAACAAAAACATGCCTTTCCCTTGCACCCCCCCAAAACAAAACCAAAAACTAAGTAAAAATAAAAAACAAGCCCAAAGCAAAATACAATACAAATCGAATGTTCAGTTCTAAGGCTGTGATATAAGGTTTTTTTGTTTGTTTGTTTGTTTTGGTTTTTTGCCCCAAAACTTAAAAAGTTAGCTTGCATACTTAGTTGGTTGTATGGCTGCACTAGCTTGTGGTCCTACGAAGAGACTGGGGTGGGGTGCTGGGGATAGATCTCAGGCTTGCCTCTTGGGCATTATCCATCACTGAACTAGCCCTGGACAGAATTTTTAATTGCTTCTAATAGAAGTCTGTTATAAAAGTATTTTATAATGACTGGTAGCCTACTTTTATAGACTTTAGAAGGAATCATTTGAAGTGAAAATTCTTTGTTACTGTTTTTTGTCTTGTGCAATATAATCAATACTTTTTTGGTTGATAAGTGTATTTAAAATAAAACTAAGCCATGTGGTAGCATAAGCTTTTGATCCCAAGAGTTGGGAAGCAGAGGCAGGTGGATTTTGAGGCCAGCCTGTTCTACAGCCAGGGTTACACAGAAAACCTGACTTGAAAAACCTGGGTGTGTTGATTTGGGGGTATTGATCTTTGTTTTTTTTTTGTTTTGTTTTTTGAGACATGGATTCTCTGTGTAGCCTTGTCTGTCTGTCCTGGAACTCACTATGTAGCTCAGTCTGGCTCTGAATCTCGACTCCTGAGCACTTGATTCAAGGCATAAGCCACTGCTACCATCATTAGGCTTGATTTTTTTTTTTTTTTTTAACAATGAAAAACTGAAGAGAAAAGCAAATTTACTTATATTTTGAAGATGCTTAGCTGTAGAATGAGTCCTAGTTTTAAAAGCCATTTTGGGAAATGTGTATGTCTTTTCTTTGTTCTGGTATGGGGGTCTCACATAGGCTAGGTTTTGAATTCTATATAACTTAGCTGTCCTTTAACTTCTTATCTTGCAACCTCAAAAAAAGAAAAAAGGCATTTCAAGAAAAAAGATGCTATTACAACATATTGTGTAAACATGATTAACTTCACTGACGTCTTCTTGGATTGTTTCAACAAGGTTACTGGTTTGGTATGATAATTTGTACGTTGCACGGTCACTTAAATAGAACTTTTAACTTCTATTAATTTTTGTCATTGGCACAAGAGGTAGTTTGTGGGTTTTTTTTTTTAAGATTTATTTATTATACATAAGTACACTGTAGCTGTCTTCAGACACACCAGAAGAGGGCATCAGATCTCATTATAGATGGTTGTGAGCCACCATGTGGTTGCTGGGATTTGAACTCAGGACCTCCAAAGAGCAGTCAGTGCTCTTAACCACTGAGCCATCTCTCCAGCCCAAGAGTTAGTTAGTTTTTAATTGCTACCCACGCTTTATACTCGCTGGGAACAGTCATCATAAGTACTTATTATTTTGGTTGCTTCTTTTTAAAAATTGGTGACTGTTAAAACAGGACTAATCTGTCAGGGATTCTCTAGACAATCTCTCAATAGTATTTATTTATTTTTTGAGACAAGGTTTCTCTGTATCCCTGGCTGTTTTGGAACTCACTCTGTAGACTAGGCTGGCCTTGAACTCAGAAATCTGCCTGCCTCTGCCTCCCAAGTGCTGGGATTAAAGAAAGGCATGAGCCACCACTCTCAGGCTCTCAATATTATCATTTAGCTGCGTCAAACATTATCTAGTTTGTCGCTACTGAATTTGGTAGCAATTTCTACTTTTCTTTCTCTTTTAAGTAGATGGGTATTTTCATCTATGAGAGAACTAAAATTCTACAAATTTCTTCTCCTGAAGTCACTTGGGAAGTAGTAGCTGGAGTGCCACCTGGGTGTTGGCTTACATGGTCAAATAGTTCTTTTCTATAGTGATTAACTCCTTTGGGAAAAAAAAAAATTTACAAATACTTAGTTTTCACATGTTTATACCACAAAGCACAAATATTAAGGGTCTATGATCAAAACAACTACAGAGCAGCTGTTTAAGAGGTGAACATTTTTATATTTGAAAATTCTCACAGGCTCTCCCTTAAATAATTAAACAATTTACATTTTATTTATTTAGTTGCGGGTGTGGGAACACATACCACATTCTGAGTTGGAAAAGTCAGAGGACAACTTTCGAGATTCTATTCTCTTTAAAATCATTTGGGTCCCAGAGATTAAACTCGGGTACTCAAAACTTGTTAGTAGACAGCTTTGCCAGCCCTTAAATGTTTTGTTTGTTTGTTTATTCTCTTTGAAACCAGTCCTGGCTCGGGTATAATTTGAAATGTTTTCATTTCGGATGGGATGTTGCACTAGCTTTCACTGAGCAAGCTCAGATGTCAGTGTTTTGCTTTTTTACTTTTTTAAAAATAAGCCTTGAAGAAAACTAAGTTCTGGAGGCTGGCAAATCAAGCATCAAGGTGCCAGGATCTGGTGAGACATCTTTTTGTTTTGTTTTCAAGACAAGGTCTCTCTATGGAAGGCGTGGGACACACTCCTGCCCAGCTCAGACCTTGCGGCATCATCACTTTGCCAGTGCAGCATATGATGAGAATGAGATCAAGTGTGTAAACTTGTTTCTCTGCTTTCTTTTCTTTAACCTTTTTTATCTTAATTTTGAAAATGGTGACTGTAGCATTCATTTATTGCCTGTATTGTTTAATTTGGCATTTGTTACCTTTGTTCTTGCATTGGATATTTTGCCGGTATAAGGCTTTAGGCATTTGAGTAGGGGTTGTCAGATAATATCTAACATTGCCTTTTAAAAATTTTATTTATTTATTTTATGTATATGAGTACACTGTAGCTGTACAGATGGTTGTGAGCCTACATGTGGTTGTTGGGAATTGAATTTAGGACCTACCTCTGCTCCCTCTGGTCGGTTCCAGCTAGCTCTGGCACAAAGATTTATTTATTATTATATCTAAGTACACTGTGGCTATCTTCAGACACATCAGAAGAGGGCATCAGATCTCATTACAGGTGGTTGTGAGCCACCATGTGGTTGCTGGAATTTGAACTCAGGACCTTTGGAAGAGCAGTCAAGTGCTCTTACCCACTGAGCCATTTCTCCAGCCCCTAACATTGCTTTAAAAATACTATTTTAGTGGGCAGTGGTAGTATATGCCTTTAATTCCAGCACTGGGAGGCAGGCCAATCTCATTTGTAGGCCAGCTTGGTCTACAGAGCAAGTTCCAGGAAGCCAGGGTTACACAGAGAAAGAAAGCCTGTCTCAAAAAAAACAATAAAAATTATTTTAATACTTTACACTTGATTGAATTCAGACTTATGTGAAATGTGATAAAAAAAGACTAGGAGTGTGACTCAGTAGCAGAGCAGGGTCATAGGCACAACCTGGCTCCATAGGTAAGTGTAAGGGAGAGAGAGGCCTAACGTTCTTTGTAAATAGAACAAAAATCTCTAGAGGTAAGGTATGAGAGTCAGGTGGGGCTAGTTCTTCTATAGAAGGTTAGTGTCTCAAAGAACAGGATCACATACTTTTACAGAATGCATTAACTAGATAAATTAAGGATGCATTTTGTTAATTTGCTCTTACATTGACAAGAATTGGCAGTTAAATCCTACTAGGAAATTTTTTGACAGTTTGCTGAAAATATTGAAACTTGGGGGAAATTTAAAAATTAAAAATATTTTTAAGTGTTGGCTTAAAACCTAGGGCTTTATATATGTGCTTTTAACACTGAGCTGTACTCCCCAGGCCAAATATTTTAACTTTTGAAGTATTGTAAAAAGTCTTATGTTTGGAGTCATCAAGGTGGCTCAGCTACTAAAGGCATTAGTGACCTGAAAACCTAGTGACCTGAGTTGGATCCCCAGAACCCATATACAAGGATAGAATCATTCCACACTGTTTTCTGTAGGTGCACCAAGGCATAATATATATGGTCCCACATACACACATCATTCTTTTTCTTTTTTTTTTTTTGGTTTTTTGAGACAGGGTTTCTCTGTATAGCTCTGGCTGTCCTGGAACTCACTTTGTAGAGCAGGCTGGCCTCCAACTCAGAAATCCACCTGCCTCTGCCTCCCTTACCTTACTATACAATTTAGCCATATATAGTTCTTAATGGATTTTTTTTTACAGGTTTGTTTGCTTTTTTACTTTTTTGAAGTAGGATCTTGTGGTTTTATTGGGGGGTGGGTTGACAGGGTCTCACTATGTATGTGGTATGTGTCTTTGCCTGGCCTGGAACTTGGAGAGATCCATCAGCTGCCTGAGTCCTGGGATTAAAATCATGCTACCTTGTAATGTGGTCTAGTTTAAGCCTGCAACTTCTTCACTAAAGTAATCCTTTTGCCTCAGCCTCCTAAGATTAGAATTACAATATGTATCATTATATCTGCCCCCAAAGAAGATTGAAGTACTTCAGTTAAATTAATAAAAAAGTATTTTGACTAATTAGAAACTGAATATTTGTTTTTTATACCAATGTGTTAAAGATCCCTCAAAAGTCAAAGAGAGGTAGGATTCCTTCAATTGGAGTTACAGGCAGTATTTTGAAAAGACTCTTTTAAGTAATTGGAGCAGACACTGGGGAAGAGCATCTTGGTAGAAACAACAATATGTTGGTACAAGAGCATGGAAACTTTTTACATGTATACTGGTAGAGTTTGGGAGGGGAGAATGTGGGTTATGAGGATGGAAAATTATATGAGCTAAACTGATATAATTTGTATGTTCTGTATAGCTAGTAGGTAATTTAGAAGTCATTAAACAAGTTCTAGCAAAGGCAAGCATTCTGATCAATTGTGTATCACATATTTTATATGGGTGGCAACAAAGATGATAGATCGCAGTGTGAAGGTCACAGTTTTTCAGAAAAGAATGAAAAGAATGATTACTGTTTGAACTATGGCAATGAAGATTATTGACTGGAGAACGAGTGAAGTAGAATTGTGAATACTAAGTGCAGTGGGAATAGGAAAGTATAGATAGTAGCTTGAGTGAGAAAATGGAATTGAGAAACAACTTACCGAATAAGAGTTGAATAGGGGCTGGTGAGATGGCTCAGTGGGTAAGAGCACCCGACTGCTCTTCCGAAAGTCCAGAGTTCAGATCCCAGCAACCACATGGTGGCTCACAACCATCCGTAATGAGATCTGACTCCCTCTTCTGGTGCATCTGAAGACAGTTACAGTGTACTTAGATATAGTGAATAAATAAATCTTAAAAAAAAAAAAAGAGTTGAATAGGATAGTAAATAAAGCTGTTAGATAAATTTTCTTTCTCTTCTTTTTTTTTATTGGATATTTTCTTTATTTACATTTTAAATGTTATCCCCTTTCCCAGTCCCCCCTGAAACCCCTATCCCATCCACCCTCTCTCCTTGATAATTCTCTCTCTTTTTTTTTTTTTTTTTTTGAGAAAGGGTTTCTTTGTGTAGCCTTGGCTGTCCTGGAACTCACTGGCTGGCCTTGAACTCAGAAATCCGCCTGCCTCTGCCTCCAGAGTGCTGGGATTAAAGGCGTGCTCCGCCACGCCCGGCCTCCTTGATAATTCTTAAACCACAGTTCTTAAGTCCTTCCTCCCTAGCTTTCTTTTTTTTTTTTAAATTTTATTTTATGTATGTGGGTGCTTTGCCTGAATTTGTATGTGTGTACCATGTTTGTGCTTGTTACTGGAGGAGTCCAGAAGAGGGTATTGGATCTTCTGGAACTGGAGTTAAGAAAATTTGTGGCTTGCTAGAGATCAAACAGGTTCTCTGGAAGACCAGGAAGTGCTTTTAACTACTGAGCTATGTCTCCCCAGTTTGTGAATGACTAATCTGATTCAAAAAGATCAGATTGATTGTATTTTTCCTGGCAATTTAGAAATCCAGGCTGTACAGAACTGCCACTGACCTATGCCTCTAGGCACCAAAGTGATTGTCTTAGTCAGGGTTTGTATTCCTGCACAAAACATCATAACCAAGAAGCAAGTTGGGGAGGAAAGGGTTTATTCAGCTTGTATATACCTCCATATTGCCCTGCACAAAACATCATAACCAAGAAGCAAGTTGGGGAGGAAAGGGTTTTATTCAGCTTGTATATACCTCCATATTGCTGTTCATTGCCAAAGGAAGTCAGGACAGGAACTCACACAGGGCAGGAACTTTGAGGTGGAAGCTGAGGCCATGGAGGGGTGATACTTACTGGATTGCTTCCCCTGGCTTGCTCAGCTTGCTTTCTTATAGAACCTACCAGCCCAGGGATGGCATCACCCACAATGGGTCCTCCTTCCTTTGATTGCTAATTGAGAGACTGGATCTTACAGCTGGATCTCATGGAGGCATTTTCTCAAGGGATGTTTCTCTGTGATAACTCCAGCTTGTGTCAAGTTGTCACACAAAACCAGCCAGTATGATGATATTTAAACTTTTGTTGCTTGACTCCAAAATTCTATTCATTAAGACATCAGAAATATAGAACTGGTCAGAAATGGTGGTGTTTGTAATCCCAGTTTCTACAGAAGCTGACCTATCACAAACAAGGTCAGGGCCAGCCTGGGCAACACATTCAGGACCTTGTTTTATAAACCAAACCAAAATAAGCAACACAAAATATGGGACTAAATTCTGCCTGTAATGGACCTGTGTACAGTCATAAGTATTCTTGAAATTTTAAGTTTTATTTTTATTTACCTTTTTTGCTTTGTTTGGGTTTTTTTGTTTGTTTTGAAACAGGGTCTTTCTACATAGCCCTGGATTTACTGGAACTCACTATGTAAACCTGTAGATCAGGTTGGCTTTGAATTTAGACATCTGCCTGTCTCTGCCTCCTGAATGCTGGGATTTAAAATATGCACTACAATGCTTATCTAAGTTTTATTTTTAAATTATGTGTCTGTGTTTGGATTTATACATGTGAATGCAGGTGTCCACAGAGGCCAGAGTAGGCATCCAGTCCTCTGGAACTGAAAGACAGGTGCTGTGAACTCTATGGTATGGTTGTTAGGAATCAACTTTGGGTCCTCTGGCAGAACAGGTAGTGGTCTTAACCTGCTCTATTGCTAGCATCATTTTGTTTTTTAATTATATAATACATTATGTATACAGAAAAAAATTACGTAACAAAATGCCTATGTAACTACTATTAAAGCTTTAAAAGAATAAAGTATTACAGTTGCAATTGTATATATCCCTTTTGTACCTATTCTCAATCCTGTCTTGTTTCTTCCTAGCTACATGCCTCCTGTTTGTATATATTCCTTTTTTGTTTCTTTGAGACAGGATCTCACTTTATAACCCTGCCTGTCCTGGAAATCTCTTTGTAGACTAGGTTGGCCTCAGACTCAAAAATCTGCATGCTTCTGACTCCTGAGTGCTAGAATTAAAGGTATGTGCTACCTACCACACCTGGCTATATATGCCTTAAAACAAAATAAAACAAAAACCCAAAGCAAAAGTAAGTGTGTGTGTAATATTTACAGAAAAACTTACTTCTAGTTGTTTCTTTCCTTTTACCTGTGAGTCCTGAGATTAGGGATAAGGTGGTCAAGATTGGTGATGAGCTTCTTTCACCTGCTGAGCCATCTCTCTTGTCCTGGTTTTTTATATTAAGTGCACATCAGGAAACAATGTGAGTGATACTTCACCTAGTAGAGTGTGTGTGTGTGTTGTTGTTGTTGTTGTTTTCTTTTTTAAATATATTGTATGTAAATACAATGTAGCTTTCTTCAGACACACCAGAAGAGGGAATCAGGTCTTGTTATGGATGGTTGTGAGCCACCATGTGGTTGTTGGGATTTGAACTCAGGACCTCCAGAAGAGCAGTCGGTGCTCTTTACCACTGAGCCATTGTTCCAGCCTGAGTATTTTAAAGATAGAAACAGTTAACAGTCGTTTTCTGAGAACTAACATTGCACTGTTTAGAATGCTGGTGTGAATATGGGTAAAGTATTTGCAGATGAGATTGTTTTTGCATGCAGAATTTATCCTTAGGTTAATTAAAATGTTTTTCTCTTAGTAATTTTTATGATTTGGATTTAAATATAGAATGATTAAAATTGTTAGCATCAATTTTAGATCACAAATCCCTGAACTTTCTCCTTTCCCCCCCTCATTTCCTTGACCTTGAAAACCTGAGTTTATTCATTTACTTAGCTAGAGGTTACATGCTAACCACTTTCAAGTCAGACTAAGTTTTGCAGGAAATAATAAAAAGAAAATGATGTGTTCCTGTGCTACTCTGTGCACCGGTGGGCCACCTGGCTCCAGCAGGGCGTTCTCATCTCAGCATACTCTGGCCCAGGGCTCCCAAGACGTCTCTACCTGACTCAGTACTTTCCCTTGGCGGGTCATTGTCATGCCAGCCCCATGCAATCATCGCCCACCTCGGGGTTAGATATCACAATACCCAGTAACCTGGTAAAATCAAAACTCTTGAAGCTTATAATTAACCAGTCACACACACACACACACGCACACACACATATATATAAAACAATAAGTTCTCAATTCACAAGATGCCCACCCAATAATTTCAGGGCCAATTGATAATGATACAAGCTGCCCACCTACATTAGACAATTTACTCCTATTATTTTATCCCAATGTGAAATTATATGTACCTGTGGCTATTTAAAGCCATGCTGAATCTGAATCATCCTGTTTGTTGTCCTCCATCTTGCTTCCTCTTTTCTCTTCCAAGTCAGCTCGCTCTGTCCCTGCAACTCTTAGCTCCACCTCCCTTTTCCCTGTCCAATCACAGGCCTCCTGCTTCAGTAGTATTTAAATTAATTGGACAGGGAAAATCCTGCTACAACTAAGTTTGTAAATATATTTCTTTTGGCCTTGTATAACTAAAAAGGTTTTAGGGGCTGGATAGATGGCTTTGTGGTTAAGAGCACCGATAGCTCTTCCAGAGGTCCTGAGTTCAACTTCCAGCAACCACATGGTGGCTCACAACCGATGCTCTCTTCTGATTTGTCTGAAGAGAGTAAAAGTGTACTCATGTACATAAAATAAATAAATCTAGGGGGGTGGGAAAAAAACAACCCTGAGTTTAAAAAAAAAAAACAAAAGGGCTGGAGAGATGGCTCAGAGGTTAAGAGTACTGACTGCTCTTCCAGAGGTCTTGAATTCAATTCCCAGCAACCACATGGTGGCTCACAACCATCTATAATGGGATCCAATGCCCTCTTCTGGTGTGTCTGAAAACAGCTATAGTGTAGTGTATTCACATATAAAATAAATAAATTTTTTTTTAAAGATTTATTTATTTATTATATGTAAGTACACTGTAGCTGTCTTCAGACACTCCAGAAGAGGGCGCCAGATCTCGTTACGGATGGTTGTGAGCCACCATGTGGTTGCTGGGATTTTGAACTCTGGACCTTCGGAAGAGCAGTCGGGTGCTCTTACCCACTGAGCCATCTCACCAGCCCTAAATAAATTTTTAAAAGAAGTTTTTAACCTATATTTATATTTGTACGGTCTCCTTTCAGATCAACCTGAACACCATGTGAACATAGCTCAGCTGTTAATCCTAGCAGTAAGGATAAGGAGAGATATCTAGGTTCAGGGTCTACACAGTAAGACCCTGTCTCAATAATAATAATAATAATAACAACAACAATAACAATAATGGCTTAATGGGTAAGAACACTGGCTGATCCTCAGTTGAACTTGGGTTCAATTCCGAGCACCCACATGGCAGTTTACAATGACAGTTAACTCCTGTTCCAGTGGATCCAACACCTTCACACAGAGACAAGACATGCACGTAGGCAAACTACCAATGTACATAAAATAAAAGTAAATTATTAAAAAAAAAAAACTAAAAAAAAAGTTTATAACTTGTGTTGTTCTCTATAGAAATTAGTTTATGATTCATACCTTTTTTGTGTCCAGATTATTGAGGACTACCCCACAGTGCAGTGAATGATTATTAACAAGACCTAAAACTATATAAATCATGGAGTTCTGTGCACAATGCCAGATAGTGTTTTATACCCTCAGATTCTAGAAAGACTTTAAGCAGAATTTAAAATTGGTATAATCCTATTCACTGTGTACCCCTGACTAGCTTGGAACTTGATACTAGACCAGGCTGGCCTTGAATCTGCAGAGATCAATGGCCTCTGCCTCTCGAGTGCTGGGATTGATTAAACGTGTGCCATCCTGCTTGGTACAGAGTATAAGAGAAACTCAGAAAAACTGCTAGAAATAAATTGCTTTGACAGAATACAGTTCCTACAAACCAGGACTCAGATTTCAGCGTAAAATAAATGTTGGGAAAATTTTTTGTTGTTGTTTTGGTGATTTGTTTTGCTGTGTAGCCCAGTTCAAACTTTGATCTCAGCCTCCAAGAGCTGGGGTGTGTTCTACTGCACCTTCTTAGTGTTATGGGTTTTACTAATTCCTGTAATAAATACAGCTTTGCCTTTTTCTCAAACACAATTCACCTTTATTTAGAAGTATTTATTTGTTTTCTTTGACCGTATGAGAGTTAACATGTCTTTGTCACTTCTGACCTTCTGGAATTTATTAGAGTACAGATAAACAGCCTTTCCAGCTGTTTGCTATCTTTAGCCTTTATAGTAAGGCTGTATTTCCTAACTACTCAAAATTTGCACTTAATTTTTTCCACATTATTTCCTTTTCCAAAACCTGCCTCAAAGAATTGTCAGCCAATTCCATCTCTTTTTAAAATCTTTTAGTTTATAATGCTGACGTAGTCAGTTAGAACAACAGTTCTGTCAGTATTTTTACCCTGCCTTCCTATCCCTAGCCTTCTAGCTTTTAACTGTATTGTGTGTCTCTTTAGTGGATTGTATTTTGTTAAGCTTTATGTTACAGTATAGAGCCTATCAAGACATAATCAATAAATCCATTAGCTCACATCTTCAGTTATTTGTTAAGTTTCTTAAGGGCAGACACTACTAACATTTTTTTTTAAATTGTGTGGTTTTTGCATGTACATTTGCTTGTGTGCCCTAGCTCCTGTGTGGAGGTCAGAGAACAGTTTTCAGGAGTTGGATTTCCCCTTCCACTCTGTGGGATGCGTGGCATGCACATCATTAGGTTTGATGGTGAGCAAGCACCTTTACCTGCAGAGCCATCTTGCTAGCTCCATTTCTAAGTTATTTGTACAAATGGAGACAAACATTAGTGTGGATAATAGTTAGAAACCAGTTGAGGAATACTACTTTTATAACTTCTGAGCAGTTGCTGTGAGATCAGCCTATAGGATCAAGATCATACCCTAGAGAAAACATCTTGGGGCTGGGGACATATTTCAGTGGGTAGTGTGCTTGTTGTGGCATAACCATAACAACTTGAGTTTGTATCCTCAACATTTACATAAGACGTGTCTCTCTCTCTCTCTCTCTCTCTCTCTCTCTCTCTCTCTCTCTGTGGGGGGGGGAGAGGAAGGGGGAGAGAGATATGGTGATGATGATGATGTAGGGTGTGTCTAAACCCAGCTCTTGGGGTGAGGCAAAGAGAAATGCCCATTCTGGGAGCTCACTGGCCAGACAGTAGCTAATTGGTAAATTCTTGGGGCCAAGAGAGACCTTACTTAAAAATACAAAAAAAATATATAAGGTAGAAAGTGATAGAGGAAAGACACCTAATGTCAGCCCCAGCCTCTTGCAGTAACATACAGAAAAAGAGAATACTATCTTCAAAACCAAGAACAAATACCAGACTGTTTAAAGGCCCTTCCTACTCCACTGATATAAACACCCTTCAACTCAGTGCCCCTCCTTTCTACTCCCTTAGGTTCTCTCCCTCTCAACTGGTTACTTGTCCAACCTCTTGACCTATGGTTCACTTCGTTTAATTCTGTTTACAGAACCATTTTGGATTAATGGTGTCTTCCAGGGCTGAGCCACACAAGGGTTTTCTAGTTCACAATCTTGTGTTTTACAGTGTGATCAAATATCCTGCAGCATTGTAGTTAAAAAGACATGGTGTTGGGGATGGGGGTGCCAGCAGAGGCAGGCTGATCTCTGAGTTTTTGAGGCTAGCCTAGTCTACAGAGTGAGTTCCAGGACGGCCAGGGCTACACGGAGAAACCCTATCTTGAATAAAACAAAAGATAAGGTACACCAGTTGTGTGTGTGTCTGTCTGTCTGTGCACGTGTCTGTGCTTATGTCAGAGTCTATGTTAATCTGTGTGTGTGTTTACTTGTAGAGGACCCAAAAGATGGCATGGCATCAGATCCCCTGGAGCTAGTGGTACAGGCACTTAAGAGCTGGCTAGCATGGGTGCTGGGCAATACAATTGAGTTTTCTGGAAGAGCAGGATGCATTCTTAACCTCTGGGCCATCTCCACAGCCCCTTACATGGATATTTTTTTATTGTTCATGACTAAGCTTTTTTCTCTTCTGTTTTGAGGTTAAAGGCAGGATCTTATATATTCTAGGCTGGCCTCAAACTTGCTCTGTAGCTAAGGATGACTGCTTTCTACCTCTTGGATGCTGGGCTAACACATTCACCAACAATAACCTATTTGGGTTTAATTTTTTTAAAAAATCATAATTATAGACCATTCTAGTTGAGTTTGTCTTAGTATCTCTTGAAAATATTAGAAGAACCCAGAACAGCAATGTACATGCTAAAGGTAATAAAAAGTTGAAGTATTAGTTTTGAGGCAGCTGGTCGATTTTTTTTTTTTTTTTTTCTTTTCCTTTCTGTAGGATTTTTACAATCACTGTATTGCTCTGGTACATGCTAATGCCAGTCTTTAAGAAAGAATAAAGGTTTGTTCGGAGTGGTGCCGCAAGCCTAGAATCAAAACATGGAGGGAGGGCACAAAGGCAAGGGGATCCTTGAATTTGAGGGCTGTTTGGTCTGCAAAGTGAGTTCCAGGGCTACACAGAAACCCTGTCTCAAAAAAAAAAAAAAAAAAAAACCAAGCCGGGCATGGTGGCGCACGCCTTTAATCCCAGCACTTGGGAGGCAGAGGCAGGCGGATTTCTGAGTTCGAGGCCAGCCTGGTCTACAGAGTGAGTTCCAGGACAGCCAAGGCTACACAGAGAAACCCTGTCTCGAAAAACCAAAAAAAAAAAAAAAAAAAACCAAACCAAATTTACATCCAACCCAACCCCAAGTAACTGAACTTGATGAATCTAACTGACTAGATTTTAGAATTTGTTTGGCTTTTTAAAAGAGAAAAGAGACTGAAGTGATGTAGTGTATTTGCTTTCTGAGACTACATTACAAATTGGTCTTAATCTTACTATGATTCGTAGGGTAATTAGGGAACAAAAGATTGCCTATTTGTGTACTAATTACTGTGAATTTATTTTAGAGATAGAATGAAAAATATGCCAAGAGTTGCTGCTTTGGAGGAGCATTGTTCAGCTATCACAGCATATAATTACAGTGCAGTGTGAGAAGTCTTAAATGTGTGTACAAGGTACTAGGAAATCACAGGGGTTACTTTGCTTAACTGTTTCATATAAAAACATGTAAAGGTGAAGAAAACTCAGGGTCTGCTTTTATGGTAGCTGCTGAAAGTTTTGGTAATATTAATTAAATATTCATGAGTATTAAATTGAACTTGCAAATAAAAATTTGAAGTTTTACAGGACATGACCCTAATAATAGTGTTTTTTTTTTTTTTTTTTTTTTATGCACACATACCACATCACATATATGGAGGTCAGAAAACAACTTGCTGAGTCTGTTCTTTTTCATTGTGTGGGTCAAAACAAAAACCTAGAAACTGGGTGTGTATTAATTTATGCTGCTGAGGATCAAGCTCATGGCCTTGTATACATTAGGCAAGTAAGTACTCTACAATGAGCCGTCTTCCAATAGCACCCATAAGATTTGCTGACAATGTTAGTTTTCAGTTTTCTTTTTCTTTTTTTTTTCTTCTGTAATTTTGCTTTTAATCTTTTAATACTAGCTAGCCTTTATACTGCTTTCTGTTAATTTATTTTTATGGTAGTGGTAGGATTTGGCTCTTACTATATAATTTGCTGTAGTCAAGGTTGACCTTGAACCTGAAACAAGTCTGCCTTGGCCTCTGGAATACTAGGATTATAGGCTCTTCCACCACTCCCTATTTACTGTCTGGTTCAATCATTCGTTCGTTCTTTTTCTCTCTCCTTCCTTCCTTCCTTCTCTCCTCTTCTTCTTCCTCTTCCTCCTCCTTCTTCCCCCCTCCTCCTTTTTTGTTTTTGTTTTGTTTTCAAGACAGGGTTTCTCTGTAGACCAGACTGGCTTCAGACTCGCAGATAATCCACTTGCTTCTGTCTTTTGAGTGCTTGGATTAAAGGTGTGCACTACTATCTGGCTCTTTATTGGGGGTGTGCATCAAAGTCATAAGGATTACATTTTATCTGTTGAATAAAATTAAAATATATATGCTTCTGCATTTTTGAGAATGAGGCCTAGCTACTGTTTTCAGAGTTTCTTAGGTGATTCTGATGAACAATTCTAGTCTGTATTTAAATAGTTAACTATAGCAAAATTATTTTGAGAAAACAGTGTATGTCCCCTTTATTGTTCTTTCTCTGAAGTGCTTTCTAGTATAAAGAATTATTGCTTTATTTACTTAAACTGGTATGTGTTCTCCCTTGACAGCTTTCAGTTAATAGAATAATAGACTCCCAAGTTATGTTCCAGTACAGGAGTATAATTTAGTGTAGTTTTCATATTATGTAGTAATTTCTTGCCATCATAGAATTTCAGTAAGCCAAGAAATAGTGGCTGAGCAGTGGTGGCGCACGCCTTTAATCCCAGCACTTGGGAGGCAGAGGCAGGTGTATTTCTGAGTTCGAGGCCAGCCTGGTCTACAGAGTGAGTTCCAGGACAGCCAGGGCTACACAGAGAAACCCTGTCTTGAAAAACAAAACAAAACAAAAAAACACACAAAAAGAACTAGTGGATTTAGGGCTGGAGAGTTGGCTTTTTAAGAGCATTATTTACTCTTGCATAGGACTCACGTTTGATTCCCAGAAGCCACATGTTGGCTCATACTGTCTTACTCCAATCCAGGGCATCTGACATCCTCTGGCCCCAGACACTCCCATGATATGCACACATTTAGGGAAACCATTCATACACATAAAATTTTAAAAAACTTGGCTGGGCAGTGGTGGCGCACGCCTTTAATTCCAGCACTCGGGAGGCAGAGGCAGGCGGATTTCTGAGTTCAAGGCCAGCCTGGTCTACAAAGTGAGTTCCAGGACAGCCAGGGCTATACAGAGAAACCCTGTCTCAAAACAAAACAAAACAAAAACAAACAAACAAAAAAAAAACTTGAAAAATTGTGGATTTAGTAGAATAGAGTATGCTTATTGGGAAACTTTATTAGGAAATAGCACATCTTCATATTACAGATTGTTTAAAGCAATGTGCCAAGCATGCCTATACATGAACTTTGCAATGCCTAGCTACGTGTTTGCAATTATGTAAGTGTAGACTAACACTAAAGTAAGTTTAAAAGAAAAAAATGTGACCTTAAAATAAGTATTTGTCTTCTTTTTTTTAAAATACGTTCTCTGATTATAGACATGTATCACAAAAACAGCATCTGAGGTTTTATTTTCTGGGCTGAGGAGCTGTCTATAATAAAGTCCTAACAATTCTTAGTTTCTTTAAAACTGTCAGAGGTTCAAAATGACTTATGAAGTTAAAGCAAACACCCTTTTTACATTTGGGAGCTATGAATAATCTTTGTTGAAAAAGAACACTATTTTCTAGTTTGTTGTATGTTTGAAAAAGGTTTTTTACTTAAAAATATTTTTATGTGTATGGATATTTTGCCTACATGCAAGTCTGTGTGACATGCAGTTAGTACCTTGGAAGACTGAAGGTATTAGACTGGAATTACAGGTGCTTGTGAGCCGCCATGTGGGTGCAAGTATTCAAACCTGTGTGTGGCATGGTGGTGGGGGAGATAAAGTGTAGCTTTGGCTGTCTTGGAATTTGCTTTGTAGTTCAGGCTGGCCTTGAACTCATAGATCCCTACCTGCCTGTGCCTCCAAAGGGAATTTATGTACCAGGGTATCTAGCTAAGGTTTTTTACTTTTCCTAACCCTCAAAGGATATTAGTTTTCACAGAGAATACCAAGGGAATAGCTGCTAAACTCCCCCAGTAAACTATTAGTAGCTTTTTAGAAAAATCTAGTGTACTTCTTTTATTTACGAATAGAGTTCTTTGGCTAGGTGGTGGTTATGCATGGCCTTTTAATCCTAGTACTTGGTAGGCTGAGGCAGGAAGATCTCTGAGTTTGAAGCCAGGCTGGTCTACAGATCAAGTTCCAGGACTACAAAGAAACCTTGTTTCTGAAAAACCAGGGGGAAAATACAGTTCTTCAAATCAGGCCTCTGTGGTACTTAGGTTCCCTTTGTATATATTCTCTTCCACTTTAAACATTGAACTTGTAATGATTTTCTTTGAGCAAACCAAGTAAAGTTAAGCAATATGAGAGTACTTATTCTAGTATCCTTTCTTGTTGATGAGACAGCGTCTCATTTTGCAGCTCTGGCTGTTCTGGAACTCACTAGCCTATGCTGGCCTCAAACTCACACAGATCTGCTTGCTTCTGCTTGCCTAAGGCATGAGCCATTATGTCCAACTATCCTGTACTCTTTAGGATAGTCTAAACCCCTATAATTAAAGGGATATATTTTACTGTAACTATAACTGGCAGGATTTGCATTCACCTACTTGATTTTAAGAAATTAAAAGTGAAGGCTGACAGACTAAAAGGGAAGAATTGCTGTTCTGGTGTGAAGGATATGGAAAATCTTTACTCATAGATCTTCTACTGCTAGCTAAGACCCATCTGTATTATAAAGAGTAATTGGCCTTACTCAGGGTATGCTGACCTTTTTTTAGGGTATGTTGATTTAAATAGTAATCCTATCTAAAATACCTACAGTCACAGCTACATTAATGTATGGCCAAATATTTGAGTACTAAGGCTTTCTTAGCCAAGCTGACACACAAAATTAACTATCACAGGGAGTATAATAGAATACATGTTTTTTAGTGAAAGGTCACATCAAGTGATTGATAATACCAGAAAGCAGTGGATGTCTAGTTTGGACTTAAAAATTTGAATGTAAGTCTGTTTGATCTAAAGCCCAAAACCTACTTTGATAATCAAATCTATAGCACTTCTACTTTCAGCTCTTTGCTTTAATTTGGGAGCTACTACACTTGAGAATGGTAGAAGTGATTCTTGGTGGGGGGAAAAAACTCAGGCTGGCCTTAAATCCATATTCTCCCATGTAACCTAAGTCTGTGTGAAGGAAATTGGATAAAATGGCTTACTTAGGAATACACCTGTACTCTGAGTGGTAGTATATATTAATGTTTTAGAATTATACACCAATAATGATCATGCCTAACCATTTTTATTGCATCTAAATCTCATTCCCTCTCTTTCCTCTATTACTCCTCTGAGATTTGTGGTGGTAAGAACTGTGTGTGTGTGTGTGTGTGTGTGTGTGTGTGTGTGAGTGTGAGGTTTGTCTGCCATGGAACTACGTCACAGGTCTACTTTTAAAAGGCTTTATATGCAAAATACCTAATTAGATAAAACCAAGAGAATAGTGAATTTTGTAATTTTTTAATAATCAGTTTTCTAATCAGTATTCAGATTTTTCCAAGCATCTCTGCTCATTGCTTTATTTTATAGTTTGTTTGGATTGAGATCTAAACATTGTTCATAAAATGCAGATGGTGAATATCTCTTTATCTTTTACTTGATTTATTTATTTTTGAGACAACCCAGACTGG
Organism: Mus caroli; assembly: GCF_978045245.1. Lineage (NCBI taxonomy): Eukaryota > Metazoa > Chordata > Mammalia > Rodentia > Muridae > Mus > Mus caroli. The sequence goes on from NW_028227268.1 coordinate 47,972,087, forward strand.
CCTTAAAACTCATAATTTAGCCAGGATTTTACTTGAGCTAGTGAAGATACTCTTGTCTTAACCTCTTGAATACTGTGATTGGAGGTTTGAGCCAACTTGTCTTTGAATCCTCAGGTTCCTTTTCTGTCTTTCTTTTCTTGAAGAAACTAAATAATTTGCTTTCTAAGGCTATTTGTTCCCCTGCCCTTTACTTATTACAAATTGATAGAGTCAGAGACTTGATCAGATTGATTTTATAGTAACAATATTTCAGTATTCTTTCACTACACTAGTATAAAATACATAGGTATAATTGTACATCCTGTTTGTCTAATATTATAGTAGCCTTTTTTTAGAGTATCTACAATTAAAGCTGGGAGTATTTTGCTTATATTGAAATTAAAATTCTTTAAAACTTGCCAGGTAGTGGTGGTGCACGCCTTTAATCTTGGCAGTTGGGATGCAGGGGCAGGCATATCTCTGTGAGGCCAGCCTAGTCTACATAGTGAGTTCCAGGACAGTTAGGACTACATACCTTGTCTCTAACAAACAAAAAATTCTTTATAATTTTTTGTTGTTGTTGTTTTCTTTTGTGTCTATTTTTTCCCATCAATGTTTAAGCATCTTTTTTTTTTTTCTTCGAGACAGGGTTTCTCTGTGTAGCCCTGGCTGTCCTGGAACTCACTCTGTAGACCAGGCTAGCCTCGAACTCAGAAATCCGCCTGCCTCTGCCTCCCGAGTGCTGGGATTAAAGGCGTGCACCACCACGCCCGGCAATGTCTAAGCATCTTAACTGGCAGAGAAAACAAATGCTTATATTTACCTGTAAAAATTTTTATGGTATCATCTTTACTCTTTCTTATCCATTTAAACTGTTTTCTAGCCAGGCATGTTGATGCATTCCTGTAATCCAGTACCTGGTAGGCTGAGGTGGGAGGGTTGCCAGGCCAGTTTTTGTTGTTTTTAAATAATTAATACTGTCATGTTAAGCCATTTTTTTTTAACATTTGGCCAAAACCATTCTCAACAAGGTTATCAGTGAACTTCGTGCTGAATGCATCCAACGATTTTGGTGTCTGTGATGGACCTTTACTTCCTTGATTGCTTTTTCTCATCCTCACTTGTAGTCAATCACCCTTTCACAATGCCCATATATTCTTATATACTCACACATACAGAGACTCTATACTTACATACTCACTCAAATATATACACCCTGTACCTCCTTTTTCTTTTTTAATATTATTTTATTTATGAGTACACCCTCTTCAAAAGAGGGCTTTAGATCACATTACAGATGTTGCAAGCCACCATGTGGTTGGTGGGAATTGAACTCAGGTCCTCTGGAAGAGCAATTGATGCTCTTAACTGCTGAGCCATCTCTCTAGCCCCCACCATTTTCTACAGCAGCTATATATTAATAATAGAAATTAAACAGGCAAATTTGCTATGTTGCTGGATGTGGTGGTGCATGTCTGTAAACCTAGTATTAGAAGCTGAGGCAGGAGGATTGTTAAGAGTGGTAGGCAACCAGGGCTACCTTGTTAGACTCCCAGCTCAAAAATAGCAACAAAAGTACTGTTTTGCATCATTAGATCATTGAAAGTAGTAGTTTTAACTACATAAAGTATGGCTGGGTTTGGGGATACTACCTATGTCTGAAACACTTACGGGGCCAGGAGGATGCCTGGTCTACATAGCAGTTTTTGGGGTTTTTTGTTGTTGTTGTTGTTTTGTTTTGTTTTTTTGTTTTTTGTTTTTTTGGGGGGATAGGGACTTACTTTAGCATTGACTAATTTGTTTTTTAAACTGTAGGTTGACTATATCATCTAATATACACATTAATTAGCATTATAATACTGCAGTTATGTTCTATAATTAATAGTTTAGTAATAATAAAATTTTAGGTGAGGGGAATAATTATATTTTTTCTTTCTTTTTAGGTGGAATGAACCTTACTTGTTGACTGGTTGCTGATTGGATTCACTTGAAAAAAAGAATCATTTTTCCCTCTGTGGAAGCCACATAGTGGCATATTTAATTCAAATCCAGGGATCACAACTTTTGATTTTTCTGGAGGGACATACCACTATATCAAATAAGCTTGACATTAAAGCCAAAATGGTGCTGTCCCAGAGACAACGAGATGAACTGTAAGTTTCTGTTTTCTGCTACTTAGAAACCTCTTATAAACTAGGCATGAGTAACTAGGCCTAGGGTGGTAAAGACAAGCCCATCCATCATCTTCTACCTTGGAAGTTCATGGCTAGTCCTGGGCTACCTGAAACCTTGTCACAAAAGATGGGAGAAAAACCAGGGTGGGAACAAAACTGGTTTTTGTTTTTGTTTGTTTGGTTGGTTTTTGGAGACAGGGTTTCTCTGTGTAACCCTGGCTGTCCTGAAACTCACTCTGTAGACCAGGCTGGCCTTCAACTGAGAAATCTGCCTGCCTCTGTCTCCCAAGTGCTGGGATTAAAGGCGTGTGTCACCAGTGACCAGCAGTAGCAAAATACAATGCAGTCTTGGGAAGTCCCAAGTTTAAAGTATTTTTACCAGCATCTGCTATATTAGTGTTGACACTGTCTTGCCTTCAAATTTGGACCTTCTTTTAGCAAGGAATTACTTACTTCATACATACGTACGTACATACATACATACATACATACATACATATATACATACATACATACTCGGGAAGCAGAGACAGGCAGATTTCTGAGTTCGAGGCCAGCCTGGTCTACAAAGTGAGTTCCAGGACAGCCAGGGCTATACAAAGAAACCCTGTCTCGAAGAACCAAAAAAAAAAAAAAAAAGAAAGAAAAAAAAGAAACAGAGATATGTGGGTCACTGAATTTGAGGTCAACCTGGTCTACATAGTGAGTTTCAGGCTATCCAGAGCTACACTATGTCAAAAAAGCAGAACAGAAGGAAGAGTAATTACTTAATTTTATGTAATTGTATGATGTGTGCATGTATACATATTTGTGTGCATGTGTGTGTGTGGGGGTATAGTTATGCCACTGTTATTCTGCAATTTTATTTTTTGAGATAGTATCTTATTACTATTACTGAGCAATTCGACAAAGCTGGCTGGCTGGGCATCTGAGCACTGCCACCAAATCTAGCTCGCTCTTTCTTTCTTTCTTTCTTTCTTTCTTTCTTTCTTTCTTTCTTTCTTTCTTTCTGATTTATTTATTTATTTATTTATTTATTTATTTATTATTATATTTAAGCACACTGTAGCTGTCTTCAGACATCCCAGAAGAGGGCATCGGATCTCAGTACAGATGGTTGTGAGCCATCATGTGGTTGCTGGGATTTGAATTCACGACCTTCAGAAGAGCAGATGGCTGAGCCATCTCTACAGCCCCCCAAATCTAGCTCTTGTATGTAAGTGTAGGGGATCTGAACTCAGGTCCTAAGACTTGGATGGCAAGCAGTTTTCTCACTGAGCTATCTCCCTAGCTTGTTTGTTTTAATCTAGGATGTTATAAAACATACTCCTTTAATTTGTCATAGTGTCTCTTTATCTTTTATCAGTAAAGAATGGCTTAAGCAAAGAATCATCATTGGACATTAAATCTAGAACTGTCAATAAGGAACAAGAAATATATGCATGATCCTAAATGTCCCACTTACACAAATCAAGAAGAAAGAATAGATAAATCCAAACCAAGAAATAGTCTATTATTAAAAATGAAAAAGAGGGGTAAGAGAGTTGGCTCAGTGGTTTTTGAGTGTGGAGTGTGTAACTATTCTTGCTAAGGACCTGTGTGTGTCCCTAAAATCCAAGTGATGTGGCTTACAACTCACTGTAATTCCAGCTCCAGAGGATCCAATGCCTCTAACATCAGAAGCATACACACCTTTAATTTGGAAGGCAGAGGCAGGCTGATCTCTTGACTTCGAGACCAGCCTGGTCTATGAAGTGAGTTCTAGGACAGCTAGTAATGTTACACAGAGAAACCCTGTCTTGGAAAACAGCACTTGGGAGGCAGAGGCAGGTGGATTTCTGAGTTGGAGGCAAGCCTGGTCAACAGAGTGAGTTCCAGCAGGACAGTCAGGGCTACACATAGAAACCCTGTGTGGGGTGGGGAGGAAAACAAACAAAAAGTTCTTGGTATATATGATTGCGAAAGATACTATCTATCTGCTACCTATTATATGCCACAACAAAAAAGTGTCTGGATATTGCCAATGCCAAGTGGTTAAAAATCACTGGTAGGGGCTGGCAGGATGGTTCTGTGGTTAAAAGTGCCAACTGCTCTTCTGAAGGTCCTGAGTTAAAATCCCAGCAACCACATGGTGGCTCACAACCATCCATAACAAAAAATCTGACGCCCTCTTCTGGAGTATCTGAAGACAGCTACAGTGTATTTACATATAATAAATAAATAAATCTTTAAAAAAAAAAAAAAAAAAAGAAGCCGGGCGTGGTGGCGCACGCCTTTAGTCCCAGCACTCTGGAGGCAGAGGCAGGCGGATTTCTGAGTTCGAGGCCAGCCTGGTCTACAAAGTGAGTGCCAGGACAGCCAGGGGAACACAGAGAAACCCTGTCTCGAAAAACCAAAAAAAAGAAAGAAAGAAAAAAAACCACTAATAAGGGGCTGGAGAGATGTCTCAGCGGTTGAGAGCAAGCACATCTTCCAGAGGTTCTGAGTTCTATTCCCAGCCAACCACATGATGGCTTACAACCATCTATAATGAGATCTGATCTCTTTGTTGGCATGCAGGCATACATACATTTGGAACACTCATACATTTAAAAAAGACAAAAATAAAACAACAAAACACTGATAGGTATATGCACACATAAACATCTTTTATAATTCAGGATATCATGATTCTTATAATTCCATCCTGTTGTATGTACATGGTTCCTTCTTCTTTCTTTTTTTTTTTTTTTAGATTTATTTATTTATTATATGTAAGTACACTGTAGTTGTCTTCAGACACTCCAGAAGAGGGCGTCAGGTCTCGTTACAGATGGTTGTGAGCCACCATGTGGTTGCTGGGATTTAAACTCAGGACCTCTGGAAGAGCAGTCAGTGCTCTTAACGGCTGAGCCATCTCACCAGCCCCTTCCTCCTTATTTTCTATGTCCTAGTTATATCTTCTGTCATGGCAACTGTAGTTCTGAACAGTAACATTGATTCATTTGATCAATCTTGAAATACTTCAATTAGTTTTAGAATTGTGTTACTAGTATTACTATAAAATCCTATCTTCCTGGAAAGAATTCATAACCTATTCTAATTTCTGCCCTTATCCACCCTGGGCATGAAATACATTTGTAAGTTATTTGATTGATTGTATTCTTATTGGTATTCCATTCTGTGAAGATTATTTTTCTAAAATAGAATTGTGTTTATATATTGTAGTTTTATAGGTTTTTGGCATCGTGTTCTGCATCCTATTATTATGTAGTCTTGCCTTGCCTGGAAAGATCTATGTCGATCACCAGGCTATCCTTGAATTCATAGACATCAGTTATGCAGACACACACACTACACACACCACACATACACAGTATTTGTGTGCATAGTTACACATAAATAATAAAACACATTTTTTAAAAATGTACACATACAGATAAACATTAAAATGTCTTTTGCTGTGGAAGCAGCTCTGTTTGTAGAGTGCTTATTTAGTATGCATGAACCCATGATTTGGGCCCAAGCATCACATAAAGCCTAAAATGGACATAAAGGATCTATGAAGAAACCAAGGTCATCTTGGCAACATAGCAAGTTCAAGGCCAACTTGGGCTACACAAGACTTTGTTTCAGAAATAAAGAACCAGAAGCTATGGTAAACACCTTTAATCTAGCATGAGGGAGATAGGCAGGCTGGACTTCTGAGTTCTAGTCTAGTCAGGTTATATGGTAAAACATTTTCTCAGAAAACCAAGCAACTACAACATACCTATTCAGAAATCTTCTTTACTGAGCTGTATCCTCAGTGTGTGTAGAAACCATTTTCATTGTTTTTAAAAATATGAGAAACTAGTGTATTTCCATATTTCTTTATTAAACATATTTCGTGTGCCTGTGGTTTGGGGGTTTTTTTGCTTTGCTTATTTTTAAAATTTTATGTATATGGAGTTTTTGTATTTTGTACTATGTGTATGCCTCATGCCCAGCAGGGACTTAGATTCCCTAAAAGTGGAAATACAGAAGGTTGTAACTGCCATCTGGGTGCTGAGCATGGAACCGGGTTCCTTTACAAGACTAATTAATGTTCTTAGCTGCTGTGCTGTGTTTCCAGCTCCTTTTGTTTTGTTAAACTTCCTTTATTAAAATTTTTTACTTTTGATGTTCTTTATAATGTTTTACTGTTTAAAAATTGATTTTTATTAGCAGAGAACATATTTTTAATCTTTTTACTATGTGTATAGGTATTTTGTCTTATGTGTATGACTATGCATCATGTACATGCGTTGTACCTATAGATTATCAGAAGGGTTGTCAGGTTTTCATGGGACAAATTGTGTATTACCATGTAGGTGCTGAGAATCTAATCTGGGTCCTCTCTTCACCCCACCCTACCCCCATTTTGTCATTTTTTTTTTCCTATTATGTATGTGGAAGCCAGAGGTGAATTGTTAGGTGTCCTTCTTAATCATTTTCCAGGTTTTTTTTCCCTTTTCCTTTTTAGTGTATGTGTATATTTTGCATTCATATATCTTCACATAGAATAGAATATCAGGTGTTTCCCTCTATCACTGTCTGCCGTACTACTTTAAAGTATGGGTCTCTCACTGGATAGCCCTCACTCCTGGGATCTGCCCATCTCTGTCCCAAAACAATGTGATTACAAGCACACATGTAGCCATGCCTACTAAGGGTGCAGAGGATTCAAATTCAGCTCTCCATATTTGCACAAGTGTTCTTCCCCACTAAGCCATTTCTATTTTGTGAGGCACAGGATCTTTTAACTGAATCTGGATCTCACTGCAGCTTGTTTGTATTAATTGGGGCTTCTAATTCTGTGAAGAGACACCATGACCAAGGCAACTCTTGTAAAGGACATTTAATTGAGGCTGGCTTACAGGTTCTGAGGTTCAGTGGCATCCTAGCTACAAGCCCACCCCCAAAGTGGCACACTTCCTCCAACAAGGCCACACCTTCTAATTGTGCCATTCCCTGGGCCAACCATATTCAAATTACTTCACTCTACTCCTTAGCCCCCATAGGCCTGTTCAAACAAATGAGCCATAGCATACCTGGCTAGTAAGTCCCAGAAACTCCTTTTTCTGCCTCCCCACCTCTAGGATTTCAGACATGAACTGCCATCCATACCCAGTTTTTTGCATTGATGCTAAACTCAGGTCCTTATACTCTTGTGATAAGTACTTTACCAATTAGGCCATCCTTCAGTCCCTTGTGTTGGCTTATTTTTCTGTTAGTTTTGTTTGATTTGTTTGTTTGTTGTTTTGTTTTAAGGTAAGCTTTCACTGTGTCGCTTGATTTGTTTGTTTGTTGTTTTGTTTTAAGGTAAGCTTTCACTGTGTCGCTCAGAAACACTCTGGTACCCATTCCCAGGCTGACTTGGAATTTGAGAATCTCTTGCCTCTCCTGAGTGCTGAGATTTACAAATGTGGGCCTCCCCTTAAAGTGATAGAGGTTGGATCCAGGGTTTTTTGTGTATACTAAGCATATGTTCCACTACTGATCTACATTTTTCTTTCTTTAGTGTTTTAATTACTGTGTGGTGGTTTGGGGGACAGTTTTAAATACTAGTGATCATAGGCATTTCTTCTTTGTGTCTTGCTTTGTTTCTAGAGCTATATTTACTGAAGTTAGTAAACAACAAAACCTACTTTGAAACATAGTTTTTTTTTTTCTTTTAAGATTTATTTATTTTATGATTACACTGTTGTTATCTTAAGACACACCAGAAGAGGGCATCCTATCCCATTACAGATGGTTGTGAGCCACCATGTGGTTGCTGGGAATTGAACTCAGGGCCTCTGGAAAAACAGTGCTCTTAACTGCTGAGCTATTTCTCCAGCCCCTGAAACAGTTTTTTTTTTTTAAAATTTAAATTTAAGCTTTTGTTTGTGGGAGTAGGATATCTTGGAGTCCAGGTTGGCTTAGAACTCAGTATGTAGCTGATGGTACCTTGAACAGGCATTCCTCCTCCAGAGGGCTGAGATTACAGAGCATGCCTCACCATGTCAGGTTTTAGTGTTTATTGATAAAAGAATGAAATATTTTAGTTACCTTGCTGCCGTGACAAAATTCTTGTAAAAAAATAGCTTATGAAGGGAAGGGTTTACTTAAACTCAGAATTTGAGGGCATAGTATATTCTAGGAAGGTGAGATGGTGGTCGCATTGTGTCTGCAGTCATGAAGCAGAGGTGTGAGTGGGAAGTTGGTGCTTAGCATTTTCTTTTTTTATGCAGTCTAAGGCATGAGACCCCTAGTCCTCTCTCCCCTTTCCCTTTTCCCCTTTCCCTTTTCCCCTTTCCTCAATTGTTTTGTTTTTTGAAATGGAGTTTTTCTGTGTGGTGTTGGCTGTTTTGGAACTCTCTCTGTAGACCAGGATGGTTTCAAACTCACAGAGATCTACCTGCCTCTGCCTCCAGCATGCTCGGAATAAAAAGGTGTGTGTGTGCCATCACTGCCTGACTAGAGTGGTTATTTACTGTTCACTTAAACCTTACAAAAATACACAAATATACCCGAAAGGTTTGTTTCTATGGTGATTCTAAATCCTGTTGTGATGATGAAAATTGATCATATTAGGCATCTGTGAAGATAATTGAGATAAAAAAGTGGATCATAATATATTTTCCTGTTGACTAAAAGAATTTCAAGGTGACATACTTAATAATATTTACTACAATTATCAGGTAGATTCTGAGTTCAATGTCACAGTCTTTAAAGACTGGCTTTCAGGTGAATGTAATTTGTTTCATGGTTAACTTGAAGGTCTGTTTGCCCTGACCTGACTTGATTTCATTCTTTTACTTTCTCATTGCCATAAGCAGAAGCTCATAGTACCCCCTCTCTAACTGAAGACTCACTAATAGTTGAATTGTGAACCACCTTTTTGAATTATGATGACTTTTGATCATGAGGGGTGATCATATAACTCTTTGTTAGATTTCATAGGGCCTGCCACATTGGACTGGAACCTGTCCTACCTGTGCTGTCCCATTCTTATTGGAGGTCTGGCTCGGTGATTCAGTGGGTAAAAGTGCCTGGTGCACCAAAATGTTGGGAGTTCAGATCCAGGTCCCCAAAAATTGTCTTTTTACTTTCACCTACCTGACCTAACTCCCATGTCCTTACCCCACATACATAGACAAGGATAATACATGAAATAACTTCATTACTCTTCATCTCTGTTAGGAAATGTATGGAAATTGTCTTTGAGTGGAATAGTTAAATTTCAGTATAGTAACCCCAGTATTTAGCAGGCTGGGACAGGATCATAAGTACTGGGTAACTCTAAGCTTCATAGTGAGCTCCTACTTTAAAAGGGAAAAAAAAGCAATTATTTTATAGAATGATTCTTCATTTGACTTCATGTTGTCTCTTATGGAAATAGAATTTAAAACTAAATGAGTTGTTTCAAGCCAACAAGGACTTTGTAGTTTGACCTTGTCTCAGAAAAAGAAAAAAAAAAACAAAACAGAATCTAAAAACATGATGGATTATCTCTGAAAACACGTAAATCACAGTAGTGATTGCCTATGTTAAAATATTGGAGATCAGTGGCACATATGGCCCTATTGAGTAGGGCTAGGGCAATATCATAGACAAATCCTTGGATTTGATTTCTAGTGCCTTACATTGGCTAGGTATGGTGGCTCATGCCTCAAGGATCAGAAGTTCAAGGTACGACCGTCCTACATAAGTAGTTTCTGACCAACCTGGGATTTACAAAACCCTGGCTTATAAAAGCAGAGAGGGCCAGGCATGGTTGCACATGTCTTTAATCCCAACGCTCAGAGGCAGGGGTAGGCCATATCTCTGTAAATTCAAGGCTGGCCAAGACACAAAGACTGGTTTTCAAAAGAAAAGAAAAAATAAAATTGGCTAAAGGATGTAATGATACTGTTATTGTATGTATATTTAAGTTTTATTTAACTCATGGCTTAAACTTTTTAATTCCTCAAGTTAGTTTAAAGTCTTACAGAGGAATCCTAAATCAACCTTTTCTATAACTTTGTGAATAAAGGCTCAGAGTAATGGGGAAATGTTGAAATAGGAGAGCAGGGATGCTTGCCAATATTGTTATGACAGAACGAAGAGAAGTATAAAAATACATTTCAAGCCACTTCAGCTTTGCTGCCTTTAAATTATAATTCTAAATCTCATTCTAAGACGTTATTTCTTTTGTTTGTTTGTTTGTTTTGGGGAGGCAGGGTCTCAAAGCAGTTTCTCATTAGCCCTAGCTGTCCAAGGACTCACTCTGTATACCAAGCTGGCCTCAAACTCGGAGATCTGCATGTTTCTGCTTCCTGAGTCCTGGGACTAAAAGCATGTACCTCCATTGCATGGCATCTTTTAAAAATAAGGTCCTTGGTTCAAACTGGCTTTGAACTCACTATGTAGCCTGGGGTGGCCTTAAACTCCAGATCATCTGTCTTAGCCTCCTTAGTGCTAGGATTAAAGGCATGCACCAACACTGCATTTCTTTTTTTTTTTTTTTTTTTTTTAAAGATTTATTTATTTCATTTATATGAGTACACTGTCTCTGTCTTCAGACACACTAGAAGAGGGCATCAGATCCCATTGCAGATGGTTGTGAGCCACCATGTGGTTGCTGGGAATTGAACTCCGGACCTCTGTTAGAGCAGTCAATGTTCTTTATTTTTTTATTTTTTTTTTTTTTAGATTTATTTATTTATTACATGTAAGTACACTGTAGCTGTCTTCAGACACTCCAGAAGAGGGCGCCAGATCTCGTTACGGATGGTTGTGAGCCACCATGTGGTTGCTGGGATTTGAACTCTGGACCTTCGGAAGAGCAGTCGGGTGCTCTTACCCACTGAGCCATCTCACCAGCCCCCAACACTGCATTTCTAATACTAAAATATTTACTGTAGGTTTTTTGGGGGGTGGGGACTGATGTGCCTGAGATACATTTTTATGGTTTATGTGTGTGTATCTGTCTGGAGACAACATTCTACCTGTTCCTTTTGAATAGCAAGGTTACTTTCTGAACTTTGAGCTAGAATATTTTAGCTAGTCAGCAAGCCTCAGACAGGCACTTTCCACCTCCCTTATTCTAAATGATGTACAGACTTAGCATAGGACACCCAGCCTTTTACATGAGTGCGGGGACAGAAACTCTAACCTATATGCTTGCACAGCAAGGAGATGATAACCATTGAGTCTTCTCTTTGTATTCTTAGTAGAGTTTTATTAAAAACATTTCTATGCAAAACTCAGTTCTAATCTCCAATGTTTGAGTATGTTTATCAACTATTAAGAGAAGGTGAGGGGCTGGTGAGATGGCTCAGTGGGTAAGAGCACCCGACTGCTTTTCCGAAGGTCCAGAGTTCAAATCCCAGCAACCATGTGGTGGCTCACAACCATCCGTAATGAGATCTGGCGCCTTCTTCTGGAGTGTCTGAAGACAGCTACAGTGTACTTACATATAATAAATAAATCTTTAAAAAAAAAAAAGGAGAAGGTGAATGTCAACACTAGAAAAACTGATGGTTACTTTAACCAATTGATATGTAGGTATAGAAATACATCTAGAGCCGGGCAGTGGTGGTGCACGCCTTTAATCCCACCATTTGGGAGGCAGAGGCAGGTGGATTTCTGAGTTCAAGGCCAGCCTGGTCTACAAAATGAGTTTCAGGAGAGCCAGGGCTAAGAGAGAAACCCTGTCTCAAAAAACCAAAAAATATATTAATGTATATATGTGTGTGTGTGTGTGTGTATTTTATATTTTTAAGAGAGAGAGAGAGCAAGCAAGCGAGCGAGCGCTTCTGAGTGCCCACAATTTACAAGCTGCCTTTGCCTTCTGAGGTGTGTGGTGGTGCACGCCTTTAATCCCAGCACTTGGGAGGCAGAGGCAAAGGCAGGCGAATTCCTGAGTTCAAGGCCAGCCTGGTCTACAGAGTCAGTTCCAAGACAGCCAAGACTATACAGAGAAACCATGTCTCGAAAAAAAAAAAAAAAGCCTATTAAAAGGGTAGTAGCCGCTTGTGATGGAGCACACCTTTAATCCCAGCACTCGGGATTAAAGTAAGTGAGAAATTTATAAAATGTCAGAGGCTGGGACTAGAGCTTAGAGATGGGTTACTTACCTAGCATGTACAGTGTTCTGAGTTCAGCCCCTTGCATCTCTGAAAATAAGAAAAGAGAAAAGATGCTCAAAAATAATACAGATAAATTATGACAATACCTAAATGTTTTTGAAGTTTTGGAAGTGTGTCCATTTTATTTCCAGAAATATTTATGATTTACTTTTTTTTTTTTTTAAAGATTTATTTATTTATTATATGTAAGTACACTGTAGCTGTCTTCAGACACTCCAGAAGAGGGCGCCAGATCTCGTTACGGATGGTTGTGAGCCACCATGTGGTTGCTGGGATTTGAACTCTGGACCTTCGGAAGAGCAGTTGGGTGCTCTTACCCACTGAGCCATCTCACCAGCCCCCCCTTTTTTTTTTTTTTTTTTTTTTTTAAATTTGGTTTTTCGAGACAGGGTTTCTCTCTGTAGCCCTGGCTGTCCTGGAACTCACTTTGTAGACCAGGCTGGCCTTGAACTCAGAAATCCGTCTGCCTCTGCCTCCCAAGTGCTGGGATTAAAGGCGTGTGCCACCACACACCTCAGGAGGCAAAGGCAGGTGGATCTCTGAGTTTGAGGTTAGCCTGGTTTACATAGTGAGTTCCAGGGCAGCCAGGATTACACAGAGAAACTACCCCCTCCCCTAAAGATTTTAATAAGTGTAGTTCCTCAAATAGAAATGAGATATGTTTAGGACTCACTTGAATTTTTTCTTTCAGAAATCGAGCTATAGCAGATTATCTTCGTTCAAATGGCTATGAAGAGGCATATTCCGTTTTTAAAAAGGAAGCTGAACTAGATATGGTATGCGTGACTTTATAATTATCAGTCTTCTAATTCTTCATAGTATAGTAAATGGGTTCAGTAGTTAGGTCAATTCAGCTGTTCGAATTTTGCCATTTGTTATTGTGATTTATTTAGTTTTGAGCTTAATTTTCCCACTTTTATATAATCAAATATTTAAATGTTTTATCTTAAAGATTCATGGTTAAGTCATTTTTTAAAAAAAAAATCTAACTTTTTCTCCTCTAGAATGAAGAATTAGATAAGAAGTATGCTGGTCTTTTGGAAAAAAAATGGACATCTGTTATTAGATTACAAAAAAAGGTAACTAGGTCTTCTTAAGTCAGTTTATTCAATGTGTACTTAACAAATTTTCTGAAAATATTGCCGTAAATTGCTAATCTGCTGATACTCATGTTTGATCTTGGGTGAACAAAACATTTTTTTTTTGCTTCATGAAAACATTGATTTTAAGTTCATTATTGGTGCATATAAGTTATACAGTCTAGAGATTAGAACCGGCATTGTCTTGACTAAGAAGTTGATAGTTAAGACATCATTTATGTTCTTAGAACAGTGCTTCTCATTGTGTGTTGCACTGCACCCCTTTGGGGATGAACATTAGATACTTTTTTTATTATCAGATATTTACATTATAATTCATTAACAGTAGGAAAATTAGACTTCGGAAGTAGCAACAAAAGTAATTTTATAGTTGGGGGTCACCACAATACAAGAATGTGTATGGTCAAAGTGTTAGCAAGGTTGAGAACCAATGCCTTGGAAGTTATAACTAGTTGTAACTGAAAAAAGAGCACTATGTGTCTTATATGAGTCAGTCTCTGAGGTTTTTAGTTTCTTTTTTGTTTGTTTCTTTCTTTAATATGTAAGATGAAAGTAACATACTATTCCATTTCTAAAATACTCTTCACAGACAAAGTTAGAGTAGACAACATTGTTCTAATGTGAGCCCAGCTATACCAAGCTCGTGGACAAGAACCAATGCCTAGTAGATGCTCAGTAAATATTAGCTTTTGTTGTGAATATTACTACCTGTAGGATAAATAATAAACTGGTGTAGGGAAAAACCTAAAAATTACAGGCGTAAATCAAGCAAGATAAGTGTGATGATCATCTATCTCTATTAATAAATGTAAATGAAAGTTGTCTGAGTGAACTAGTTCCAGCTGGGCATAGGAACCCCAGCCTGTGGGAAACAGGAAGACCCTAAGGTCTGGACTACCGTAAGCTTCATAGTCAGAGCCTACCTAAAAGGGGAAAAAACCCAAATATATTATAGAACACATCTTTATTTAACTTCATGTTCCCTCTCAAGGTAATGGAATTAGAATCAAAACTAAATGAAGCAAAAGAAGAATTTACATCGGGTGGTCCTCTTGGTCAGAAACGAGACCCAAAAGAATGGATTCCCCGTCCACCTGAGAAATACGCATTGAGTGGTCATAGGAGTCCAGTTACTCGAGTCATTTTCCATCCTGTGTTCAGTGTTATGGTCTCTGCTTCAGAGGATGCTACAATTAAGGCAAGTTCTTTTCATTTGTTCATTTTGCTTTTTGTTTTGTGGTTTTTGTTTTAATTTTGTTTTGTTTTGTTTTGAGAGACATGATCTTTTTTCTATGTAGTCTTGACTGTCAGACTGACTTTGAACTCAGAGAAATTCTCCCACCTTTGCCTAGTAAATGCTGTGATTAAAGTAAGGTAAATTTCTCTGAAAGGCAGACTTGATGTAAGTTAGGTGACAGAAAAGATTTTGAAAATAAGGACCTAAGCAAAGGGACACAGAAGAGAGGGAGCTCTGAGTTTCCTTCTCTCAGAAATCAAACTTAGGATGTCGACAGGTTTGGTAACAGGTAGTTTTTTAAAACTGTATTGAGTGATTTGGGTACTAAACCTTAAAGGTAGACTTAAAATTTCATTATAGCTCTAGAGAGGCATTCTTCCATTAAGTAACTGATATATTTGAGAAAATGTGGAGTATGTCATCCTTTCCTTTAATAGATTCTGTTCTTGGAAAAAAAAGAACTTTGTCCTTTTTTGGGGGGTGGGGGTGGGGTTCGAGACAGGGTTTCTTTGTATAGCCCTGGCTGTCCTGGAACTCACGTTGTAGACCAGGCTGGCCTTGAACTCAGAAATCCGCCTGCCTCTGCCTCCCAAGTGCTGGGATAAAGGCGTGCACCACCACGCCCGGCTTGTCCCTCATTTTTAACCAGGCAGTAAAAATACTAGTTTCCAAAACCACTCTCCCCAAAACTTTAGTCTAAAGTACTGTACAATTTTCTTTAATCTACCTATAATAAAATGACAGTTATGTAAACCATATATAAAAAGATAGATAAAATACAGATTTTTTGTTTGTTTTAAAGCTTATTTTATATGAAGAACCAAAGTTGTTTTATTTGTAATAGTTTAATAAAATGTCATTGTATATATCACAACAGTAGTCCTGACGCAGGCATGACTATTTTATCATTTCTTGAAATAGAGTGTTTTTGGTTTTGTTTTTGTTTTGAGACAGGGTTTCTCTGTGTAGCTGTCCTGGAACTCACTCTGTAGACCTCGAACTCAGAAATCTGCCTGCCTCTGTCTCCAGAGTGCTGGGATTAAAGGCATGCACCACCACACCCAGCTTTTTTTTTTTTTTTTTTTAATAGAATCATTTATTTTATTTATATGAGTCCACTGTAGCTGTCTCCAGGCACACCAGAAGAGGGCATTCGATCCCATTTCAGATGGTTGTGAGCCACCATGTGGTTGCTGGGAATTGAACTCAGGTCCTCTGGAATAGCAGTCGGTGCTCTTAACCACTGAGCCATCTCTCCAGCCCCCTCTGTCCACTTTTTATTTGGGTTCTGAGGATTGAATTCAGGTTGCCAAACTTGTTGAACAACTTCCTTTAACTGATAAGCCATCTCATCAGCCCATTTTACCTTTTAGACAAGTTATTTCCAGTTATGATGAAAATATGCATGCTTACTACATTTTAAACAATAATAGACTACATGAAGGGCTTTAAAATTTAGTGGGACACTGCCTTTAAATAAAAAGTGAAGTGGCGGGTTAGAGTTCAAGTCCTGAGTTCAGTTCCCAGCAAGCACATGGTAGCTCACAACTATATCTGTCATGGGATCTGATGCCCTTTTCTGGTGTGTCTGAAGAGAGCAATGTTGTACTCATACATTAAATAAATAAATAAGAATTCAAGTTCATTAGCAGCTATATAGCAAATTTGAGGTTAGCCTAGGCTACCTGAAACCCTGTCTCATAAAATAAAAATAACCCCCTGATATACTTCGGGATAAATCTAGCTAAGCAAGCACAGAATTAAATACACAGTGATCACTTTCATGTAGATATGCTCGAATGTATGATTGAAGTTAAAGGTTTTATTTGTTTAGAGCTTACAATGTGCCCAGCACTCCAGAGTGAAACAGATGGTTCATGAATAAGCTACTAGCAAGACTGCTTTAAAAAAAAAAAAAAATTCTGGCTGGGCACATACTGCATACCTTTAGTTCTATCTCTTATGAGGCAGAGGCAAACACCTCAGTTTAAGGTCAACATGATCTAGATAATGAGACAACAAAAATAAAATTAGGAAAAATACTTTACATTGTTGTGGCATAAGATATAAATCTGGGCTGGGCGTGGTGGTGCACGCCTTTAATCCCAGCACTTGGGAGGCAGGGGCAGGCGGCAGGTGGATTTCTGAGTTCGAGGCCAGCCTGGTCTACAAAGTTAGTTCCAGGACAGCCAAGGCTACAGAGAGAAACTCTGTCTCCAAAAACCAAAAAACAAACAACAACAAAAAAAAACACACAAAAAAACAAAAAACAAAACAAAAAAAAATATAAATCTGTATCTTATTGCATGCATACTAGAATTTCCTTATAGTTTTTATATTTGCTTATCAGTCCTCTTTCAATTTTTTTATTTTGGTTTCATTTATTTATATATGTGTGTGTGTGTGTGTGTGTATTTTTTTGTCTTCTGGGGTCTGTTTATTTTTTTGAGACATGTTTCTCTGTAACAAGCCGTGGCTGTCTTCGACTTCCTTTGTAGACCAAGCTGACTTAGATCTCAAAGCAGTCTACCTGCCTGCCTCTGACTCCTGAGTCCTGGGATTAAGGGCATGAACCACTAGGCCTAGTTTATCAGTTTTATGTTGACTATTTAGATTAAGTTTTTAAAATGTGGGCTGGAGAAGATGGCTTAGCATTAAAAGCACTTGCTGTTCTTACAGAGGATCAGTGTTTGGTTCTCAGATCCTTTATGGTGGCTCTTTAATGAATTGCCTAGGAATTTTAATTTTTTAATATTATCTATTTCTCCAAATTTGTGTGTGTTTGTGTGTGTGTGTGTATTCCCTATGACATTTAAAATTGCTCACTGTAGGTAGAGTGGACTAAACTGAGTTTAGAGCACAGAATCAGTATTCAATTTTTTTTTCCTTTCTATTTCTGTTTGTGGCCATTGTTTTTGTTTGGATTTTTAATGTTTTCCTGAGTTGTTGGAGATTGAACTGAACCTAATACTTGTTGCATGTGAAACAAGTGCAAAAATCGGTATTTTTAAAAATTACTTATATCAGACTATGATTTGGCCACCAGAGCAAAGAGTATTCTTGAGTGATCATTCTTGCTAATTCATAATTTCTGTTTTATAAAAAATGTCTTTTAAGAATGAGACTTCTTAAAGCTGGGTTGGTAGCACAGGCCTTTAATCCCAGCACTCCATAGGTAGAGACAGGTGAATTTCTCAGTTATAGGCCAGCCTGGTCTTCAAAGTTCATTCCAGGACAGCCAAGGCTACACAGAGGAATCCTGTCCTGAAAAAGGTGTTTTGGTTAATCATGAGCACTTGATTCAGGCATAGTTTATAGTTTATGATTTCTCCTTAGTCCTCTCAGTATCTGAACACTTAATACTCTAGTAAAGTTAAGACGTTAAGTCAGTCCACTGTTCTAAACAATGCTCCTAACACATCTTTGTGCATGTATGCCTAATACTATCTACTAGAGTGTGCTGACTTTCTGTACCTTCTCATTAGCATAATTAAGTGGTAGATACGTAACAAATGCAATACTGAAGGTCTTCTTGAATAGTTGGAGCATTAATTTTTCTCTGTAGAGAGAAGCCACTTTGTACTTGAAGATTTGATATTTCTAACACAGATTATTTGTTATTTTGGAAATTAGTCAATTGTGAAATGAGGAAGCAATGGATTGGTGTTAACCATTTTTTTATTCACTTGACAGGTGTGGGATTATGAGACTGGAGATTTTGAGCGAACTCTCAAGGGCCATACAGACTCTGTACAGGACATTTCCTTTGACCACAGTGGCAAGCTTCTGGCTTCCTGTTCAGCAGATATGACGATTAAATTATGGGATTTTCAGGGTTTTGAATGCATCAGAACCATGCATGGTAAGGTAGAGGACAGTACTTTAATCTCAGACAGGGCATTAAGATAAAAAGTTTGCTAGTCATGTTTGGGTGTCCTACACTTAATTCCTAGTTGTCTGCTTTGATGTGCAAGCTTGATGAACAAGCTTTAGTGGTAGAGGTTATTGTTAGGAGCACTTAAGGTTTGTATGACATACTAATTTATATTATCAAGTATATTTGGATAAGAAAACTGACAGGTCACGTGAATTAGTCCAAGAGAAATGGACAGTCAATTTACTAAGGAGATTGTTTCTTTTTTATTTTATTTTTTATGAAAAGAGCAGGCAATATGGAAGCTAGAAGCCAGAGTTCGGTGCTGTAGTATCTAAGTGTCCATAGGTTATTTAATCTGGAAAATAAAGAGGATGATGCCTATGGCATAGAATTATAAAGATAAAATAACTCATACCATCTGGTCGATAAGAGATAGTGACTTTGGCTTTTAGATTTTTGGGACAGGTTTTCACAATGTAGCCCTGCCTGGCCCGAACTCAGAGATCTGCTTGCTTTTACTTCCCTCAAGTGCTGAGGTCAAAGGTATCACACCTGGCTCTGTTTTCTTTAAAGATAATGGAATATGGTTGTTTAGATGTGTGTAAGAACAAATGCTGTGTTAGCGATTTTAAAACAAGCCAGGTGAATTGGAGCATGTACATAATCTTAGCAGGCAGGAGTCCTTTGTGGGAGGATCACAGGTTTAAGGCAAATTCCAGCTCAACTGGGCTGCATAGTACACCGGTCTCAAGAAATCAAAACAGTCCTGGCAGTTTTGGTGTATGCCTTTAATCCCAGCACTTAGGAAGCAGAGCCAGGTGGTTCGAGACCAGCCTGGTCTACAGAGTGAGTTTCAAGACAGCCAAAAAAAAAAAAAGAAAAACAAAACAAACAAACAAAAAAAACAAAAACGGAAGGGGAAAGGGAAAGGAAAGGAAGCAAAACATTAAGATTATCTGGTATTTAGCACACAGTTTATTATTACGTTGAGTATATGGTTGAAGTTTGTGTTTGTTCACCCAATTAAGGTCTTAGGCAGGTCTGTCAAGTGTTTTAGGCCAGCTTGGGCTCTGAAATCCTCTCTTAAAAGACAGAAAAGTTGCTTGCAGTCATTGTCTATTTCTTGAAAAATATGTTAGGAGTTTTTTTTCCCAGAAAACATAGCTAATTTGGAATGTGAATGGTATTTATGAACTAATAAAGCATTTTCTCCTATGAACATCATCAAAGATAGACTTTTAAATAGAGGATCAAATTCTGCCTCTTATTTCTTTTTCCCTTACTACTTTTAATGATCTTGTCATTTAGATAAAGCTCAGTGTAAGAGTGCTTTCTGTAGTTTTTAAATACCATAGTAAAAACCCACAGTAAACTGTTGAATACTTTGCTGTATTTTGTGTTTTAGGTCATGATCACAATGTCTCTTCAGTAGCCATCATGCCTAATGGAGATCATATAGTGTCTGCCTCAAGGGATAAAACTATAAAAATGTGGGAAGTGCAAACTGGGTAAGTAGATTTAGTTGGAAAGCATCAGCCAAAAAAAGATTATAAAAACAAAACAAAAATTGTTTTTTAAATAGTAATTTTATCTTTAATCTAGAATGATCACTATGACTGACAAACACACATATATTTGAGGACTTGGAAATTTAGCATAGTGGTAGAACACTTGTTTTAATAATGCACAAGGCCCTAGCTTCCAACCCTAGCACCAAAATACATTTTACATATGTACATACATACATACATTCATTCGTCCATATACACACTGCACTGTATGCACTGTGAACATGAATGCACTGTAGGAAGAATTTTTGAAAGCCAGTTCTGTGAGATATCTACTTTCTTTCTTCGCTGTGTGGTTTATTTTTGTTGTTGTTATTTTGTTTTGTTTTTCTTTTCTTATCTGGGTTTAAATTAGAATTTAAATAATGTATATGCTGCTGGTATACATTTATTAGACTTGAGGTTTTTAAGTTTTATTGTGTTTAGTGGTGTTTCCTGTCAGCTTATTTTACCTAGTGTTGTTTTACTTCAGGTTAGTGTCTATTTTTTATTATTTTTACTTTTCTTTTTTTGATGTAGTGTAATTTCTTTAACTAATGATATCTCTTCATCTCAATTTGTATCACTTTTGGAAAGTGTTCCAGTGATTACCATTTATTCACAAAGTTCACTTCTTAAATTGACAGCTACTGTGTGAAGACATTCACAGGACACAGAGAATGGGTACGTATGGTGCGGCCAAATCAGGATGGCACTCTGATAGCCAGCTGTTCCAATGACCAGACTGTGCGTGTGTGGGTTGTAGCAACAAAGGAATGCAAGGCTGAGCTCCGAGAACATGAACATGTGGTGGAATGCATTTCCTGGGCTCCAGAAAGTTCATATTCTTCCATCTCTGAAGCAACAGGATCTGAGGTACTGTACAATTGATTCCATGTCTTTTTATGATTTTGTTACTGTGTCAAAGGGCAGAGCCTTAGGTAACTTGTGCGATTTTCAGTCTAAGGTCTCTGGTTACAACTAAAACTGTAACCTAGAATTCTGAGTTTTGAGGCTTTTTGCTCTTTGTAGTTGTCAGTTATTTATTATTGGGCCAGTAAATGGCTCAATAGGTAAAGACACTTGCCGCCAAGCTTGGTGACTTGAGTTTGATTCCTGAACCTACATCGGAGGAAGTGGGAACCAATTCCCTCAAGTAGTCCTTTGATGTCTGTCTGCATGCCATGGCAAGAATAGAGTACACATACAAAGATAAACAAAATATCCTTGATTTGTTATAAGTTGGAGATCATCTACTAAAGGCAGACTGGATCATTTAAATCCAGGTCTGATGGCCCTGAGATGATTTATAATCAACCAACCCCCCCCCTTCCAAAAAAAACCCCTACATATTAATAAAGCTCTAAATAATTTTTTAAGTTTTGGGGTTTTTTAATTTATTTTTTATTTATTTATTTATTTACTTATTATTTTTGAGACAGGGCCTCATTTTGTAGCTCTGGTTATCCTCAAACTTTCTAGACCTGTAGACCTGGCTGGCCTTGAACTGCTAAAGATCTGGCTCTAAATTAATCTTTTGTTTGTTTATTACAAACAAAAGATTACAAATTACAAGCTCTATTTAAAGTTCAACTATTAAAAATTCTAAATAAAATTCTTTGTAGTACCCTCTGATGGTTGTTATATACAATATGTAATAAGTTTGATGCTAAATTTATATAAAAAATACTGTTTGGTTTAAAAATCTTTTTTAATCCTGGGTTTGATACTGATATTGATCAGGGCCTTTTTTCATGCTAGGAGAGAAATACATCACTTAGCTATATATACCTAACCTCATTGCTAAAGCCATTGTTGGTATAACCTAGGCAGAGCTTATCTTTCTTTGTAGGCTAGGTCCAGCTATATATTTCAATAAATGAAAACAGCTTTTTTTGCAAGATTTCAAGTAAATGTCATTATTTTAGAGAAGTTATTTTAAGTCCTTATTTTTTGTATGGGAAAAGTAATTTTTATGTTTTCTTTATAGACTAAAAAAAGTGGCAAGCCTGGACCTTTCTTGCTATCTGGTTCCAGAGACAAAACTATTAAGCTGTGGGACGTCAGTACTGGCATGTGCCTTATGACTCTTGTAAGTCTGCATAATCATATTACTTCTTTGGTATCTTCGTTGTGCACTTACCTTTTTGGATCAGATAGTCTTGTGCTTTCTTACTAAATATCAGTTCTGGGACCTTAAAATAATATACAATTATAAACTTTTTAAAGTTTTATAAAGTACTAGTTTATAGAATGCAGTGTTATAGAAAATAAACCTATAAAAACCAGTCAGTGCTGGGGGTAGGGTCTTAGTTCACTATGTTAACTATGTTAACGCGGGAGGAGAAAGCTCTTACAGACTTGTTTACTTTTTAAAAGATATTTATTTTATGTGCATTGGTGTTTTGACTGTATGTGAGGGTGTCAGATCCTCTAGAACTAGATAAGAGTTACAGACTGGTGTGAGTTTCCATTTGGGTGTGGGGAATTGAACCCTGGTTCTCTGGAAAAGCAAACAAAACTCAACCACCGAGCCATCTTGCCAGTACAACTTCTTAAAGATGTTTTTTTCTCTTTTCAGCTATTATCTCTTTGTTGGCATTTCTTACTTAGTTTATTTTCCTCTTGTGAAATTAACTCTTATGAATTAAGCAATTTTAGCAGTTTTGGAGATTCAATGTAAGAGGGAGGTGGATATTAGACATTCTGGTTTGCCTAAGAAGCTCTAACTGGATATTGTTAAGCTAGTAGCAGGTCTTAGAATATAACATTCGTGGTTTTAGAAACTACATAAGTGCTGATTAGACCTGCATATAGAATGTTAGCAACATGTTAAAGGATTCTACAGGATTAATTGAGAAGGGAATATTGGATGCAGGAAGGGTACAGTGGGGAGATGGGAGGAGAAATTTGGGAGAAGGAACAAGAAAGATCAACCAAAACTACATAAGTAAATATGACAATGTTGAAAGAAAACCGATTACTGTAAACCTAATTTAAAAGATAAAAGGATCGCCCAGTCAGAAGTGGTGGTGGTGGCAGCAGCACATACCTTTAATCTTCATAGAGGCAGGCAGATCTCTTGAATTTGAGGAAAGGCCGGGGCTACACAGCATGACCCTGGCTTGAAAAACAAGAACAAACACGAAATAGAAATTCCCAATACTCAAGAGGCAGAGGCAGGAGGAACTCTGTTAGTTTGAGAACAGTATGGTCTATATAGAATCCAGGTCAGCCGGGACTTCATAGTCAAGACCCCATTTCTCAGAAAAACTGTTGTATTCTAGGTTCATTTGTACCATGTTGAAAAAATGGATCTTTATTTAAAATCTTCATGCTCTTTTGTCTGTAATTGCAAGGTCGCCATTTTCCTAGGTTTCTGCTTCCTACTGTTGGGCTAGTGAGATGCTTTTTCCTGCTTCCTTTTGGTGTGGCCACAAAAAATATATGGGGATTTGTTGTTGTTGCTGCCCTGTTTTTTGTTTGTTTGGTTTGTGTTTTGTTTTTGAGACAGGGTTTTACGACATATTCCTGTCTGGCCTGTAAGTAACTTAACTAGGTAGACCAGCTTGGCCACAAACTCAGATTGATTCAGCCTGCCTCTGCCTCCCAAGTACTGAATGTGTACAACCATGTTCAATTCATTTTTTATTGTGGTTTTTTAAATGTACTTTTGTATTTATGTTTATGTAGATGTGCCAGCCCCTGAGTAGGCCAGAAACATTGGCTTCTGAAGCAGGAGTTACAGGCAGCTGTGAGTGGCCGTATTGAATGCTGGGAACCCAGCTCCACTCCTCTAAAAGCCATTACCTTAGCTGCTCAGTCAGTGCCTCTACTCCTCATTTTTGTTGTTTTGTTTTGTTTTGTTTTTGGACAAGGTCTCTCTGTGTACTGGAATTCTCTTTCTAGATTAGGCCACCTGCCTCTGCTTCTTGAGTTCTGGGATTAAGGGTGTGTATACCACTAATTTATGGATCCCCTAAAATTCTCTTAACTGCTCAGTCATCTCTTTGGCTCCACAATTTTTATTATTAATTACTAACATTTTTAAAAGATAATATCAAGGGTCTGGAGAGATGGCTCAGTGGGTAAAAGCACTAGCAGTAGTTAAAAGTTCTTCCAAAATGTCTGGCATTGATTTCTAGCACCCATGTGACAGCTTACAACTCCAGTTCCAGGGGATCCAATCTCCTCTTGGGCTGCTGAGGGCACTGCATTCAACGTGTTGCATGGGCATACATATAGGCACAACACCCATACACATAATACTTTTAAAAAAAAATAGTGAAAATTTGGAAGAATACTAGTGTATCTTAAGAGTATAGCTCAGTTAGTTGAGTGCCTGCCTGGCATAGCATACATAGAGCTATGGGTTAAAACCCCAGCATGGCACAAGATCAGACATGGTAGTACATATCTATGATTCCAGCATCCGAGGTGGAAGCAGAGAGGGTCATCATCTCAAGGTCAGTGAGTTTAGGCAGCTCTGAGCTACATGGGGCCCTGTTTGCATGGGGCAGGTTTCTGAGATGTGCCTCACTTGATAGAATAGGTATTTACAGGCATAAAGACCCTGGGTTTAGTTCCCAGTAGCACATGAACTGAGTGTGGTAGTGCCTGCCTGAAGTTCAAGGTTATAAGGCCTTGTCAAGAAAAAAGAAAAAAGGACTGATATATATGGTTTTAGTGTTAAAATGTGTTATATCCTAAATGTTACTTAAATAAGTCAAATACTTTTTTGTCTTTAAGGTTGGTCATGATAATTGGGTACGTGGAGTTCTGTTCCATTCTGGGGGGAAGTTTATTTTGAGTTGTGCTGATGACAAGACCCTCCGTGTATGGGATTACAAGAACAAGCGATGCATGAAGACCCTCAATGCGCATGAACACTTTGTTACCTCCTTGGGTATGTACACATTGTGAGGTTTCTGAACATTTGAATTTTGGAGTGCCAGATGTAGCAGTTTTATGTAACCTTGTCGACTTTTCCAGGTAAGAAGTGACCGAGTTCTATAAGGGTAAAAGGCCTATTTCAACCTTATGGGTTCCTGACAGTGGCTTTAAGCTTCTCTCTTTAGAATTAAGCTTATAGTTAAAATATTGTTTTCTCTGTTGTGCATTGGGTTTGGAAACGACTTGGAAAGGATACTTAATGATCACTCCTTCTGACTGGCTGGTAATTTTTTTTTTCCTATTAACTTGTAATTTTCTTTTTTTAAAGATTTATTTATTTAATATATGTGAGTACATTGTAGCTGTCTTCAGACACTCCAGAAGAGGGCGTCAGATCTCATTACTGATGGTTGTGAGCTACCATGTGGTTGCTGGGATTTGAACTCAGGAGGACCTTTAGAAGAGCAGTCAGTGCTCTTAACTGCTGAACCATCTCTCTAAAAGAAATCTTAAAAGTTTTCAACCTGTAGATTGAGGCCCCTTTGAGGTTGCATATCAGATTTCTACATTATGATTCATAACTAGCAAAATTGCAGCCGTGAAGTAGCAATGAAGTAATTTTATAGTTGGCAGTCACCACACCATGAGGAACTGTATTAAAGGCTTAAGTGCTATGGATGTTGTTCAGTGGTGTACCAGCTAGCGAGGCTTGACTGAGATGTTAGTGTCACTCCCTGATACTGCAGAAGAAGAACAAATGGGATCTTAAATAATAATCTGGGCTACATAGAAGATCCTGTTTCGAGGCACAAAAAAAAAAGAAATAGGGCTAGCAAGATGGTTCCGCTGGTAGAAGTGCTTTTGGACAGGCCTGAAAACCCATGCTTAATCTCCACATCCCACATGGCTCCTGGGAGTTGTCCTCTGACCTTTCTGTACTTGATCCTGTATGTATACTTACACACACGCACAGAGACAGGCAGACAAAATATTTGGAGGCATGGTGACACATTCCCCAGTTTGGGTGGCAGAGCAGGATGATTATGTCCCAAATTTTCATCCAGCTTGATGTACATAGTAAGAGATAGGTGGCAGGACTCTATTGTTTAAGAAAGAAAGGAAAAAAAAATCCACCATCCACTATATACCACCATCACCAGGTACTTAGGGAATTGTATAAACGTCATGTCCTCAGTGTCATCTGGAGTTCCTAACAGTGAATTCAGTAAGTTGTAATGCACTAGGGTATGATCGACGAACCTCGTGGTGACAGTAAAGCCCTTGGTAAATTGGGCAGGAGTGCTGCATTGGTTCCCATGTAAAGCATTAGTGCTAAGCCTGGAGCACAACATTCAGTAAATCAGTATGCTGGGTGAATATGCACTTGTTAGTAGATTTGAGCATTGTTTGGGATGATACTAGTGACATCAAGTGGAATTTAATAATTGAGTTTCACCTTTCCTAATCCAGTTGGTAAGCTCAGTAATTTTAGAGGTATGGATGGGTATGTATATAGAGAAAATTGTGGACATTGTATCCAAGTGTGGAGGCAGAGGTTCATAGACTCCCAGAGCTTGGGAAGCGACCTGGAGGAAATCAAGTACAAGGCCTGCTGGGGTTATGTAAAATATACTGCTCAAAAATCGAGCAAAACGTTCTGTCTGGCTTAGTATGGTTTGAAAACAAGCCTTTTCTTTTCTCTTTCAGATTTCCATAAGACGGCACCCTATGTGGTTACTGGCAGTGTAGATCAAACAGTAAAGGTGTGGGAGTGCCGTTGATTGAGTCACATTTGGTTCTTCCTCCCTTTTTTCCTCTGGATGCACTCTGATGATACCATGGTTACCCCATTTGAGCTCTGTTTAAATAAATATTGTCCTTTCATGTAAATTATTCTGGATGTAGATTGAGCTTATTAAATGTTACACACAAAGTATTCATGCATGGTGAATCCAAATTGTATACTGTAAATTTACATATGTTGTCTAGAAGTACCATAGGGTTTAAAAACCTGGGCTGGCATTGGTCACACCAGGCCTACAAGGGCAGAAGTTAAATAAACTGAACTAGGGCACTAAACTGAATAGTTGACAGTGTCATTTTATGTTGGATTATTAATTATTGTTTTTCTTCCTGCTATCTGTTGGTGCCTGACTTGATGGCCTCATTTTGGGGAAAGTGGTGGTTATTAGGGCTTTTTCTGAAATGTGTATCTATGTAACATCACTTAAGTGTGCTTAATAAATCTTTAAGGGTGTTAGATAATAAGACTACAATTCAGAATCTTTTGCTCCATCTGTGTAATGGGGATTACACATTGAAGTTTTTGTCATGACCCCTTTGCCAAATCAATAGGATATGTTTGTTTTGGCAGCCTATCAAGCAAAGGCTATTGGTTTATTTATGTAAGAAAATGATCGTAAATCTCAAGAAAAATCTCAGCAGCTAATAGTGAATCCTTTTTCATTTGGGTCTTACTGCTTTGTAAACAGGTCAGGAAGCACTGTCCTACTTTAGGCTTCTCTTCACACTAGACATGCGAGTTGTATTCTCCAGACTGTTGGACTGTGTAGTGATGTGACTCCCCAGGAGAATTTGATCTTCCCATTGAGTGTCATGGTACAGATCACTATGTGTTTATGATGTTTGTAGGGATGTGCAATGTGCATGTCAGAATTATGAATGCTGACAAAGCTGGGTGCGCATTTTAAAGGAGTGGGAGGAACAGTTTCCAACATGACCCTGATAACAATTCGAACTGTTTCACTTACAAGCTATAAAAAAAGTGACAGGGTGTAATGAAGCGTGCATAGAAATATACTGGGGTTTTTTTTTTTCATGTTTTGTTTATATGTAAATGTTTATAAGTATATGGGCCTATCTATAAGTGGATATGTCTATATATGTATATCACACACATACAACCTCCATGTTGTTGGGTCTTAAGTTTTTGAAGAAGTGCTAAAACTTTGGCATAGAGTAAATCTTGCTGGGGAACACCAAGCACAGCCGTGCTTCAGAGTAAACTCTTCTGCTCTTTCTGACTCTGAGGAGCTTTCTAAGCTCAGAGAAAGTCACTTCCTTTGTCCTCCCCTCTAATGTGGCCAGTCACCATGCTACACATTCCTTAGAGGCTGTATATTTTGATCCAGAGTTACTACAGTAGGTTTAAGAGAATTTTGCCCATGACTTTTGGAACACTATTCCATTGTCAATTTTTAATAAAGAATTTATCACCTAGCTAATCAACTTTTTTTTTTTCTTTTTAAGAAAATCAATTTGAAAGGTTTAACAGAAACAATGACATAACAGTGACAGTCTAACAATGATATTTTTTTTCTGGACTGCATTTTATTCGTTTGTAAAATAGATTTTTTTTTTTAAGTCCCTTTAAGTATTGAATGGAAATTTGATTCCTGAAAGGACAAAGGGTGAGAATTAATGTCCTGTAGATATACACAAGAGATTAGGCTCTGACAGCAGCTCACTATCTAGCTTGTGTGCTTTTGTTTGTTCACTTGTTTGTTCTTAATATTCCTCAGAGATTTCTCTAGAAAGGAAAAGTGTTTTGAGAATTAAGTGGCTATTCTTTGAGGACAAAAACTCCATCGTGACTCCATAAACAACACCGTAGGTTAGCTATTAGGACAACATTGCCTCGCAGCCCTGCTTTCATTAAGAAGTCTTTTTCTCCTAGCTGTTCTGACTGAATTTTTCTCCAAAAGCTATAGAAAATACCTTTGTTCTCATTTGCTGCTATTTCCTGTCCTATTTCAAGAATATAAATACATAGAAATGGTGCATCTTAACATTTGTTTGTATGTGTTAAAATGTCTTGTTTTCTAATTCAGTTTTAGCATGTAGCAACATGAATTGTTTAAGGGTAAGCCACAACATCTAGACATCATTCATAGAAACAATAAAGAATGGTACCAATGTAGAGGAGCAAAGCTGCTGTTCCTGGGTTTCCTCCCCTGCAGCAGTGACTCACTGACAACGGAGGAAAGAGTGCTCTGTAACAAAGCTGTCCTTACTTGGGAGATTGCCACAGCCTGCTGCTTAGCTGAGTTACCAGACATCCTCCATTTAAGCAGCAGCAAACATTGAATCTCAGGGATGGTCCACAGCTGGATCCAAACATAACAAGCCCTGTTTGAATAATGAAGGGTGGCGGGGCAACATCCACATCTGGCATCGGATTTGCAAAGGTTTCTCACACTGTTGTTTGACACTGCCCTGTTGATGCCCTTACTCTTATGTTACTGTTTTCTGTCTGCTGTCTAACCCTGTGCCTTGCCTGGGATAAGGACAATGATAAAGTTACTGGTTTGGGTTGTAGGTAGAGGACGTTATGAATTGGTTAGCGGTTCACTGCTGCTTTGTTACTTTCTTGAGTCAGATTGGCTGCTTATTAAATAAAAAGCTGATAGAATTGTGTACTCAGATGATTGTTGATTGTGTGTGTAAACAGACATTCCAGTGCCACCTATAGCACAGCGTGCCCAAGAAGTCCTAACCGCATGGAGAGTGCAAACTGCAGGTTTGTTTGTGTAGACATGACCTGGAGAATAGTTGCTTTTCACATGACATCTTGCACTTTAGGAGACTAAGACCGTCCTGTTCTGTCTGCATGTGGTGTGACCAATGGTGTGCTCAGAGCACTACCCACAATCACTAGTATTAGCAAGCCGTCCCGGGCCGTGACGCACTAGTAGTCCTTTGGAAGCTTTGGCTTTAGGCTCACCAAGCCCAGTCTCCTGTTTGCCTCTTTCTGTTCTTTGTGAACTTCCAGATAATACCACTCACTAAAGTTTATTTTTTTGTTGTTTTTTAATTTAAAAAAAAAAACTATTTAAAAATAAGGACATTTTGTTTGTTGACAGTGGTGGCTTGATAATCCTTAAGCAACAAGTTGAAATAGAAGGAAAAGGCACTTGAAAAGGTTACTCTTCCTGTCCAGCTGTATATAAACCCAATGTGTTGGTTAATTTAGATGGTGCAAAAAGGAATGTCATGGTAGACAAGCAACATGGGCAAAATTGCAAGAAAGGTTTTGGGTTTTTTCCAGTGGGATGGGTTGGGTGGGATGGGGTAAGCTGGACTCACAAGTCACAACTGGATGGGCCTTTTTATCCTTTCACTGTATCATGTAAGTAGCTGCTTTCTTGCCTGCTTATCCTTCAGGCATCCCCAAAGCTCACTCTGAAGACGTTAGAAATAAACACAAACTCTACGAGTTAGAAGCCGGTCCTGACACTGACACGAAGGCAAGCATTGATTTCATATGAACGTTGCAGAGGTGGTCATTGGAGAAAACAGTTCCCAGATTGTAAGAGTTCACCGAAGATATCGGCAAAATTTTAAAAATCAGTAAAGGAATGTATATAATATTGCTCTTGTGTTTTACAGTAAGATTTGTTGCTCTCAGACTGTGTAAAACAAAATTTATTCATGTTTTCTGCATATTAAAAATCTTATTGTACCAATTGGTAAACTATTAAATGCCTATAAAACTAGATCTGGTGGGGTTTTTTCAATGGTCATTGGGGGTGAGGTTGTGTTGATTTTGGTAGGAAGTGAGACTTGGGAACCAGGAACAGAAAGAACGTTAGTTGGCCATAAGCAACGGAGCTGTGCTACCACTGCCTTTTGCTGTTGTCTACCCCCTATCTGGAGGGAGCAGCATGTAGGTAGGTCTCTAGCCATAGGCTTGAGCCTAACTAGAACTACTGACTGCACTGGACAGCTAAGCACACTTTCCTCCAGCTCTATGTTCTGACAGTGGCTATAAACTGGTCTCTTAGAGATACAGACTCAATTCCAGAGATGAGGGCCCTGCCCATTTTGTATCTATCATCTCTTACCTTGGAGATAAACATCCTTTTTTTTTTTTTGTTTTTTGTTTTTTGTTTTTTTTTTGGTTTTTCGAGACAGGGTTTCTCTGTGTAGCCCTGGCTGTACTGGCACTCACTTTGTAGACCAGGCTGGCCTCGAACTCAGAAATCCGCCTGCCTCTGCCTCCCGAGTGCTGGGATTAAAGGCGTGCACCACCACGCCTGGCTTTGATAAAACATCCTTAATGTCAGGTTTTATGAAATGTACCAGAGTAAGTGTTCACTTTGTTCTAGGTGCTGTGTCTCATGCTGGTACCTCCGCAGCCTTTTATATACAAGAGTGCAGGTTAATGTGCCTCCTGTTGGAAGGTGTCTTCCCAACCAAAAGAAATGTATTTGGCAAAATGTATTTGGCCAGTTTTCCTACAAGACCTGACCACTTTCCCTCTGGTTGGAGTTCTAACTTAAATATCATATCCTGTTGTGAATTTGGAAACTGGTTGTGTATCACACCTTGGCCTCTGTCCTAAAGGCAGGGAGATGGCTCTGTGCAGGATGCCGGCTGCATCCATCCTTCCTGGTTAGTCTGGTGAGAACTTGTGCAGACATGAATTCAACTGCTAGCAGCAATTTTCTGCTTCTGAGTCAACATATCCTCATTAGACATGTATATTCTAGCGCCCCCCCCCCCACCCACCTCAAGACATACTAAGAACCAGTACAGGCAGCCTTTTGAACAAGTCCTCCAGATTAGCCTAACAAGGCTGAAGATAAGTGTCTCCAGGTTAAATGTCTCACAGCAGGACTTGGAATTCAAACCCCTTCTCCCCACACATACATACTCCTTTGACCCCCTTCCTGTGCTGGTGGGGTGGGGGGTGGGGTCAGGGAGCCACATTCCCAGTCTCTGCCATGTAGTCACTGCCCTCTCATCTCAATGAACATAGAAAATAGTTGGCTTTTGGGCCGGTCGTGGTGGCGCACGCTTTTAATCCCAGCACTTGGGAGGCAGAGACAGGCGGATTTCTGAGTTCGAGGCTATCCTGGTCTACAAAGTGGGTTCCAGGACAGCCAGGGCTACACAGAGAAACCCTGTCTCGAAAAACCAAAAAAAAAAAAAAAAAAAAGTTGGTTTTTAAATTTTAAAATTACACTTAACACATATACCTTATGTGCATCTGTTTATGCTACAGTATAAGGCCAGAGCTTATTTGGGAATGGGTTCTACCATTGAAAGTGGAGTCAGATTTGACAATAAGTACCTTTTTCTACTGAACCATTTCACTGACAGTGAATTGGGAATTTATTTATATTAAATGCAGGGTCTCACTATGTAAGCTATGGTTGGCCTGGAACTCAGAGATCCACCTGCTTCCCAAGTGCTGGGACTAAAGGCATCCACCATACTTGGCTACTTTATTAGTTCCTCAGTATGAAGAGGCCAGTAAGATAGCCCTTCATTTTGGGACTCTTGAAACTGGGTCAGTATCTAGCTCAGGCTATCCTTGAATCCCATCAATAGCCCTGCCTCAGCATATACCACCACTTCCAGCTTCCTCTTAACTGTCAGTGGCGTCAGCTAATCGCCCTAACAGTTGAATACCTTCTTGCATTGAAGCTGCTCTGAGCCACTTCAGGATACTTCTCAGCCATAGAATATATAGGGATTCCTCAGGTTGTCCCTGTGGCCCTCAACTGAGTTTCTTGTTGATTTGTCAAAAGATCTAATTGGCTAGTGAGATGTCTAAGCAGATAGAAGTGCTTGCTGCACAAGCCCTGAATTCAATCTGAATTCCATCCCAGAACCCACTGTGGAAAGAACCATCTCTCAAGTCATGCTCTGGGTTCATATACGCACTACCTGCACTCATATCTACACATAATTTTTAAGATCTTTACATGTTCAAGTATTTTGCCTGCATGTGTGTACATATGTGTACTATGTATGTCCCTAGTATCTAGCGGCCAGAAGATCCCTTTAACTGGAGTTGTGAACCATTGTAAATTCCCATATGGGAGCTGGCAACCAAACCTGGGTCATTGGGTCGTTCTGGAGAAGAGCCAAAGTTCTTAACATCTATCTGAGCCCTCTCTCGCACCCCACAATATTTTACAAAGGAATTTAATAACACGAATATGCTTAAGGGAACCAACCAAGAAAAATGGGCCTCTAGGGTGACTTGTAAGCATCTGATTAAACTATTAAGCTCATGCAGAGCAGCCTCAACTTTGTGTGATGTCCCTTTCCAGAAGTGGGGAGTCCAACAAGTCAACAAACACATTTACAACAAAATGAACCAGGTGTCATATGCACACCGGTAACCAGGAACTCAAAGTCACACTCAGCTTAAAAGGGATTTTGAGGCCAGTCTTGGCTCTAAGAGACCAAATTATAAAGGGAACATACACAGTAGACTTAAATGATCAAAATCATTGGTAAGTACTTAACAGATGTTACTTAGTATCAAGATCAGAAACATCTTTCTCCCACTGGCTTAGGAAAAAAGGATCACAAATTAGGGCTGGTATTTTTCATAAAGTCATAAAATGTAACTCTAGGACTTTTGAATCCCTGAGCATCATGAAGCCAGAAAGCATGTTCAAGCACGTCTGAGGCCTGCTGACTGGTTAGGACCACTACTGTGACAAGTCCACTGGTTGGCCACCTCTTCCCTCCACTCCACTAGCCCTACATAAGCTGACTCTTACAAAACCAGCACTCCTCTTTTCTACTTGCCAAACCCTATCTACCAGCTACAAGGGAAGGGAATAAGGCACAAGCCTAGCTAGTGAGATGTTCAAAAGACTACAAAAGAATCAGAAGCTTGCCATCAATTCCCTCTTCCGGAAACATCTTTCACTACATCTTGTTTTTTTCTTGTGTAGGGCCCAGCTTAACAACTGGAGTCGCACCCCTTCCACTTCAGTGACTTGAACATAACGTTGAATTTGACACAATATATACATAATTACCTCCCAGCAGTACTTCTGAGCCTCACTCAAGCAATAGGAACAAGTTCCACAGAGCACACAGGGAAGGCTGGGGCAGCAGGTTTCAAAAACTCACTTTATTCCAATGTGAAATGAAGACGTGATGGTTTAAAAACAAGAAAACGTTCTTGATAGCTGTGGGGGTGCCTTGCTGGCCCAGGCCCATGCCCTTTGAAACAAGGTCCCTGGACAGATACTATCCATCAGCAGCTCCAGAAAAGCCCCAAGCAGAGGCTCTGCCTAAAACAGCTCCCTTAAGTTCAAAGGGTGGCCATCTCCTTCAGGGACAGCAGACAAAGAGAAGCGACACAGGCAGGGAGGGGAGAGAGAGGGCAGCCAAGGCAGTAGGAGCCCCAACACCCCAGAGCTTCTTTGTATAAGTGCTTATATGGCAAAGACCAAGGAGGAGCCAGGCTCCAGAGGTGACAATCACTCCTGTGCATGGCACTTTCCCTGGGATCCACAATTCAGCCCTGGGTCCCCACCCCTTACCCAACTGTGCATTAGGCAGCTCAGGTTTAAATGGGGAGAAAGATACATTCAGACTGTTGGCCCCCAAGGTTATGCTCACCTGGGGTACAGGGAGCAGGGAGGCAAGTCAAAGCCTGTAGCAGGACCTCCTCTCCTGCTTGGCCAAGGCCAGGCACATGGATGTGTAGGGTCTACCACTGCTGGCCCCTTCCCTTCACCCTGTGGCTACAGGTAGGCCAGGCCCAATCACAGTAAAGCCACTGCAGGTCTCACCTTGCACCCTACCAGAAGACATCTGGCTCCCCCTCCCAGGACACACGAAAGCCCCCATCTTTTTTGGCTGAAACCTGGACTTTAAGCCAGGCTGGGCCCAGGGGTAGTGGCAACAAAAGCAGCAGCCATAATGTCAAACATATAAATGACCTGAGAAATTGCATCTGCACGTCATCCACTCAGAACTGACTGGGCTATGTACATCAGAAAGGACGGAGCAAGACATCCACAGGCATGGACACACACACATCTGCTTGATGCTGGGGAGGCACTCGCCCCCCAGCTGGAGCTGATGCCTACACACTTTACTTTCATGTCTTCAATTAGGCCTCTGCATTGAAAATTCATTGAACCAGTGCAAAACCATCTTTTAGGGGCAGGCAAACCAGAGCAGGGCCCCAGGCAGATGGTGGGGTGAGGTGGGGGTAGAAAGTGGAGGACTAGCTTCCTCTCCCAATCTGCAGGGCATGCCCCCAGAATTCTCCTGGAATCTGTCTGCATCGCCGGGTAATGGGGCTGCTGGACTGTCCATCTTTCTCTCCTTTTTTATCCCTGTAAGTTCAGGGAAGAAGGACCTTCCTAGGCAGTCTGAGGGGAGCCCACGTCCTCCGCGGCTCTCTCTGGCTCAGGCTCAGGCTCGGGGGCCATGGGTTCTTCAGCCTTATCCCTGTTTCTGTTGGCCTCTTGGAGCTGGTGTCGCCGTGCCACCTCTGCCTTCAGGTTTTCCAAGTCTTTTTGGCTGAACATTAGGAGGCGAAGGTGAAGTCAGAGTAGCCTGGACCCCCTGGCACCCTGCAGCTTTCAGGACACTGCCACTCAGGACAGTGGAGATGTATGGAACGGGCGCCCCTCCTAGAAATGGAGTGCTGACTACACCTGACAGCATGTGGTGAGAGTGTGCCATCCCTACACCTAAGGTCAATCTGCTCTCAACCTCTGCCTTCTACAGCAGACCAGAGGCAGCAAACAGGACAAGGGTGCTCCCTCCCATTGCCGGCTGGCCCACCAACAGCATCTCCCACATCCAGGAAGGAGCTACTTTCAAAGCAGTCTGCAAGAATTGTGGGAGAGTTTTCAAAAAACTAGCTGACAGCCCTGCACTGGAGAAGCAGACAGCTACAGTCACATCATATGGACTGGAAGTGAAAGATCACCAAGATATAATGGGAAACAGAGGGCCGGCCAGGAAACAAAACCAGGAGCTCAAGGCCATTCTCAGCTACATAGCCAGTGTTAAGGTAAACACGGGCTACATGAGACCTTGTCTAAACCAAAACAAGAAAAAGAAGAAATTTGAACGAGGTATGCTAAAAGCTTAAAGGAAATCAGGTAGTAGTCCACAAGTCAACTGTGATCTCAACACTTGAAAACCTGAGGCCAGAGGATCACGTGCTTGAGGCCAGCTCACTCCAACCCCAGCACCCAGAAGATGGAAGCAGGATGGCTACTAATTTGAGGCTGGCCTGGGCTACATCATGAGGTCATGGTTAGCTTGGAACTCTGTCACAAAATAAATGGCCAGGCTGTGGTGGCACATGCCTTTAATCCCAGCACTTGGAAGACAGAGGCAGGTGGATTTTTTTTTGAGTTCTGCAAAGTGAGTTCCAGAACAACCAAAGCTGTTGCCCTGGCTGTCCTGGAACTCACTCTGTAGACCAGGCTGGCCTCGAACTTAGAAATCCGCCTGCCTCTGCCTCCCGAGTGCTGGGATTAAAGGCATGCGCCACCACACAAAACAGACAACAAAACTAAAAACAACAAAAATAAAGAAAAATAAAACACTAGCTATGTTTTTCTTGGATTACATGGTGTCTGGGAAGAATCACAAGGAACCTTACTACAGGCTATATGCTTTTAAAGTCTTGCTCATTTAACTTAAACTGACTGCCAGGGCTGGGTGGAGGCTCTCACCTGAGAGGAATGAAGAGGATACCATTGATGACATTGAGCTGCTCCAGGACACTGGTCATGCTGGGAGCTGTGAACTGAGGGTAGCATGGAAGGCCAGGTTAGCGTGGCCTTGCCAGAGGCTAAGGCACTGCACCCACCCTGCTCAGCCCAGGTCTATACCTTGAGGGGTGGGATATTAGCACTGGAGCCATTACGGTAGATCTCATTCATGGTGCGCTGCAGGGCCACAGCCTGCTGGGTCAGGCACTTGAGGTACTCAGAGCTCTCCTTGGTTTTCTCATGGTCCTCACCGAGCTATAAAGGACAAAGGGAAGGGAGATCAGGACTGCATGGACGGCCACAGGCACAACCTTCTTAGCCCCTGCCGAGGCCCACCTGTGTCTTGTAGATGGTGTAACCTTCCTTCTCATGCTGGAGGGCCGACCGGAACTCAGCTTTGCTCTCATAAACCCGTGCGACAAGGTGGTGGCTGGGAGGAGCAGATTATATAGGGCAAAAGAGAGACAAGAGGTGGATTGTCTCCACCTGAGGACTAGATCCCCTCATGAGCTCCCGGGGAACCACTCAAGGAGAGGGAGGGCCCTTAGCAGAGGTAGAGCTTCCAAGAACTTTTCTCGACTGTGTAGACAAATCTGGGTCCCTTCCCAACCACTCTCTGTGTCTCCAAGAGTTTTCATGGTTCTTAGCCAGCACTGCCTCACCTGAGAGCCACCTTAAGGGCCTTGGGCCCATGGTACTTGGTAGTGACAGCCAGTGCGTTCTCCAGGAAGCGCAGGGACAGGTCATACTCCATTACTCCATGCAGCACCAGCCCGATGTTGTTCTGGGGGAGAAGGAAGAAACCATGTCAGTTCCTCCCCTGCACAAAGTCCATCCACGGTCTGGTCACCCACATTCTCCTCGCCAACACTCACATCCAACAATGCCATCTCAGGGTGATCCTCCCCAAACACAAGCAGCATGAGGTAGCGGGCACGGTACAGGAGGCTCAGGGCTGTGGACAGCTGGCTGCTGGCGAAGCAGTACAGGGCCAGGTGCATCTGTGGGTGGGGTCACGGTGGGTCAGGGTAGCCTCAGGCACCTACACCTACAAGCTAACCCCAGCCTGGCTACTCACATATTCCTGAATGGTGTTGGGGTGCTCAATGCCCATCACCCGCTCACTCATCAGCACGGCCTTCTGTTGATTGCTGAGGGCCTGGAAAGAGATGGTATCCATCTCAGGTGAGCACTGCTCCCCAACTGAGCAGCCCCACACAGCACGGGCTAGCCTGGAGTCCCTATCCTTTGCACACAGGCACAAGGATAATGGCTGCTCTGACTGAGGAGGTCTTCACCACAGAGACCATCGGAAACTCTTATCATTCTACATCTTCTTCCCTAACAAAGCCTATGCAAAAGCCAACATCTGAAAATGCATTAATTTCTAAAAAGCTTTCATAGGACAGCCTCTGGTTGAAAGAGCAGGGGGCCCAAAGCATACCGAGAGCCTGGGGACCAGCAAAATAGCTGGAATACCACAAAACACCGAAGAAAACAAGAGACCATCAGCTGGTCTTCCCATGGTCACTCAAAGGCCAGGTATTGTGTCACAGCTCTTACTCACTGGCTCTCTTGCCTGTGTCCCTGAGCGGTGTCATGTTCACCTTACAGAGCACAGGCAGCTACTGAGTTCTCCCAAGGACAGCAAGAAGAGCTGGTGAGCTCACAGAACAAGAACTTTGGACCTCCCTCCATGGAAACCCATTCTCCCTGTTTTAACAGGGGGGTGATGGCGGGGTCCCCAGACCTTTCCTTCATGCAGCCCCAACTAATACGTGACAGCCAGAAGTGCCACAGCCTACACACCTCGGCATAATCACCCATGATGTAGTGGAGGCGGGCCAGAAGACGCAGACAGGCACAGATCTCCACGTGCATGGCTCCGTAAACATTGTTGAACAGGTTCAGAGCCTCATTGATGAGCTCACAGCCTTCTTTCAGGAAGCCTACGAGGCAGCCGGAGTGGCAAGGTCAGGACTGGGCAAGAGACACTCCCGTTTCCCCCAGCCCACAGTGCCACGCACCCTGCTGTACTTTGGCCTGTCCACTCTGGAAGAAGTGGAAGGCATCCGACGCCTTGGGGTTGACATGCTTGACCACAGGGAAGATATTGAGCACATCTTCCTCAGTGAAGGCAGGCTTGTGGCGGCTATCAAAGCTGTATTCCTTCAGCAGAATCTGGGGACAGGGCCCAACACCCAAAGTCTCAGCCATGGACACAAGAACAGCACCTCCCAGCCTCCCATCACATGTCCAGAGACTACCATCCCAAGAAAGCTCCCGTCCCCTTGTTTTGTGGGCCAGGCTGGAAAGGAGGGCCCACCTGGATCCCGGTTTTCAGTGAGATCTCCCGCAGCAGTGTTATCTTCTGCAGCCCGTAGGTCTCCACAGCCTGGTCCACAGAATCACTAGGGGCAGGAGCAGGGGCTGAGCAGCCCTGCACCCACCTGCCACTCTGGACAGCTGCTCAACTCCATAGTCCATAATCAATGCTATCCACTGCTTAGCATAAACCCTCACAGCCAGCCCCACTTCCCCACGCTGGTCCCACATAACTAAGCCTGTTTGCCTGCTGTCTTCAATCTACTACCCTTAGACCACAGGCCCTAGATGCTGCCCCAACCCCACCCCCAGTCTCCTACACTGTGGTGACCCCTGTCCCCTGTGCCCATACCACTCAAGGGTGAAGTCAAAGTAGTTTTTGGCCTCATGGCATATGTTCTTCCAGAGCTCTTGGGGGGTCATCACAGCCCAGGCAGTGTTGTCTGCAGCTCCTGGGGGCCTGTTTTTCCTCCTCTTGTTCCTTTTCTTGGAGAGCAGCTCATCAGCAGGCAGGTGGGCCACAGGGTTGGGGTAAGAGCTCAGGAAACAGTTCAGGAAGTGGCTGATGGCAGCTGAGAGGCCTGAGAGCTCCACTCCCTGAGCCAAGTTTTGGTTGAAGTCAGGATGGCCCTAAGCCCCCACCCAGGGCTCTTCTCCAGGCCCCATGCCACCCGGGGAGGTCCCACTAAGTTGGGGAAGAGGGCGGCACCTGTAGATATGTCTTGAAGATGTGCTTGGCGGAGCGTGTGATGAGCTCTCCGATGCCGATTTTCTGGGGGAGTCAAAGAAGGAAGTCTCGGGCAGGTCCCAGGCCTCCAGCTGCCACCACCTCCCAGGCCAAGCCCCACTCACATAAATGTGGTCCAGCTGGTCTCGGGCTGGGCTCCGCAGCACCAGATCCAGCACCTTGCCCAGGTATCGCATGTTGATGCCACGCTGGCGCATCACCTCAGCCAGTGTGGCCCCATCCATGGGCAGCACAGCATACTCTGTGCAATCCTTTACCTGTGGGGCTGCATCAGGTCAAGACCAGCCCTAGCCCTTTGCCCCTACCCCTCTGGGTCTTCCCTAGAGCCCTAACGGAAGGACAGAACTGAAGCCCTGGCTTCCATGAGGAAGAGAGGGCCCAAGGTGTAAAAAAGGCACAGGAACCTATCCTGCCTTCTCGATGAGCAAAGGGAACAAGAAGAGTGACCCTGCCTTTGGGCAGCAGCCTGACCTCTTGGGTAAAGACCCAAGTCCCACAGGTGGCACAGGGCCATCTGGTCATGTGAGAAGAAACCACAGCGTGAGAGACTCACAAACCTGAGGCAAAAATGGCACCCAACCCAGGGATAAGAGGAAGTAAGCCTGTCACTCAGGAGCCTAGGCAAAAAGCTAGTGGAATCAGTTGGACAGGAAATACTAGGCCTCTGTTATTTGTGCCTCAAAGGACCAGAATCTCAGCTTTGGCAGGGCACAGCCTATCTATGTCTGATGCCTCCTTTGACTTATTGGGCACAGCCAGTATGCCAGGCTAGGAGAGGCCAATGCAGCAGTTACAAGAAGGTTTTCTATGTGATCCAGAGACCAAGGAGCAGGAGGCACCAAGGTCTGCAACAGCCCCTTTCAGCAGCCCCAACCCAACCTTTCAGCCCCTCCCTCACCAAACCAGGGATCTGGCAGGAGAGCAGGAAGGCAGCAGCATCTTTCAACAGCTGCTTCTGGTCCCGAACTTCATCCTGGCAGGACTCAGGAAATCGAACCCCTGGGAAGGTAGAGCAGGAAGGCTTGAGCTAGGCAGATGACATCAGGGGAGAAGCTTTCTGCTACTGAAGAGCCCAAGCCCATCCCATGATGCTTTGCCCTCAGTTGCAGGGTTCACTCACTGATTATCCATTCTTACTTGCCTGGGGAGAAGATGTCAGGATTGAAGCGAATATCAAAGGCCGTGCTGCTGATGGAGCCAACAGCCTTGCAGGCATTTCGGATCACCTCTCGGCTTCGAGGGTCTACTGTGGAGACAGGCGGGCAAGGATGGTAGGTAGAGCTGTGCACTGTGAGCTTCTTACCCAACCCACTCTAGGGATATCTGCCTGCCTCTCAGAGATCATGACCCCCCCCTCCCCCCATGGCTAAGCTGCCAGGACCAGCTTGGGCTCTCCAAACAAGCAAGCAACCCCACCTGTGCCATCATCTGAGGCGATGGTCTCTGCCAGCTCCTTCACCTTGGCGAGGCCACTCACACTGCTGCCCTCCTCCTCCTCACATCCTGCTTCAGGTCCTATTGAATCTTCAGATTTGGTCTCTGCTGAGGAGGGAAGGTCACCATTCTCCAGGGAGGTGGTGGTCTCCACCTTGCTGGCCTTCTGCTGCATCAACTGTAAGGCAGCCAGCTTCATGAAGAGAAGGTACCTAAGAGCAGCGAAGCAGGCATGATGAAGCAAGGGGCTGTAGACTGTAGCCAGGCTGTCCACTGGTTAAGAGTACTTGCTATTCTTACAGATTCGCTTTCCTGTACTGACATAGTGGCTCCCAACCATCTGTACTTCAGTTCCAGAGAGTGCAATGCCCTCTTGTAACCTTTACAGGAAATATGGGCATGCATGTGGTCCACACAGATGTAGGCAAGAGTCATACACACAGCTATAGCAATAAACTCTTCAAAAGCAAGTCAGGCAGGTGTCACCATCTATAATCTCAGAACTGGGGAAGCAGAGGCAGAGGCAGACAGATCTGAGTTCAAGGCCAGCCTGGTCTTTGGAGTGAGTTCCAGAGAAGCCTTGTCTCGAAAAACAAAAAACAAAACAAAAAAACCCCAAAAATAAAAAGGCAGGCCCAGAGTCCATGTCTCTGGGGCCAGCACTAGGGAGGCTGGGACAGTATTGCCAGTTCCAGGCCAGCTTTTGCTACACAGTAAGACCCTGCTTCAAAAGCAAATAAACAAAACCCCACTAAACTGTCCTCAAGTTAGAAGGCAGTGAGGGCATATGGGGGGAGGGAGAAGCTCTAGAGCAGGGCTCTCAGCAGTGAGGAAGAGGAACGCCAATGCATCTGGAAAGAGTTCATCGTGGTGTGAGACAGCAAATGGGTGCGGTCAGTGCCAGCAGCCCAGCACTCTGAAGCCCCACTTCCCAGCCCTGTACTGTGACCTTCTTCCTGTCATTATACTATATTAAAACATTTATTTATTAGGAGACAGGGTCTCTCTGTGTAGACCAGACTTGGCCTCTAACTTAGAGATCCACCTGCTTCTACCTCCTGCGTTCTGGGATTAAAGGTGTGCCCCACCACACCTGACTTTGGGTCTTTATGTGGGTGTGTGTATGTGCACATGGAAGCCACAGGAAGCCATCAGCTGTCCTGCTATATTACCGCTACCTTAGTCCCTCGAGATAGGACCTGTACTGAACTTGCACTACATAGCAGCTTGCAAGCGCCTATGAGGATCTTGTGTCTGTCCTCTCCCCTCAGTGGTGGGGTTAGACACAGCTCATGACTCAAGTTTGTATTCTTCCCCTCAGTGGTGGGGTTAGACACAGCTCATGACTCAAGTTTGTATTCTTCGGGGATCTGAATCCAAGTCCTCCTGTCTCCATCGTAAGCACTCCCTCACTGAGCCCCTCCCAGCTCCACATCTACACTGACTGGAATTTCCTTAAAAGCCCAGGACCACTCTGCTGGAATACTGGTTAGCCACTTGCTAGTCTACAATTGACAGAGGCCCTGTGTTCCTGCATCTGGAGATCTGAGGCAGGCAAAGGCTGAGGTTTATATTCAGGCTCTAGGAAGCAGGCTGGGTTTCTCCCTTCCAGAATTTCCCTCAGAACAGATGATCCTGAGCCAGCTTCCCTGTCAGTCTAGTTCAACAGCAGCCATTCCTCACCTGTGCTCCACAAAAGCATCCACTAGCTCCTGGCGCAAACAGCACAGCTTGTGTCGATGGGTTCGGGGGAAACCAGCTCGAGAGCACTCCTCAGGTAGCTCCTCACCAGGCACAGGAAGGAAGTTGAGGTCCGGTGGGAAGGTGCGCAGTAGGTCAAGGATGTAGTGGCGCCCATCATTGCCAATGATGCCCTTACACTCGACCGAGGAGCAGAGCTCCACCTCCTCGTCTCGGTCATTGAGCACTCGGTGACGAAGGATCTTGAGGGGCCGGCTGGTGCGCTCCAACAGCTCCAGATAGCGTGGGTGTGACACCACTGTCTTGCCAAAGTCAATGGAGCCATAGATGACACTCTGCTCCTGGTCCCGTTCCAGGATGCCAGGGATGATGGACTGAGCTGTGACCCGGTAGCCACGGTAATCCACTACCACTGTACCCAGTGTGTACAGTCCCTCTACATCCACGGCATTGTATGTGCGAACACCATTCAGGTCATTGGTGGGTGCCACGTAGGCTGCCACATCCCCACCAAAGTCTTTGTAGTGGTCCCGGACATCAAAGCCCAGGCTGAAGAAGATGTTGTTCCAGATGAACATCTGCATCTTGGTCTCCTCACTGGGGTTGATGGCCATCACATTGCCATCAATAACTGCCATGGCACCCCTTGTGGCTGCCGCTGTGAAATCACTGTGCACCTGGGAAGGCCAAGGTTGGGAGGGTGAGAGCACCAAGGTACATCCTATCCTGGCCCAGGTCACCTAGATGGTAAAGGCAGCCAGGCCCTGGACACCAGGGAACCCTAGCCTCAGTTTCTTCATATTTAGAAATGGGAACAGCACCATTTCTTAAAATCATTTTGAGACCTCAACAATTCTACTGAAAAACAACAACAAAAAAAAACCCAATCAGGAACAAAAGGGAGTATGCAAGGCCAAATGACATGGTTCAGCAGGTAAGGGTCCTTGCCACCAAGTCTGCCTGCATCACTTCAATCCCTGGACCTACCTACAGTAAAAGGAGAGACCTGTCTCCCACTGATTGCCCTGCCCGATACCCACTACACACGTGCACACACATTCTATCAGTGTGCTACTGCACCTGTGGCTCAGTAAGAACACCATGTGATCATGGCAGGACATGAAGATGGCCAAGAAAGATAGGTTACTCCCCATTCTATGGTCTCAAGAATCTCAATGAAGCCATAGCAAAGACCTTAGGTGATTTTCTGGGAGGCAGGAGGCTGACATACCCTGCAAGTCCATCGCCAGTGTTGCCAACAAAGGTAAGCTAGTGACAGCCTCTAGTTTTCTTTACCCATAAGCCCAGCTACAGGGAGGCTTAAGGCTGTAGTCACCTTGAATATGGCTCGTTCTCGGAGCAACCGCTCAGGCAGGTTCTTGCGGGGCAGCTCCCTTGTTGTCTGCAGCTCTTCATTCCAGTCCCGGGTCTGTGGAGGGACCAAGGAGGCAGAGGCAGGCTCAGCCTATGTCTGCTGACCTGCCCTGGGTTATCCCCTTCTTCCACTTCCCTGTGGATAGGCCCCTAGAGAACAGAGGGAGCCTACTGGGAGGTGCATAGGAGCCTGGCAGGAAGGGCGGGTCTGGGTAGCACCTGTCCAGGAATGTGCTCCTCGTAGCCCAGCCTCGAGGTGTAGGCGTCCTCCGCACGCACACAGTCCATGGCATGCTCTGCCTGGGGGGCTGTCCAGCTGTATACCTGGAACGGGGTGGCGATCCTCTCGAATGGGTGGCGCTGGACCCTGTGGCAGGCAGGGGAATGGAAAGGTGGAACACCCCTCCAAGCTTAGAGCCCAGTTGTGAGCTTCTCTTCTCTGAGGCCTGCACTGTTCTGGCATCTCCTACCC
Source organism: Mus caroli (assembly GCF_978045245.1). Lineage (NCBI taxonomy): Eukaryota > Metazoa > Chordata > Mammalia > Rodentia > Muridae > Mus > Mus caroli. The sequence continues at coordinate 48,016,582 of NW_028227268.1, forward strand.
ATGGATGCCAACCAGAAGTCAAATAGAGCAAATGGGCACCTCTCCCAGGGCTGTTGCCCCCTTGGACCAGGGACCCTCAGGCACTGGGACACCATTTCTTCAGGCAGAGGTGCTGGTGTGGGGTCCAGCCTGTGCCTGGAGGCAGGGCAGGGCATGGTGGCAGAGGTGCTACCTTTTCTTCTGCAGCACAGCAAAGTTCTTTTTGAAGGTTGGGCTGATCTGGTTGAGCAGCTCTACTAGGGAATGGCTGAGGAAGCGGGGGCTGGCAGGCTTGGGGTTGAAGTGGTAGGCCGTGGACCTGCAAGGAGAGGGTCACTAAGCAGGTGCCGTAAGTATTTGTCATTAGACTCAGAACACGGGGACATGCCCTATGGCATGTGGAAGACTAGCAAAGACTTACTGATTCAGGTAGAAGCCCCTCGTCGATGCAGTGATGCTGACTTGCCGGTCCTCAGCAGTGATCACAAACAGGTACATGAGGTCCCCATGCATCTTGCGGTTCCCAGGAGGTGGGTTCCAGCCACTCATGGTGAGTACTTTCAGACACTGCAGGGGCTGCAAAAATGGCCAAACATGAGGAGACAGGACTTTTGGGATCCTCCCACCAGGGTCTTACTTCCTTGATACTTCTAAAGTCTTACCTTCCAGTCACGGTTCTGGGGCTGCAGGGGACAGAGAGGCCGCTCCCGGCTCCCTGGCAGGATATACTCAGGTGGTGTGCAGTCGATGGGGTCCATCTCCAAGCCTTTCTTCCGCTTCCCACTGTCTGAGGAACCCAAGGCTTGGTGGTCAGCCAGGAACCAACAATTTCTGTTACTTAATGTGTCTCTGGCTTGTCTTAACTTCAGCAAACCCCCAGCCCCCAGCCCTTCAGGCCTTTGTCCCTCTGCACAAGTCCAAGTGCCAATTTTTCCCGCACCTCCTAAGTCACCATCAGTGAAGACACTCAGGAAGGACAAGGAGTTACAGTCAACTCCATTGAAGGCATCAGATGGGTCCAAGCTCTTGAGGAGGTCTCTGACATGACGCACGTGGATTCGGGCCTCACGCACCGTGTAAGGCTCTGCCAGAGGAGGAAAAAGCATTACTATAGCCCTATTGGAATAACCTGGCTTGCAATGAGATTTCCAGTGTTGTCATGGGGGTGAGAGGGTTGGTTGTTTGAGAGTAGAAGACAAGGTCTCTATAGTTCCTGCTACCTTAAGAGTTATAGAGCATAGACTGCCCTTCAATTCAGTGCTACGGCTGCCTCAGTCCCCAAGTTACTGACATCACAGGCAGAGATACATGTGCCTAGCTTTCTCTCCTTACAATGCTGGGGTAGTGGAAAGGTGTAGAATTAAGGTGAATCTACAGCTGCTGGGGTAGCTTAAAACTTCCATTTTTTTTTCCAGGATGGGGACAAAGTGACAAAGCTTAAGACTGGGTTATATGGCCCTGGCTAGCCTAGGTCAAACAGTGATCCTCAAGTCCCAGCCTCTAAGTGCCAATAGTAGACGTAGATCACCATGCCCGTTCAAGTTTTTACTTTTAATTTAAGTGTGGGAATATCTGTATGTTTCTGTGTTACTGTATACCATGTGGGGAGTGGAGTGCCCATGGAGGCCAGAAGAGTGCATCAGAACCTCTGAAACTAGACTTATGGTTGTTGTGAACTGCCTGATGTAGGTGCTGGGAACTGAATCCAGGTCCACTGGAAGAGGAAATGCCCTTAACTGCTGAGCCACACTCCCAAACCCTGAATTTTCCAATTAGGGTTCCCATTTTTAATTCTCCTGTCAGCCAGCTGTGGTGGAACCTCACGAGACTCCTAACCGCTGTGGTGGAGGAGCAAGAGCTCATCTAGGGGGCTGGTGAGATGGCTCAGTGGGTAAGAGCACCCGACTGCTCTTCCGAAGGTCCAGAGTTCAAATCCCAGCAACCACATGGTGGCTCACAACCATCCGCAACGAGATCTGGCACCCTCTTCTGGGGTGTCTGAAGACAGCTACAGTGTACTTACATATAATAAATAAATAAATCTTAAAAAAAAAAAAAAAAAAAAAAAAAAAGAGCTCATCTATATATTAAGCTGAAAACCAGTCTTATACTGTCACCAAAAAAATCCCAAAATTCCCAAAGATAGACACCTAAGCTGGGTTTCTGATTCATTCACACACACACACACTTGTTAGTGGGATCCTTGTTTGCAAAGAACATTCTACCACCTGCCTCTTGAAGCCTACTCAGGCCCCTGGAAAACCCATTCAAGCCTTAGGCTCTTTGTTCAGATACCTCCAGCCCTGTGGAGCCTCAACCTCGAGCTCCACAGGGATGGCCTAAAGATGGCATCATCCCAGAACCCCAGAGTCAACACTGCCCAGGTCTGTGTTTTGTGAATTTTAACCATTTCTACAAGGACAAGCTGGGGCTCCGACTGAGACTTGCCCAGACGTCACTCTTTATTTTCCCTTTTGGTTTTTTGAGGCAGGGTTTTATTCTGTAGCCCAGGTGAACCTCCAGTTCACAGCAATCCTCCCGCCTCAGCTGCCCAAATGCTGAGATGACAGGCATAAGCGCTGTGCTCTGTTTCTGTATCTGCTCTTAATGAGCTGCTCCAGGAGCTGCTTTCCTACAACTGTCTCCCTATCCCAGCGCAGAAGACCCGCAAACCCCTGACACTGACATCCTGGAAAAGTCCCTGCACTTGGAAGGCACAGGAAGGCGGGTCTCTGTAAGTTCAGTGCTACCCTGATCTAGAAAGAAAGTTCCAGGACAGCCAGGGCAACATAGAGACCTTGTCTCAAAACATAAAACAAAAAAAGCAAACAACAAAAAAGAGAGCTACACAACTTCTTCAGTTACGAAAGAGGCAACACTTATCTTTTCATAATTTGATAGGCTTATTTCAATCCTAGTTTGGAACTGGCTGGATTTTTAAAAATGGAGACACAAGTGTTTAAACTGTGGACCATAAAGTAGAAAGAAAGGGTGTGACAGCCTAAGTAGCCTAAGCAGCACCTTCATGTGCCCAGAGGGAGCACAGGGACAACAGGGACAGTGTCTGTTAGGCTATCTGGCCTAACTCTGGGGCCCTCCTCTGGCAGCCATCAGCTCAGTCTAGACCAACCTTCCACAACTCGGAGCCCCGAGCCCTCCTGCAGTCCCTCCACACTGCGTAGCTCTGAAAAGTGGTCCAGCATATTGCCATCCAAGTGTAGTGAGAAGCAGGTACGGTGACAAGTATCCTCACGGTCCATGAGCACCTGGTGGATCTCCTGCACCATCTCCTGGGGGGACACCTGCCAGGAAGAAAGGTCACTCTAGTAAGAAACTATATGGGTAGGTGCAAAAACATGCCTCCTTGCTACCAGGCCAAGTACCCGGGTTCTTAGAATAAATCCCCCAGTTTGCTACTTCTTAGGTTTTAAATTTTTCAATTCCAGCCCTATCCAGGAATACCATATTCATCTGCATCTGTGTTTATATACATACTTGTACTATATGAACTTACTAGACAGAACTTGGCCCAGGCCTAACTATGTATAGGAACCAAGAGAAATTCCTTAACTAGAGGATGGAAAAAGCAGGAGAAGCAACAATAAGGCCTCTAGAGCAAATGGCCCTGGTCCTGCCAGTGGCTGCTGGTGCTTGTCCTCTAGTCATAAGGCAATGACTTGAACTTAGCCTCATCTAGTGTGCTAGCCCAGACCCTGGGCAAAAACAGGACTTGGCTTCCTGCCCACAGGTCCAGCACATGCAAAGACAAGGCTTGACTTCTAAACCTCCTCCTCTCCAGCAGCAGACTCAAGCCTGGTCCCCAGCACACCTTCCTCCATCTTACCTGCAGGGAAAAGGGCTCGATGCCAGGGGCCAGGATCTTCACAGAAAAGCCTGTGTCCTGAATGACAATGACTTCCTGTCCAGTGGTCTCATCTCCAGGCTCACCCTCATCTAGCCCATTTTCCCTAGGTGGCTCAGATGTTCCTTCTTCCTTCTTCAAATTCTCCGAGCAGTCACCATTCAACAGCATGACCGAGGGGAGATCTGGGAAAGGTGAGAGTTGAGTCAGATGGGCCTAGCTGGGCAGGCAGGACTTCCTACCTCACACATCCAGTTGGGAGTAAAGAGACCAGTACCCCCACCACCCGGCATCCGTGTAAAGCACTGCCATCTCCTTTCCACATGCTGTGCCCTCCCTTTCTATGCCCTGTTCCTCACCACAGCAGTCAGGATTCCTCTCCAGGGCCACAACAGCACACACCCTTCTCCAGGGCCACAACGACATACACCAACCTTCTCCAGCAGCAAGGCCTCTGCCCATCTCTTTCTCTTCTATCCAATGACTCATTCTCTCCAGTGATCCTGAGCTATAGACCGACCTCAGCCCCTCCTACCTCATTTCTCAAATGGAGTTAAAACTCTCCATCTGTGAGCTCAGATGCCAGTGCTAGCCTGGTTTAAGCTTCTCAACCAAGTCGACCACCATCAACACATAACTTCCCCTTACATATCACCAAAGGCTCATTTTGTCAGAATAGAGTCTATTATCCTGGACAAATCAGTCCCTGTTCTCTCCCTGGTACTTTGTAGCTTACCCTAAATCCGCTACCAACTCCTAGGTGTTGGGGCTCTGCAGACATGGCCTTGGTAGTTTTCCAACATCAAAAGCATAATTTCTGAACCCTTCTGATAAAGCACTGATGACTCAAGTGTGGCCAGCATTGAGAACACCTAAAACCAGTCTCTACTCTACTAGCTACCTTCCTCTCACCTCTGTACTCTTGATTATGCACTCCCTCTACACACACACACACACACACACACACACACACACACACCTGTTGAACTATTCTAGAGCTTCTGCTGGATCATTCTATCAGCCACGATATACTGATCCACTGGGCAAACTCTAATTCTTTTTTGTTTTGTTTTGTTTTGTTTTTCAAGACATGGGTCTCTGTGTAGCCCTGGCTATCCTGGAGTCAATATGTAGACCAGGCTGGCCTTGAACTCACAAAGATTTGCCTGCCTGCACCTGGCCCTTCCAACTCATTAAGTTCCAGGTACATAAACTTTCCCCAGAGCCTTCCCAAATGACCTGGGCTGGCAGAAGTACCAGCCCCATCACCACCTCCAGGAGCAGCCACTCTGTACTGTGAATAGCTGTTCACATTAGCAGCTTGCTGTTCTACATTCTGCCTTACTCTAGCTCAATGAAAAGATATCAAATCAATTAATGCTAGTTTACATTCGAGCCCAATACTTGTGTGCACCTAACTTAGCATGCTGTGGGAAGAGAGAAGCAGGTGACAACCCTACTCCCCCACCCTAACACCAGTGCTAAGGGGAAAGAGATGTCCCCCCACCTTTAGGAAGCCAAGGACCTCCTCTCAGAAACCCTCCAGCTAAACATAGGTCTGCCTGGATATCCACTTGGCAAACAGAGAGCTTGGCCCTAGCACCTGTCAGCCAGAATGGCCCCCTTGGCTTGTAGCCCCACCACCCCAGCTATGAACAGGACTGTTCCAGACAGAACAGCCCAGCTCTAGATGTCAGCCCAGCCCATCCAGACCCCAGGGTCCCTTTCCTACCCTGCCATCAGGAATGGTAACAGGGTACAAGAGCCCAAAGGCCAAAATCAAGGGCCTCAAGGATGTAGACTGACTCAAAATAGATGGGCAACACCGGGGTCATGGAGAGAAGCTTAGCCCTTTTCCTGTACCCCTAAACTTAATAGTGGGTAAACAGGACCTTTAGGATTTCAGATATAGTACCAATTCATTAATTCCCCCCAAAAAGGGTAATTGAGGTTTAGAAAGATTTAAAGTGAACCCCAGGTTCATCAGCTCATGCCACTAGCTACTATGGGCCTCCAATAATGCTATCTGTACCACATCATACCATCTCCAAACCAGGATTACCATCCAAGAACCACAGGACCCACAAAATATCCCTTTCAGTGACCCAGCAGCCCCAGGCGGGGAGGCCTCAGCCCTTAAGAAATGAACAATAGCATAGCAGTGGGGTTATGCCTTTAATCCCAGCACTCAGAAGGCAGAAGAGGCAGGTGGATCCAAGTTTGAGGCCAGCCCGGATTAAAAGCAAGTTCCTGGACAACCAGAACTACGTGGAGAAAAGAAATGAACAACCCACCCCAAATGAACCCTGGTCTGGCTCTAAAGACAGAGCAGACAAGGGGAAGGCCATGCTAAAAGCAACCTAGGGTGCACATGGAAGAACCTTCCCTCACTGGATCCCTGGAGATGAATCTCCAGGTTGGCAATCTCCTCGAATGGAGGCAGAAGCTAGAAAGGCCCTCACTCAATACAGAAACCCAGTTTTAATCACTGAAAGTACACGGTAGGTAGGCAGTTAAACCTGAACCTTAATAGACAGTCCATGTTCCGCACGTTAGCAGTAGAGGACAAGGGAGTTAGAGAGGGAAGGCAAAGTGAACCCCAGCCTTTTTTCCTAAGCTCAGGAACCTGGACTCTGGTACAGTCAGATTTAAGACAATACTCCCCAGGGGCTTCCTCTCCTCCACGACAGCCAATCCTGGCTTTCTTCTTTCCTCCAAGGGGACCTGAAATTCTCTCCAGCACAGGATTTGTGACAAGTGATTTATCTGGTTAGTCACTGGGACCACACAGCCCCACAGCCCACCTGGTACAGTGAGTAGCTGCGTTCTTCTTGGCTCTGAAGTCTCAGGACTGCCATGGCAGTAAGGCAGCCAGCTCCCCTGACCAGGCCCAGGCCCATTTCTGCCTCTGTCCCTTGTTCCAGTCTCTGCTTCTATCCTTGTGGTAATGCAGCTGGTCGGCTCAGGGCTGGAGCTCCAGCTGGCTTCAGGTTTCAGTGGGGCCAGGCCTGCCGGGGCAGCCCCGGGAAGGGCACATTCCCCCTGCCTCTCATTCTGTTCAAGGTCGGGCAGAAGGACAACTGAGGGCCAGGCAGCCCCACTAGCTTCAGGACCTTGGAAAGAACTACTACTAGTACTTAGGCCCACCTCCCCACATACCTCAGAAACAGAACCACTGCTAGCAAAGCCATTAGGGGAACATAGGAACCCGGCACTTGGGGTACCTGAGCCCCTGTGGACAGAAGGCATAGGGGGCAGGCTGGCAGGAGCAGAGCTCAACAAGGGGGTCCTCTCCTCAGCTCCATCTACACCAGTGGTAGGCAGGACTGCTTCAGCCAGCTGCTGACAACAACTGGCACATACCCGGGCCCAGGCCATCAGATAGCCACCCCTGGTCCACCAGCTACCGACAGAGCACCCTGCTTTCCTCTTAGGTCAAAGGACTGGCTGGGGCCTCTGGCTCCTGTTGTCTCTTGCAGGTGACCTGGCAGCTGGCCTCTTCCTGAGAGTCACTGGTTCTAGTGAGAGGGGGATGGGCTCCCAATCTCCCAGAGGACAACTGCACCCAAGCCTCAGGACTTCAAGCTGCACCAAGAAGCTGGCAGACTACCTCTTCTCTTCCCAGCAGCCTGTGCGCCACCAGGAGAAAACCAAATGTCTCCCCTGGGGAAAAACAGAGCTGCCAGCAAGAGGCTGAAGGCCATCACACTGGAGAAGCAGCATGCCCAGCCTCGCCAGGGCGCATTCGCAGGGCCTCTGACTTGTTGCCAGGGCCCAGTGAGGATTGCTCTGGCATCCATACTAACCAGCATGGGGGTGGAAAGGGGGGCAAAGCTCTCACTCCAGGGCCCTCCATTCCCAGGGATAGCTAAGCAGACCCTTGGCTTCTCTTCAGCCCTAACAGGTTCTGAGTCTCACACTATGACCTGAGGCAAGAAGGGTCAGATCCAGACAGAGCTCCATCCCTTTTAACCCCCTCTTCAAACACACCCTAATCCTGGGAGGGGAGCAGGCAGCCTGGTAACAATGCTAAAGGAGTCTCACTCAAGTTAACGTTAAGCCAGTGCTCACTTCAGGCCATCTCCCCAGAAGGACCATATTCAAATCAACTATCCCATCTCATTCAAGGAAACTAAAGCTCCACACAGCTTATAAGTGAGCTGTCCAAGGTCACAGAAGCAAAAGGCTGTGAAGCTAAGTCTAGGAAAAGGGATGTGTGTCAGAGTTCCAAACCCAACCTCTGGGCGCTACTTTTAGAGTAAGGTCTATTGTCATTCTCCCCAAGAGACCAGGCTACTGCAGTGACCTCCCTTGGAAGCCTAAGGACTCAGTCCAGGTGGTGCATGAGGCCATAGATGACCCAAGTCTCTCCTCCCTTGCACTCAGATCCTAGAGGTCTTTGAAGACCTAGGTTTTAGGGAAGTGAAATAAAAAGGCAGTCCTCTGCAGAATGGGACTAACTGCCTAAATGGCACTTAGTACAGTGCTAAGCTCCGCCTACAGTCTCTAGGAGAGATCTGAGTGGAAAGACAACACTCAGCCTTCCCTAGGCCTAGCCAGAGATGGTCACAGGCAGGAGTTACAAAGGGGTCTGAGCAACCACACTTAGCCTCTGTATGCCACTCGTCTGACAGCATCTTCAGAGACTGTGCCAGGGCCAGGCCACACCCTAGCTAAGGATCAGCAGGTAGGGGTAGAACAGGAAGTCCAACTCCAAAAGATACACTGCCCCATCCTTGAATCCAGGGCTTCAAGACAAGAGGACAGAGGCAGAGAGACAGCTTATAGAAGATCCTGCTTGCCTCCTTCCTGTTTCCCCAGACCAGAAATAGGTCTTCAAGGTCCAAGTATCGTTCACTGTCTTCTCAGACACCACGCAAAAGAGCTTTAAGATCCTGCTGGAGAGCTTATAAGCCCCTAAATTCTCCCCTCGTCTGCCAAGTCCCCTTCAGTTTCCACGCCCAACTCAGGGAACCCTCCCCTGTACAGAAGGAACCTGACACACCACTGTGAACTTGAAAAACCTGCCTGTTCTCTTAACCCCTAAAAGTTACTTTATTCTTAAAGTAACTGTCCCTGGCCTGCCTTGATCGCCTCCTCAAAGGTACTGGAGAGCTCTAGAAAGAGGGGCTACACTTTGATACCCATGCAAAAACCTTACCATGGGATAGCAGATGGGTGGGGGAGGGCAGGGGGAGCAGGACAAACATGACACAGGCTCCATTTATGTCTCTCTTCTTTTGAACAGATCCAAGATGGCCGGATAGTCTGTTATCTATACCATTTTTCTGGGACACAGAAGCCAAGATCCTACCAAGTAGAAAGTCCTGTGTCCCGAAGATGAAGAACTATGCTCTGACCCCAACCCAGCACCCCCAGGCACACCCCCCCCCAAGAGTCCCTTAGCATATAGTTAAGGGAGCTTCATTCACCAAAAATCCTCCACTACCATTCCAGTTCCTAAATCCCCTGAATCACATACATAATAACCCAGCACGACCACCTCAGCTTCCTCTAGGCTGGGCTGGGGTAGACTTGGCATGCTAGCCGTAAACTGGAAATCCAAATGCTTCCCTGGACAATGAAATCACTATGACCTTGGAAAAGCTGCTTCATATCTCTTCAGATCTCTTTGATGGAGGGGAAACAGCCAGCTCTAACCTTCTCTTACCCAGCCTGCCCATGGAATCAGAGCCACGACATTTTTCAGCACTTCTTGTGCTTGGGTACAACTCAGACCTTGTCTTGGGCAAGGTAAGTCCACTGTGATGGATAACAGTCTAGCAAGTGCTAGGCCCATTAGGGCCATCCTTACTCCCGTGTTAGCCTTAGTCTGCTCACCGGAGCTGGGAAGAATAAGGAGATGAGCTGAGGAAAAGAGAGATAAAGAGGGTCTGCACTCACTGGCATCCTGGGTAGAAAGGACCAGGCAGGCTCTGAGGAAAAGTGAGGAGGCCCTAGGAAGGGGTTTCTAGTTTCAAGGCTGGAGCCTGAGACTTGGTGAAAATAACAGAAAGGGCACGGGCTAAGTACAAGAGAAGTAGGCCCCACCCCTAGACAAGCCTCCGCCACTCCCAAAGCCACCGCCACACAGCCCCCACGGGGGAGAGCTGGGCGCTCCACTCCACACTAATGACCTTTGCCTTAAAAAAACAGCAGCTCTAGTCTGACCCACTTTTCGCAATAAGGCAGGTTAATGATCAAGTTCAGGCACAAACACCTCCCCCTGACAAACAGCTAGGCTTTGCCCACACACAGGCAGGACCCCAAACCCCTGATCAAGGGGAGGCCAGTAACTAAAAGAATTGAGACCACAGTCTGATGACTTGGGGTTAAGCCCTTGTCTCTAAGAATGTACCAGAGACAACCCACCCCAATAACACACACACACACCCCAACTTGCGCTCTTCCCATAGTCCAAGTTTGGGCAGCTCCAAACTGAGCCTCACTCACAGTGCTGCAGCTCTGCCGCACAGGAACGTCTAGGACAAGAGAACCAGAAGGTGGCTGGGCCGCAAGTGTCACTGCCCCCAGCCCCAAGAGCTCCCCAAGCAGGGGCGCGGAGGGGGTGGGGCCGCCGATTCCATCGGTCTGCGGCGGCGGCGCACCCTGAAACCAAACCGCGTGTGCGCGCACGTGTCCCCGCGATCTTGCGCGAGTGTGTCCGCCGTGGCTGCCCTTCCACGGTCCCCACGTGCGAAGTCCAGGCCGAGGCCGGGGGTGCCACTGAAGGTGACCTTCAGGGCAGGGGCGGCCCAGTGCACCGCCCACACTGACGCGGAGGGAAGACGGTTGTTCCCACCGAGTCCCGAGCCCTCCGGCCGGACTCCGCCCGGGCTCTAGCCCAGCTGTCCCTGCCCCCGGCCCACTCACTCACCAGCCGCGTTCGGCCGCCCCTTGCCGCCGGCCTGCGAGCCGTGCTCCCGGGCGTTGTCGGCCGGGGCGGCCGCCGGCAACTCGTCCGTCTTGATGACCATGGCGGGAGCGGGCGTCCGGCTCGCCTGTCCGCGCCGCACGCCGCGCCACTAACCCAAGTGCCCTGCGCGCCGCGGCCGCTGCGGGAAGGACGGAGTCACCGGCCCACGTGGTGCGCGCTTTAGCCTTTGACCCCGCCGCCGCTCCCCTACCCCGCCCTCGCGCCCGGCCTGCCCACGGCAGACGACGAGGGACAAAACACCGAGCACTCCGTAGTCAGTCCACAGATACAGTGACTCTTTCAAAGCCTTAAAGGCAACGCGTCCGGGCTCAAAGGGGAGAGGCCTCGGCCCCCTGGTGAGGCGGGGCTTCCGGGAGACGTTTCCTAGGTTCGCCGCCCGTTGGGCGGGCGCCGTGACCTTGGGTGGAGACTTGTCTAGGACTGCCTTCGCTCCCTGTTCCCCTCCCCCAATGACCCTCTGCTTCTTATTGAGCATCTGCCAAAAGACCGCGTTGTTCTAAGGCAGCTTTTTATCACGACCCTCTGTATCCTCCTCACGGAGTGGGCTCTTTCCTACTGAAGGGAAGGGTCTAGAGTGTATTTGGATTATTGAGGAAGATCGCTTCTCCGCCTTTTGGCTAAGATCAAGTGTGGATTATTGAGGAAGGTGTGCAGGTTGCAAATAAGCATAAAGTGTCAGAAACAGACTGAAAACTTGGACTCAGCACCACGGCTCCTCCCCTATCTGTGTAACACACACACACACACACACACACACACACACTTCCAGGCCACTATCTTGGTTTACAGTGAAGGACAATGAGGGCCAAAGTCACAGAACAAGTTCAGATTTAGATCAATAAATAGGTCCTTACTATAGTTGTTATCTATTTTTCAGTTCTTTTGGTTGGGTGGGGAATAAGGAGTGAGGTCCATGATTGCTGGGGGAGAGGGGGGGTACTTTTCTTGTGTGTGCCCTACTGAGTATTAAATTCAGGATCTCTGGCATGGTAAAGATGTCTACTGCTGAGAGACACCCCTAGTCTCGGGTGATATTGAAACCAGGTCTATCCAGACAGTTATGTCCAGGCAGAGAGGAGACAGGGTAAGCCTTCCATGCACAGGTGGAAAAGCCCTTTGTGAAGCACTAAACACAGTCTTTACACTTGCTAGGATTTAATGGACACTGGCAATCTGAGGCTGAGATGGGAGCGGTCTACATACACCCTTGTATACATTGCAAAGGAAAGTTAAATCTGCTTTCCTTTTAGAGATCTAGTGTGACCACAAGGGCCTGCAATCCCAGTTCTTGATAGGTAAAGGCTGGAGGACCTGAATTTGGAGACCTGCTTGGGCTACATAGTAACGCACTGTCAGAATAGAATACATAGGAAGTTCAGTTTGCCCTAGAGCACATGTGATGATGAGAGCTGTAGCCAAGAGAAGAAGGAACCCTCCATTGAAGTGAGAGGGAGGAGAGAAATGTATGTGTCAGAAAGATCCTCTTGACTGTTATGTGAGGACAAAGGAGAACTGAGCAGGACTAAGGAGAATTGATTTCAGGCTATTGCACAAGGAAGTTGGAAAAATGACCAAGACCTTATTGCTGGGTGCACATAGAAATCAGGCAGCAGGAACCTGGCTCAGTGTTTCCATCTGTCACTCCAGCACTCAGAAGGCAAGGAGAGAATATAAAGGGTTTAAGGTTAGCTTGGGCTACCTGGCTAGACTCAGTCTCAAGAAAACACACAACAAACAGACAAACAAACAAACAAACAGACAAACAAACAAAAGGCAGGCAAGCAAGGTGTGTGTGGACCTGACTGGAAGTCAGTCCCTAGAAACCCTATCTGTCTCTTGTAGTGAACTTGAGCAAATCACTATCATCTTGCTGAATCTCAGGTGTTTTGCTGTGTGTAGATACATGTTTGTGTGTTCTTGTCTGTGTATAGCTCAGGTGTCTACCTCTTTGCTTCTCCAACTTATCTTTTTAGAAACCTTTACTACATTTTTATTTAGTGTGTGGTGTGTATGGGTGTGTGTGTGTGTGTGTGTGTGTGTGTGTGTGTGCATGTCCTTCACCTCACCTTATTTCTTAAAGTAAGGTCTCTCTCACTCTCACTGAACTTGGAGCTTAGCTAAGCTGGCTGGCTAACAAATCTGAGGAACAAATCTGAGGAATTCTCCAGTTTCCATCTTGGGTGCTGGAATTGTAGGGGACTATCCTTATGCCTGGCTTTGTACTTTACTAACTGAGCCCTGTGCTTTTGTTTTTACTTTTAATTATATGTATGTATATATGGCATGTACGCACATGTGTATATGAGTGAGTGAGTGAGTGAGTGAGTGTGTGTGTGTATGTGTGTGTGTGCAGTTGCTGACCTGGAAAGCTCCAAGCAATGTCCTGTGCAAGGCTGCAGAAGGAAGACCCTCAGGCAAGACTGTCTGAGTGCTCAGGGCACACCATGAGTGCTTCTGAGTGGAGGCTATTCTTTGGTTGCTTGTTTGAGAAGGGATCTTATTCTATAGTTTAGGCTGGCTTGGAATTCACTACATAAATTACAGGGATGCACCACCACAGCCAACTTTACTTAAAAATTTGCACAGATAATAAATTCACATAGTTCCAAATCCGACAAGTAAAAAGGACATAGAGTGTCAGGAATCCTGCTCAGCAGGTAGCCTGACCCCGCTGCCTGCTCCTGGACCAAGCAGCTAGCAGAGCAGCAGAAGTATGTAATCCCAGAGGCAGGAGGAACAGAAATTCAGCTACATAGTGCATTAGAGACTACTTGAGAACTTTTCTAAGAATAGATAAATAAGATAAGCAACCACACAGTCAGGCATGGTGGTGCACACCTGAAACCCCAGCACTTGAGAAGTAAAGGCAAGAGAATCAAGAGGGGAAAATTTTGTCTTCTTCTTTCTTTTCTTTTCTCTTCTTTCGTCTGTCTTCTTCCTTCCTCTTTTTCTTCCTTCCTTTCTTCCTTCCTTCCTTCCTTCCTTCCTTCCTTCCTTCCTTCCTTCCTTTCTTTCTTTCTTTCTTTCTTTCTTTCTTTCTTTCTTTCTTTCTTTCTTTCTTTTTTAAAGATTTATTTTAGTATGTGAGTGCCCTGCCGCTCTGCTCTCTTCAGACACACCAGAAGAGGGCATCGGGTCCCATTACAGATGGTTGTGAGCCACCTTATGGTTGCTGGGAATTGAACTCAGGACCTCTGGAAGAGCAGTCAGTGCCCTTAACCACCACTGAGCCATCTCTCCAGCCTCTCCTACCCTCCTTCCCTCCCTCCCTTGTTCACACCCATCCAAACAGCCCAACTTACTGGGTTTTTTGTTTGTTTGGTTGGTTGGTTTGGTTTGGGTTTTTTGTTTGTTTGTTTGTTTTGTTTTGTTTTGTTTTTTTTGAGACAGGGTTTCTCTGTGTAGTCCTGGTTGTCCTGGAACTCACTCTGTAGACCAGGCTGGCCTCGAACTCAGAAATCCGCCTGCCTCTGCCTCTCAAGTGCTGGGATTAAAGGGATGAGGCACTACCACCCCAACCAAGTTACCAATTCTTTTTTTTTTTTTTTTTTTTGGTTTTTCGAGACAGGGTTTCTCTGTATAGCTCTGGCTGTCCTGGAACTCACTTTGTGGACCAGGCTGGCCTCGAACTCAGAAATCCGCCTGCCTCTGCCTCCCGAGTGCTGGGATTAAAGGCGTGCGCCACCACGCCCGGCTGTTACCAATTCTTATACCTTACTAGAGATATAGCATATAAAGTATTTATGCATAAATGTGTATGTATATTTTCTTTTTTCTATATTCTATTCTCTTTCTTAATTTTAAGAGTTTGTTTTATATTATTTTATTATTTTTATTTGTTTGGGATTTTCGAGACAGGGTCTCTCTGTGTAGCCTTGGCTGTCCTGGAACTCACTCTGTAGACCAGACTGACTTTGAACTCAGAGATAGACCCACCTGCCTGTGTCTCTGGAGTGCTAGGATTAAAGGTGTGCTCCACCACCACCTGGCTACTTAGAGTATTTATTTACCTATTGCTTTTTATGTGTTTGGGTGTTTTGCCTGGGCTGGACTTATAAACAGTTTTGAACCACCATAGAGGACAAGAAACCCAGTCCTCTGCAAGACAGCCAGTGCAATCAGGCCTGGTGGCATATGCCTTTGCTCCCAGGACTAGGCAGACAGAGACAGATGGATCTCTGAAGACATCCAAAGCTACATACCAAGACCTTGTCTCAAAACAGGGGCAGCTAGTACCCTTAACTGCTGAACCATCTTTTCCACACCCCAACTGTTTTTTTTTTTTTTTAAAGATTTATTTATTATACTTAAGTACACTGTAGCTGTCTTCAGACACTCCAGAAGAGGGCGCCAGATCTCGTTACGGATGGTTGTGAGCCACCATGTGGTTGCTGGGATTAGAACTCTGGACCTTCGGAAGAGCAGTCGGGTGCTCTTATCCACTGAACCACCTCACCAGCCCCCCAACTGTTTTTTATTAGATAAACATATGTCATTATCTTTACTCTGATTTTTTTTATAAGATTTATTTAAGCCGGGCGTGGTGGCGCACGCCTTTAATCCCAGCACTCGGGAGGCAGAGGCAGGCGGATTTCTGAGTTCGAGGCCAGCCTGGTCTACAAAGTGAGTTCCAGGACAGCCAAGGCTACACAGAGAAACCCTGCCTCGAAAAACCAAAAAAAAAAAAAAAAAAAAAAAGATTTATTTATTTATTATATGTAAGTACACTGTAGCTGTCTTCAGACACTTCAGAAGAGGGAGTCAGATCTCGTTAAGGATGGTTGTGAGCTACCATGTGGTTACTGGGATTTGAACTCCAGACCTTCGGAAGAGCAGTTGGGTGCTCTTACCCACTGAGCCATCTTAACCAGCCCTGATTTTTTTTAAAAAACATACATTTATTTATTATTGTGGGGCACTAGATGTGGATGTTAGAGAACAAATTATAGGCGTGTGTTCTCTCCTTCACCATATGGATCTGGAAGGTCAAATTCAGATCATCAGGCTTGGTGGCAAACACTTTACCCACTGAGCCAGCTTGCCAACCCCACCCTGATTTTTTTTTTCATCTAGCAATAATATGAAGATTGCTACATATCAGTTTGCAAAGAGATTTCTTGACCCATTTTATGCTGAGTAATAGCCCAGTGTGGAGTTTATATTACAGTTCTTTTAACCAACCTCTGGGGGGGTACTTGGTTCATTCCCAGGACAATCTAGAATTTTGAAGAACTGTAACTATACAATAAAACTGTGGTTGGAAGCCCACATTCATAACACCAAGAGTCAGAACTCACCATATAGAAAGTTTGAGGCCAGCCTAGACTATCTCAAACTAGTAACAATAATAATAGTGATAACTTTGGGACCAAAGGCATAAGCTGAAACTGGCTTGGCCAAACTGGCCTGACTCCTGAGAGAGCAAAACAGGGGATTTCGTGTCTCTAACTATTTATTTTGTAATTTATTTATTTTATGTGTGTGGGTATTTTACCTGCATGTATGTCCTGTCTGTATAGCACATGCTTACAGGAGCCAGCGGAGATTAGAATTGCTGTCTGATTCTCTGGAACTGAAGTTACAGATGGTTGTGAGCCATCATGTTGGTGCTGGAAATCCCATCTAGGTCCTCTTAAAAAAAGGACTTTGAACTGTTTCTCTAGTCCTAAACCAGGGGGGGATTCCATAGCATACTTGTACAGACACACCCCACCTTGGAGACAGGATCTTGTGGTACAGCACAGGCTAGCCTCTGAGTATCCCCAGCATCTTCCCCGAGTCTGATGCAAGTTAGGTGCTCAACATGTTGTTGGCAGAGTGGATGGTCCAGGTGTAGGGAATGCCAAGCAGTTCTTCTGAGGCTCTACAAGACTCCCAGAGGGGAGTTCTGCTGTTGGCTCAGAGTGCCACCTTTGATCTCCACCACTGTTTATAATACCTGGCTTTCCTTGCGGCTATTTCCTCTGTGTGTTGTAGCGTTATTGACCTTTGGCCAGAGCTTTGGATCATTTTCATAATGCCTGATTGAGGCCCACCAGCCTGAGTCCACACAGACTGCCAACAGAAATTCCCATCCAAACCCCAGTGTTCAGGTGTGCACACCTGAGATCCTAGCACTTGGGAGGTGGAGGTAGGAGACCAGGTCAAGATAGACCAGCCTTGGCTACAAGAGACGCTGTTTCAGAAATAGAAGGAAAGAGGAGGAGAAAGAGGAAGAAGAGGAGGGAGAGGAGGAGGAACAGGAGGAAAGAAGAGGAAGAAGAGGAGAAGGGGAAGGAGGAGGAGGAAACAGTGGCAGCAGCCCTTCCCCTAGCCTTCTCATGGCCAGCGTCTGTAGGGCCTACTGGTCAGCAGCCTAGGATCCAGCACATGTCCTTGCTTGTCCTTTTCAGTCCTAATGTACCACTCCATTCTTTAGCTCGCCTTAGGGATGCCTGGGCTCCTCTGTTTCCCTGTTTTGGGGGCCCACACAAAGATGCTGTAGAAATACAGATGGAAGCACTCGGGAGGCAGAGGCAGGTGGATTTCTGAGTTTGAGGCCAGCCTGGTCTACAAAGTGAGTTCCAGGACAGCCAGGGCTATACAGAGAAACCCTATCTCGAAAAACAGAACAAAACAAAAAAACCAACCAACCAAACAAACAAACAAAAAAAAGAAATACATATGGAGGTTTATCTAGGCTACAGCCTGGCCCACATAATTAGTCTTCTCAAAGCCTCCTAATTATTGTTATGATGGATGCATCTACTCAGCTGGTCCCACCCACTTCCCCCCTTCTTTCCCAGTGGAGTTCCCCAGGCAGCTAGAGAGGTGAGGTTAGACCCCAGAGTCCCCGGACTGCAGGATAAGCCCCCTAACTCTGGTTCTGAACTTGGGGATCAAGAAGAAAAGATGAAGAACTGCCAGAAAACTGGGATGTTGTTAGGGAAAAGTCCTGGGCCTCAGTTTTCCCATCTGTAAAATGAGGTTACATTTTATAGAATGATATCTGAATATTATCTGATGTTGACTTTTCATATCTCTACCTCACACCAAAGCTCTGAACTGGATTTAACCAAGCAGTCCTGGCACGTGGTAGTACCAGGTGTCAACCCAAAGCCAGCCCCTTCTCCCCCTTACCTCTTTCTGATTTTCTCAAACTCTACCTGATGCCCAGTCTTGGGCAGATGTTTATCATGAGTTGAATCTTCTCTTCCTTAGACCACACCCTTCCAAGAGATTAGGTACCAGGAATAAACAGAGGCCTGGGCTTCACAGTGACACCCAGCCTAAAGACAAAACCAAAACAAATAGAAAACAAACAAATCCACCACCAAATAAATGCTAATGAAAAATTAATAAAAATAAAAACTTTAAATTAAAATGGCCTGGGACTACAGCTCAATAGTAGAGCACCTATGCCAGGCTCTAGATTCAATCCCCAGTTCCACAAAAGATAAAGAAGAGGAAAAGGAGAAAGAAACACAAATCAATGTTGATTACATAAAAGCAAATGTGAGCTGGGGATGGTGGGTTATACCTTTAATCCCAGCACTGGGGAGCTAGGGGCTGCCAGTTCTCTGTGAGTTCAACCTGGACTACATAGTGAGTTCTAGGGCTATGTAGAGAGGGAGAGGCCTTACTGTGTAAGGGAATTCAGAGACCTGTGAATCTGTGGATACAGACTTTGTTATCAGCTATCTTCCTCATTCTACCTTTAAAAAAATATTTGTATTATTTATCTTTATTCATGTGTGTGACTGTGTGTGTGTTTGCTGTGCTTGCAGAGGCCAGAAAAAAGGTGTCAGAGCCTCTGGAGCTGGAGTTACCAGAGACATGGGTGCTGGAACTCAAATTCAGGACCGCTAGAAGAGCAGTACTTGACTTGAACTGCTGAGTCATCTCTCTAGCTCCCCAACCCCCTTTTAAAGGCAGGACCTTGTGTATAGTAGAGGGCTTCAAACTCACTGTGCACTGAAAGACGAGCTTCAACTCGTGATCATCTGCTTTACCTCCTGGATACTAAGCCTATTGGCATGTACCACCATGTCCAGTTTACACAGTGCAAGGGCTTTAACTTGGGGCTTTGTGCTTGCTAGGCAAGCAACCGACAAGCTGAGCCATATCCCCAATCTACATGCTCATTTTTCTGGATACCTTACCCCTTGTGGTGGCAAATGACACACTATACCTCCAAGTTCACAGACTAACATTTTAGCTGCCCAGGGGTTTGCCAACAGTCCTATGTGCTTCACTGCTACAGCGTTAGTGCCTAAGATGGAGTGTTGGATATACAGTTTCAACAAAAGTCCCATGATTGACTCTTTGTCTTGGTGTGACTCCTGTGGCCATCTTCAACCCAGTGAATGCAACCTACCTTACTTTTGCCACATGATGGGATCAGCCCCTTTCCCTTCCCATTCCCCAGATAGACTGAAATGGCTCCAATTATGGGGGGGGGCGGGCAGGGGGTTGTACATAGAAACAAGGTTCTTTTCATGCTCAGGATGCAGAGCGGATTCTAGCTGTCCACAGTGCAGATGTACATTGACAATGTGCTGAACTCCTGAAGCTGTGCTCACAGAATGACTCCCATTAGCAGTCGATGGGAAAGGGCTTGTCTCTGGGATACTGGGCTCCTTGCAGCTCCATCAGATGGGGGACAGTGTAGTCAAACAGGCCAAAACCAGGCCTGGGATCCTTCCAACCTATTCCTCTCTAGCCTGCTCAGAAACCTCTCATCCAAGATTCCATTCATTCAATATCTGTTCAGGTTGGGGGGATGCACAGAGAGACTGGCAGGCCTTGGCAGCAGATCAGGTCACTTCAGCAAGCACCTTATGCCCCAAAGAGCATATGGTGTGTCTGGGAGTGGGGCTGGGGAGTGGTTGGGTCTCAGACATTTGGTTCACTCTTTACCTACTGATTTCCAAGCTACTCTCTTTCACATCTGTACCTCCTTACCCTACATCTGCTGCAACAGAGGCAACGGTACTCTCATCGTGAGAATGGACTCCATGTTTTCCAAACATTTTATTAAGAATAAGGCATATGACAGTCACCCCTAAAGCACAGGGCTCTATTTCTGTAGGCGAGTGAATACACTCTGAAAAGCATTGGATTAAAAAGCGCAGCCAACAGAGAATTTGGAGCAGGATCTGACTGCCCTGTATGTCTCCCACTCAAGGCTGGCACGTCAGTGTGAGAGGGTGCTCAGGAGACCCTGGCTCCCAAATGAGAAGACGCTTCACACCCTCTGGCCTCCTTCCCTTCCACCTCCATCCAGGATGACTCTATCCTGCTGCTTGTATAGGGATGGGCTTCCCCCTCTTGGCCCCAGAACTGG
Source organism: Mus caroli (assembly GCF_978045245.1). Classification (NCBI taxonomy): domain Eukaryota; kingdom Metazoa; phylum Chordata; class Mammalia; order Rodentia; family Muridae; genus Mus; species Mus caroli. The sequence continues at coordinate 48,036,685 of NW_028227268.1, forward strand.
TCCCCCAGAGAACAGGTTGCCTTGGCGAGGATATAGTGATGAGGGTGCGGAAACTTGAGTTGCATTGCTCACTTGTCCCTGGGTGGCTTCTAGAATGTAGGACTCCACTGCAGTTCTTCCTTCCGGGTCTGTCTACACTTGCACTGTGGGACTCTCCCCTAAGAACCCTGAGTGTCCACATGAACCATCTCAGTCTCTCCCTGGGGATGTGTACAACAAAGAGAAATTAAACAGCCCTTTCCCTTCTTAGCCACTGAGTCATTCCTGGGCTGTGGCTGGGACTTTTCCTTCCAGTAGGTGGATTCCTATAGCCAATATCTAGGAAGGGAAGAGGTGGAAGTGAAGGGCAGGGCCTGCCCCAGGGCGAGAGCCTGAGGGAGTCCTCGCCTGTTGACCAATGAAGGGAATCTTTCATTATTTCCACAAGAGGGAAAGGGTATTCTGATAACACCAGAATCCTGTATCTGCCCAGGCCTTTCTGTCACTCTCTCACTTGTAGAAGAGTTGCATTATCCAACTCCCACCCCAGGATCTCCACTGGTATCCAGATGCCCTTAGACCCTTTCAACTGGAAGCTCCTCAAACACCTCACAAACAGATATCATTATCTCCGCTGTCAGCAGAGGAACCGGATTTGGGAGGTACGGACAGGGTCATCTGAGGAAAGGGAGGCAGAGTACTACAGTCTGATCCTGGGGATGGGGTTGGATAGAGCCAGCTGAACACCCTGGGTGCCCAGAAGAGAAAAGGAAGAGGGCTATTGCTATAGTTGAAGGGAAACTAGTTGGGGATAACTATGGCTTTTAGTGGGTGGATGGATGAGAAAAGAGCTCTCTCCCTAGAAAAGTCAACCTAACAAAGTCACCCTGTTCACCCCAAAAGTATGGTTTGCAAGAGATGTAGGTCTGTGCAGGTGACCCAAGAAGAAAGCTTTCCTTTCCCACTGTCCTTCAGGGACCTTCAGGGTCCTCACACAGGCAGGTTCCAGGTGGACAGGGCAGGGAGTGACAGGTGGGACAGGTATTGCCGCTAGGCTGAAGGGGTAGAGGATGGAGCCCTGGTAGGGACCCCAGGGGATCTGCTTCTGCCATCCAGCTCTCAAAAGCTAGACAGCTCAGCCCAGGCTTAGCTACTGCTCAATGGCCTCAGCTGCCCTTCAGGGGAGGGGTCTGTGTGCAGGATCAGGTTAGAGTGTGCTCACTGCCTTTTGCTTCCTGCCAAATTCCTGCTTCCTCTTACAAAGTGGAGGACATGAGTCAGGAGTTCTTTTTCTTCCCGGTGGCCATGACTGAAGCAGTCTGTCAGCTACAGAGACATACTGCTCACCTCAAGGCCTTGTGTGACAGGGCCAGGACCTGCTAAGGGCCCAGTGTCTGAGTGAAGAGAGGTAACTTCTCTCAGCAGCCCCAGGAAAGACCTCACAGGCACTTAGGACTCAAAGCAGGTCAAACCAAGAGTGGTGGAGTGGGATTCTGGGGCTCTGATATGGGGCCCAATCATGAGCTGGACAGAAGCTTCCTGCCTTTGGTAGTGAGGGGAATTGGGAAGGAGTCACCATTCTGTTTACCACTCCCAACAGCACAGGAGCACCCCATTATCAGCAGGTTCTACAGGCTTAGGGGCCTTTCCAGGGATGGGTACCACCAAGGACTAACCATTCTTTGCTCCCCAGAAAAATCAAGTTTCTATGAATAGCTGCCACTTCCAAGAAGCCGGGCTCTCCTTCCTGCCTCTGGGTGCAGCCAGCTGTTTGGAAAGCTGGGCAGGATTAGCACCTATAACAGGACTGGGAAGTCTCTAAAGTGGCCTCCAGAACGGAAGGGTAAGAGGCCCTTCTGCCCTTGCCAAGACAAATCTGAGCCCCAGCTTGCCTATCTCCAATCTCCTGCACCCCTGCATGACAAACCTGGGAAGAACCAATCATGTCTTCTTCCACGACTGGCTTCAAGGGTCTAGCCTTGCTGTTTTCTTTAAGTCAAATGCCACCAGGAACACAGCAGCTCTGAGAGGGCGTGACTTCTAAAATAGATTCTAAAGTGTTCCGTGCTCACCTTCAAGGACTTATCAGTGGGGTGGGGAGTAGCTACTTCCGAGTAAGCGAGCCAGCTCCTAAGCTTACCTCTCCCGAGCAAAAGGCTGGGCAGGGCTGGGGGGTGGGGGTGGGGTAGTGGGAGGTGGAGAAAGCAGGGAAGGGGAGCTTGAGGGCCTAGCGGTGCCAAGTGCCACCGTGTTCCTTCCAGTAGGCAGACTCAGACTTCTCCTGCCCTACGAGGGATTGTCAGCTTTCCAAGGACAGACAGGACTCCACTCCACCCCGCCCCCCCTCAGGGGAGGTGGGGGGAAACACATACAGATTAGGGTCATTACTGCCAGTCCACCACAAAAAAGGTGCATTGCTTTGGCGTTCCCTCTGCAAAGGAGCTCCCTCTCCGGAGAAGACAATTCATCCCTGGAAACACACAAGCGGGGGCGGCTCTAGTGAGTGGCCGAGCTGGGGTGGATCGGCCGGCTGGACTCCGCCCCATCCCTGATCCCGCCTGGCCCGGCCTGCTTTCCCTGTTGCCACCGCCTGTCCAGCGCCTACTCAGGATCCCCTGGGGCGCTGGGCGTGGCGACTGGGCTCTCACTGGGCCCAGGGTGCGGGTCGCCTTGGTACCGGGACTCCTGGTGTGGCACGGGGTGCGGGGCATCTTGGTCCCGCATCTCCTGGCGTAGCAGAGGGCGAGGGCCACGGGCGCCGGGCCGCGGCGGCCTCCGTGGGTAGAGAAAGAGCGCGGGGTCCGGCATGGGATCGGCGTCTTCCCAGGTCGCCCAGTCCCGGCTCGGACCCTTGGCGGCCGCCTCCGGAGGGCGGCGGGCCCGTTGTGCACGCCGGCGGGCCCGGGGCTCCGCGGCCGCGGCGCCAGAGCGGGGGCCCTGCAGTCTCTGGCGCGCGGCGTGCAGCTGGCAGGAGAGGTAGGCGGCCGCCTCGGTGTGCTTCTGCAGCTCGGTGCCCAGCACTGTGGCGCGATGGCTGCGGCGCCGCAGCTCCTCCAGAAAGCGGCGCTCCTCCGAGCGCAGGCTGCAGCGCAGCGCAGACACCAGCGCCTCCCGCTGTGCCACCTCCCGCCGCAGCTCCGCATTGGCCGCCGCCCGTGCCTCCAGCTGCGACTCTAGCGCGCGGCACTTGTCCTCCAGCTCTCGGGACGCCTCTTCTGTGGAGAAGGGAAAAAATAAGGCGATGGTGCCCTCAAAGGCGTGAAACATATCCCAGCTGGCCCAGAGGCCATTCCTGCTCTTCCGCCTCAAACATTCAGCCGCAGGGACTTTACCCATGCTCTACCCCCTGCGTTTACTTCTTCGGTTTAAATGCAAAACCCTTCCTGACTGATCGTTCATTAGTAAGCAAAGTGTTGGACCTTGATTCTCCATGCCCTGTGTTGAGCCCATGTTTTCATGAAGCATACGGCGCAGCGTAGTACATAATCATAAACAAATGTCAGGTCTACAGTGTGACATGTGTCAGAAAGACAAATTAATATTCTGATTCTAAGGGGGAAGGTGATGCCATCAGGGAAGGCTTCAGGGCAAGAGGGGCTTGAGAGCTAGGATGAACAGACCCTCCTCTGGAGAAGGGTACTCCTGGAGGGGGAGCGGCTTGTGCAAAAGTCTTGTGATCAGAAGACATGGTAACAGCAGGGGCTGAGTAGCAGAAGGTGTGTTCAGGAGGTAGTGGGTAGCGGTGCCCTTTCCTCCACAAAGCACATATGCCATTTTGTGAGTTTTTTTGCTGACCGGCCTAACCCAGAACCTCTGGAATTGGTCCTAGAAATGGCACTGCTGAGGCATCCCTAGGTGATCATGCAGAGTCAGAGCTGAGGACCCCTCCCCTTCTGGACTTTACTTCCCATCTATACCCTGGGATTTCAGAGGCAAAGGGGAATATGTTCCTTATACAGCAGTGGCTTGAGCTCTGGTGACCCCAAAAACCTTTCCAGAGGAAAGCTAGTAGTTGTGAAGGGGCCTTATTAAGTCATGTACCTCCTTGTGAGTGAGTGCCCCCTTCCTTCAAGCACAGAGACACCAAGAAGTGTCCCATGAGTGCTATATGAAGAAGCAGGCAGAATCCATTCAAGTCTAAGAGTTCCCATGTACCCTAGCTTATCTTCAGCTTCACGAAGCAATCTATAGGATTTACAACATCTTAGCTTAGGGATTCTTTAATCCCAGCACTTGGGAGACAGAGGCAGGGGGATTTCTGAGTTCCAGGCCAGCCTGGTCTACAGAGTAAGTTCCAGGACAGCCAGGGCTACACAGAGAAACCCTGTCTCGAAAAAAACAAACAAACAAAAAAAAACCAAACCCCCCCCCCAAAAAAAAAGAAAAGAAAAAGAAAAGAAAAGAAATTCCCAGCCTTCCTTGTTTTTCCCTCCCTCCCTCCCTCCCTTCTTTCCCTCCTCCCTCCTGAAACAATGACTTCACAATAAAGCACTGGCTGGCCTGGAACTTGCTATATAAACCAGGCTAGCCTGGAGCTCACCTAGATCCTCCTGTCTCTTCCGGTGACCTGCTGGGACTAAAGGCGTGCACCATCATGTCCAGGTTTCTGTTAATTCTTATGAATTCTTCTGGCACCCGCATAGTGGTTTATGATTGTAATATCAGCACTTGGGAGGCTGAGGCTGGAGAATGGCCATGGACTTGAAGCTAACCTGCTCTACACAGTAATTGCTAGGCCATTTGGGACTCCAGAGTGAGGCAGTATCTCAACACAAAACAGATGGTCCCAGGGTGTCATTGGATAGCCGAGGCTGGCCTTGAATTTGATATAGTATGATGAAGAAACTGGCTGAAGCCCCAGGCACCCCTCTGCCTCTCTTGAGCAATTTTACCAGAGTCCTTTGAAGACTGCTAAAACATGGAGGTAGCCGGAAGAGCCAGCTCCAGGCCTCCCAGCTGACTTTCCTCTTTCCTACATTAAATCTGGACCTAATCTTGTCACTCAGTACTGCTATAGCACCTCCTCATTTTTGTTTTGAGACAGAGTCTCCTATGTAGCCCCGGATGTATTGGAACTTGTTACGTAAACCAGGCTGGCCTCCAATTTACAGATCTGTCTGCCTCTGCCTCCTGAGTGCTGGGATTAAAGATGTGTACCACATGCCCGGCCCAAGTGAGACTTAAAATCTTTTAAAATTTCATTATGTCATTCATGTGTTTGTACGTGTGTGCAGTGTGTGTATATGTTTATGTCTGTTGTGTCACTGTGGAAGCCAGAGGTCAGTGTTGGGCAGCTTCCTTTTTGCTCTTGGAGGCAAAGGCAGGAGATTGCGGAGTTCAAGGTCATCCTTGACAACACAGTGAGTAGTCAAATGTGGTCCAGCAAGAGGGCTCAGCAGGTAAAGGTGCTTGCTGTCAAGTCTGATGACCTGAGTTTGATCCCTGGGACCCAACTGGTAGAAGCAGAGAGATGACTGACTCCCAGAAACTCTCAGGCTTCCATGTGTCCCATTCCATACTAATATATAAGACATTTTAAGAGTGCTTGGAAAAACTCAACCTTTTGTGCCTCCCGCCACAGCCCAGAGCTATTTTTTCTTACCTTGCTGGTGAGACTGGACCTCTCTCATCTCCAGGTCGTGGGTCAGCTCTAGGGAAGAGAGAATTGAGGAGTTTGTGTGTGCACAAGTAGGTGTGCATGTCAGAAAAAAAAAATCACAACTCCATTAATGAAGAACAGATCCATAGGCATCAACTACACCACCACCTACAACTACCTACAACAACTACCTTACATCCCAGCTAGGGAAAGAGCCCTGCTAAAGGCAGAGCCTAGGCCTGGGTTTCTAGGCCCAGGGATCTTTCCAGCAAAGGCTTTGTTTCTAGGATGGGGAACAGAGACCACCTCTGTGGACAGAAGAGCCTGTCTTGTTTTGGGGATGAGAGAGTATTTGCCTGTTTTTTTTTTTTTTTTTGGTTTTTCGAGACAGGGTTTCCCTGTGTAGCCCTGGCTGTCCTGGAACTCACTTTGTAGACCAGGCTGGCCTCGAACTCAGAAATCCGCCTGCCTCTGCCTCCCGAGTGCTGGGATTAAAGGCGTGCGCCACCACGCCCGGCACTTATTTGCCTGTTTTAAGGATAAGCCGCCAGTTTGGATGGTTGTGGAGGACTCTTGTAAACACAGGGTCATGACTCATGCAAGCTTAGTTGACTGATGAATGCCACAATGCCAAGAAATGCTCAGGAGACAACAGAAATAGGCAGAAGCTATCTACTGAACACATGTGACACTAATTTCATGGCCAGGATTGTACCTGTATTAATGCCTAAAGATCTCTGTAGTTTCCCAAACCCCATTTGACCACCAGGCAAGAAGGGCTTAAGGAGGACAGTGCCATCTAGTGGTGGACAATGTATCAGCCTTTGGTTTGGTGTTGCAGGGGAGGGGCTCCTCAGGGGCACCAAGCTAAGGAATGCCATCACCAAGGTCTCTGGCATAGGAACAAGTTCTTCCTGGGCACCCAAGAAGACCTTATTTTCCTTATACTTATTCTTCGGTGCTCCCAATGCCTCGTCTCTCAGAGCAACTGTGTGATCGCAATTTTCAGCCCCAACCCCCAGAGCTCAGAAAAATGAGGGATCAGGGGTTTACAGCTCAGTGACAGACAGATGCTTAGAACTCCTGCTGAAACTGGGTTCCAGTTTGGACATGACTGGATATAGTGTGCAGGGAAAAGGACAGCGGGGAGCCAGGAATCGAGAGGGCCTACTAGGAGCACTTGCATGTACCTTCAGGAATAAAGGTGTTTTTTGTTTTTTAAATAATTATTTATTTTATGTGATGAATACACTGTAGCTGTCTTCAGACACACCAGAAGAGGGTATCAGATCCCATTACAGATGGTTGTGAGCCACCATGTGATTGCTGGGAATTGAACTCAGGACCTCTGGAAGAGCAGTCAGTGCTCTTAACTGCTGAGCCATCTCTCCAGCCCCCCAGGGATAAAGTTTCGAGCCCGAAGAAAGTGGCACATCTCTGGGAGTAGTGCCCAGCATACCTACAGTCAGGCCTGTGCCCTTGGCCTACCCTTCTTCTCTCCTCAAAATGCTCTTAGGGACCAGAGTTTGCTAGAACTGTATTCTCTGGGGAGGCCACTTGTTGCTGGGACACAAGAGAGTACCTTAGCTATGGCCGGAGCCTGAACCTTCTCCCTGGGGCCACTGGGAGCCCTCTGATGCTTCTACCCTTAGGACTCTGAGGGACCAACTTGCCCTTCCTCCAAGGCCTAAGGGACCTTGGAGGAAGGCCTAAGGGACCTTGGCTTTGCCACTAACTTCTCTAGGGCGGTTTTCTTTCAACCATTAACCACAGGGCTTAAGATTAGGAGACAGAACCCCAAGTGGGACCCACTCCCCCATCTTTTTTTTTTTCTTTTTTTGAGATGTGTTATGGTTTGAATATGCTTCGCCCAGGGAGTGGCCTTGTTGGAGTAGGTGTGGCCATGTTGAGGTAGGTGTGTCACTGTGGGTGTGGGCTTTAAGACCCTCATCCTAGCTGCTTGGAGGTCAGTATTCTGCTAGCAGCCTTCAGATGAAGATGAAGAACTCTAGCTCCTCCTGTATCATGCCTGCCTGGATGCTGCCATGTTCCCACCTTGATGATAATGGACTTAACCTCAGAACCTGTAAAGTAGCCCAAATTAAATGTTGTCCTTTGTAAGACTTGCCTTGGTCATGGTGTGTTTTCACAGCAGTAAAACCCTAACTAAGACAAGATGGGATTTTTTTGTTTGTTTGTTTGTTTGTTTTGAGGCAGGGTTTCTCTGTGCAGCCCTGGTTGTCCTGGAACTCACTCTGTAGACCAGGCTGGCCTCGAACTCAGAAATCCTCCTGTCTCTGCCTCCCGAGTGCTGGGATTAAAGGCGTGCACCACCAACGCCCGGCTAAGATGGGATCTTATTGCATAGCCCTGGCTGTTCTGGAACTCAATGTCCAGTCCAACCTTAAACTCACAGAGATCATCCAGCCTCTGCCTTCTGAATGCTGAGAGGAAGGGTGTGAGCCACCACACTGGTTTCTCCCACCTTTCTCCATCCATCTTCTAATGTGAGTCCTTGTAGATTTTATGAGTATTCTATGAAAGCAGTTCATGGTAGGACCCTGGCCAGCAAGGATACTTCTCTGAACCTTAGTTTTCTCTTTTGGAAAATGGGAGCAAAACAGCATCTCTCTTACATGGGACTAGTGCCAGGATCCAATGAGAAGAAAATAATAGAGGATTTAGCCAGGGCTAGACCAGCAATTAAAGCACAGGGCACTTATCATTGTCCAGGCTGTCCCCACAGCCCATGGAACTTACTCCTACCTCCAAATCTCACGTTCTTTATCTTTTTTTGTTTTGTTGTTTGAGATAGGGTTTCTCTGGGTAGCCCTGGCTGTCTTGGAACTTGCTTTGTAAACCAGGTTTAAAGACTGCCTGCCTCTACCTCCCAAGTGCTGGCATTACAGGGATGCACCATCACCACCTGGCTCCATCTTCTTTATCTTTGTCTTCCGGGCAGCCTGGCCTCCTGGGTCCTCCTTCAGTCTCTGTCCCCAATTCCCCTGCTTTCCCTGCCCCTCCCTACTGGAAGGAGGGCCTGATTTGTTCATCTCAGCCCCCAGAGTGGCAGTTCCAGACAAGACCAGAGTTATTTTTATCTCCTTAATCAATAACCAGGAGGCTTGAGCCTAGACTCACTTGACAGTTGGGGGGACTGTAAGGCCCTCTGATCCCGCCTGTTATGTTGTCACGGGAATGATCCTGTGTCCTGAACGGAAGGAACAGGTTCTTAGAATCAGGGAAAGTTGAGAAGAAAAGAGAGGATCTGCAGTAAGATTTTTAGTCTGTTTTCCTCTGATATTGTCACTGTGATGAAAAAGCGGCCTGTAGGGCCATCCTGTCACTGGGTAGACAGATGGCCAGGAGCCTATCTTAGAATACGGCTACTGGATCTGCATGTGCAAAGAGGCTGAGGCCAGACTGCTTATGTTCTGTGTTAACATGAGACGCCAATGGGGTCCCTCAAGCTTTCTAGGCCTCTGGGCAAACGACAGGTTGAGCACAATCAGAAAGTGGCACAGTGCTGGTTTTAATCCTGGCTGTGACACTAACATGTATTGTATGATTTTTTTCCCCCTGGGTCTTGGTTTATCACTTTCATAATCAAAAATTGGGTCTTTTTTTTTTTTTAAGATTTATTTATTGATTATATGTAAGTACACTGTAGCTGTCTTCAGACACTCCAGAAGAGGGAGTCAGATCTCGTTACGGATGGTTGTGAGCCACCATGTGGTTGCTGGGATTTGAACTCCGGACCTTCGGAAGAGCAGTCGGGTGCTCTTACCCACTGAGCCATCTCACCAGCCCAAAAATTGGGTCTTTTAATCAGAGCGCTTGAGAGGCAGAGGCAGGTGGATTTTTTAGTTCGAGGCCAGCCTGGTCTACAGAGTGAGTTCCAGGACTGCCAGGACAACACAGAGAAACCCTGTCTCGAAAAAAACAAAACAAAACAAAAAAACAAAAGAAAAAAATCAACAAACACCCATAAGGCCTGCATTTGTAGACACATGAGCACTTGGGTCACAGTCGTGCCTCTGAAAGGCCTGGGTACTAGAAGCTATAGGCCCAAGCCTGGAATTTCCAGTCACTCTTTGCCTGCCTCTTCTCTGCTCACAGATGTAATCAGCGGGACCTTTTCCCCCAAGGTATTTCCCACTACTCCCCAGGACCTCTCTGCCACACATATCCAGACTCCCTCTAACACAATTCACCTCTGCTGCTGCTGAGCTGCTGCTGAAGAAGCACCCATCTGCTCCAAATCTTATTCACTGATTCTCCACTGACCAAGGGAACAAGCCAAACTCATGATGTACTTGTCAGGGTCTCCAGGATCTGGCTCTAGCCAGACTTCTCATAGTCTCTTCTAAGCAGAGCTTTATGCTACCTCCTGGTTTTGCTATGCTGGCCCATATATGGAATGGTTTCTTCACTTCTTTCTCCCATCACCTGTCAGGATGTCTGCATTCTACTCAACCTCCAAGGAGACAACAAGTTCCCTCCTGGCATGGAGGTGCTCAATTTCCATCATCCTGCTCAAACTGGATTAGCATCCTGGATTTTCAACAGCCCTCTTATTTTCTGAAGTATGCTTAGTTTATTATTTTATTTTATTTTTGATTTTTTGAGAAAGGGGTTCTCTGAGTAATAGTACTGACTGTCCTAGTACTCCCTTTGTAGACCAAGGTGGTCTAGAACTCACAGAGATCTGCCTGCCTCTGACTCCTGAGTGCTGGGATTAAAGGTGTGCGCTAGATATATGTTTATTTTATGTTTGTGATGCCTGGCATGGAATTCAGGGCCTTGTGAATATGCTAGGCAAGTGCTCCAACACTGAGCTATACTCTGCCCTATCTCACTAATATCCACTGGTCCATGTTTTTCCCAGCCTGGGATTCATGAAGGACGACGGGTGCTTAATGAACTCAAAAAGGACAGGCGTCCCCTAGAATTGGTTCTTGGAAGTCTAAGTCACTACCTCAGCCTTAAAATGTTTAGCTGTGATGAGCAGGAGAGGGTGAGGGACAGGGCTACATAGCCCAGGCTAGCCTAGAAATCAGTATGGAGCTGAGACCTAATTCTACTTCCCTGGTACTGGGGTTACAGTCAAGTACTACCACACTCAGCTCATCCCTAGAATTCACTCCACCCCAAGTCATTTTTTTAGTATTATTTATTTATTAACTTATTTAATGTATGTGAGTACACTGTTGCTGTCTTCAGACACACCAGAAGAGGGCATTGGATCCCATTACAGATGGTTCTGAGCCACCATGTGGCTGCTGGGAATTGAACTCAAGACCACTGGAAGAGGGGCTGGAGAGATGGCTCAGTGGTAAAGAGCACTGACTGCTCTTCCAGAGGTCCTGAGTTCAAATCCCAGCAACCACATGGTGACTCACAACCATCTGTAACAAGACCTGATTCCCTCCTCTGGTGTCTGAAGACAGCTACAGTGTACTTACATATAATAAATAAAATAAATCTTAAAAAAAAAAAAAAAGACCACTGGAAGAGCAGTCAGTGCTCTTAACCACTGAGCTGTCTCTCCAGCTCTCTACCCCAAGTCTTAATTCTCATCCAGAAAGAGACAAGACAGAACTGGTGTTAGGCTCACAGAGACTTAAGAAGAGCATCCCTAGCCGGGCGTGGTGGCGCATGCCTTTAATCCCAGCACTCGGGAGGCAGAGGCAGGCGGATTTCTGAGTTCGAGGCCAGCCTGGTCTACAAAGTGAGCTCCAGGACAGCCAGAGCTATAAAGAGAAACCCTGTCTCGAAAAACCAAAAAAAAAAAAAAAAAAAGAAGAGCATCCCACTAGCAAAACTGGTGAGGGTGATGGTGACCCCTCCTTACTCCAGCCACCCCGGGGGCCAGTGTTCACCTCACCTGAGCAGCGTTTCTGCAGCCTCAGGATCTCCAGGTGCAGGTCTCGAAGCAGGGCCATCTGCTCCTTTTTCAGGAAGCTGATGTGGCGTTGCACGCTCTGGATCTGATGCTCCAGGGACACGGTATCCATGGCAACCCAGGCCTGGGCCCCACCTGGGTGGAAGACAATGTGAAAGCACATCTTCAGAGGCTATTTGTCTTGCCCCACCTTCAGATCTTGTGGTGTCCTTCACACTAGGTCCTCTGGTCTCTAGGGAGAGGATTCCGCCACTCTCAGGTTTCTCTACTAGCTTTCTCGGACACTGTGAGTGAGCATGCCGGTCAGGGAGGTTGTTACTCCCATTTAACAGACTGAGAAGCAGAGGTGCGCAGAGGTGGCAGTGCTGGCTACATTTTCCTAACTCTTCTGCTTCTCAGACAGACAGACAAATGGAGCAGAAGTTGGCAAAGACAGGTAGATCACTTGGGGTCTAGCCTTCACTATCTAGATATGTCACGCAGGGCCAGCCTTCTCCATAGGTAAAATAAGGGAGCTGACCCTGATATCTGTTCCAGTTATGACGCCCACATGCATCTAAGTCCCGAGGCTCCTTCAATTCACAGGGAGACAGGGTCCTGATAGGCAGGCCAGGTCAGCCTTGAACTCTCCACGATCTCGTCATCGCTGCCTTTGGAGCGCTTCAGTTACAGGTATGCATTGCTGTGCCTCGCTAGAGAGGGGAGGGGGAGCTGAAGGGAGAACTGCTTACTGACCTGCCTCTGTGGGCTGAAAGCGGGAGGTGGAGTCAGTCTATAGAGAGGAACAGGGGCTAAGATCAGAAGCCTCAAACTGTGGATCCCCAAGGAAACCTGGGGACAAAGAAGCTTGCACTCAGATCCTACTCATGACCAGGCTTGTAGGCCCTGCCTCCCCGCTCCCTCCTGACTTATCTTCCCAGCGACTGTTCAGTGGGGCCCAGCATCCCAGAAAAGCAAAGGTGGAAGCAAGAACTCTGGGGCCCAGGACTAAGAGTCCATTTCTTGTCTGCCAGCCATTCCCTAAGCTGTGTATTTATTTCTGGGTAATCAAGCTTATATTATGAAACCCAGGCTGGCTCCAATGATCCTCGTGCCTCAGCTTCCTGAGCAGCTGAGACTACAAGGGCGTGGCCCTCCCCAAAGTTTTATGGTTGTTGTTTGTTTGTTTGTTTGTTTGTTTATTTTGCTGAGCTGAAGACTTCACAGGGTGCCATGTACCTGCTAGACAAACACTATTCTATGAAATTATATCACAAGTCTCTCCTCCTAAAGGGAGAGACAAGGTCTCACTATATAGTTCCGGCTGTCTCAGAACTCAACAAGCAGGCCTCGAACTCATAGAGATTCTTCCTGTCTCTGTCTTCCAAGTGCTAGGATTAAAGCATACATCACTATGCTGGGCTTTCCTTAAACTTCTGAAGGACCTCACTCCACGCACTCTGGGGATTTCCATGGATGGTGAGAGGGTGGGGGCAGTTAAATAGACATCTCTTCTGTGTGGAGTTTTCATTTGTAAGGTCACTCCAAGCAGGTCCTTCTGAGAACCTCAATTCCCTAGGCTCCTGTCTGGGCCTCTTCCCTGGCACCCCTGGCCCCACTAACCCAACATACCAGTCTTTTTATTTCAGCACAGGGTGGCCCTTTGGCCTATGGAGAACACGCGATGCTTACTGATCAAGTGTGTGTTCAAGAAATGACACATGATCCCGCTTTTGCCAATCACTTTCCCAGTCAGCCCTATAGACATTCAAACTACTAACACTGAGGTGATCAGGCCGTCTCCTGAGCTCAGAGGCGGGGCACACCTAGCTCTCCAGCCAAGTCTTCCTTTGTTTGCTTGTTTCTGAGACAGGGAACCCGGGATTTGGTTTTGATTTTTGAGATGGCGTCTTGTTATATGACACTGGGAGGTCTCAACTTTATAAGCTGATGTGATCCTACAGCCTCTCTCTCCCAGGTAGCTGGGAATACGGATGTCCGGTTTCTTCAATTCAAAGAAAATGCCCATGTTTACACTGGAAACAGGCCTGAGTTTGAATCCTGGCTCTTTTAGTTAACTTCTGTGTTGGTTCTGAGAATGGAAGCTAACCTCTGGGAGATAATATTTTCCTAATGTCAAATGGAGGTTGAAAGGACTGCAGAGATGGCTCAGTGGTTTAAAGCATCTGCAGTTCTTCCAGGGCACCTGGATTCCTTCACTTCCCAGCACCTACACGGCAGCTCAAGAGTACACAGACATACATGCAGGCAAAATAAAATCAAAATGCCTTAGTGAGTAAATGTACTAGCAGTCCTAGAATACCTGTGAGAATTAAAGGAGACAAGAAATGTGAAGTACTAGCTAGGTATGGTGGTGCATGACCACTGTAATCCTAGACTCAGGGAGGCAGAGGTAGGAGGGTCAGAAGTTCAAGGTCATCTTGGGCTACACAATGAGCTCATGGCTAGTTTAGACTACACAAGACAACACCTAACAAACAGACAAGCCAAAAGGATAAAGTGCTTAGTATAAAAATAACTCAGTATTATATTCTTTTGTTTTTCTTTCTCTGTCTATCTCTGTGTGAGTAGGCTGTCTTAACTTGGTCGACTATTTTATCCATCCATCCATCCATCCATCCATCCATCCATCTGTCTACTGTTGCTAAGCATTAGTCTGGGAAGAGGACATGGGGATAGACATAAAAAAGTTCCTGCAGCTGAGCAGTGGTGGTGCACACCTTCGATCCCAGCACTCAGAAGCAGAGGCAGTTGAATCTTAGTGAGTTTGAGGCCAGCCTGGTCTACAGAGTGAGTTCTAGGACAGCCAGGGCTACACAGAGAAACCCTGTCTCAAAACACCAGAACCCAAAAAAGATGGTAGGAGAAACCTCAACAAGACAAAACAGTAAGAAATAAGGTGGAAGGATTTTGCAGATATAATCACAGTTCCTACTCAACTGACTTCGAACTAATTACAATTATGGATATGACGTATCAGATAAGCCATTCAAATGAACTCAGAAAGGAAAACCTAGTTAAAAAACCACCAGACTCCTGTTCCTTAGAAACAGTGAGTTAATAACTTTATTTACTCTTTAAGAAATATCTTTTTCGGGCTGGTGAGATGGCTCAGCGGTTAAGAGCATTGACTGCTCTTCCAAAAAGGTCCTGAGTTCAAATCCCAGCAGCCACAACATGGTGGTTCACAAGCATCTGTAATGAGATCTGATGCCCTCTTCTGGGGTGTCTGAAGACAGCTACCGTGTATATATAATAATAATCTTTAAAAAGAAAGAAGTATCTTTTGCATTCATTCATTTTGTGTGTTTGTACAGGGGAGGCTGGGATAACTTATGGAAGCTGGTTCTCTCCTACCTCTCTGGGTTCTGGAATGGAGGTCATGCTGTCAGGCTTGGCAGCCATTACCCTAACCTGCTGGGCCATCTTGCCACTCTATCCCTTTTCGTCCTCTTTTTTTTTTTTTTTTTTTTTTTTTAAAGATTTATTTATTTTATTCAGATACTCCAGAAGAGGGCGCCAGATCTCATTACGGATGGTTGTGAGCCACCATGTGGTTGCTGGGATTTGAACTCTGGACCTTCGGAAGAGCAGTCGGGTGCTCTTACCCACTGAGCCATCTCACCAGCCCCTCGTCCTCTTTTTTGAGACAGGGTTTCTCTGTATAGCCCTGGCTGTCCTGGAACTCACTCTGTAGACTAGGATGGCCCCAAACTCAGAAATCCACCTGCCTCTGCCTCCCAAGTGCTGGGATTAAAGGCGTGCGCCTCTACCACTGGTCCATTGTTTTGTTTTGTTTTGTTTTGTTTTGTTTTGTTTTTTTGAGACAAGTCTCTTTTTATGTAGCCCTGGCTATCCTGGAACTTGCTATGTAGACCAGGTTGGACCTGAACTCACAGAGATCTACCTGCCACCCAAGTACTGAGATTAAAGGCCTGAAATACAAGTTTGGTTTTGTTTTTTTTTTAATTAAGTGTTTTTATATTTTATAATTTCATGCTTGAGTACTGTATTACATCATTTCCACCCCAACTGAAACAAACAAAAATTTACTGAGCTCATTTAGTATTGCTCTTATGTATATGTGTTTCGAGCGGATCACTTGGGACTGGATAATTTATCATGGGGTTCATCCCAAGAGAAGATTGATTCTCCCTCTCTTGGCAGCCATTGATTGCCTGTTGCTCTTCATCTAAGGATAGGTCCTTGACAATCAAAAAAACCCTATCACTCTGGCTGCCAGTGGCAGCACATGCCTACAACCACAACATTTAGGAGTCTAAGGTAGGGAGTTCTTGAGTTGATTTCAAGCCTGAGCCACACGATAAAATTATCCTAGAGCTATCACATTATCTCCCTAGTCCAAGTCACCAGCTTCCCTCTGGTACAATGCAGTACCTGGCTTCTTGCTTCTGCCCTGCCCCATTCTTTTTCACCAAGGAGCGAAAGCCCCTTCAGCAGACTTAAGGCTGTCATATCTTCCTGTCCACAGACCTAGGGCTGCCATAACTTCCTGTCCACAGACCCAAGGCTGTCATAACTTCCTGTCAACAGACCTAAGGCTGCCATATCTTCCTGTCCACAGTCCTAAGGCTGCCATAACTTCCTGTCCACAGACCTAAGGCTGCCATAACTTCCTGTCCACAGACCTAAGGCTGTCATATCTTCCTGTCCACAGACTTAAGGCTGCCATAACTTCCTGTCCACAGACCTAAGGCTGCCATAACTTCCTGTCCACAGACCTAAGGCTGTCATATCTTCCTGTCCACAGACCTAAGGCTGCCATAACTTCCTGTCCTCAACTCAAAACTCTCAATGCTTCCCATTACACACCAACCCCAAACTTATTTAACTATGTGCATCCGCATGTGTCTTTGTGGAGTGTAGATTCCTGTGGAGTCCAGAAGAAGTTGCTAGTTGCCCTAAAGCTAATGCTGTGGCAGTTGACTCATATGCAGGGGCTGGGAACTAAACCTGTATACATACAC
Source organism: Mus caroli (assembly GCF_978045245.1). Classification (NCBI taxonomy): domain Eukaryota; kingdom Metazoa; phylum Chordata; class Mammalia; order Rodentia; family Muridae; genus Mus; species Mus caroli. The sequence goes on from NW_028227268.1 coordinate 48,053,156, forward strand.
CTTTTATAGCTGAGCCATCTCTTTGGCATCCTTTTTGTGGGTATGTATTGTTTTGTTTTGTCTCCAAGGCAGGGTTTCTCTGTGTAGCCCTGGCTATCCTGGAACTTGCTCTGTAGACGAGACTGGCTTCGAACTCGGAGATCTATTTGCCTCTACCTCTGGGTGCTGGGATTAAGGATGTGTGCCACCACCACCCAACTCTTGGCTTTACAAACTCCGTTCATTTACTGATTATACATGCTACAGCACGGGTGTGGAGGCCGGGGGACAAGTTGCAGAAGGCTGATTCTTGTTCCACCGTGAGGATCCCAGGGACTGATCTCAGGCTTTCGGGGTTTGAAGCAGTGCAGAGTGGGGCAAAAACCCAAGTCCTAATCAAACCCTGCACTATCTGCCTCTGGTCAGCTGCTCCTGTGTCTTGGTCTCCCACTGCTGGCATCTTTGCTGGCCTAAGCCTACTCGCCTGGGGTTCTTTGTATGAACTGTCTTCTCAGGCAGAATGCCTTTTACCAGTCTCACCTCCTGTCCCATTCCCTCCCTTCTCCAATGACTCAAAATAAAGAGACTTCTGTCATTTCCCACCCCTGTCCCTTGCACTACTCTTTCCTGAACTCCCCGGCACACGAGTGTACGGAACGTTTGTTTACTGTCTGTTTCCCTTGCCAGACTGTTAGCAACAGAAAACGAAGAACCCAGTTCCCCAGTGCCTAGCCCAGTATGTAGCAAATAGGAATCACTCGGTAAATAGCTGCAGAGTGCACAAGTGTGTTGGGGGAGTTCATAGACTGATGGCAGTGCAGATTAGGACAGACACAATTAAGTTTGACATCCCCTAGGGCCCTCAGGGAAGAAACAGATGTCAGGTAGACTACTTCACTCCTGCCTCCCCCAACCCAAGACAGGGTTTCTCTGTGTAGCCCTGGGTGTCTCCCCACCCCCCCCAACACCCCAAGACAAGGTTTCTCTGTATAGCCCTGGGTGTTGTCCTGGAACTCACTCTATAGACCAGGCTGGCCTTGAACTCAGAAATCCACCTGCCTCTAGGTAGACTTCTTCATACTCTGGGTGCTAACGCAGGAGAACCAGGTGAGTTATATGCTTCTGAAACTGTATGTCTGTAGTGGGAAGAATGGGCTTGTGTGCACCTCAAGGAGTGCACACATGGGTAAGAACCCGTGATTCTAGGGCTGCACACACGCTCTATCATAGAACAGGATCCCAGGTTTCTTAACTTCTCACATCTGTGTGGGTGCTGTGTGCAGACCTGCAGGATGGAGGTGTGGGGGCCTACCCTAGGCTACCACTACCACACAGACAACTATGAAGGGTGAAAGTCCTTTCCAGATAGCCCTGGAGCCTGGAAGCTGGCCAAAGGAGGCGGAGCCAGCCAGTTGTTCTTTCCTGGATGGCCTCGACCATTCACTTCCAACAAGGCAGGCTGCTCTTTCTTCTTAGGGCAGAAATCTGGGTCACAAACAATCCTGGCAAGTCTTCATTTTTAGGCATTACTGTGTGGATTGTTTGGGGGAGGGGAGGAGGTAGAGTGGGGAGAGGGGACTAGGAACAGTCGGAAGTCTGTAGTAGAGGAGCTGCAAGTCCGTTGGAAAGGGGACAGGAAAATAGCAGGTCTCCATGACATATGTGCGGTCCTAGAACCGCTGGGCATCAGAGGAAGCTTGTGTCCTAGATGTAGTCTAAGCAGGCAGCAGCAGCTAAAGGGTTGGTGGTGCCAGCTCGGTCTTCTCCCTGAACCCAGCTGAGCCTCACATCCTCTGCCTTTCTCTGTCTACAGTCCTGGCAACTGCAAGGTCTGTGTTGCTTCTACATCTCCACTCCTGGTGTCCCTAGCTCTTTCTCATGTTAATTTTACAGCTGGACAAAACAACAACAGCAGCAACAACAACAAGATGTCACCTAAGGGCTGGAAAGATGGCTCAGTGTGTAAAGGTGCTTGCTACCCACCTCGATGGCATGAGTGTAAGACCTGGAGTCAGCACGGTGGAAGGAGGGAAACCCACTTCCACGAGCTGACCTCTGACCTTCCCAGACATGTCATCGCATGTCATGTTTGCACTCCCACTTACCCCCTGCATGCAGAATATATACAACAAGATGTAATTTTTAAAAAGTCACTGAGGCCGGCGATTGCACACAACTTTAATCCCAGCACTCAGGAGGCAGAAGCAGGTAGATCTGAGTTCAAGGTCAGCCAGGTCTACAGATCGAGTTCTGGGGCAGCCTGGGCAACAGAAAAAAACACGTCTCAATAAAACAAAACAAAGCAAAGCCCAAACCAAACCAAACTAAAATCAAAACCAAAACAAACAAACACCCTAAAACAAAAACAAAACCCTCAAAAAACCAAAACACCAACCAACCAACCAAACAAGCAAAAAATCACCAAGAGTAAAATGGATGTGATACAAGGTGCAAACTTTATAGTTAATTCCAAACACTGTTGACATGTATCTCTTGGGTCTGAAAGGTAAAGATAGCTCTTCCCTTTGGGAAAGCTGGCAGAAAAGGCCTCAGCCATCAGCAAAGCAGCTGGCACAGGAACCTTCTGATGCTGGCACAATTCTGATTTAAATTTTTAAAAAAAATTACATGTATGTATGTGTGTCAAGCTCATGCACGCCACAGCATACAAAAGGAGATATCAGAGGACAACTGAGGGGATCCATTCATACTGTCTACTCCATGAGTCCTAGAGATGGAATTCAGACCATCAGGCTGGGCAGTAAGTGCCCTTACCTGCTAAGCCATCTTACTGGTCCCAACCATTCTGTCTCTCTGAGGCCCTGCCTCCTGCTCGTGGTGAGTAAGTCAGCTCCTGCTAGTCTCTGGGTCTCCGGTTCCCTTCCCATCTGCCCATAACTGTCATGGCGCATAGGGAACTTAATGTCTCTCCTCCTCAGTTCTTACAGTTATTTGGGTTCAATTTACCATAGGAAGCATAGAATCTTAGACTTGAGTCATTTCAGCCAATGGTTTTCAACTTTTGCTCTACAGAGCTCTAGAATTCAGCATCGAAAAGGGGGTGGGGGGGTCCAGAAGCCAGAGGGTAGGGATAGTGGCCCTGTTCCCTCTCTGTTTTTCTTCCCTCGAGACAGAGTTTATCTATGTAGACCAGGCTGACCTCTAACTCACAGAGATCTGCTTATCTCTGTTTCCTGAGCGCTGCCATTAAAAGCCTGTTTGTATGTGACAACACAGCTGGCTTCACTTTTAGTGATCTTTTATTTTGAAAAAAAAAAGTATTGCACATATTCTCATAGGTGTACTCTGTGTGTGGGGGCACAGGTCCCCTCATGCCACTGTGAGCATGGAGAGGCGAAAGGACAATTTTGGGGGGTTAGTTCTCTCATGCCATTTTGGGATCTGGGATTAAACTCAGACTGTCTACTGAGTTATATGCTGAGCTAGCTCTCTAGTTCCCTTGAGTGGTCCTTACTATGATAAACTTTTAAGTCACAAAAGATGCCTGCTAAATAAAAGTCTGAAACTATTTTTATTAACTACTTACGTATAGCTGTTACTGTTGTTAATATGGCCTCACTCTGTAGTCCAGGATGGACAAGAACCTGCTATGTAACCCAGGCTGGCCTCCAACTCATGGCAATCTTCCTGCCTCAGCATCCTTAACGCTGAGACTGCAGGCGTATGCCAACCATACCCCAGTGAATTTGCAACTTCCCTGAGGTGTTTACACTTCTTAGCCCCTCCACCTTTCAGCCTCTTCCTTGCTCCCCAGTTCTTTTCTGCCCCATCCTTCCTTCAAGCCAGCGTAGCATGTGGGAGAGGATCAGCCTGGCCCCTGGGAGCCTCCTGCTCTCGTATCCCACGGAGTTTCCATGTGCCCTGTCTTATGCCTTGACTGATGTCTTGTCCCAGTTTCAATTTCACTCTGACTGCTTCTTTTCCTCTTTGGAGCCAAAAAACATCTGTCCAGTCAACGAAAATCTCTGTACCATTCTTGATGTTCTTTAAGAATGCATATCTCGGGCTGGTGAGATGGCTCAGTGGGTAAGAGCACCCGACTGCTTTTCCAAAGGTCCGAAGTTCAAATCCCAGCAACCACATGGTGGCTCACAACCTTACCCATAATGAGATCTGATGCCCTCTTCTGGTGCTGTCTGAAGACAGCTACAGTGTACTTACATTAAATAAATAAATAAATAAATAAATAAATATATCTTAAAAAAAAAGAATGCATATCTCCTTGGCTCCTTGTTTCTAGGCATATGCTAATTTTTTTGTTGTTTCCTAAAGCCAAAGTAGATCTACGAGCTGGGAGAGGCAGAGTTATGGGTGAGTGGATAAACGAATCTATATGTTCTTGATT